>NW_027325374.1:21332278-21969075 GCF_036924035.1 Leuresthes tenuis | reverse complement strand
GTAAAAATAAAGCTGTCATTTCAACCAAAAAACCAAGTATGCAACATAAGAAAATATAGTCACATTCTCTATTGCTCCTAAATTAAATTCTATATCATTCACTATACATGCAGGATGTTACAAATTGAAAGCTATGACTGCATTTAATTAAAATAAGTCCAGCTTTTTGCTCCATGGTGTAACGGACCATTTTCACAGCAGATATTTGACTTGTCACAGCTGGAAAAGAACAGATGGAATTACAAGCATTAATGATGGCTTAGTTCCCTTTAGTGTCCCAATAAACCGTAATAGCGAACTTGTCGACTTATCAGCGGGACATCCCCTTGGCGCATCACTAACACAACAGTATATTTAAAATAGAAGGATTTCAATTGCAAAACTGGAAATGTATCCCACACAGAAAAAAGCTTGACTTCACAGGAAATTAATTTTAAACGATCACTTAACCTTTCAGAACTTTTCTCTGCAGATCTGCATCTTTATCCGCCTTGATGATAAAGGTTTGCAGAACAAATAAAGCCAAAGCTCAATGTATGATATGAGATAAGACAGAGCTGTGGAGATGTGAGCTCTTTATTCCACACCTGCGGCTGAGAGTAGAGCAGACTTACAATCGATAGCCAAGGATCTTGTCTGTCTTGAAGGGTTGGCCCTAACTCCCACCACCAATGTCCTTCAGGGCAGAATTTAATGGCCGCTTCTTAGTGTGTGTCTTTTCCTACGTGTGTGTGGGTGTGTCTTGTCAGGGGGACTGCACTATCCCATGTGTGTTTAAATCTAGCCCACCAGCCCTCCATCTCCAGGCTGGGGAGGTGAAGGACAAGGTTGGAGAAGAGTGAGGGGCCTCAGGCTGGATTTGTTCACATCATCAATGATGGGCGAATGTACTGGTCTGAGATCTAGAACGTTCTCCATTTTCAACTCTTGTTCTTTCTTGGTTTACTCTCAAACCTCGCACAGTTCCATTTCTTTAGCATGGCATTGTTTCTGTATACCTGTCTACTGTTCCAGTCCTGTATTTCTACTTCTAAAGCTGGTTTTCACAACTTTTTTTTTAATATTGACTTCCATTTTTGCCAACTGTTTATGTTGCTTATGGAAAATAACTTACACTGCTTTTGGTAATGGTATGGTAATCGTAATCGTTCTATTGTCTAATCTCATGAACAGTTGAATAATCTGGTCAATTCCTGTCTCCACAAGAGCTAATAGAGTTCAGTTAGCAAAGAAGATTCTAAGATGCACTTTATTAACTTTGAGTATACATATAATTATTTCAAAGAAACAATGAAAAATGGTTTAAAATTGATATGTTAATCAAGTGTCCTAATAAAATAAGACATGTTCTGACAGGGAGCATCTAACAAAGAAACTAGCATTATTTAAAGTATAAGTAGATTAACACCTACAAGAGGCTACAATTCAAGATATTTTAGCCACTTATAAATTGGTTAAAACACTCCTCCTTCACTGTGTCTTGAAGTACCCAATTTCATTAAGATCTAGTTCTAAGTGCATGATATCCTTAGATTTAGAAGGGTTCTAATTAGCTTACCTGCGGTTTTCCAACAGTTTTGTTTCTAAAAGGCAATTGGTGGAAAAAAAATTATTATGGAGATACTTGAATATGCTCTGTAACTTTTGTTGTCACTGCTGTGCTAATATGAAATAATTACTGAATAGAAGTTCTCAGTACCAACTTAGACAAGGGTCAGGGGGCTCCAGGATCAGAACCTCAGTTTAAAATGCCTGTTAACATGTCCACCAAAATTAAACAAAGGCATTGACAATGAGACACAGCTAAGAAATACAAAACAACCTTCTAAATCAGGCTTATTTGTCAAATCACAAAACACCAAGAAAGGAGTTAAAAACAACTATAAAGAGATGTAAAGTGAAATCAAGTGATATAAAAACACATTCTCCTCAAGGAATAATAAAATGTTACAAAGAAACATAAGAGCATTGAAAACAGAATCAAAACAACTATGAAGAGACAAAAAAAGAGAATAACTAATGAAAACATGTAGAAAGATATTCATCCTCACAAAATAACTACAGAGAGATGCAAGAAGACTAGAAACACACAGCCACAGGTCTCTGTGTGCCTGGTTCCTACTTAAAAGGGTCAAGTCAAAAGAACAGTCCATAATTCCAAAATTGACTGAGTCTGAGTTACAAATAAGATTCATAAAACTTTCACTTAATCATTAGTTTCACCCCACTATTAAATTGATCTAGTTATAATGTTTATAAAGATCTTTATAAAATTATTTATATTAAAAAAAGTGATCTGTATGAAAAATGTTTTTAAGATGTTACAGATCAACACATCAGTGTGTCTGTGAAGACTGGCAGGTTTTAGGTATCAGCCATTTTGTAAGTGCTCTCAAATGTCAGAAGCATTTATGGATTTAGATCAGTCTCACCAAATATTTCATAATGGCTCACAGCCAAGTTGCAGACACAACATTGTGTTCAGTGTTTGCTGTCCTGCCAGCAGAGAATCTTATGGACAGTAAGTGATCAGGCTAGAGAGACCCAGATATTGTTGAAATAAACCATGAAACATGCTTTGAGATGTAGCTATAGTCTGAAATTTACTTCTGATTCTTCATTCTTCCCATCTGCTGGGATGATAACCAATTTGAGATTGCTATGCTGTCATCTCCTTCTGTGGAAGCACTTAGGGAAGTAAATATAGATGTGGATTAGTCGTGGCCAAAAAAGTACAGGAAGCTGCTCACTCTTAATGTTCCTCACCTCCATCATACCTTGAATAATCTCTTTTGATAACTAGTTTCCATTATTTATTTCCTCTAGAAAAGTAACACAAAATGGAATACTAACATTGAGAGTGCTAAAGAGCCACAGAAATTCAAATTCTGGTGTCAAGCATTTATTTCACATGTGACAAATTTGTGAGTAAATGTAAAGCTAAAATGGATTAAATTTAGACATTAGCTAAAGGCAAATGCAAAACTGCCTTTCTCTGCTATGCTATCTGTGCTGCTATGTGCCAATATGGAGTGTTGCGAAGTGTCAGCAGTTTGGAGAATCCACAGTGCCCAGCTATAAAGTAGGGTGTGAAGATCACAGGGATGTTCTTTGCTCCTTGATGTTTGCTTAGTTCAGTATTTTTTCCACAGTATTAAATTCTGTTTCTCATACAGTTTAACAGCAGTCTCATCCCATTCAATGATTTCATTGAGCTATGCAATGCAATGCAGTTTTGTCATGAAAATGTAGCTTATGACATGTAATTATTAGAGGCTGTAATTAGCCTGAACCTATATCAGAACAGAAGTAGCTTATATGATGTTGGATATGTTTTGAAAAAAATCCTATTACACTTGATTTTTTTCAAAACATGTCCAACATCATATAAGCTACTTCTGATCTGTTTGGTGTAATGCCACTGATAATTGAATTACTGTACTGGTTAGAGTTGTACACCCTATATCATGCATCTCTGGGTATTGGATGAGAATGTTAAATGCATACTATTCTCAAGCTGTGCTTTGTCTGAACTATATTTAGCAAATCCACTGCATCAATGTATTCTGTCATATACAATGAACAGAATGTTAAGGAAGTGAAAGAATCAGGAGCTAGATGGATAAAAATGAAGAGAAAATGCTGCAGTCTGTTACCTGCAGTGGTTTACATCTGTTGATACAATCATTAATCTGCTTTGAATGTCTTGGGTAACATTTTATTTCACTTCTTCTGTATTCTCAGACACTTTCTTTCTTGTTCCCTTTACTTTTATTGGAAGAGTTAGCTGTAAATTACAGGGATCATTACAATAAAACGTAGTGCCATTTTGGTACTAATCATAAGATAAATTATGTTTTTGTTATTTCTTGGAAGACCTTGTTGTAACTTTCTGTCGAGCATTCTCGTGAAACAAGATAACAAGTGTGTACTGCAGCAGCTAGCACTTTCTCAATTTCCTTTATAATTTATACCAATTAGTTCCAGAATTAGTCTTTCCAGTTGACAGTCTCATTTTCTGTTCCCAGATGCACCATAGATCAGAATCAGTAGTATTTAAGTCTATTATAGAAGTCATTGGAACTGAAATGCTTGGAAATTCAGCTCTGAATTATTAGTTTTGTGTGAGAGACACAGAGCATCGGATCACCCTCCAAATATAATAGACAAATTCTTTCATGTGACCAAACTTATAAAATAAAATTATATATATTTACTCTTTACCATCAATGTTAAGCAAATATTAAGATATGATTAATTAAAGTAATTCATTTATGGGTCAGGTTCCATTGCAAACTGATAAATTCAGCTTTTATCAGTACGTCAACATTTGCATTTGTACTTCCAGCATTGACACTGAATGTTGACATGCAATGCAATATGGTCTTAAATGCTGGCTGAAATCAGGCTTGTCACTGAGCTGCTCAGATGTGAAAACAAAACAAATTTCTGCTTACATTAGCTTGTATCATAACAATACAATTGAAACGATTTGGACAGCATTCAGTGTATATTCAGTGTACATTCAGTGTACATTCAGTGTACATTTATCAGCTAAAAAAAAGCTGATAAGAAATGCTGACTGTCTGCACTGTAGAGCCATGTGGCTTACACTGAAGCCCATGTCAGCTGTAAAACATTCTGCTTAATCCCTAATTAGATCAAACTAAAGGCATGAAGTGCATGAATGTGAATGTGTGTCTATTTGTGTGTTGCCACGGTTAGCTTTACAATTAGTTTAAGGTTATGGTATTATCATCATTATAGTTTTTAAAGATCCCAAAAAGGTAGAAAAACAAGGATGTGCATGTGTATGTGTGTGTGTAACAGAGCACATTCAAAGGTTTTTCTCACTAGCCGACATGAGTAGGCATCTGTAACACTGCTTTGACCAACACCTGGTGCAACACAGGATGTGCTATAACATGAGCACTCACCCCTACCTTCAGCTATTTATTTTGTCTCTTTCTCAGCCAGTCCTCTGATCTTGGCAGTGTTAGGTTGCCAGCTGCACAACAGTTTCACAGATGTCTGTGAGTGTGAGATTAGGAGTCACCTCAATGGATGAACACTGGAGAGCTTTCTGTATGGAAATTTAAATAAAATAATAATAATAAGAAGAAATCATACAAAAAGAAGAGAAAAACAAACAAATAAATTAAGACAAATACACACATCAAGTTGAGCATGTCTTTGTTTGTCTCAGTCCCAAGAGTGTCAATGTTTTCTAGCCTGTGACCCAACTTTTTGGCCCCAGATTGTCATGGACTCAGCCATCAAGTATTGGTTATGCTGGAATATGAATTTAAACGGGATATAGATTGGATTTTTTTTTATTTCATTTTAATAGTATGTAAGTAGTGAAATCTTACAATACCATTGCATTTATAATGGATTTTAGTATATTCTATTTGTATCCTGTGCCCAGTTAGCCCTGCACAGGAGAAGCCATATTTGGTTTACAATAAAGGTTTGTTTAAGTTTTAGCATAGCATTAGTTTGTGTATAGTAGCTAAGGTTTATTTCCAATTTCTCCCCTTAGCCCTGCACTTAGACCAACCCTGCTATTTTAGTGGCCCTTTTCTTGTTGGGATAAATGAGTTGTGGTGATCTAGTAATCCAACATCCAGCATGAGGGGCGAGGTGGCTACTAGTCTTTGATCTCTGCAAAATCTAAGTAATTTGTAACAGCGGGATTCTCCATGTTTTTATACGTTTTAATGAGATTTGAAGGGCAGAATTTACAACAATGAGTTTTACAGGCTATACCAACAAAACAGATGAGTAAAAACTTCCCCCAGCTCCATTCATCCATCCACCCATTCTTCTATAATTTCATATCAGTATATCAGTATATGATAATTTTATATCATATACTCTTATACTCAACATATAAGAGTATATGAAGACAAAATATTCCATCCATCCATTTTCCATACCCGCTTAATCCAATTTAGGGTTACAGCGGGGCCTGGAGCCTATTGGGCAAAAGGCGGGATACACATGGACTGGTCGCCAGTTCATCAAAGGGCCACACTTGCATATTTTTGGACAGTGGGAGGAAGCAAACTCCACACAGAAAGGCCCTAGCAGGGAATCATACCTGGAACCCTCTTGCTGTGAGGCAACGGTACTAGCCACCACACCACCATGCAGCCCAGAGAAAATATTATATCATAATATATCCAAAGTCTGGGAATCCTACCTCAGGTTGTAATGCAACAGCCATTTAGCCGACTTTGCTGTTGATGCACATTTCCTTCAAATACTGATGCAGCAGGCTGTAACTGTCTTTAAAATTCACAGGATTTTGCTAATTTAGCATGTAAACAACATATGTTCTTCAGTTAGCCTCTGTTGGCTTGTTTGGTTAGAGGCTCAGTACACTCTTTAAGACAAGTTGTTTACCTTTCCCTTCCTCCTCCCTGCGCCATGCAATACTAATGAGAGAGACTATAGGGGGTGAAGAAACGTCAGGGAGGCAGACAAATGCGACCTTTTCTGGCATCCCACCTTCTTGCTCGCTCACTCACTCTCCCTGTTTGGCTCTATCTATCTCTGAATATCTGCAACCTTACCTTGCAGGCTGTCGTCTTATGGGGGTTGGGCTCCACAGGTTGGGGGTTAAAGACGTGGGCAGGGAGAGGTGTTGGGAGATTGTACAAGAAAAGGTCACAGACACCTCCGCAGTCAGCTGCATTCACTGGAGGGTTATGTAACATATTAGTCCCTATAATAAAATGATAAGAGAAAATGTAGTTTAGATTCAACCCAAGTGAAAGGAAGCTCAAGAAGAGGAACAAAACCCAATGTTGTTCGATTGATCTGTGTGTATTTGTGTAAGTGTGTTTCTGGCATTATCTATCTTTACTGCTCTGACTTTTTGGGTTCAAACCCAGCTTTTGACCTTCCACCACTCTACTGACCGCTCCTCATTCTCCCATTAACCCCTAACTGCTGACCCCTGTTCTAACAAGCTCAAGCACCAGCGGCAATGACAGACCTGACCTGTGCTCATCAGTGGAGGGCATAACCAGAAGTAGCCACGAGCAACTCAAAACCAACTCTGTGCACTTTACTTTTTAATCAATTCAGATTCCCTTAAAAAGCAGGGTTCTGCACTGTTAAGTGTTGTTTAACATGGATGAAATCTTGTATTTCAAATGTTAGGTCAAAATTTTCATAAGCCCTTTCAATGCCAAAGTTGCAACTCAGGCCACAAAGTTTCTGTCAGGATAAAAAACCCTCTTGAGATTCACTTAGACCATCCATCACTGAAACATCCATCACTTCTCTGAATTCTGAAGTTTTTATTTATGAGTAGTTCCATCAGGCAGACCAACACGGGTCACTAGGTGCGTTTCCATCAGCCTGTTTAGATGCGCATCGAGAAGTATCGCATCGGAAAATTATGATGGAAACGCCATAATTCAAATTAAAATCCCCTGATTCGCACAAATGAAAATACACTCGCCAGTGCCGGGTTTTGGTTGATTAGAATGGGATGGAAACAGCTGTGTTAGCATCAAGTTTGACATAGCGCACTTTCACTCCACTTTCACCCCGATTTCTGCTTGGCTAATTAAGGGCATTAAATGAGAACAAACATTAAACACCTCTTGCTGCCTTCTCATCATGACAGCCCCTCTAATCGCCAGGACTAACATGGCTGACAGCTTCAATAACACTTGCCCGATTTTTAATAAAGGTTCAAGTCCTCTCTCAATGGTGATACACTCAGAGTTGGGAAACTGGTAAAACGTTTACAGGCTGGTTGTCATGCTAATCTGCGGAAAACTCCCGCGAGTTAGTAGTTTTCACCAAAGTCCGTACTTTTAATGGAAACATACATGATTCAAATTTCTTAAAATGCGCATTTCCTAATGATTGAAATCACTTTTGGATCATTGGGATTGACTACTGTAGATTTTACAGATAGACCTTCTCGGCGCCGTGGAGTAAGCACACCAGCCTGGAGTGCATTGTTGGTCTTTTACAGAATTTTTCTTTTTAATAAAAAAATGAGGTGTGGAGTTCCTCAAGGTTCAGTCCTTGGTCCTCTCTTATTTAACCTTTACATGCCTCCCTTTTGCGAGACAACAATATCAACTACCATACCTATGCAGATGATACTCAAATTTACATTGCCCTCTCTCCTGATGACTACAGCCCGATTGATTCCCTTTATCATTGTATCTCACTGATAAATGACTGGATGTTCCACAATTTCCTGCAGCTAAACAAGAACAAAACAGAAGTTATTGTTTTTGGTCCTAACAAAAATGAGAGAATTGAGGTCAGTGTTTATCTGAAAACCCTATCACTATAGACTACAAGCCATGCCAGAAATTTGGGTGTTATATTATATGCTGACTTACACTTTGAAAACCAGATTAATTCACCCACCAAGTCGGCATTTTACCACCTAAAAAATATAGCAAGTATTTAAAGCCTTCTATCTAAACCAGACCTGGAAAAACTTGTCCATGCTTTTATCTCAAGTAGACTAGACTACTGCAATGGGCTTTATACTGGCCTTCCAAAGAAAACCATCCAAAAACTGCAGCGTGTTCAAAATGCAGCTGCACGGGTACTCACAAAAACCAAAAAATACGACCGCATCACACCAGTTCTCAGATCTCTGCACTGGCTCCCTCTGTGTGAGAGGATTGAATTTAAAATGAATTTGCTGGTCTACAAATCCCTAAATGGTTTGGGCCCAAAATACCTGCTAAATCTTCTTATTCCCTATCAACCATCAAAAACCCTTAGGTAATCTGGAAAGGGACTGCTAACGGTTTATAGTCCAAAGACAAAAAATGGTAAAGCATCATTCAGACATTGTGCTGCTTATTTCTTGAACAAACTCCCTGAAACACTAAGATGTGCCCCAAATGTTGCTACTTTTAAATCAAGGCTCAAAACTTTCTTGTTTTGTCAGGCCTTTGAAATGTGATGATGGGTGCCAGTGGTTAGAGTCAGAGATACTCTTGAGTGTCT
The DNA here is from genome assembly GCF_036924035.1 of Leuresthes tenuis. Taxonomy (NCBI): domain Eukaryota; kingdom Metazoa; phylum Chordata; class Actinopteri; order Atheriniformes; family Atherinopsidae; genus Leuresthes; species Leuresthes tenuis. The sequence goes on along the minus strand of NW_027325374.1, from coordinate 21,960,075 downwards.
ATTATCTCCTTTTTACTTGTCTTATCCATTTTTTTTTCTTTCCAAAGCATTTTATTAATTCTATCTTGCACTACTTCTGGTTCCGGCTGTTACAGAAGGTTTTATTGTCTTGCTTTGTTTTATGTGTCTTTGCACGTTTTTATCTTTTTATCTTTTCATCCTTTTATTCTGTTATTTATTTTCCTGCTATGTAAAGCACATTGAGTTGTACTTGTGTATGAAATGTCTTGCCTTGCCTATAAACCAGCTCTTTACTGGCTCATTTAGCTGTTGGCTTTACAGGATTTGTTAGTATGGTGCTTGAACTAACTGAAGCTGAGTAGCCAATTTTATCACTTCACTCAAAACCTACAGGCTCGAACTTTTCAAACATTTGATATTTAATCTACAGCTATGAAGTTAAAATTAGCACTCTTAAAGTAAATTGTACTCAGGGAAAACTGAGCATTTGAAATGTAAATGTGTTCATTTACATTACACAATCCTTTGCTTCTGACATTACTTTAGCTTTTTCATCTATAAGTACAGGAACTGTACCATATAAAGTTTTTACACAGCTAATAAAGAGAACTCCAAAAAAGTAGCTTGGAGGTCAATTTGTGGATCATCTGAAACCATATGAAAAGCAACACAAGAAGAAGTATGTGAATCGAAGAAATTACACAAAAGTACACTGACCTTTGTTATGAAGGTTCCTGGGTCTGAAAGTGCCCTGGTGGTCACTGAGATGCCACTGTTCTCTACTTTGGTTTCAGTTTTATCACACCATGTGTCAACAACTAGGCAACAACACACTTTTGTTATAAAGAATAAAGTTGAGAAAAAATAGAACTGTACAGAGTGAACCCTTCTCTTGCCTGTTGGCAGCTGGAATAGACTAGATAGAGGTAGTAATGTCAGTCTCAGTCTGTATTCCCTTTTCATGTAGTTCTTTAAAAAAGACAACTGTGTTGAATATAAAAAGCTGCATCTTTTCAGTACCAGTGCCTGAGTGACCTACAGTATCAAAGTACACATTGTACAAACCCAAATGCAGGCTCACAAGCATGAGGCAGACAGTATTGAGACTGAAAATTTTATTTCAAAGAAAAAGTGCTGCAGTAGCAGAAAATCCAAGGCCTAACACAGACTGATAAAACAGAATGGTGAATGTGAGGATCTGGCAGTATGCAAAGGATACAGGGGAGTTTTAATCTAAGGGGGATAATGACTTACACAGGGCAGGAGGTGATGATAGCTAACAGAATCCAGATGGAGAGCAGAAAACAAGACGAACACAGAATCTAAAGATGAAACTGAAAAAATGCAAGTAAAGAAGCAAAGCAAAAAACTCAAACATGAATTGAACAAGGCCCAACAGAGAAGCCATACAATTCAGAATAATTAAATAACCCTAAAACAAAACTTAAAACCTTATAAGACCCACAAACCATGACTTGTAGAAGTCTACTTGACTAGCTTGATTCACTGAATCTTTTACCTGATCCTTTATCTTGTTGTTTCGCTCTCTGAATATTGCTCCTTGAGATAGCGTCAAAGAACTCAAGTGTTTCTATTATTCCCAAAGGTAAAGTATCATATTCACAGGATGTTATTGCAGACATTTTTAGTCTTATGAGCTAATGAGGGAAATAGTGATGGCTCAATAGTGATTGCTACATTGTAAAGTATTGCAATGTAGCAATGAATGTTTTTACTAAACTTTTTGTGTGCTTTGTAAAAAGATCGTTGAGAGGACACCCCTGTCATATATTGTTCTTGATCTCCTTATTTTGCAGCCCACCATAGGACCCACCACAGTTTTGGTATCAATTTATCCAATGTAAATTAAGGAAAGTGTTGTGGTTTGTTTTAAAATCAAACTTCATGACAATAAGTCAGGAAGATATTAGGATTTTCCTGGAAAATACATCTATCACATGAGGTAATCATCTTAGGATCACTGTCAAACATAAAGCTACTGCTCATAGCAATCCTTGTATTTGTTATCATTCTATCAAAAGTGTCTGTATAGTCTCAGTTTGCAAGGCCATGTATGTAGCTCTGTTCTGCTCTTCATTTGTCACACTTAGGAGTAAAACCTTGAGTGCAGGGTGCTATAGTAGCCCTGCAGAACTCTCCTTTACTGTAGCTTACTGAAGACTGATGACTGGTGCTATGAAAGTGAGCAAAATGAAAGATTTCCATTAGACTCCATACGACGGCTGTAGGATGACATAGGCACTTAGACCAGTCCAGACTTTGAACACTTGACCAGGCTCTTTTAAAGCTTACAGGGAAAAAGGCCACTTTTCCCTAAACACGACAATATTGCACAGATCCTCTTCCCTATAACTTTGACATATAATAACATATATAACACTTGAACATCATTTCCATCCCAGCTACTGATATTCTATTTAAATCACAGCCCAGAAACCTGAAACTTGGCAGATCCACAGCTCTTTTTGTATATGTTGATGAAAGCTGAACTGGCCATCTTGCTCACGTTTCTCTCCACCCTGCTCTATCTTTTCCTTCCCTCACTTTCCACTGTCACAGTTAATTGCTTCCTCTCCACCTGCCCATACTTGATTTCCACCTGTTTCATTGTGTGATGTGATTAAAATGTAAAACGCAGCGGTGGATGGAGCTGCTTGTATGCTCGGCTCCTCCATCATTCCTTATTGCGCTGGGCCATGGCTTTTTTGCAGGCATCGCTGGGGGAGTGTGTGCGGGGTAAGATTGAATGGGTCTGAGGCTTAGCGTGCTATTTCCTCAAATGCACGGCAGGCATGAAGGCTATCGGGGAGATTAATACAGGTTTGGGATGTTTGTGTCACCAGCATTTATTCTCTCCAAAGTCCCAGCCACTGGAGGGCACTTCTTAATTCCAGTACGTCAAGCCTGTTTACCCCTCACCTATATGCTGCGTGCCTTATTGCATTCTCACCTCCTCTTTCTCTGCCCTTCTCATTCCTCCGCATATGTCGATGATTTCAAACCTCTAATCCATTTCTTCCTTCCTGCATCTTTTACTTGCTATGTTGTCCTTGCCCTCAGCACCCACATTGCCTGATTTTAATAATAATACCTAATACCAAGAAAAAGTTTGGGAAATCCAATAAGGATTAAACTATGAAAACTTATTATCTTCTGCAAATCCAGCAGGTACCAAAAAAGAAAAAGAAAAAACACCAGTGAAATGAAAACACCAATTTTTATGATTTAAAATGATCACACTTGTCTGTCAGCTATTTTTTTTAGAATACACCTCATCAAAAATATCCTCTCCTATCTAAACCTTGCATTTTCCACATTTAGAATGGCAGCCACCTCTAAATAGCAGAGAGAGGCCTGTCCGAGTTTAAACTTGTCTGTATAGGTATCAGCCACATCACAGCTTTCCAGTGGGGCCAGAGACTGCAGAATCGGTTCCACACACAAACCTCCAAACTTCAGATTGTTCCATTCCTTTTCATTTTTCACCTCCAGTCAAGACCCATTTCTTTTTGCAACGCAAGCATCTCCACAAATTGTGTGTTGCCACCTGAAAATGAATTTAGGTTATAGTTCAAGGATACTGTATATGTTTTTCCCCCCTATGGTTTCAATTTAAGGTGATATTTCTGTAGGCGCTAACAAGCGGGGTAGTATCGGTGTCTGGGTGCAGTAGAAGAGGCATTGAATCCCCTGCTGTGTTCTCATCAATCAAATGTTTGGGCCCTGCCAAGGAGGCACATGTTACCGGATTTCACGGTAAACTTTAATCAATATTGCCTTGCCCCAGACTTATGTTTATCTCCGTAATTTCACTCCAATTTAACTCATTCTTCATTGGAAAGCATTATTTCATATTTTGGAAAAGCAGTGTTAAAAATATATGGAGTACAATCAATACAGTACCTAAAAAAATCCAACTGTACATCTCTGTGTTGTGATGTGTTGTGCATATTGACTCTCCCTTATTCAAACTGGTGGTGCTTCCAAAAGCAAGTCCAGATCCTACAGGATTCTCATGGCTAGCACTCAATGATTTCAATAATTTTCTGGGACTTTAAATCACACATTTATGTCTATTTTACACCACAGTCAGGTGTAAATATTACGTCGTTACTTTTTTCACTTTTTTCACATTAGCCATTTATGAAGTACAGACAAGTACTGTATGCTGCCAGGAAAATAGGGGTAGTCATTTATTGAAACATGGAACAAACATACAGTATATAAGGGTATAAATAGTTGTGCTATTCTAACAAATTTTATAGTGAATATTTGGTATGAGCACCTTTATTCTTCATAATCTTTCTTGCATTTCTTTAAGTAGTCTTCAGGAATAGTTCTCCAGGCTTCTTGAATGACATCCCAAAGCTCTTCTTTAGATGTTGGCTGCCTTTTGTTCCGTTCTCTGTCAAGATGATCCCACACTGCTCTGGAGAGGATTCAATCCCTCCATAAGACCTGTTGCCACTGGTTTTCAGTCCACTTCTTGTGCCATTTGGGATACCTCAGCCTTTTCTCCCTGTTTCCCTTCCTTAAGAATGGCTTTTTGACACCCACCATTCCATTGTGACCATTTCTGATGAGAGTTAGAGCCAGGGGTAGAACAGTTGAACAGTCGATCGATCAACTGAAGGTCCAGATGTATCTCTCAAGTCCTGTGTTTTGCTGAATTTTTTTCTGTTTCTTCTGGACATCACTTTCAGAAACTGTTCATCAACTGTAGAGAGTAATTTTAGGCCTGACATTTTGTCCTCCACTTGTCCATTTTCCTCAAGGAAACACTCCTTGCTGAGAAATGCCAAGTTCTTCGCAAACTGCTCTTTAGGAAACACCTTGTTTGTGTCAAACTGTGTAATTTTTCATAGATACAGAAATGGGAACAAATGGTGTGTCTTTGCATCAAACTGAAATGACAAAGTGTCTAAAGATGCTATTCAAGATACAGTGATGATAACCTGCTTCAGAGTGCTCTGGACCTTCGAACTGGGCATAGGTTCATCTTCCAATAGGACAACGACCCTAAGCACAAGATAACAAAGCAGTGGCTTCAGGACAACTCTATGAATGTCCTTGAGTGACCCAGCCAGAGCTGACATTTGAACCCAATTCAACATCTCTGGAAAGATCTTAACCCTCTGAGGTCTATGAGCATGGCGGCGTGATTAGATCGCATGATGTTATTACGATTCAGACCACAGAGGGTTAAAATGGCTCTGCACCAACGCTCCCCATCCAACCTGATTGAGAGGTTCTGCAAAGAAGAATGGGGGAAACAGCCCAAAAATTGGTGTGTCAAGCCTGTAGCATCATACTGAAAAATACTTTAGGCTGTAATTGCTGCCAAAGGGGATTTAACAAATTATTTGAATACTTATGTATATGTTTTATTTTTGTTTTTTACTTTTAATAAATTTGGCAAAAGTTCCAAACAAAAGTTGTTTCACTTTGTCATTATGGGGTATTGTGTGTAGAATTTTGACGTAAAAGATGAATTTAATCTATTTGAGAAGAAGGCTGTAACATCAGATATTGTGGAAAAAGTGGAACGCTGTGAATACTTTAAACATTTTTAAACATATTAACGCTTTTTGTTCCACACATACCCTGAGTAATTTTCTCCGTTCCGATAAGATCTAAGAGAAGATCAGAGCTCCCAAATTTATAGATTTTTAATTCTCCAAATAAAAATGTGAATGAACTGATGTGATTGGAGAGTTGAATTGTGAGGGAGGACTCAAAGTCAGAGGAGTAAAGTGAAGGAGGTGGTTAGTACTGAAAACATCCTTGTAGAAGGTTAATATGAAGGTTACCATAGCAATGTTTAGGCACTCTCAACATTCATCTTCCTCCTACAAATGCCCTCCAATTCCACAGTTGATTGTGATTAATTGTGTTGAGGTTTATATGTTTAGAACGTAATGCTACAAGGATTCTCATTCTCTGTTATAGATTAGTCTGTCTGAGTCATGTTGCTTCATTTTCATTCTAACCAAGCCCCTGTGGTTATAGCATCTCTTTCTGCTTCTTGTCCCTTGGGTCAAGGCTCTACTGATTCTGTCTGAGTCTCTTTTTTCGCAGTTTGCAGGCACTCCATTAATCTGGTGAGTTCTTGTATTTTATGTCTTCTTCCTGTATCAGAGGGGCCAAGGTTAACAAGAATGAAAGATTTTATATTACATTAAATTGCCACCTAATTGAGAGAAAGGATCACACTTGTTGCAAAATTGAATTATTGTTTTTAATGTTTTCGGGATTTTCAATTTTTTGGTTTTCTACTACAAGCAGAAAATGTTTTCTTTCTGTTCTTAATATTGTATTATAGTTGGGTATGTAGTGGGTAATATTATGTTCCGTTAACTGTCCAGTACAGTGAAAAAAATTGCTTTCTTCAAATTGTTAATAATTTCAGTGCACCCTAAGTAATCCAAGTGTTTTGCTTACTTGCTCTCTGAACAAAATGATCCAGCATTAAAGAGGAGAAGGCAAGTTAAAAAGTTAATGTGTAAGATACAGGTTACAGCAGGGGTTCTGTGCACCCCCTTTTGGGGAAATGAAAACAGGATTCCACACTGGGGATTATATCACCACTCCTCCAGCTGGAAGTTAACCACCATACCACAATCACCCTTTTTGTTTTTTCTTTTTGAATTGCAGAAAAAAAATTATCATCTGAAACTGTGCTAACAGCTGACTGATGCTTTTAAACCTCAAACATATTCACTGTCTACAACGAGACCAACAACAACACATAATGCAGTGCTAAGACACTCATCACGCACAAAATGGAGAACAGAGTTGGAAAAATGTCAGAGTCACAGCCATTTCCACTGCAGATGAAACAGTCAAGTGTATTCTCCCCTTCAGCACTAGGTCCTTTGTGGTGCCTGAGGTATGCAAGCTCAGTGTGGTCAGTATGTCTTATTTTTTCATGAAAAGAAAAGTGTGACTAATTGTTATGGAAAAGGGAGAGAATAATGTTTCAGAAATGTATATGTTTGCATGTGAGTGTGCATAAATTCAATTCAGTTTATTTATAAATCACAGCAAATGCCATATCAAGGCTGCAGTCCAATTCAAGTCAGTCCAAAGTCATTGTAATCATAATCCAATCAAATCCAATTCAACTCAGCGGACAGAGTTGAATTGGATACAACTTTATTTGTAGATATAGATAGACATCAATCTCAACAAACTTAGGCTGCATTAAAAGTTTTGGTGTGATTCCGATACTGTATTCTGCAGAACCACGCATTCACACACCTATACCGTTTCATGCCATCCAACCAAACCCATGCCTGTAACCCACCTGTGCCTGCCTCTCATCAGTAAACTGCTTAAACTGGATTCCAATCTCCTCTGTTCGTGTACTGACTGACGCCCCGGGAGCGAATGTATCTTAAACTCATAACGTATCAACCCTATACAGTCCTTTATTCTAGTCTCACCAACAGCATGTGATGGCATCATAAATTCGTATTAGTATAAATTCATATTAGTCATTGTAATCATAATTCAATCAAATCCAATTCAACTCAGCAGACAGTTGAATTGGATACAACTTTATTTGTAGATATAGATAGACATTTTTGGTTGGTTTTGTAGGGCAGGAAGGAAAGAATATCTGCAGTTAAAGTAAGCAATTGTGACAAGTGAAATTAGGATATGAAGTTTGTAGTTTGCTTCAAAGCACAAGGTGAGCCGAAGCCTAGGCTGGATTGAGAGTAAGCAGAAGAAGAAGTAGAGAAAGAAGAAGGTGGGAAGAGGAGGAGGGAGCTCTGATAGACTTTGTCCTTCACCTTCTCGTCAGGCCGAGTCTCCACCGCCAGAGGCCATCACTCCATTTGCCTTTGATCTTCCTTCTCACTTCAAACTTGCTGCTCAGTGACGTTGATAACGATGTTCTGTGAAAACATCATTACCCCCCCCCACACACACACGCACACACACTTCCCAATACCTTTTCTTTCATGTGTTCAGAATATAGTCCAAAGTGTGATACACACTTTTGTAAAGACAGCAGTGCAGAATAAACTGTATCATGGCCCTCCTGCTGTTATAGCGCAGTTGATAAGTGCTTGGCACATTTGATGTGTGTGAGGTCATATGTTCTCTCTGGGCTATTATTTTAGAATTCATTTTAGAAAGGAAAGCCCAGCGCTGCCAGTTATGTTTGTCTCTGTAATTTCACTCCAATTTAACATGTTTGTGGTTTCCCTGAGAGGACCAGCAGTCCTTAGTCAGACATGAGTGATGACACTGTGTAGGGTGAGTGTGCGTGTTAATTCTCCAGTTGTAGTGATGAGTTGAGGTGGGATAGGTTCAGACTAAGGTAACACGGTGAAAATGGAGATGTCAGGCTCTGTTATGAAACAGCATTCAGCTTGTTCTTCAATGCATTTGTAGTACATGTATGCGTGTGGCAAGGTAAAAGTCATAATCAAGCATTTGTGGTAATGAGCATTAAGTTTATGTAACCAACATAAAAAATATATCTTATTTTACCCTGATCCATTTCATGATTGTGTTATCTTAGTAATCATAATAAAACTGCCATTAAACAAATCACCTTTAACAATTATCGTCTGAGCAGTACACTATATAAATGTCACTGTGAAAAAATAACACAGGCATCTGTATTTGGCTGTTCTTTTTTCTTTCTTCAGTAAATCTACTACACTTTGTCATTATAGTATACAACTGCATATTGGATCACAATATAAGTATATCACACTTTGAACGCTGCTGTTTGTGTAATTTTGAGTAAATTTGACCTGTTTCAGCTATCTGAAAAGAATCTTATCAAAGACAATGACAAGTTATGCAAACATTTACAAAAGGAATAGGTCACCAGTTGAGAAACAAAACTCAATTTTACATTCATTTAAATCAAAGGATTAAAATATAAATAAATGTATAATACATATACAGACATTAACATTGTTGAAATATTAGAGAAAAAATCATTCTTTATTACCCTAAACCTCTAAGTAAATGTGCCAAAATCTAATCTTTCTGCTGTATCCATTTTTCCTAATATGTGCATGGTCATTTAATCCAGCAGGTACCTCCGGTCATGGTGTCAGAGCTTCAGTAAGATAACATAAAGATGAATGCCATCAAAAAAAAAAGTGAATGCCATGAAATCTGAGAAACAGTTAACTGTAGACAGACAGTATAAAAGACACAAATGTAAAACAACTCAGCATGGATTAAAAGAAAAACATTTGTAAATGTTCCACAAAAAATTAGAGACCATGGTTCCTTCCTGGTAGCAGCACCCATGAAACCTGCATATTTATCTTTCCATCTTTGCCAAGAAAAGACGAAAGCCTTGGGAATTAGAACTGAATCTGAATAAAGACGGTTCAATCATTTTTGCACAGTGGCAGTGTGTTTTTCACATCAACTACCTCTGTGACCTTGCTGTGGTAAAATAGAAAACACTCAGTAATTTCACCATACATCAAATAACCCATCATAAGATGACACGTGTCTCTACTCCAATTGGAATAACAGATCAGATGAAACAGATATTTCATGGACCCCTCAAACAAGCCTTTGAAATATAAGGTCCTTAGTGCTGCTTTTTATGTATCTTTTGTTGCTATTTATCGTTCCATGTGTGGTGACTTTCTCCTTTGTGGTGGTAAGACAAGCTCGAGTTGTTCTCCCTTGCATCTCACATTCATGAGAGAATGATAGACTGTAGTAATATGAGCTGGAAAATGCCTGCGTGTTGCTCCTTTTAAAGCTTTTATCTCAGATTCAGGATGTGTGCATGCTCAATAATCTAGTGAACTATGAAAGCATGTTTTTCATCAGATGCATGACTGATATCTGGCCGATGGCTCATTGAGCAACAGGGTGAGTAAATCTATGGACCTCCCAGAGAATGTGGAAGAAAGACACAGTCAAGTCAAATTAAAGTTGTAGTATTGGAAAACTTTAATTTCATTATTGATTTTTGGCAGAAAATTGAAAAAATATTACCTGGTGCTTTGAAAGAACAGATATAAGATATTACCTACACCTTGAATTCTGCTTTTTTTCTGATTGTATAGTTGCAGTAGGAAAGGTTAAGGGTTGTGTGTGTATGTATGTGTGTCTGGATGGGACAGATAAATGAATGGTCTTTCTTGGGGCTGGCTTGGGCATGGAAGGCTCAGGGTACGGATGACATTTTGAGCTCTTATTGCCTGGCAGGCCTTCTGACACGTGGAAGGACTGTGGTCCCACAGGGAATGTGACAAAGATAGAGTGGAGCTCACTGTGTCACATACACACATGCAGACCTCAGCAACTACTACCCATGTGTGTGTGCGTTTGTGTGTGTGTCACACTGAGTGACCTAGGTGCTCCATCCTTGACCAATCTTGGGTGTGATTCAGAGGAGATCTAGCTAGTGAGCATGTCTAGGCTGCTTTATCCCGGCTGCCTTACCACCCGCCTAACCTTGTGAACCTACAATCCTGCCACAGCCCAGAGGGAATTGCAACTCATCGCCATACAAATCTAAGTAATGCAATAAACTGCGGCATGGGGGTCAAAACTGCAGTAAAATCAGCTACAGAAGACACTTGCCACCAAAACAAAATGGTAACTTTTGCAGTAAATATGAAATGACATTGAATTTTAGTTTGAAAGAAACTTTTAGAATGAAATAAACAAACAAAGGAAGCTTGAGGAACAAATTTCAGCTGTGGTTTCTGAGCTGCAAATCCATTGTCAGCCAAGGCTAAAAGCTGATTTGATTACTTTCATTGACTTTCCATCACATTGTTTCCCTCCATCACTGCTGGTATTAGCCTGTGTGTGGTGAAATGGAGAACCTGCAAAATTTGCACTTGACTGTAAAACAGAATGTCATTCAAAATACGATGCAAGCTGAAAGATGGGATTTGTTTAGTGCCCTAAGAGGACTGCATAACAAATGATTTAGTTTGCTTTTCAAGGCAACTGATGTGAGGCAGTTTCTATAAATATACTTTTAGAATGATGCATTTTATTCATGGCAGAATATTTTTTAAGCACTGGTACATACAAACCAACAGCCAAAGAAGATGTTATGGCTAACATCCATGGGGCATGCTGAGTCCTTGTCCTTTCATGCAGTTTTTTGCAAATTCCTCGAATACATTTTCAAATTGATCTTGCTGTGGCCATTTAATGAAGGTTGAATTTTTACAAACCTAGATGTGTAGAAAAATGAAAAACATTATATATAAATATTATGATATATTAACATTAGCACCTATTATGCCTCCAAGCCAGCAAGGCCGCTAGTTTAAAGTGATGCTCCAAGACTGAAAATGCACCGAAACTGACCCCTATCCAAAACCTCTAACTATGTATATTTTTCTAACCTTAACCATGTATTTAGTCAGATCTAAACATAAGCGTGCATATTAACTCTAACCCCTACTATGTATTTTTTTTACTCTGCAGCTTAATCATCTGTGACTGAGAGCAAAAGTGAGGACTAAAAGAAGCTCAATAAATAATAACTAAAAAACACTGTGATACAGGTTTTATACTCATTGTCACCAGCATGAAAGTCTGCAGACTAACGCCCCCATCCTCCGCATCCTATGTCCTTAAAAGCATCTGTGGCTACGTCAACACTGTTGACCATCAACATTATCACTTAGTCAGATTTACTGTATCAATCGCAGAATCAACTGAGAAATTACAACTCCATCATTTAGTAGCAAGTCTGCAATGCTGAATTGATGTCTTCAAGCACACACTTTGTGTGGACCTGTTTCATCTGTTATTACGTCTCATGCTAGATGAGAGGACAATCACCAGCAGATCAACACATGACGGGGGTGGCTGTAGCTCAGGAGGAAGAGTAGAATGCATTACTGTCAACAGAGTATGACAAAGCAAGGTCTTCGGGAAACATGTTTGCTGAAGTTTTTTGCACTCCCCGTGTGCATAAACTCTTTCTCAAAAGGGAGGATCATTTTTTTTTAAGTTTGTTTCAAATTCAAAATGCACATGAAAAACTTATGAGCACAACTTGATGTCATTGAAGCCACTCTGAGAGCTTTCAATGAAACTCTAATTGGATGCACCAGAAATTACATTACAAATATTACAGGTCCAATCCCCATTCCTCCCTTTGTGCCATCTCTCTGTTTTTCCATTCTTGCAGATAAAGCAGGTGCTTGAGGCCACGCCATCTGAAGGCCAAGATGACCACCACTTCTTGATCCCTAAAAGAAAAGGGGTATTCCCCCTCTGAGAAATGGAGTGTGGGTCAAGTAGTAAGGCCAAGAGTAAGAACTGAGATTAACCTGTAGTCATTGCAGTGTTATGCAGTCTTCTGACTAAATTTGCCACTGTCTGCAATCTTTTGAAAATTATAGTGGCTTCAATTTATCAACAAATATGGTACAGTGTCTTACTAGTAAGTAGTTGTTTTTATTCATTCTCTGATTAAAATTCTGCCTCTGGCTGAACTTCACGGGCAGCTTTGCAAAGCGCAGCATATTAAATACGAGCAGATGCTGAACATCTCCAGTTCTCATCATTTCCTTACCAGTGAGTACAAACTGTCTACAAGAGGACTTTTTTTAAATTTTTTTTTTTTTTTTAAACACAGCTATAAAACCACTTACCTCAAGGAATGAAAAGTTTATTGAATTACAGGTTTTGAGCAACAATGCTTTGCTTTATTTCCCAGCACCCACATCTGTTAGTGGAAATAGTGTTGCTTTAAAGGGAGCAGAGTGGCAGGTAAGAGCATCTGTGAATAATTTACATCAGTCCTCTTTGACGAAAAGGATGAGTTGTACCTGGGCCAGCAGATCACTGGACCTCACTAAGCCTTCCAGTATGCTAACACATAGATAATAGAGCATCTATCTGCCTTCGTTCCTCTTATGTAAATCACTGAAAAAAGGCTCTGTCCTTTCCTGTTTGGATGTCCTATTCTCTTTTAGTGCACATGTGGTGTTCCATCCTACAGCTCATTAAAGTCTAACATGTTTTTCCCAACTGACCTTTAAATTAAAGCCCGCATTATGCTCTCTGGCTGCCTTTTTTTCTGCACATTATAAAATCATTATTTTTGCTTGTTCTCACTCTGCTTGCATTCTGTTTTTTTTGTTGCGATGTTCATGGACCTGTTCAGTTTCACTCCTTTAGTTTATTGGTCCATGGGTGAATCTCAGCAAACTAGAGCATGGATAATCACTTGTGACACTCGATACATTATTAAATATTGCACATAAGCTGACATCTGTCATTTGTCCTCATTTATTTTTTTATACTTTTTTTTTTTTATACATTTTTCAAAAATATTTAAACAACTAATAGCCTTTTGACCTCTCCAGAGATAGACTTATTTGAGTTATTTGAGTTTTTCATTGTAGTTTGAACACACTGAAAGTTTGTAAGATCCCAGTACACAAGGTAACACATACAATCAACATTCACAAGCAGGCAACTCGTCCACTTTATGACAGAGAATCATTTAATTTTCTTGTCATAAAATACAATAACAAATGAATCTAGTAGAAATCACACCTACATTGTTGACTCAAGACATTATGAAGATTGATGACAATGTGAATAATGATTGTCCGATGGACTGGGATTTAATAGATGCCACCCTGCAGGACTTTTAAAGCAATGTGTTTCACTTGGAAAACTGGTTTCTGTGCTTTGCAGGCCTTCTTGAATATATAAAGAATATATTGAAGCAAAATGTTAATACAATGACTGTTTTAATCCAAGGCGTGGTGTCTCCCTTACCTTAACCAAGTAGTATTTATTGGCTGACTTTAATTAATTAGTTTACAGTGTGTAAAACAATGAAAAAACATCATCTTGACCTACAAATGACTTTTTAAAAATGAAATTTATTTATTTTTCTCACCCTTGTCCTGTTCAGCATTATGGCAGCATAATTGTAGTCTGAATACCTTTGATGCCAAACAGATTTGCTTTGCCAAGGGAAGTTTTATAAATGTAAAGCTCCCCTTGATGCCCATTTATTTATTTCTGTTTACAATATATGACATGTAATAGAACTGAACCGGACCGGGGGACAAGGAAAGAAGAAGAGGAAACAGAACAAAAATAGAAACAAAAACCAGACAACCAGCTGCTACACCTGTAAAAAACAAAACAGACAACAATCCATGGCCTCTGAGGGGAATCCAGCCTTAGCGCCACCAGGAGCACCTGAAAGCAGACAAGCAGAGAAAAAACAAACACAAACAAACAAAAACAAGCACAAGAAGCGGTAATCGCATACAACACAGCTGTGGATATAGATGACCTGAGACAACATGATAATACATCAACTGCTTAGCGACCATGCTACTGGGCTAATAAATAAAGAGAACATGCAACACCCATGGCACAGGACCTACATGGTAACCGTGCTTAGTTATGAGTGTATAAGTGTATAGAGCCACAATCCACAGCCCCCCCCCAGCAATCAGAAGCAGGCAGAGAGGGCCACAAGACCCAGGCCACCGGCTCTTCAATATTTTCTAATAGTGAGCGATTAAAATTGAGGGGCAGCCAAACTTGTAGAACTGGGAGCGCGGCCCTCTGGGCAGCCTACATACCCAAAGAGCCCCGCCCACCAGATGCCACTCAGTGCAACCACCCCCCAAGACCTAATGAGTGTGTGTGAGTGTGTTTGATAAGTAGTAATGTCTAAGGTGTAATTAAAACAGCCCCCCCAGGCACAGGCAGGGCCCCCCCCCCCGGGCGCAAGGCAGCACCCAGCCACCAGGGCCCAGGCCCAGCACCACCACCCACGCCAGAGCAGCCCAGCCTGGGACCCCGCCCCACACCGCAAGACAGCCCCACCCGCAAGCCCCCAAAACTGCCCTCCAAGCCCGACACACAGTCCCCCCCCAGCAATGACCAACCCGGTCCCCACGACCCGAGAGACCACGAGACGCCCGAAGCCACACAGCCCCCCCCAGCACACACCCAACCGCCCAGAGCGACGGGACAGCAACCCACCACCACCACTATGTGATAAAGCTAATCAGAGGGGACCAGAGAGAATGAAATTCAGCCAATTGATGTTTTGAGGAGGCAGACATTGTTTCCATGCTAATATAATCTAAAAGAAAATTTCTAAACTGGTTAATACACAGATTGTTCTTCGCTTTCCAGTTCATGAGAATAGTTTTCTTTGCGATACATAACACTGTGAGAACCATGTGTGCCGAGTTAATTTCCATGTTGATGTTGTCTAAGTCACCCAGTATGCACAGTGTGGGGCATGCAGGGATGCTACACTTTAGCCATGTTGATAGGTCCTCACAGACTTCAAGCCAGAACTTCTGGACAGGCGCACAGAACCACAAAGCGTGTGCATAATCATCAGGTGTGTTATCTGTGCAATGTGAGCAGATGTTTGAGTGTGTTAGACCCATCCTGGACATCCTTTGTCCTGTATAGTGTGTTCTATGAAGGATTTTGTATTGTATGAGCTGTAAATTAGAATTCTGAGTCATTCTGAAGGTGTTCAAACATATTTGTGGCCAGAAGCTATGACTAGAACTGATGGATAAATCTGCCTCCCATTTTGAGGATGGAAGAGACATTGTGTCATCTATTTTAGACAATAATTTATATATTTTTGATAGTAGTTTTGGGGTGCAGATGCTTAGAAATTCTGCTAACCTAGTCGGTAGTTGTAAGTCTGGTTGGTGGAGGATATATTTCTTTGTTATTATAGACTTAAGTTGTTGATATTCTAGGAATTTATTGTTGCCTATCGTGCCTATCGTGTTGTGATATGAGCTCATCAAATGAAATAAAATTTCCATTTTGGATTATATGTTCCAGATTCCTTTGATCTTCCACAGAGTAAAGTTTTGCATTTTTTTGTTTTGCAGTATGTCAGGATTGTTCCAGATGGGTGTAAGCTTAAAAGCATTGTTGATTACATCGGGGTCATGGGTGACATTTCCTTTTGAGTCTTTAACAGAAGTGATTGTTGTTTTCTCTTTAGTTGGTTAGCTAGGAACCTTCCAGATTTATTGCCGTGCTCAAAGTTCTCCAAGCGAAGTCTTTGTATCAGAAACTGTGTTTGTTTATCAATAATTTTGTTTAATTCAAGTTTAGCTTTTCTTAGTTCATTCAGTATGTGTTCTTCTTTGGAGGTACTGTAGACAATTTCTAATGATTTAATCCTGAGTTCTAAATCTGATATCCTTGAACTTTCCCTCTTTTTCTTATTTGATGAAAAAGAGATTATTTTGCCTCTCATAACTGCTTCTCCGGCTTCCCAAAGAGTACAAGCTGACATTCCTGGCAGGTCATTATTTTCTAAATATACAGACCATTCCCTTTTGAAATAATTAATAAAATCAGGGTCTTTTAGTAATGATGTATTAAATCTCCAATTCCTAGCTGGTGGTGTAACTCTGTTATTCTTCAGTGTGATAGAAACTGGAGCGTGATCACTGATAGTGATGGGGTGGATTTTGGTGTCTGAAATATCCCTCATCAAGGAACTGCTAACTAAGAAATAATCTATTCTTGAATATGAGTGGTGTACCGGTGAGAAGAAGGTGTATTCTCTAAGAGTGGGGTGGTGGGAGCGCCAAGCATCACAAAGACCAAAATCTTTCATATACTGTTTAACAATATTCGTGGACTGCCAGTTCCGCTGACTTCCTGAAGTACTGAGTCTGTCTACTCCTGAGTCTAATACCATGTTAAAGTCCCCTCCTATGATGAGTGTGTTATCTGAGTGATCAGAGAGTGAAGTGAAAAAGGAGTGAAAAAATGAGGAGTCATCCACATTTGGACCATATATATTTGCAATGCATAAATTCATATTTTGAATAGATAAATTAACTATTAGAAATCTACCTTCTGGATCTATAACTGTGTTGTTTACGGTGAAATTTACTCTTCTATTTATCAGAATGGCTACACCTCTTTGTCTGGAGTTGTAACAGGCTGAGTACACATGAGGAAACTGTGCTGTGGTGAGAACATCAGCTACAGTCTTTGATAAATGAATCTCCTGTAATAAAACAATGTCCGCCTGTAAATCCTTCAATTTATTGGAGATTTTTAATCTCTTCTCCCTGGACCCAGCTCCATGCACATTCCATGAGATAAACCTCAGCGTGGACATGCTCAGACTAACGCAGTGAGTGCTGGATGCTTGCTTGCATCCCGTGTGTGTGTGCATATATGCTTCCATGAACATGCCATTGTTGGTGTTTCAGTTGTCAATATGAGCTTGCTACAATATGTACTTGCGCTGTCGATGCTGTGTGGAACTTGATAATGTGCTCTGCTCAAAACTCTATGTGCGCCGTGCTTGTTAACATTACTTATTAAGGTGGAAACGCAGCGTTTTGGGGAAGAAAGACAGATTAGAAAAACAGTGCAAAAGAGTGGAAGTGTGAGATAGAAAAAACAAAAACAAAAAAACATAACCAAATAAACAAATATGACCTGCATACATCCTGTGCTGGTGAGACTGGCAGTGAGCTATATATTTTGCCTTGATAGATAACTGTGAATTGGATAGATTATTTCATCTTACTTATGTCATCTACAGTTAAATGATTCATACAAGTTAATGAATACAGATCACCTGGAGTTTAGAAGAGCCAAGGAGTGGTTTCCTGGTCGCGGTACAGCTGCCGTTGATGAATAACTTATCCACCGCGATGACAGCTCGGGAGCCTCCTTCCATGAACTTTCTCCGGATGGGGAACAGGACCCTGCGTCTTTCCAGGATTTCTTTGGGGAACTGGTCGTTGACGCTGAAGTCCCTTCCTCTCAGCTCCCTGCCGCGGCCCCTCACCCGGACCTTCTGTTGGTAGTGCTCGAACTTGGCCACAATCGGTCTCGGTCGGCGGGCCTCAGGTCTCTTCCCTCCCAGGCGGTGGACTCGGTGAAAAGTAATGTTTTTCACGACATCTACTGGAAGTTTCAGTTGATTTTGGATTAAGTTTTTCACTGCGAGTTCAGGATCCTCGTCTGCCTGCTCCGGGATTCCAGAAAACACCAGATTGTCCCTCATACTACGAGCCTGGAGATCAATAATTGATTCTTTTATCCTCTTGTTCTCATCAGAGATCCGGCTCATTCCTTCGGTGAGTGTTTTCACCGATCCTCTGAGGGCTGCGTTTTCTGCAGCCAGCGTCTGCACCTGTTGCTGGCTGAACTCCAACGACTCCCGTAATGCCTGAAACTCTCTAGAATTTCTAACAGAGACATACGGGCGTCGAAGCTGGATAATTTGTTATCGATTGATGTTAAAATGTCCGTCGAATCATTACCAGCTGGAGACGTCGCTCCAGGTGACTCTTCATTACGACTTCTTTTGGAGGTTGAAGCCTTGCTGCTAGCAGATGGGGTTTGGTTAGTTTTCCCCATGACGATCCTGTCAAAACACTCGTCGATGAAATCCGTGAGGCTCTCCAGGCTTTCTTCACTGTACTCCAGTGTTTTGTTTTTGTTTCACCCGATAATATATTTATTTAAACAGTAGTTATTGGCGTAATTATAATCTTACTATATTGTTTGCACTATTTGAGGCGCGCCTTGTTTGAATCTGCCGATAGTCTCACACAATCTCGCGACACTACAGCCTCTGTAATTGTTTTAAAACATTAAAAATTGATTTAAAACATCAGTAAGCGTGTTTACATGATACTAGAAAGAAACTAATTACTGTGTTAGTCCAGACTTTTGAAGTGCATATAAACATGTTAGGCCAACTGAAATGGTACGTATTTGAGCTTCTTAAAGCCAAGCCAACACATCCAGATAATGTAATTATAGATCTAACCATTCCTGCACGTACACACTCAACAAGACTCAAATTAACCTAATCGCTCTACATATGCTCCATTAAAGTGTAAAGAAAGTTAAATATTAGATATTGTGACTTAAAACTTCTTTCACAAATATCTGATGAAATGCAGTGACTACATGTTCCTCCATGTAGTTAATTTAGTCTTCATTTATATGGAAAAAAGCAAAAATAATTAATGTGAACACAAATCAATACGTTTTTGGGACTATTTTATGTTTTGTTGTAAGACTGGGTTGTGAATTAACAGTAGGTTGATATAGTTTATGTTCTGAAATGACCATCCGTAAAGACCACAGTGACATGAGCCAAATCAATATGTCAAGGTAAGAGGGTAGGAGCCATTTAAAAGCCAAGCACCAAAGATTTAAAGCTTAAGGACTGAAAATGGATGTTCTGCATGACAGCTTATTGTTTCATATCATATACTGTGTCCAAGTGCATGACAAACACTACAACATTTTTGACGACCTGTGATATTTAGGCAAAAGACATCTGTTATGTTATACACCATGTATTCCGGCTATCAGATCCAACTCACCAATTTTGTTCAGAAGCCGTGGTGGGCTAAGCAGGGGGAAATCAAATTGTTTTACGCACACTGAATAATCCAATGTCCACACGCTTTCTCTGGTTTCTTTGGTTTATTGCTATCCAGTCAGTCAGACTCCAATAATCTTTCTAGACTCCAATAGTCTTAAATGCAAGATAGAGCAAAAAAACAAGGCTTTTCAGTGAGTCCATGCCATGTGCGAGTGCGGTACACAAAAGAATAGCCTTCCCCCATGCACACCCCACGCCAAACTGAACTGAAGCACAGGTGTCAAGTAGGACTAATTAAAACTTCCAATTGTGCACCACACACACCCAGCATCACACCCACGTCCCACAATAACCAATTAACAAAAAACACAAATCAAAATAAACCAATACACATAAAATGTATCATTATGAAAAGCAAAAACATATAGAAAATATTTATGGCTCCTACACCATGTATTGAGTTAATTGTTTACGGTTCTGTTTCCAGATGTTGGTCCTTGCTAAGCCATGTCATACATTTTTGATTCAGAATTTGAAACAGTGACACCCTTATTAGGTAAACATTTTTGACAGTCTGAATGTCGGATGCAGATATTCCAAAAAATAAAACTTGATTTATTTAAACAATCCAAACAAAAGGGGCGGCTGAGCCGGAATACAAAAAAACCCCAAAAAACTAAACTATGAAAAAACTTACTGTGACTCTGACTCTTGACTGTGAAAACTTGAAATAGGCAACATGGACAAACCTGACTTTGACAGCATGGGTAACTTTAGCATGGATGACTGTGAGGATCTGGCAATGGACATGAGAAAACCTGGAAAGTAAATACTGAGGAGGGTGATAGGTGAGTGCAGCTGAGGGGAGAAACACAGGTGACATGAGTGAAGCTGATGGCAAGGCAAGAGTGACTGAGGATAACATGGAAAAAGTAAAGATTAGACAGAAACCTGAAACATGACCAAAAAATACAACCTGCTTCTTACATCTTTTTGCCACATATGCAGTGCACCTTCAGAGGTGTTGTAGTGTTTGTGGGTTGGAGTTTTTGTGACCCTGTGTCAATCACATAACAGGCAAGGCAGAATGTTTGTCCTCATCATTGTTAGAATTGTGTCCTTTAGTGCTGGAGTCTTTAAAAATCTAATGTATATTATATATATTAATGTTTATTTTCATTATGAAAATGCAGTTGGTTGTGTAAGTCTTCATGATATAACTAATATAAGGAGCAATGATAAACATCTGCTTTGGAAAAAATAATCATTTAGTGTTGTGCAGAAGTGTTTGACATTTTAGATGCTTATCTGTCAGGCAGTACTGTAAAGCAACCATCTGATTGGTCCCAAATGGTTCTTTGTGAAAAAACAAAGTTAGCTGTCCTAAAAAAAACTATTATGGCATTATATTAGAAATTATCCCCAATTTGGTGTTCATGCCTTAAACCTTTGCACATTACATACACGGGACTCATAGTTTTCAACACAGACATAATTATTGAATTTGTGAACTGGAAACTAAGGATATGTGTTCATTGGCTGTGTGTTAATCTGCAGCTCTGAAATTAGCCTCATGACATTAGGTATAAATGGGACAGCAATTAGTGGAGCATATGCACTTGGACCTGGCAAGAAGATGACGAGGTCTTTGTGCTACTGACTGCACACCCATGTGTTTTTGTGTATATGTGTGTGGATGCATTTATGTGTGTGCTAGCAGTACAAGGCCATCCACAACAAGAGTGTGACTGACAAGCATAGAATTCTGAGAGAAGCAAGCACACAAGAAAACAAATCCACTCTTGCACGATCAGAATTGCATCAGCACAGCTCTGCCTGCAGCTGTGTTCCAAAAGACAACTCCCTAGTGGCTCATTGATTGGCAAAAAACAACCAAAACAAAGTAACCAATGGAAATATTGGTGTTCAAATTCATTCTTTGTTCTTTATTTAAATTATACATGATCTAATACATAATTTGATACAGTAAATTCGCCTTGTAGAAGAGTTCAATATATTGCTAACAAATCCATTGAGGGTGAACTGATTACACTTTCCTCACACCCTGCTTCTGTTGTTGCAAAGCAGACACTCGGCTTTTAGGTTTGTTGAGCTCTTTGTGCATATAAGACAGCACACATAGCAGCCTGCCGCAACCCTGCAGCCTGTACCAGGTGGTTACAAGAAGAAAAGGCCTGGATCAAATAGTACTGTCAAAAGATTTATTGCAGGGTTTCATTCTCACCCTGTGAAGCAAGGATTTTAGCTTGGTTTTCCCTTGATTGACTGTAACAGCTTATTTTGACTACAATATGTTGCTATCAGGCTCAGAACTGTCGAATGCATGGAACATACATGTATATTAGGATATACTCTTTTTTGGATTGTTTTTAATCTGAAGACCCAAACTATAGTTATGGTTATGCGGACAACTATTAAAGTTGTGGCATTGTCATGTCAGGACTGTAGAAGAAATACATTTCTAAAAATTGAAAACAAATAGGTAAAATCTACATATCTAACGTTAAGCAACTAGGTTATTATGCTCGTCTAGCTTTAAAAATTAGCACTGTGCAAACACAATTAAGAAATGATAACGACACATTTATCTCTCATAGTTGTTGATAATTTTCTTTTCAAATGGACTTTGATTTCAAACAGATATAGACTAAAAACCTTTAGTGGTTCCTTCTTTGCAAGTAGCTTTTGAAATCTTCTGTAGCCATCCTGTTATCATCTGTTCCACAATTTGAATCCTGGAAACAGATCTGCATATAAAGCATCATACCTCGGAACTTAAGCTAAAGCTATCATGTTCCAGATAAAAAGCTAACATTAGTTAATGATCCATAAAGAAGACGAATGAGAACTTTGTTTTCAGAATTCTTCCTCAGTGTTGTGATACACTTTTTTTCTCTCAAAGATTAATTTGATGCAGTCAATTCAACTGTTTTTTTTTCATTTTGTGGTGAACAAACAGTCAAGATCATATTTTGTAACTCATGAGTTAAAATCAGCTCATCAAATTACAACAAACAAGTCTGTAGTTGGCATTTATTCAACACCTTAACTCTTGCCAGCCGTGATATCGCCCCTCAATTATACACGGTCTAAATGTAGACATTTTCATGACTACAGCTATGTAAGCATTTTTAATATAGCATATCAGTAAATGTAACAGCTTGAGCAGTTGTTCCTTAGTTTGTCATCAGAGTCTGTACTCAGCAAAACAGTGGTTTCTTATCCTCACTTTCATCTGTAGGGACTTTTACTTGTTAAATTACTCTGTGTTGTATTTTTCATTTTTTTACATAAGTCCAAACAAGAAGAATGTTTCTGGTCTTTTTAGAACAACAGTGCCCCTAGGTATATCCATGCTGATTCTGCTGGTATCTAAAGCAGACAATTACTATGTAGCTGCTGTTAAGTTTAAAAAAGTCAGCAAACAGTTCATGGTTTTCTTTAAAAAGTACAACTGTGCTTTATTTCTCCTAATATTTGGCATAATGTTTACCTGATTAGAGTTGGCAAGGGCTTCATAACTTTATTTCTCGTTTCCAGTTTTGAAATTGTAGACTAGATTTTAAATTGGAAGTGACTGGGCAGAATGATCCTATTATATTAAGAGCTTATTATTTTTTGCATTGCTCTGCTGTTGTCTATACAGGTATGTGGTAATGTTCTAAGCACTGTTCCCCCGATCCCTACTACTCTATGCTACAATAGAGCAAATTACTGCACAGTAACTGGCCCCCCTTTATAAAATATCATATAAACAGGGAGAGAATTCAAGCAGAGTGAGTTTCTATTTGACAGATCATGTTTATTTTTCTCACATTTTTGAGAGCTTCTCTTTCAATGTCACCATCACTCACCATGCAGTCCTCATTCTTTATATTGTCTGAAGTGGCAAGCATTGACATGGTGATACTGCATGCCACTGGGGCATCTTAGCACTGATTGATGGCTAAATGCTACTTATACATCTCAACTTCCATATTGGATGGGGTTGTGTAGGGCAACTGACTGCTGGTGTCATCCTACAATAACTGTAAGTGTCAGGGTAAGGGCTGGGATGTGTATGAAGAATTGAAGGGTACCAGACTCAACTGATGGATAGTCAATGTGATGAATGGGTAGCTAGGCAGGTGTACAAACAGATTACCATTTTTTGACTTGCGTCAGCAGGATTATGCAATCATTCCATTACTTATTTTTCCTGCTCAGTGACATCTTTCTTTCACTTTCTGTCGCATTCCTTCTTCCACTGTCTTTCTTTCTTTATCTTCCTGCCTTTCCTATCTTGACATTTGTATTTAATCCCAACTAGCCTATCCACCTAGTTGACGTCTGATAATGAGGTAATTTATTATCACCATTTTAACGCATGGTTTTTTACTTTACAAAAGACGTGTTTTCCAATAAAATAGCTCTTTTTCAATCTGGATAGTGTTAATCCCTCAGAACAGTCATTTCAAAGTAGCAGTCGCCACTCCAGCCCGTTTTCAGAGAGCAAAAGCCATTAAAAGTTGTGTTTCCTAGTAATGGCATTATGAGTGAATTGTGTAGCCTGTGTCTGCCCGAGCCTCCCTAAGGTCATCTCCCACTCTCATGTTTTCTGTGGCATATGCACTTTCTAGCTGTTATCGCCCCCACCCATGCACACACATACATACACTTTGGCCCAATCTGTTTGTATTCAGCAATGGCCTCATTGTTTAATAGAAAGAACTCATCTAATTTCATTAGCTCAATAAGTAATTTGCTTAACGAGTCATTATACTGCAGTAATTGTCCTCTGCATCGCCTGAAATGAACATTTTCTTCACATTTAAAAAAATCTTCATTGTTCATGTCTAGTGATCTTGTTATTTTCTGGCTAAATAGGCAAATTTTGTATCTAGTTTTGTTGAATGTAGAGCAAAAGAAAGGAAAACAGAGTTCTGTTCCAAAATTAAGAAAGTTTCCGATCAAAATCGTTTTTTGGTTATATTTATAGACACAGGCATCGGTAAAGCCAAAGCCCACAGTGCCAGTGTTCTCCAACAAAAAACAAACTCTAACATTGATGATTTAATTGAAATTCAGCTTTGAAACCTTGTGTTTCAACATGGCTTGTGGCTTGTTTAATCTGTTTGGAAGAGCAGTATGTTTTGACAAACTCATAACTTTGCTTTTTTGAATATTTTTCTTTTTAAATTTTTTAATTTGAATGACACTTGTCTATTTATTTTGTAGAAAGTTATTGTTTTTGTTATAACTGCATTTGAAGGCTTGCTACTGAAATATATAGTTGGACTGTCAAAGCGAGGATGAGATTTAACTGATATTTACTTCTTACCAGTCACTTTGGAAGGTCAACTGTATGTTGGCTACACTTTTTGCTTGACTGGAGTTGCCACAGTTTAAGAATACACACATCTCATAATAAATGAGAGCTGTTAGACTTATTGAGCTAATCTATTCCATGTTGGAGAAAATCTGCCCTTATGTGATGATGTGGGGTATGCGCTTTACTAGCTGAAGTGACTTATCATTGAAAAAATACATACATTTTACAAAATTCAATATCTACATCTTCATAGATGAAATGTGCATGCATTTTTGACATTTTTTTCTTTGAATGATGACAATTTAATAACAATTTTACAAACAATTTGTTGCACCAGACAGAGAATGTATGACATCATCCCTTGGTACAAAGAGAGAAACATTTATTTTGTAGAAAGCCTGCATTTAATTTAAATGTCCTTATTAATAGGGGTTCTAAATAAGATGTAGTTAAAGGTATACTATGTAGAACTGTTTGTAATTGCAGCTTTCTCACTTGACTTTTCATCCTTCATCTACACAGACTTGCTGCCAATAAGGCCGGCGCATAGCAACCAAGTAATGCATTGTAACCTATGCATACATAGTATGTTTTCTTAAGTAATACATAGTAACCTCATAGTAACCGATGAATAAAGTATTTTTTCTATTTCTGTTTCTATCCTATTCCATCTCTGAGTTATGCAGCACTCAGTTTTCCTCAATAGACAAAAGTTGAGATTGAGAAGCATATCTGTAAGGTCCAAAAACGAGGAGCCCATTATGTGGAGTCCAGTGTGTTTTGTGGGGACCAAATGGTGGGACCATATGAACTTCTCAACATTTTTTTTGTCCAAACACATGCACCTGCTGATGTGTACTCACCTTCTTTAAAAGAAATTCCAGCAGAGGGCTGTGTGGAAACAGAAATACATCAAGATACACCTCGACTGGGTCATAAAACACAATTGAGGAATTACTTTGTTATGAGGCTTATTGTTGTTTTGTGAATCAGTCATTTATGTAGTTTTACCTTTAATCAACAGGTTACAAGACTGGTATTGGTTATTCTTATCACAGTAAAATCAACATAATGTGATGATAGTAATAACAACACATATTGTAGGGTTATTTTTGTAATTCTACACATAAGAAAGAATTATTCCATACTAAGAAATAAGCTGTACAAGGCAGGCTATTTTGCATTTTATAATAAGTTCACATGGACATACTAATGTATTTGCTGTGGATCTTTTTTCTCTGTCAGTTCTTTGCAGTTATTTTCAGACTGATCTGGTAGAATAATGCTGGCTCATTTTGTCATTTTGTAAATGATTTTCTGTTCTGAGAAAATGACACTCTGTCCTCTTCAGAGGGTTGAATAAAATGTATGAGGAGCCAAAATGATTAGATTAATATGTGATGAAAAATTATCATTATTCAAATCAGAATCTGTCACTCTTCCCATGATACTGGGACAAATGCAGCTGCAAATCTCAAAGTGATATACTCTGTTTAGACTCTATAGTAGAGAATTGTAAGTGCTTTGATCTATCAGTGCAGAGAAATTAGATACATACATACAGGAAGGATCACACATCATGATGATGGCAGGTCCATGATTGGACAGGGAAGCCATGGGGACAATAAATGAGAATTGTGTATGTGAATGTTAAAACTTGTCCTGTCCAGTAAGTGTTGTGTACTAGGCTTTCTGCATGGTGGTCATCTTCTTTCGACAAAATTTAGTTTTTTCAGGAAAACACATAAATAGTTGCTTACTCCCTACCCCATGCTCCCTGCTCAGGGAATGGCAGCTAAGAGAACTTCCGTTAGTAAATTCCATTTGGAATGCCCTGTAAAATTACAAATGAAGCCAGCACTCTCAATGTGTTACATTTGTCGTCCATTTACCTGAGATATTTGCTACTACTACTGTACTAATTTTAGCATTGAAGTTCACATTAGCAGTTCAGCAGCTAAGATAGCTAAACTAATGTTTGCTCAGCATGCTAAAAGTCTATTTTAAATGACAACATCAGCTTGCGAGACATCTAAGAAATTTTGAACATTGGTTTTCAAGGGAACCCCTTTCTCCTTTAAATCACATATTTAATTATTAACATTTGTAAACTGTTTTGTAAGCTCTCTCTTTTTCCTTGTAGTTTGGTACTAAGGCGAGTTGCAGTGACAGTCTTGTTATTCAACAACATGTGAAGTAAATGTCATGATACATTGTTCAGTTCTTTCCTCCACAGGTCACTGTTTTCTTTAAATTGAGTGTTTCTGCTTCATAAATGGACTGTACTTGTCTAGTGTTTTTTTAGTCTAGCTGACTCAAAGTGCTTCTAACACTACATGCCACATTCATACATGAATACAGCACCTTAGTCTATACATAACTACGTGCTTCCCACTCATTCACACACCAATGGATGCTTTGGTAGGCAACATGGGGTTCAGTGTCTTGCCCAAGGATGCTTCGACATGTGGCCAGAGTAAGCCGGAGTCGAACCACCAACCTTCTGATTGGTGATTGAGTGACTGCTCTTTCTCCTGAGCCACAGCCGCCTTTCTTATGGTTTGGAATCTTACTTAACCTGGTTCAATAGTCCACTTCACAGGAAAATAATGTCCAAACAGAACACTTAAGACAATAGCATGCTTCTAGTGTCAAAAGGTGATCAAAAAAGGATGTGAAAGATACAGACAAAACCAAACCTTATGTATTCTGTCATGCCAAAAGTCAGCTGACTCAATTTAATTTAACACAGTGATCATTTTATTGGAAAGTGCAGGAAGTCACCTGCTGAATGGGCTAAAATTCATTGGTATTACAAAAGCATTAATGGACATAAATCCAGAAACATTTTCCCCACTTTGCCCTATCTGACACGTTTTGTTGTTTCTCTTACAGACACACAAACACCTCTAATGTAATTTGTAATACTATACACACAAAAGTGCTTTCCAAATAGCCAGAGATCAACAAAGAAGGCTGAGATGCAAAGAGTTTCACAACTCACTTACAGCCGGGCTGAGTGATGGCCAGCGGGGAGGAAATCAATAGCAGGAGGGGATACACCATCAAAGCTGTCCACAGACCAACATCTCGATACAGTTGACAGGTTTTAATCCATAAAGCTGGAGTCTCCCCCGGAACAAAGAGAGAGCCAGGAGGCCCTTCTCTTATCTCAATCAGGGGTTTGAATTACAAAGACCTATCACTCCAGTTAGATGGGACTACACTGATTTAGTCTAAAGATTAGTCTCTGAGTGGAACTAGAGAGGTTTCATTGTTGTCTGGCTATTGCATAATAAACAAGATTGTTGTAAAATTAAGAGAAATTTATGATCAATGAAAAATACCCAATTCGCTTACAGATGATTTCATAAAACCTTTATAACTAGTTAAAGAGGTCCTTGTTTCTCCTCTTTCCATCTGTTTTGTGATGAAATGCAGCATTTTAGATATTTGTCGGGTTTGCAGCATGTACAAGAGGTACAGCTGTGACTACTAATGACAATACACAGAAACTAAAACTTTATTTACAGCCTCAACTTAAATAGCTCCACTTGTACAGCCCAAGCAAGTCTGACTGACAGCAAAGTAAATTTCTTTACTTTCATTACTTTAATAGACTGAAAAGCAGTTTTTTTAAGCCTTCAAATGAACCAACCCTCATTTTACTGGGTCAATATAACAATTTGAGGGAGGTACTGTGCTCTCTTTTATACTATGAAGAAGAGAATTCATGACTATACAACTGTTTCTATAGTTAAGTAAATAGCAAGCAAAACTTAATTTAATTTTACAGCACATTTCAAGTCACACTGACATGTTAAATTACATTTATAAAGACAAACTTTTATCTTGTATTTATTCTTACTCTGATTTGTTCTCTTATAAACTTTGGATCATTGCATTTATATATTTCATGATACAGTATATACCAATGCCATTCAGAAGCAGAGCAGGCTGAGCATTTGGAGGTTTCCTAAAACAAAAGATAATCAACCCTTAATTCGATTGATCATTTCAGAAGGAAGAAATGGCTTTGCACAGTTGCATTTAATAAAAGCAGTCAGGACATTTTGTTCAGGGATGGAACAGACTAGTTGCTCAGTCCCTACAGTGACTGACTTTTTAAGTTAAGGTATGATATTTACAAAATATTTCATCTTTTACTTCACCTCAGTTCAGTAATGAGTTGAATGTTGAAAATGAAACTTTAAATGTTTGCTCAAGTAAACATTGAAAAATCTGTTTTCTTAAAAGTATCATATTGATACTCTATATTCTTTATAATAATTGTAAAAAAGTGAAATGGCCTAGATAATCATATATAAGCAAAGAACAATGAGAACGTCCATTTCAAGGTGCTTTTTCCTGGATTATTGTATTTTTTGTTAGATCGGTTTCATGTTGGCTTGAGCTAAAAAAAATTATAACCATTATAACCTCACTGAGACAAACCAAGACCCATTATTTCCATTTGAACAAGTCTCACAATCTTCCTTAAATAAGCTAATATGCCAACATGCAATAGAAGTTTCAATCAGCAGGAATGGTTATAAGTTTAAAAACAAAAATTTACTCAAATTTGCCAACAGTGAAGTGGTGGATGAATTATCCCATCAATTATTAAAAGTATTGAATTGGTATTTTCTGCTGGAATGTAAAACCTCTAATCATTTTATTGACGAGCCATTTACTCTGACAAGCCCGAGGCAGTCGGATAGTGAAAAGATTTTAAACCTAATTCAAACCAGTTGTAAAGACGCACAACATTCTTGATGTCAACTGTTTCCTCTCCAAATCACATGGGCCACATTGGTCACGTACGCCCATATATTATGAATGAAAAGTCAGCGAGGAGGAAAGTGCACTGATCCAGTAAAGATTCATTCTGACAGTCTCAAACAGTCTCCCACCTCCCTTAGTCTGATCCTAACGCCTCCTTAGCTGAATTAAATCTCTTGATCCACTGCCCTCCTATGCCTGCACCACCCTCCGCGGTATGTCTGGGAATGTATACATTGGTTCATGTGTTCATCTTTATACATTTGTGAAGTGTGTGTGTGGACAGGCTCATGTAATATTCAGCAGACCTCCGGGCCCCCTGGGTGCCACTGGTCTGTCCTCTGATGGAATGGAAGTGTCTGCCCTCATCTCACCTGGTGACTGCTAAAGGAAGGAATAACTATAACCTTTTTACTCCTTCCTACCATTTCTTCTTCTTTCTCTCTTCACTGCCTCCTCATTTTCATTCAGAATATCTTTATCACCCTGTCCTGTCCTTTCAACTCTCTTTTTCCTCATCTACTCTGTCACCTCTCTCATATTTGTATCCCACTGTCACCCAATTGTCCCCTAACCCCATAAGTCCTTTTCCTATTTTTTTTCTGCCATTCTGTATTTCCATCACTTCTTTGGAGCTCAGTGTGCAGTCCTTTGTGCATCTCTTCTTCCTCCTTATCCCCCCTCCTCTGTGGGCAACAATCCTCAACCTTATGGCTGCCTTTTCACTCTCAGCATGGCAAAATTAGCCCTACCCTTCCAATTCCTTCACTTGATCCTGTGGGAAATAACAATGTTGCAGTCTGCTGTCGTTCTTTCACAGATCATAGCATTGAAATTGGAACTGGCTGACTGAATAGAAAAAATCAATACAAGGGGAGTTCCTATCGCGTCATTCACCTTTGCATCATTCTCCCTTCTGCCAAGAGGGGTGTGGGACTCTGCAGTCTGAACATCTGTATGGAAGGGTGTGGGTGCATTCAAATTATTTGAATTATTGAGTCTCATCACTCCCCCCTGGTGGCAGAGACTGAAGTGATATAATATAATGCAGCCCTTGAGGGAAGCAACAAGTGTTTCACATTCGTGAAATGTTCTCTCAATAAGTGTATATATGATAGTGTAGTGGATTATCTCTGCAGAATGAGTAACACTACTCTTCACAAGGCTTGTGTTCCGCAATCACAGCTTGTTCTAAACACGCAATGTTAAAAGTAGAGAAAATAAACGCTAAATGAGTAAAGCAGGTCAGTAGCAAGCTTTATTTGAAGCTATGTGAAAACAATTATTTTTCCTCTCCCTCATTTTTCACATAGTTTCTCTTCTATTGTCCTGTCCTTTTTATTAGACACTCTTAAAAAATATCCTCCTGTTCTGGAGACCTAGGTGAGCCAGAATGAGCTGTAACAGTAGTCATGCTGCTGTGTTTGCTGTGCTCTTTGTATTTTTTTTAATTTGTTTCATTCTAATTCCAGACCAACTTTTATCCTGAGGCAAAACTGGCATAAACAAAAAGCCTGTATGCAAATATTCAATATGAATCGTGAAAGACTGATTACATATTAATATATAATGCTGTCAGAGCTTCCAGATTAACATGAAACAGTAAATCTCTCTGTTTCCATCATGCAAGATTAACAAAAAAAACGACTTCTGATAAACAGCCTTGGTAATTAGACAGTATTTTGAATTCAAGTCACTAACAAAATAAATATGAAGCAATTTTTTTTTAAAAGCTACAAAATAGAAATATGAAACAGATACATTTCCATTGACTAGTCCAAAGTGCATGAATTGGGCTGCAAGTGTCACCACAAGGCGGGGGTATTTACTACATTGCTAATTTTTGATATTCAGTAGAAGAAGTAGTTGTTCTCTGGAAACAAACCTGGATAGAAAAAAGAAAACAACAACTCCGGTGGACATCCACAAGAGAAAAATGGAGAGAGCTCTTCTTGAAGAATTTATTTAGTCTCTGAATTTATCTGCAATATTATATTATATCTGCGAGGATTCCCAGAGATTGTTAACACTGGAATGGGCCGCTCAGGTATATTTATGACAACCCAAAAATATTTAGCAACCCACTCACATATTCTTAGTCTTAACTGCAAAAACAATGTCAACAATGTGAATGTTGTAGGCCTACACACAAAGTACTGACAGGTCAGGTTATTGTTTGCTGGCTCAGACAGGAAACAGCTGCTGAGTCACATGATTTTAATGTTTCCACTCCACCTTGTGAGCATTCTCATTCCTCTTTGAAACAGAACCAAAATGACCTTGAGCAATGATAACATTTTTTTTCTGTATTTGTACCATTTTCGTCATATTAAATCTGCCAAATGGAACACTAGGCATTTGTTACAGAAGGGTATGTAGAGGAGCACTGATGATGGATGCATTTTAAGGCTGTGTTTCGTTATGTAAGCTGTTTGCAGTCATGGTTTCCAATAATGGATCAGAGCTGTCATTAGTTTCACCTGTCTTTTACCTAAAAGTAAAAACGTCATGAAAAACTTCTCAAAAAACTTCTACAATGTTGATGCTGAACAGCTTTGTGGTAAAAAAGGATCTGTGTAGGGGTAGATTTTGTTTACTCACTGTACTGTACCACTCTATATACCTCACTAGGAGATATGTGTTGTTTCCTGCAATTATGCATATGCCAATTCTGGAATTTTAGGGAAGCTGATGATACCACCATTTTGATAATGCTACCATTATGCTCCAATCAACTAAGCCATCTGGTTGCCAGTTAAACAGAAAATTACAGCCACCGACGGAGCACTGCACTCACACTGTCTCTATGATGCCTCTGGTTTTACAAACACAGACGACTGCAAAAAAGGTTTGGAATGCTTACAACCTTTGTTCCTTCTTTTGACTCAACAACAAGCGAGAAAAGAGCATGTTTTGTGTGATATCTGAACATCTGCTGTTGCCAGTGTAATATGTGAGCAGACAAGGATGGGTGGGACATGTCAAGTGCAATGGGAGTTTCAAGTCAAGTGGGTAATATTCTCACCAGCCGTCTATGTATATATGTGTGTAAGAAAAGGTGTAGGGGCTGGGTTTGTGATGAGTGTGTGTGGCGGTTTTGAACATCTGGGCGTCTTTTTGAAGTACCCAGGTGGATAGTGTTGCAACAGCTGCACTGCTTCTCCTTTCGCTGCTCGGAAAGATGAAGGCTGCTTGACAAGCTTCCTTGATCTACAACACCTCCCCCAAAAATTCTGTCCTCTCTTCCCCACGTTCTTGAGTTATACAACCACCAGCTCAACCTACCCTGAGTCCAGGGAGATGTGGGCAGATGGGCCCACTCTACAGGTAGATAAATGCCGATACCTTCCCTCGAGGCGCTCTTTACATCAACAATGGCCCCATGAAGGAAGCTGTTGTTTTAGCAGCTGGTCCAGCATGTGTTTGTCCAAAGGCCCAGCAAAGTGAAAAGGGAAAGGATAAACTATCCAGTGGTATCAAAACTCAAGGGAACAATTAGAGTCTTGTGAGACATTTGCTATGCAGAACAATAAATAAGTGAGGATGCAACCCTTTAAGGCCAGCGTGATTCTGCATGCGTCTGTGAAGTAAACATTTTAGCTTCCAAAAAAAAGAAAAATCTTTCTTTGGGTTTTTCTTGATCTTTGCTCTCAATTATAATGTTAAAGCTCTTTTCTCAAATGTGATTAAACTCATGGTAGTGTTGAGTGCAGATAAAAGTGACTGCTGAAAAGTTCCCTCAGTGAGTTACAAACTCAGAAGTATTGCTTATTCATTAAACTTTTCATGTAAGTTTATCTTTGAACTTTCTCTGCAGGTTGTGGCTACATAATGTTCTAGCATTTTTCCACTCTGTGACTTCTTCACATTGAGAGTGTGTGTGGTAGGGCAAATGTTATGGACTAATTGCCCTGCGATGCATTAAAGCAACAGATGAAGTAACTGCAGCTGAAATGAAGATCAAATTTGAGCTTACTGTATGTGATGAAATAAAAGTGAAATGTGACACCTCATTGGACACATTCATAGCTTGGGCAAAAACAGTCAAGTATGTTCCAAGAAATGTTCTAAAGGGAGGTCCCAAAGCATTTCTTTCCATCTTCAACACACTGTGCACACCAATACTCTAATCTAATTTACCAATAAGCCTGTGTAATTACACTCTAAGATCTGCTCCACTGGGCAAAATGGCTTCTGTCCTCTGCTCCAGTGGCACAGTTGAAACCGCTGCCCTGTTGCTACTGATGAAGACAGAGAAGGAGAAGAACGTGACAAAGCATCACTGTTACAAATGAACATCTTTACATATTAATCAGGAAAACCTCAGTTGTGTGCTTCAGGTAATTAAAGAAGAGATTAATGATGGTCTTGATTCAGTTTATGAAAATTATAAATGATTAGAAAAGTCATGTTTCAAGTTTTATGAGTCAACACAGTAGATTCATAAAATCTGCACTTTGGATATTAATGAAGTTTAGCTCCTCTTTGCTTCAAGCCATTCCTCATTCATTTAAAAAACCCTGCATTCCTCTGTTGTCGTCTCAACAATTTTCAAGCAGCATGATACTTTTATCGTTCCATAAGAAGCCCTGCAGTGGAGTTTCATGTGGTTGCTCCTATTCTCTGCAATTTATAGAGATCCTGTGCTATGTATGGAACATCTTATGGTTTGGGAAGGGGACAAGAGAATGGAGAAGTGTTCTGTAATTGCTAGAATTTAGTGCTAAAAGTCACTATTTATGGTTTAAAGACTAACAACTTTTTAGTCATTCATAATTTTTAACAGTGAATTCTCTTGACACCACATACTGTCCGAAAAAGAGCAAATGATGGTAGACTTTGGTTGGTCTTCACTTAGCCCAGTTAATCAGCTTTGAACACACCAGGTTGATGACCAGAGGTATCCAAGTGGGGCTCTCTCAGTCCGCTGTCTCTGGGCCTTTCTCTGGTTGTGGATGACTTTCTGTTGTGGGTGGGTTGTTGGTCTCTTTTCTCCACTGGGGGCTTCCGTTGCCAAGAAGACGGAAGCTTCACCATTAAAAAAAAAAATTGACAAGATTGCGCTGGCTTTCTTTGCAGGGAAAATAATTACTCTGTGTGGTAACTTATGCAGCAGCGGCGGTTAAATTGTGCAAGGAAAAACAAAAGACACGGGATAACGACAGACAAACACAAAAAACATTTTCTTATTCTTTCTTATTTCTTATGCGGTTTTCCAAGTTTGATTCAAGGATGCAGGGCATGATGCAGGTTTCCAGTGTTAAGGGTTTAATAAAACGAAGAAAACTACATTTTTCCATGCTTTTGTCTTAACACACATTTGTTCAGAAGATTCTGAAAACACCACACCTTGATAAGATATTAAAATAAAGGTGTGAAATAAAACGTATAAAATAAAAGCACATGAAGTAAACAACATTCTCTTAACTAAAATAACAGACTACAGGTGTGGATCTTGAATACCTCACAAATTTAGATGGATATCTGTAAATCTACAACAAGTGAATAAATAACCAAACAACAACCTTCCTGTGTTTAACAGTGCAGCACATAAAGAAACAATGGAAAACATTTGTTAACAGCTGATATGAACTTCATATAAATGTCTGATTACTTTCTTAATTTAGGTTTAATTGCCGGTGCTCTGTGCTACAGACCACTAGATATCAATATGGCTGCATAGAAAAGTTTGTAATTTTCCCAAATAATGATTTCTTACTAATCATACCAAGTATGATCATGAAAAAGGTATCAAAATGCAGCTGGGGATATCACTGAAAACCTTATAGAACCTGTACAGAGGTATAAAACACATTTAACACGGTTTTAATAATCCAACTGAGAGTGAATCTGAAAAGAATAGTTGGTAGAGGTGTGAGGTGTCTGTTTCTTGTCTTGCTAGATAAAAGGGGGGAGACATGTCATGGCATTCTTTTGATTTACATGTCCAGGTAGGGGGAGGAACATATCGTCTGTCTGAGGTTCTTCACTCACAGGAAAAGGTTTTGTTTATTCACTGATAGCTTTTGCTAGCTGGTATTTTGATGTCCTCCAGATAAGTTATGGCACAGGTCTAGTGGAAGAGAGTCCCTCAAATCATTTCCAAAGAACAAAGGCTATTGTAAACAGAGGTGTTGTCTGTCTTTTCCTGGTGTGGAGGACCCACACCAGTCAACATTCAACAAAGAATGTTAATGGGGCCTCCCAAAGATTAGGGTCCACATTAATTCCACACTTGAATTCACTACAACAATCCATATGCTTACAAAGTTCTGCGTACAGTTATGTGTTCAGACAATTGTGCATCAGGGTTACTTCAGGGATCTAACCGGTGACTCTGGTGAAAGGAAGATCTTTTAAATTTAGGAGCCAGTTCTCTTTCCTGATTCAGTCCCTACAAACTGAGAGAACATTCTCACATCTCTTAAAACGGTAAATCCTATCTGTGTGTAGGACTGTGTAGAGTTACAGGTCAGCTGTTATCAGATCCTGGTGTGCACCCTTGATACAACTTCTGAGAACTGAGCATGACAAAGATTAGGATGTGGCATGCAAGTTTTCCTCGAAGGCCATGATACAACAAAGATGAGATTACAGAGAATCTTGCTGTGCTTTGTGCTGTATATAATCATAGTTTGGGGTTATGGTTAGCACTTACAGTCTACAGAAGTAACGTGGTTACTCCCTCTGAGTAATTTTTAATGTAGCTTGCTTCTTGGGACAAAAGTATATAGCCGTTGCAGTATGAGTGGGCTTGTATCCTCATTTGGTCATTGGAGTTTCAAAGAAGCATAGAATTGTACATTTTTAAGTTTGAGTATGACTGTACATCATTTTCCTCATTCTGTGAGTAGGGACCAGTCAATATTGTTGTTTGCCAGCAGATAACACTTCTTAACCTCATTACCATGACTATGCAATGCTATGTTATGCTAATGCATTCTTTTGACCAGAAAGTAATTTTTCACATATCACTTAATTATATATGCAAGTGAATGTATAAGAATTGTTGTGTATTACATTTCTATAGCTGTTCTTTTGAGCAGAATCAGAAATTTGCTGTTCCCCAGCCCAGCTAGTCTAACCCATGGCTGACTAAGGCGTCCATGCTAGCAGTTGCAGATTTCAGACGTTTCAGCTGCTAGCATCTACAACTAACCCAGCCCCTCCTTGCTGCTAGATGCTTGCAGGAAGCTGCCACCGTTTGCCAGGTGGCTGCTACTAGGCCAGAGCTGCAACTGCTAATAGGTGCCTCAGCCTACCAGGCAATACAGTGCTGATATTGTTGAAACCAAAATAAAGTGACAACACCGCCATTGTGGTACCTCCGCTGACATAAAACTGCTATTGTTTACTATGTTAGTTTGTTTACAGTCACTGCTCTAGCATCCCCACCAGTGACAGCTTGTGGTCACATTGAATGGGTGGGCTAATGTATTATAAAAGCCAAGTAGTTGCATTTCAACATAAAAGGTGTCCTGTTAGAATGTAAGTTTAAACTATCACAACAGCATGGGCCTTTTCGACAAACCATCAAAACGCTATTTAGAAGAATGCACTGATGGAAAATATACCATCTACCTATCTCTCTGTAAATACACATACCTTCATACCATACAAGGTTTTAAAAAAAGGTCAACCCAGACTTGTGCTTAAAAATTGGTTTCAACTCTAGCCTATTGCAATTTGCTTTGAAACACAATAATCCAAACATCAGCACAAAACTAAAATAGTAACTCCAGAAATATGAACGTTAAGAGATACTCCAGAAAATGTGCCATCTGTGTGACATGAATGGGGGTGGTCTACCTTATTTGAAGAGAAGCTCAGCGCGATGATTTCTCTGGGATGCAAACAGGTTGATCACCATTTTGTTAAAGTCAGGGGATTTCTGAATTAAGTCCCGCTCAATAGAAAGCACAGCCAATGCATTCAGTCTACTTCTCAGAAAAGACTTGATCCTCTTCAGGGTCAGAAAAGTGACTTTTTAGCTAGGCTAGCCGTTAGCCAGTCCTTTCTCTCAAACTAAGTTACACAAAAACTACGATTTTGGCGCTTTTCTTTCTGTGTAATTTGGATATCCCTTGGATGATGTGCCCCTACTTTTTTCACCTCAATTTTTTCTCCTAAGGACATTGTAGAAAACGGATTTGAAAGTAAATAATCCACTTTGTTAACGTTGATGCCTGCCATTGTCAAAGTTTTGCCCTACACACACACACACAAGCATGCGTGCACAACTCCCATGAAGTAGAGTCGTCTGTGATTGGCCCAAATCTTCTGGCTTTGGGCTGTACAGATTTAGCCCAAACAAGCCGCAAATGGACGGGGCGTTACTTGTAACCTGTCACTAAAATATTGAAGAAAAGTCAAGTGTAACTGAGTTGCTTCGCTTGGGCTGTAGATAATTAGCCCGTGTTCACCGAATTCATGGGTTTCGGTTCAGATTTTGCTCTGCCTCTGATTAAAAATTAAAAAAACAATTTGTTTAAAGTTTTTATTGAATTAGTTATATATCATATTCTCATTTGCATTTTCTCTGGTTCACACATCACATGCACATTAGCTGTAAAGCCCCACCCAGCAAGCAGTGGTTTGGTTAGTTTTATATCCCTTTAATACCAAGCAAAAGTTATGGCAAAAGGCTTTTTGTTAATGTTAACCTGTTGATGTTAAGATGTTAAGCTTTTTTTTTAAATCTAATCGTCTTATTCAAGAAATATGTAAACTAATTGTAAAAATGATGATATATGTGCAAGGTTTATTGATAATAAAAATCTTCTCTAGTTGTAGCCTCAGGAAATATTGTCAAAAACTTGACTGACTCTAAAACTTTCTAGAAAAAAACTGCAAGGTGAATCAGAAACACTGAGAAAACAAATAGACTCAAACTTACCACAAAAAGTCAAACATTTCACAAGAGTCCTTTTAAGATAAAACCACAAGAAGACAAATGAAGGAGACTTTAATTGCCCACAAAACCTAAAAAAGATGCAAAACAACCAGCAACAGAAGCAAACAGACTCAAATATAACTCACTGAAAAGAGTGGCAAAGATAGATAAGGCTACTGCATATACACAGAAAAGAGCCATTAACAGATGTAAA
Source organism: Leuresthes tenuis (assembly GCF_036924035.1). NCBI lineage: Eukaryota > Metazoa > Chordata > Actinopteri > Atheriniformes > Atherinopsidae > Leuresthes > Leuresthes tenuis. The sequence goes on along the minus strand of NW_027325374.1, from coordinate 21,921,506 downwards.
GTTAAAGATGCTGAAAAATCATAAGAAGATGCAAACAGCCACTGCATCAATCTCTCAGTCTGAGTTTCTAGCTTCTATGTTGGAGTCATGAGTACAGTTTCACTTAATCGTTGTCTCACTAGTTGCCCCTGGAGTTTAACAAAGCCTTTAATGCAAGAGGAAGTCATAATTGTCTCAGAGCAGATGTGTGGGCCTAGCCTTAAACATGACTAATCAGAGGTAAGTTTTTCCTTCCCTGAGCACCCTCCTCTGCACTGAGTGGACAAGTGGCATTTTCACCTGCCACCCTCATAATTACACCTAAGTGGGAGGGATTGACACTTTGTGGAAATTTACAAAGAGCTTTTGGCAAAAAGAGGCTTCAAGTCCAAAGGTCACCCTGAGAGTGGAGTCAATCTTTATTTCAAACAGACCGTGACAACTGGCTACACTTCTCCACTTTTAGCTTTTATATTTTATCTAATTGAACTCTGAATCTGCCATCGAGGTGAGGTTGGGCTTTCTGATTTTTTTCTGCCTGTTGATCTCTGACAGACGAGGCCAGCATATTTTTCCCTCTCTGTCTTTTTCTCTGTCTGTCTGTCCTGCAGCTGCCATGTCGTCTGTCACTTCAGCTGTGCTCTATCCTCCCCAATGTTGTGCAGATATTTCTTCCTCACTATTGCATCTGCCCCTCCTCTCCTCCAACCCTCCTCCTCCACCTTTCCCACTCAGCCTCTGTGTCCTTCACTAACTCATCTCTTGATTTTTCGGCCCACGCTGTGGGCTTGACTGACATGTACTTACACTGACAGACCATAAAACCTAATAAGTGAAAGCATCATCTGCATTAAATGTGTTCACTTTGTGATATATACTGTGTAGATGTATTATGTATGTATACATGTACAAGTGTTTCACGTATATTTGCTCTATGGTTTAAAGTGCTATTTCCCTCATCTATCTTGAAAATATGTACAGTTTCAAAGAAGTCTTATGTAACACAGTCCGTAGCTCTGTTCATCACTTTGATGCTGAGCAGCAGAATGGTGAACGAAACCATGTTTCTTATTAGTAAATGAGAATGACTATGTACTTGTATGAAATTGTAAAATGCAAGTCTTTCGTAATGGCGTCTGCTTGGACTGATGATAATGACGATAATTTGCTTCTCAAAATATGTTTTGTCCAGGTTTACCTCAAATATGCTAAAAAATTTTAAATATTATGGTGGAACCCCCACTTTGTTACAGAGTGTTCAATAAATTAAGTATTAAGCAGGCTAACAAATTACTGACTAACAAACCTATCACTGTTTTGAAACACAAGCATATTCAGCTTTGTATTGAAGGTATAGGAAGCTGTTTAAAATACGGAGTGAATACAGAGCAAATTTTATTAAGAAAATCTTGATGGAAACTGATCACGCAGGCCTGGAACAATCTTTTAGACTTAGTTTGCCTGTTGTATTATGTATTTTGCAGTACTTTGATATGCATATTTCAGTAAACTGAGCAATAAAATGGTTAAATATTGTGTCTGGATGTCTGACCATCCGTCAGACCGGCTCCAGGTCCCTTCTTCCATGCACCCCCTCCTCCCATCCCTCTAAGTTTATGGCACAGATCTGTGGAAAATCTGTGGTCTGAGAAATTTCCCCAAAGTCCTTTCATAGGGTAAAGGTTGTTGTAAATTAGAGGATCTCTGGTCCTTACAAACGAACATCTCCACACAGGAATGTGGGAGATTTCCAAAGTCTTAAGTTTGTATTAAATTCCACACTTGAGATTGTTACATTAGTGACGATAGCAACTTGACTATGAATGACGGTGAGGATCTGACAATGAACATGAACCAACTAGGAGACTAAATATAGAGGAAGGTGATTAGTGAGTGAGTGAAGCTGATGACAGTGAACACAGGTGAAGGAAGTGGAACTGATGGCAGGGCAGGAGAGACATAAATTTCAAACATAATACATGACAAAAGAAAAAGAAAACATGACATGCTGCAGTAAAGTTCTCATCCATCCATTCTTAGGACAGTAGAGAATTGGGTATGAAATTATTGGAATGGAAATAGTCCAGTGCAAATGTACATAACGATATTCTATTAACCTCTGACAATTTTCATTGGCCTGTGTCCTCATCGGGACTGATAAACCTGTTTTATTCTGTCATCAATATCAGAATAAAGTTTGATAGATTGTGAGTGCATCAACATGTGTCTTACCCTCTACTTGTCAGGTATTAGCTGCACATTCCTTTTCAGCCTTGTCTGGATCTTGTCTTTCTATCAAGATGTTTTTTATTGCAAATCTCTCATGAGTACTTCTCTTACATTAGTGGCAGTGAACAGAGTGACAGGACACAAGTTATCTCAAAATGGTTCTGCTTTGACTGTGAAAACCAATATCTCAGTATTTGCTCAACACTGTTTCTCATTTTGAGGTCAAAATCAAATGATGGAATCACGCAGTGTGACAGCGGGGCCCAGGAAATGAGGAAGATAGGTGCACATCATTGGCTTCCCCTGGAGTAAAGCTGTCTGGCTAATGTACATTGGAAGTATTTTTGGTAATATCTCTATTGATCAACAGGACTACCGAGTTGCTCATATGTTGTGAGCCATAGTGATTACACAGATCATTAATTCAACCTCCACGTCTCAAAACACATGCGTCTGACGCATCATTGCATTGACGCCCTGATTATAACTCTGCGGCCACGTCCTTCTACAGATGAGATAGTTACAGCAATAGGATAGTTATATAATATGTTGTAAAGCACTTGAGCAGACCAGATTGGCACACCTGCTAAGAAAGGCTTTTTACAAAAAATATGACACCCAACAAGAATAACTGGAGACAAAAAAAGAAAATAAACTGTCTTCTGAAGGGTAGCTCCATCTTTGGGTTCATCTGTGTGCATCATTGTTATGAAGGATTTTGAACCGTGCAAGACATGTTGTATTGTCCTCTTGTGAATAAAAAGACAAATCCTTAATCACAATGCAGAGTAAGTAGGAATTTAATTGCTTGCAGGTTTGATTAACTAAATTTTAGTGTCCTTGTGAGACATGTCAACCTTGCCATTTTTTTTTTTTTTTTTTTTACTGACATCTTATTCAATAATGATGGAGGGTGTCGTATGATCTGCACATAGTGAAGCTTTGTGGGGAAATAGTATCAATAGAAATAAAACATAGAGTTTACAATTGTCAGAAACTGGCAGGACACAGGACACACTTGCAGGATAAGTTTCAAAGTAAGATAGTTTATCATAAATAAACATCTTAACATAAACATCTCCGTTCAGTGAAACAAACACTATGAAACACTCTATTACACTGAACTCTATAATTAAAGTAGAGACAGATGTCTGTATAAAACTTTATCAAAAATAACATGAACTCCACTCAGGGAGGAAAACGAAAAATCTTATAAAATTGAATACGTAAATTGACGCTCTCTTCTAAAGAGGCAACAAAGAAAACTCTCCATCAAAAGGAGGAACTAGAATTGTAAACTTTAATTCTATAATAAAAATAACTCTCTCTAAATGGAGGTAATACAAAAACGATTACAAAATAAACTCTCTGAAAGGAGGAAACCAAAATCAGGCTATGGAAATTCATCCAAGGTAACTAGAGATACTGAAAAACATTAACAAAGCAAAACACCGAAGGAGTAACGCTTGACTTCAGGACTGAATACAAGATTCAAAAATCGGAAAATTCACGAGGTTGGAAACTAGAACACAAGGATCTAATACGGGTTTCGGAGGCTAGTAATGCAGACTATAACGTACAACACACTGGTAACGAGACAGGGGAAGACGCAGACTATATACACATGAGGATGCAGGGAATTCAGGTGGAAACACTTGGGATAATCAAGGGAGAGACTCAGGCACGTGACACGGAAGGAAGGGCAAGTTATTTGAAACAAGAGGGGAAGTTAGTATACAAAATAAAACCGGAAGTGACAAGACAATGTGCAAAAACAAAAAGTAACCATGGAACATGACAACAATATTTTATAAACTGTCTCTTGAAGAGTGGAGCAGGTATTCACAAGAGACTGTTTTGAAAAGAAATTCAAAGTTCAAGCAAAAGAGAGACTGAGTTATCCTGTTATGCTTTTGTAATAGTCATACTCCAAAAACACCCATTTTGACTTTAACATTAAGGAATAATTTGTAACAATTACCGATGTCTATTGGTCAACACAAACGCCGTCCCCAACAAGCTAGCAACACCCGTCTCAGAGAAAACAAGCAACTTCAAAGTCACTCTGAAGATCTTTATTCTTTATCAGCCAGTTTCATCTTGGGAAAAAAACACACCAGTGTTTCATCTTGTTTTCTACCTTTACCTAGTTCACATCTTCGTGTTTTCACCTCTCTGACGAGGTTGATTCATACACCATTGCTTCTTGTATAAAGTAAAGAGTACGAGCCTCCATTTCTTAAACGTATATCCTCAAACTTCCTATAGAACAATTTCCACAACTACTAATTCCTTCACTTTCTTCTTCTCTGTCACCCTCTGAACAGTACTCTTCTTCTACATGCCTTTAAAGCCTTCATTTCATTCCATATATTCAAGGTTCATTCAATATATTCAGAGTTTCATTCAATATATTCAGAGTTTCATTCCATATATTCAAGGTTCATTCAATATATTCAGAGTTTCATTCCATACATTCAGAGCTTCATTCAATATATTCAAGGTTCATTCCATATATTCAAGGTTCATTCAATATATTCAGAGTTTCATTCAATATATTCAGAGTTTCATTCAATATATTCAGAGTTTCATTCAATATATTCAGAGTTTCATTCCATATATTCAAGGTTCATTCCATATATTCAGAGTTTCATTCCATATATTCAAGGTTCATTCAATATATTCAGAGTTTCATTCAATATATTCAGAGTTTCATTCAATATATTCAGAGTTTCATTCCATATATTCAAGGTTCATTCAATATATTCAGAGTTTCATTCCATACATTCAGAGCTTCATTCAATATATTCAAGGTTCATTCCATATATTCAAGGTTCATTCAATATATTCAGAGTTTCATTCAATATATTCAGAGTTTCATTCAATATATTCAGAGTTTCATTCCATATATTCAAGGTTCATTCAATATATTCAGAGTTTCATTCCATATATTCAGAGTTTCATTCCATATATTCGAGGTTCATTCCATATATTCAAGGTTCATTCAATATATTCAGAGTTTCATTCCATATATTCAAAGATTAATTTCCTGAACGGCATGCCATATATATATATATATATATATATATATATATATATATATATATATAATTATGCTCTGGTGACTTCTAAAGCTGCCCAATAAATCAAATTCATCATGTTGAAAAGTTAATTTAATAGTTATTCATATTTATATCAAGATCTATTCTTTAATAGAGACTCAAAAACATAAATATGTCACAAATCCAACAATACAGTGACAAATGGAATTTATATTAATAATGAAAGCAGTCATAAAAACATTTAGTAATAAAACTTTAAAACCCCTGAGAAGAATTAATCTAGATTGAGAGTGGAAGATGAGCACAGATACTGCTACCACCTCTGGAAACACTAGTGAGAATACTGAAGAGATCTATCATGAATTAGTCATTAACATTAGATATTAAACGATAATTATCATACCGTCATTATATATTTACTGAATTTTAACGCAATCTCAGGACAGAATATGTAATGGCTAGTTTGATTCACCGCTCTTAGTTTTGCAATCTCACAAAAGAGGTTAAAATATTTTAGAAATGTTTTTCATACTCCGTTCGCTTCCCAACATATTAAGTTTTGATTAATCAGCACATTGTTCAACATCTCTATATATTTTCCTTCAACATCCAGCTTCTACATTTTGCCAGTGTTTATTTGACCACAAACATAATAATGAAGATGGGGCTAGCTTCACAAACTGTCATACACAAAGTCATTAGTTTGAGGCTTGTTCAGCACAACTTTCCTTATTCCTCTCCCATTGTCAATTCCTTTCTGTTCCCTTTCTACTAAGTTCTGATTCAAGAACAGTTAGCGTTAAAAGTCAAACATATATTAAGGAAGATGGTTTGGTCTATATGTGATAAAATGCACGGTTAGACAGTTGTTATGACTTAAACATTTTACTATTCATTAGTTGCACATCCAATCATATCACATGAACATGGCCTTACAGAAGACTACGGAATAATCATCTTAATTTTTAAATGTGATATTCTATTCTGTGTACAATGAAAATATAGGGAAAAATATATTTACCTCTGTTGAATGTGGGTTTAGACAAAAGATGTCTAAAAAAAATGTTGATGCCAAAAAGAGCCATTGAGGAAAGACTGAAATACAATACAATAATCCCTTGATTTATATAGCCCTTCATTTCTATCTGCTTATTTTACATGTTGGCTGTAAAATGTTTATGGACAGTTCAATCAAAAATATTTTTACAGTTTATTTATGAAAATCACTGAGATTAACAGATATCCCTGACTGTTCCCACACCCACCATCTGCACTTAACAGACTAGATTTTCAAATCTACTTAAGGAAATATTGTTTATATCCATCGTGCCTGTGCTGCCAGCATGTTGATCCTTGTTTAGACCTTAAAAATACTGGCCTCTCTAGAGTTAACATGCAGCATCATCAGCTATTTATGTAAGAGCAAGGCCAACAGGGACCAAACTGGTGAAAAAGAGCGATAAAACCCAGAGAATATGAACGTGTGAGTGAGTGATGATTTGTGTTTGCATGGGTAATTGGATGCGGCTGTGTTTGTGCACTTGTCTACTTGTCCATAAATTCATGGTCTGTGTCTCTCACCCTCTCAGAATCTGCATTTTCCCCCTTCTTCTAGAAAGAAAAGAGAAGCAGCTGAACGTTTTTGGAGCCAAAGCAAGGAATAGTGAGAGATCACCCTCCAAATCCTCCCATAATCCCATTTTTGAAAGCTATTGCCACCTTTGTATGGTTTTGAACCTTTGCATTTGTGAGAGTGGTTGAGTTTTTGTGTGATTATAATGCTGTTTATACAGCAGTAAACATCAGGAAAATGTGGGCCATTATAAATGCTACAGGTTTTCATGCTTGTGTTAATGCCAAAGCAGCACATTGAAGCTTGTTTAAGAGCAACAGTACCTCTATTAAATAAATGTATAACTGTACTGCTGATATTATCAAATTTATACAGTGAGGCACACTGACAGTAAACATGTAATGTAAGTACTAGATCTCCTGACAGTGTTTTTTCCAGTGTCACCTTACCAATCAGCAGATTCAAGATCTCTGAGATGTTTAAAAAAAGATTGTTTCAGACATATTTTACTTAGGAGCACAAGAAGACAGGGTGGCTTCCTCTCTTGTGAAATGTTTTTTCAACCATTGTGTAACCATGGCAACCACAGAAACTACAGAGAGCTAAACAATGAAGGAGTTCATTTAGCTGGCATTAGAGTGTTCTGATTTATGTACCTCCTAACCAGCTGAGAACAACAATTAATGACAGAAAGGGCTCATCTAAACATCAACTTCATTTAAGTAAAGCCCGTGGATATCTTGATATGAGCTGTCAGCTCTTCCTATGTTTATTCTGTCTTGTTACATAATCCTGGGTCTCTGGGTAACCTGTTTTACTTAGCTGTTATTAAACGAGAGAAGGTGGGTTGTGCATCATTGTAGTTATCAGAAGCAGTCGATGTTGCTCTTATCTGCAAGTGAGGCAGCTGCTTTCCTGCAGTTCATCCAAGCACCAAATACAGAAGAAGGAGCTCACTGTCAAGGTGCCTTCATAGAATATTTGATCATTTTAGTGCTTTGTGGCAGCTTATGCTACAGAAAAAGTTAATGAATTAAACTTTACAAAGGATTTTTAGATGCCTATGTTTAAACAAATATCAACTATAGTGATTGTGTGTAGTGTCAGATGAAACATCTTTTAAATAGGACAATCCCTAAAGGCATCCACAAATGTTTTTCTGACAGAATAAACATTAAGTTAGAAAAAAATTAAATTTTGCATTGAAACTGACTGACTTTGTGGGAAGTTTCTGCAAACTCTTCAATAACAGTACAAATATTATACCCCTCTGTGTTTCAAATTAACATGGAGGGAATCCCTTAGCCTCAGTTTTGAATGTGTCAGGTTAACATAGTGAATTTGTTTATTTCCACATCATCTTACATGTTGGATTAACATCTTAACACAATCTTTTGCAACAGTAAATGACAGCAAAAGTAAACAACAGTTGAAAAGTGAAAAGTCTCGGGTCTCATGATTCAAAAGACTGTCTTTACACCACACCCTTTCGACTTCCTTAAGCAAGTCATCATTCCTTCAAAAGTGAATACTCCTGAATGATGCAGGGTCAATGTCTGATATAAACACACCCGTGTCAGCATATCAACACTAAGAACACCTTGTGCTCATCTCCCAAAAGCCTGGAGCTTTCACAAAAGCAGTGACTGACACACTGGGATCAGAGTGAGACCATGGCTCTAGTCTTTTAAGAGAGCCATGTGTGATTTGTTTCCACATTTAGGTTTTGGCACCAGAATTATTTGGTTTGGTTAAGGGAAAATAACTGTCATTTCAATAATGCTATGCAGTGATGTTTGCAGTCACTTCAAATGAGTAAATGTAAAATGGTAAAGGGTGCTTTAAATGTGGAGCCAAGAGGATCCTGACCAAGTGCTGGTACGCTAGAACTTATAAGATAATTGGTACTCACTTTCTTTGGGAGAACATAGAAGGCTTTTGTCCATAGCAATACAATGTGAGGAACATTGTGTTTTGTGATCATGATGTTTTTTCACCCTTGAAGACCTAGAGCAATTTTAGAACAGTAGCTATTTTAACCATGGCCAGAAGCATAGGCTTTTGAGGGTTAGGAGACATTGTGACCATTCCCCAAGAGGTGTTGCAACATCAAATATGCTTCTCACATTTTCTACAGTTGTTTATATTTATTGTATACTGTATCAATTATTTTCACATGTTGGTAGAAACATAATTTGTCTGACAATATGTCTACAGCAAAGCATACAGAATTTTTGGGAACAGGGTTGTGGTGTGTATGTGTCATCATTGGCTCATGGAATCTTTTCAACTTCTTCAATCAGCTCCGTCCACTGCTACAAGGTCTCTAAATGTCATGAGCACTCACTGTGAAATTGCAATTAAGACCGTAATAAATAAGTGATCGAGAAACAGTCTCTCACAGGCCTGGATGGACTGAGGCACATTCACCTAATTAAGATTTTATGATCAATTAGAAGCATTCGTTGTGAGAATGAAGAACCATTTGAGGCAAAGTGATGCAGAGACGTAATGAAGTGAAACAGGCATCCATTTGATTCTTTCCTTGCTTGTGTAGATATTCTCTGTAGATATGTGTGTATGCATTTGCTATTCCCGTGGAGGCACCTCTTCCACATCCACACACACTCCCCCATGGTGTGCACCTCTATCCAGGTTGGCGTGGGAAAGGGCTGCAAAGTTCATTGGGTAGATTTAAAGAGCCTAAAAAGTTCACTGCTGTGCCTGTTCTATGTCTTTCTGAAGAAGCGAGGAAAACCAAGTTGGAATTAATGTCTCTGTTTGCAGAAAGACATAGTAAGAGAAAAAAAAGAAAAGGGTGAAGGAAGCAATGGGAGCAGTCCTCGGAGGCTGCAGACTGTAATTCATTTCAGGTTGAAATCAGATCAGACAATTAGAGGAGAAATGGCTGCCTTGGTAAACAGTGGTCCTCCACAGACTCATCTGAGATGGAGCCTAATTCTGCTCATTGTATCTGAGAGGAAGTGTTTTCTCTTGCTGTCATTAGCATCGGGTGTTTGGATTGCTCCAAACTCCTGCTTGATTGTTTAAGTCATAAAAAAGGACAGATTAGGTCCCCCTGTGCTCTGGTCTCTTTCACCCTTGCTCATTTCGGAGTCTGACACCATCTCAGAGTGTGTCAGTATTTCGGCCAACTGTCTTTTGTCATTTAATCCAAATGTATATGCAAAATGCCCCCTACCGTCCTCCACCCTCCATATGTTGAAGTGGCAGATTAATTACAAAAACAGAGCAGACAGAGACAGAAGACAGCGACAAATAGAGAAAGAAAGGAGGAAAATCGTCAGGGAGAGAAAGTTCACTGTAATGAGTGTGACAGATTGTTCTCTAAACAGACTAATTGTAAAAAAGCATATTCCCTTTTAAAAATAGATGAGGAGTAATGAGGCAGGGACATAGAGGACAATACAGAGAGTAATGGTGTGTGTGAGGCCAGAATGAGAAACTCTGGAAGGCGCAGTACAATATGCCAACATGCTGCTTTAGGCACAAAATAGTCTGGCCTTGGGCTAAGCACTGGGGCATCTTGGGTCATAGTCAAAAGTTTCTGACTGTATTTCCACCAGTGTCACTTAACAATGTACAGTCGTTACACTGGTGCACAGTGAAAAATGTGTCAGTTTACAATCATGGTCGTACTTTTAAGCTCCAAATTCGTGGTATGCCTATGTTTTGCATTAGGTTAAACTCAATCAAAAATTGTAAAAAATATTTTCAAATTGTTACTTGCTTACTTTCTACTTCACATGAAACTGTTACAAAAATAAAATTGCTCCTAAGGTTTGAAATTTGGATATATGGAGGTTGGAAGGTGGGGCTACACAATGAACTGTCACACAAGAGAACCGACTAACAGCTCTATCCGACTCAATATAGTTTAAGGACTTATTGAAAAATAGATGGCTTGGCTTGAATATTAATATACATGTGTTTATAGGTTGGCTTAATATGCTCAACTAGAGCCTACGCCTTCTGCACATGATTCCATCCCAAATCATATTATTTGTATGCATTAGTCTGGCTTTGAGAAACTAAATTTTTATATGATTTCAGTTGGACAAAGATATATTGTAATAATCTGGTTTTGGTTGTATGCCACATATGTTGCACAATAATTCTTTTTTTTTTCCCAGTGTCATGAAAACATGTTGAACGTTTCCACCACAATGTGAATTTTGCAATGCCTTAAACACATGACATATCTGGTTCTGCAATACATGTAATTCAACCAGATTCAGACATTTGACATTTAATTTCGTCTTGCAGCTGTGTAGATAAAAAAAAAAGATCAGACTTTCAAAAATATGTATTATTCTATGATAATTAATATGACTTCAATTAGCAAATAATTGCAAACTGAAGTCATTACTAAAAGTTGCAATATTACACTAGAGTATACAGTAATGTTAAATCCTACTGCCATGTTTTAAGGTTACTGAGCATGTCATATTTAGGGGTGGCAACACCCATTCCGACATCCCACCATTCCGACTTCCCACCATTCCGACATCCCACCATTCCGACTTCCCACCATTCCGACATCCCACCATTCTGACAAAGCTTTCCATTTAAGGAAATGTGCATTACTCATGAGATAACAGGCCCTTATTTCTGTTCACATCTGTACACATGTCTTAAAACATGTGGACATATGATACAGTCTTTAAAAACGTAATTAAAGCCCCCACCCCCACCCTCTCTGCCTGTTATTCTTCAAAGCTTGTGATGTCTGAACGATATTAAATTGATACTGAATGATAATTTAAAGGTCAAATCTACAGTCAGAGGGGAGGATCAGGTGGATGTGGGCTTTTTCGAATTTTGAAAATAAAAGTAAAAGATGATGGCACTCAGGATCCATCCATAAGGGTTGTGTTGTCACTATTCACTATAAATCTGGTGTGTGCGTGTAATAGCTGTCATGTAGGTGTGTCGGATACCGTCAGATCCTGACAATGTCATGAGTCCATGGTAATTTTCAAAACATACTCCAATAGCAAATTAATGATATTCAAATAGATTATTACACAAAAAGGAGCGACAAACATAGACAAACACTGTTCACTTATTGATTTAAAACTATTAAAAAAAATAATAATCACAGCGTCGCCTCACAGCAAGAGGGTTCCTGGTTCAACTCCTGGCTGGGGCCTTTCTGTGTGGAGTTTGCATGTTTTCCCCGTGTATGCGTGGGTTCTCTCTGACCAAAGGATTAAGAGGATATAGAAAATGGATGGATGTTTTGGGTAGCCTAATACATGACACTGGTTTTATTTGCAGCACCGGGATGTCCGACACAGATGAGCTTTCACTGATGTCTGTAATTGCAATTATTACTTCTGCATATGATGCCAGCGTGCAAAAGACGCATGGGCTCTGTGGAGAGCTCCGATCCAGCTGGAGTGACAGGTCACTGACACTGTTATTTCTCCTTAATCTAACATGTTTCAGACTCGCCCGATTTACATTAATACCTTAGGTGACCAGATTTCTGAAATGAAAATCGGGGACATTTTTAATGCGCCGGTGTAAAATCATTAAATATTATTATTATGAAATAAAAAAAAAAACTGGGACAAGTACTTTTTCATCTATTTCATCCAGCTTTTATTACACAAAAGGCTGCAATCAAACGAATGGGTGACATCACATACCGTCCATCCACTGAGGAAGACAAAAATATCATAAATTAAGATGGATTTTTTGGGTAGAAAAAGAGCAGAGGAGAACATGAGAAAAACGTGTCATCACCTGGTAATCTCATGCAAATGTTAACGTTACAGCTTCACGAATGACAAATATGAAAACAGTGTCATAATGTTAACGTTCACTGACTTTTATAACATTACGCTAGGTCTTCAATTCAGATAAACAATCATACTGTAACGACTTGCGGAGACTTTGTAGACAAGACGTTGTCGAACTGCTCTTTTATTTTACTGTACAACATACAGCTTACAACACAGTCATTGCTGGACCAGAAAACACATGCGACTGTCAGCACTGCTCTGCAACCAAAACCCAGGAGAGCGCCAAACCTGCAAACAGACTGGCCCACGCCCACTCTGCTCCACCAACCACCAGCCCACACCTGAGTGACATGACCTGCAGTCCAGTGATTGACAGGGAGAGGAGGAAACAGCCAACTGCGTGCTTTTAACTTTACTCTGGGTCGTTATAATACTTACACTCACAGCCAAGTCTACTGCCAGTTCACAAAAAATAAATAAGTTAACACACAACATACAATTTATCGCGGCCGCTGACTCCTTTTCTTTCCTTTTTGTCGCCTCTGATCTTTGTTGTTGACGCTGCTGCGTCTGTACGTCATACGACGTCTTCTCTGGCGATGCGTTACATTTTTGGGGGCATTTTCTGGGACAACTTTCACCGGGGACAGGTCACTCAAAACGGGGACGTCTGGTCACCTTATTCATACCTGTTTGTTGATATTTGAAATTTAAGGCAATTTTGATAACAATTTATTATAGTTGGTTTGCGAGGTTGTCGAGTTCCGACCATAGGAGGAAAAAAGTGTCGGAATGACTAGAGGTTTGTTAGAAAATTAAGTGTCGCCATTCCGACAATTTGAGGCCCATGTCGGAATAGTGGGATGTCGGAATGGCACATTGTAACCCATATTTAGTTAACATGTGCATCGTTATGTGCTTTATTTCTGTTTTCAAGCTGTGATTCAATCAACAAGTCTTTAAAATCACACTCCAGTGTGGTGACAGGGACTAAAATACTTTTCTCTTAGCAGTAGAGCCACAGTTTACTCAATTCTGTCCAAAAGTGTAGAGCTGAGAGAATTAGAATTTTTTTCAGTTGGACTTTTCTAAAAAAAAAAAAAAGTTCTTAAAGGGTAAGTTCATTTTTTTAAAACCTGGACCTTATTTCTGGCATAAAATACGTTAATCTACTCACCAATAGCAGTTTGGTTAAAGTCGGTGTCCGTCAGAGTTGTTATATCACTCGAGATAACGGGAGTGAACAGGCATCGACAATACAGCCTCTAAATAAGGTACTTTCTGTTTTTATTTCAGTATACTTTAATACTTTAAGACGAATGATTGAATGAACGCGTACTATTTCACTGTTAGTTCAGAGCTGCCATGTTGTTGTTATTGGGGGCAATTGGTTCTTATTGGGGGCTTTCTACACATGCGTCTTGTGGGATGACGTCATTGACACCGCCTGCAACACAGCTTTTTTGACGGTCGGCTACCTTTAGAGCAGTTTGCTACTGCTACTTTTGTGCAAAATGGCAGAATATTTATCAGATTTTGACGACGTGGACGACGACTTTCGTACTGATGGACGTCCTTACCGTTTACCGTTTGAGCCAGAGTAGTGTGAAGATAGCTGACCGTCACAGAGCATGAAGTAAATAAGCTGTGCTGCAGCGGCATGCGGTGATGACGTCATCCCACTAGACAGTTTAAGCAATTAAGTTGATAAAAAGTTGCCAATGTGCCAATGCTTTTAGCCTTTGACTGTCAACTTCAACATCATACCTAATAAGCCCTCACTTTCTGTTTTGATACTTCATGTTTTTTTATAGTGGATCAGGCAGGAGCACTGACCCCGCAGTAGGTTGGGCAAAGCGAACTTCACAATGATAACACAATTGTACTCTCTGGTTTCTGTAATGTGCAGTTTGCACAGTTCTCTGTACACCAACAGAGTTATGGCCTTCCTCCTATTGCCCATTGAGAATGAGTTATTTCTTCCATAAAGAACTCTCGATGAGTGGAGAGGGCTTAATGAGGTATCAGCCTGGAAGCGGCGAGTGTCACAACTTATGTCACGCTACATCATTGCAAGGCCCATATGCTCTCCCTTCATGTCAGTCCCCATGTGTTATGTGTTGTGTTATGTAGTGGCCTCATCCAACTTTCCGAGAATAATGGACTAACTAATCGGATAGTAAAACATATGGACTAAAATATGGTTTTAGTCCATATATTTGAATTTCTTATACGGATTTACATCCTAGGACAGGGTATAGGTTTTTAACATTTGATTACCTTGTATCATGTAATTGTTAGCATAACTTCATGTAAATATACTTGTACTGTTACTCTTCATTGTACCTTGTTGATATCAATAGTGAGTTTTATGATATGTGCAGACAGAAAGAACTGCAACTTTTTTCAGTAATTCTTGGAAGTTGGATGTACAGTACTGTGCAAAGATATTAAGTCACCCTTCAATTATTTTTCATGAATTGTAATGATTTATTGAAACATGTACAAACATAAACGGAAATACAGTCTATGAGTTTGTACAATTCTACCAAGCTTGAAAGTCAATATCTCGTATGAGCACCTTTATTCTTCAATTCAGTCTGAACCCTCTTAGCCAAGTTTCTTGTAATTTCTTTAAGTAGTCTTCAGGAATAGTTCTCCAGGCTTCTTAAAGGAGATTCTAAAGCTCTTCTTTCAATCTTGGCTGCCTTTTGTTTCATTCTCTGTCAATATGATCCCATACTGCTTCAATAATGTTGAGGTTTGCACTCTGAAGAAGATTCATCCCTCCTTAAGGCCTGTTGCCACTGATTTGTAGTCCAGCTCTTGTGTCATTTGGCATACCTCAGCCTTTTTCCCTGTTTCCCTTCCTTTAATAATGGCTTTTTGAAAGCCACCCTTCCACAGAGACCATTTCTGATTAGGCTTCAGTGAACAGTAGATGGATCAACTGAAGGTCCAGTTGTTTCTTTCAGGTCCTGTGTTGGGTCTTTAGTGATTGTTTTTTTTCTATTTAAGAACATCACTTTCAGGCACTGTTCACCTACTGTAGCCAGTTACCAGTCACCTTGTTTGTACAAAAATAATCATGTCTATCAAACTGTCTTGCCAAAGAAAAAACTTTGAAAGCCCTTCAGATAACCTGAATAAATATTGCCAGAAAGTCTGGCTCCTTGGGAAAAAATATTTGACTAAAACTGCATGAATTATATTAAATATTGGCATATATATGAGAGTAAATTATTTCTTATATAATTTAAAGAAGACACAGACCGAGTCTGAATCCTGTTGTTTTTGGACAAAAATTACTGCTTTGTTTTCTATTTTAATGTCACATTGCAACAAGACACTTTTTATTTTTTAAGTCTTAACTGGACCTAAGCCTGTGATAACTATCAAAGGAGAGTAAAAAAACACAACACTCTATGTTTGCACCCTTATCAATTGCATAACACTCTGTCCCTGTGAACTTGTAGCCCATGGATGTAAATCCAAGCTGAAACCTTTTGCCATGACCAATTACCCAGCCCTGCATCTGACTGCCTAATTACCTCAAATTAGCTGACTCAGTGGATTATAAGATGCGATAGTTTTTATCAAAACCATGCATCAGTTCTGAATATTAATTGTGTTGTAAAATCAAGTGATTTCAAGCTAATTTCTACAGACAGGAAATATGACACTTGTGTTCTATTACATGCAACTTAAACCCAGCATCATGATTAATGATTGATAGCAGATGAGCTTTTGGCCTGATTGACATTTTGTGGTAGTTGTGGTAGATTATGGTGAACCACAATACATAAAGCCTTGTTGAGTAAAATAAAAGTCAAAGCAACAAAACAAGGACAGAAACAGTGCAACGCCATCTTGCACTGTATGTTTGTATATTTAATTACTAACTGTATTTCCTGATTTACATTTTACACTTGTCAACAATTAGTTAGTCCAACACAGTTCATGCAAAATAATACAATTTTGATGAGATCACCATGATTTCCATGAGCTACCAGCTATACAAAGTAATGACCCAAATTTCCTCTGCATCAGAACGATGAGAACAGCTGTTGTATTTCCTTAGCACATATTGTAGCACAGTAAAACACAGTATATAATGCTGCCTGAAAACAGTGTCAGCCTAAATTTGACCAGCAGCTTCACATCAGTCAGAGAGATGGAGAAAGCATAGCTGTTAGTGTTTTAATGGCTCATTAAAGTTAAAGGCATTGTCAGCAAGGCGGTTCGCTATATCAAGGTTGTTAATCTAAGCAGGCAATGTTCTTCTTGAAAGTAGAAGGGAAACATAAGCTCATCTGTGGATCCTGATGCTGCTTCATGGGTTCATAGATACACAATTTACAAGCAGACCTAGAATAAGAACCACATACAGTGATGTCAGTTTGTGCTAATAATTATTTATTAATTTGTGGGTCACCTTTTTATTCTACAAGATTATGGTACCTTTTCGTACCGGTAAGTTAAATGTGAGCTTTCTGTGACAACTGGTTGCTACAGAGTATCACCGGCAGAAGAAAACATCACAACGTTTATTGCTATTCAGCATGAAGGAAGGGAGAGGGAGCAAAAGGCCAACTCTACCCTGCTAAAATCAATCCTGCAGAGAGCAGTGAGGGCAGCATACTGATGAGCTTTCATTCACATGGATCTGCTTTGTTGCTGCCTTTGGCTCTCTGAAACTAAAATTAATATCTGATTGTCAGAAATCTATAAATCACACTCTGTGTTTGAGTGAGACTAAGTTTCTTTAGAATTTTATACATTTCTGGATTTTTCAGATTTTCACACATTTCAATGACAATTCTTTAAAAAGAAGAGCCAAATTAAACAGGACTGAGGAAAACGATCTAATGTGAAATATCTGGGAATTGCAAAGAGATGAACTTTAAAAAAATGTTTTTAGTATCCTCAACCAGCTTGTGCTTTGACTAAATATTTCCTGTTTGTGTTTATCAGTACTATACATCAAATGCAGTCCCACTCCAGAATATGTAATACATTAGCTACATTGGTCCATGACATAAAATGTAGAAGTTACATGGCTTAAAGAATTGGAAAATGACTAAAATCTCAACAGTGTTAAATTGCTAGTTTGCCTTTACAAACTGTGACATACCTATGTTTTGCATTATATAAAACTATAAATTTAATGTCTACTTCACTGTCAGAGATGATTGGTTAGGTTTTTGCTTGTTCAGCATACAGTATATGGTTGGTGTTGTACATTGACAAATGTGCAATTAGGCTTAAGTCTGAAAAAAGTGACAGTCAAGTTTAGATATTAAAAATATGTGTTTGCGGTAAGCTGTCATATCACAAAAATGATACACAGTACAAAACAATAGGCGGCTGAAGATGGTTGTGGTCTCACAATTATGGAGCCTTTGTCTCTGACAAAGTGGTTAGTGCTGTGGACAAATGTTGCTATTACATGTCCTTCAGTGAAATTGGGCTGAATATTCCTTTTAAATAGACTAAATTTCCATTGGACAAGATGTAAGAGGCTGTCAGGTGCTTAGAAGTTACCCTGGTTCCTCTGTGACCTCGCAGTTTATAGGTATTTTCATCTCACAGAAACCTTTTCACAGTTCTAATATCTATTGGACAAATCATCACAGTTCATGGAGGGGCTTTAGTGTCTCTTTTAGAGGGGGAACATGAAGGAACCTATTTGACATCTGTGCTGTAATTGGTGCAGATGATCTAAGTACATGGTGATTTGTGTAAAGCACAAGTTCAACCCAAGGACCTGCCTTTACAAAAACAGGAATGTAAACATTGGTGAAATGTTCACTTCAACAAACCCCAGAGGCGTGACAGTGACTGACAGTGAAGCTCAGGAATATTGAGCTTATATGCCACAGAGGAGTTCAAATGTGATTTTGACTCTACTACTTTCCATCGACTTGGCCACTCAATCATTTCAGCATTCCCATTCTAACAGCAGTGGAAATGCAACCAGTTGAAAAAGCCTTTGATGGTATGTCGTCCAACTGTCGCACAGTGCCAAGAACAATTACAAATGTGCCTTTTTACACATTTTGCTTTTGGATTCATTTTTGTTTGTTGGCCACACCTAAGAAGGGTTACAGTTTTGTTTCCTCCATTGGTAACCAAAATGTTTAACAGTGGATTGAGGAAGTTCAACCTGCAGAGATGGTCTATAACCTAACTTTATGAGCACATGAACTTTTTACTTAAGGTTCCTCAGAAATTTCATTTGTTTGTTGCATCAGATGTTAGTATATCCCTATATTTAAATAAAACAGAAGGCCAAATAAAATCTTAAAAACAGATTCTACACAGATTAATTTTTGCCATGAATTGCAAGTTGATGAGCTTCACATGCATTTGTTATTTACAGATATACATTGTTTATCATATCATATAATATCATTATATTATATCATATTGTATCACCATATTATGCTATATTATTATATTATGAATATTTCCCCAAAAAAACAAATAAGCAAATACTGTATAACAAACTCACTTTGTTTGTTTACCTGTGTTCTCTTTATCTGCGATTGTCATCATCTGATAATGTTTTGTTATTTTCATCAAGACATGTAAAACTCCATTGAACCAAAGTAGTTGGGTAGATTACAGTTCAACAAGTGCTATACTTCATTACAAATTTGAGAATTCTTTGACATTTATTGAATTCCAACTGGAACTAACTGCAAAAACATAGATTCAGCTTTCCAAATAATGAGTGACAGCTTCTTGTAGGGTATTATCAGTGTGACTCCTAAACTATGAACACAGTGCATCCTTTATATTAGTCTTTAAAGAGAAGCTCAAAAAATCAGACTTTGGTATTTCTCCTGAGTAGGCTTCTTTTTATGCGTGTGATATTTATAGTAAAGTAACCTGCCATTATAAAAGGAATGGATGTGGTTTTCAGAGAGTTTCAATGGAGTAGAGAAAGTGTGACCAGATCAATTTCCTCAGGCCAAAGATAATTGAGTATTTTAAGCCAATTTAGCATTTTTCCTGAAACAGCAACAGCATCATCAGTGTGCATACATTGCCACCGCTGTCGTAGAATAGATTCACTGAAAGCAAAACAAAAGCAAAAACAATCCCAAAACATCTTGTTACTCAACAAGAAAAAAATAAAATGAGCTTTTGCATCACTGCAGGGAGAGAAGACAATACAGTCAGAAGTCAGCTTAATTGTCTTTTGTGCATTTCTTGATGGTGTTGCCAGTTGAGGCTACGTTCATTGATTGACCTGGGATCAAGATTTTCCAGTGGTCTCCAATCAGTCTGAGACAAGCAAACAAATTGGCTGCTGGCACAAATAGCAATGCCTGTGAGGTATAGAGAAAGAGATGAAAAGGGAAAACAATATACAGTGATACATGCAGATTGTGAAGGGGAAAGGGGATCTAATTGTTGTAAGTGGATTATGTGTACTTCTTTTTCCATCTGTTCATACCATCACAAAGAGAGCCATTTTATGGCTCATTGGCGAAGATCCAAGCTGACCCCCCACTGAGTTCTCACTTACATACCAGAATGCTGTGTCTTTTTACATAGTGCTGACTTAAGTCCCATTCAGATGGGTTTAACATGAGAGCGGAGGATGCGAATAAAATATTCTCTTTGCTCTACAGTATTTTTATTCATTATTCCAGACAGTCTTTTTAACAGTTGCAGAATAAAAGAATATGGATTCTATTGGAAGTGGGCATTCATCTATGGTGAGCCAAAAACCTCCCCAGAGGGTTCACATAAAAATACTTATCTCATTTTCATCTCTTTATCCTTTAACTTCTATTTGAAAGGACAACCAGAATATAAGGGCCAAGAATGACATTTAAAGATAGTAAAAAAAGTTTTTTTTTTGCTTTCTTTGATTGTAACTTTTACCATCTGAGAGAAAAACAAATTATAAAGGTAATTTTGCATGCAGAATTTTCTACATGATATTCAGACTGCAAAACATTGCAGTTTTACAAAGATGGCTCATAAATTGTGGAATTGCTGCATTTTCTTGACATGTTTCCCCACTGGAATGCAGTTTTCATCCTACTAGCATAATGTCAGCTTCACACTTTCATGCAACAGATTGCAGATCTGACACCTATCTAGCATAAACATTTTCTCATAGCCCTTTCAGTGTTCTACTTTTCGTTACACGCCCAATTCCTTCATTTTCAACTTCATCAGCGAATGGTTAAAATGAGGAGTTAAAAGTAGTTTTTAGGGTTTGAAAAATACGTCTTTTTAAATGTTATACATTTTCTGTAAGTCATGGTTCCCGTCATGTGCTTAAAACAACAACCTTGTGATACATTATCCTCTAACATTTTAACATTGAACTATGACCCTACTAAGTTTTCAGCATCTGCATGTGGATAGATGTTTATGTCACACGTTTTTTTTGGTGAGACAAGGCTGCAGTTTGAAAACTAGGCAACATATCAAATGTAGACTCAGAGAATTGTGTTTTTTTGTTTTTTTTTACAAATATGCTAAATTTTGATATCAAACCAGGAAGAGGGTTTGTAAAAGCAGAAAAAACTTACAACAACTTATATGGCAGCAGGTGGATAATGTGACTGGATTTAAAAGTGCATCCGTGAGAAGAAGAAAACTGGGAAGGGGTTCAACATCTCATGTTAGTCTATGTGGGCAAATAGTTTAACAAGACCCATACATGAGTGCATATTTCTCCAAAGATTAATGACATTCATGCTAATCAATACATTATACAATAAGTTGTGCCTTTTCTGATAAAATGTCCGTGTAATCAGGCCATATCATTCTTTAACAATTTTGATAAAAAATACATAAAGAAATACATAATTTCAGCCACATAACTTTGTTGGCTTGGTGGAGGCAAGAAAAGAAAATTCAGTGGAATTTAAGTTTGAAAGAAATGATAATTTAGTGAAAGAATATAAATCTCAATGTGGATGGGAAAGGCACAATGCTGAAAACCAGTATTGAATGGCCATTGACCTCAGGCAGCACTGCATTAAAAACAGAAACCATTTTGTCATTGCATGGGCTCAGGACTTCTTCACACTACTGTCAGTTTGATACTGCATCCACAAATGCAAGCTAACAAGCAACAAAGAATTCAATTTGTACAAATCCAAAAACACTGTCACATTATTGTTTTTCTTAGGAAAACTTTCTTGTAGTCTTATCAACCAAAATCCCCAAATTTTTTTGCAAGTCATGGGCCCCACGTTCTTGGTTTTAAGAAGAGAGTGTGTGGTCTGTTAAAAAACACTTCAAACTCCAGCATCCAGTCGGTAGGCAACAGGAAAGGCAGGAGGAGGGATCTTGTATATTGTTCACTTCATGTCACCAAAGGACAGGCTGTCAGCCATGCAATATTTTTGGCTGACAGAGTTTTGATCTATGTTTTGGCCAGGAAAACAACATGCCTGTTTTGTGTATTAGTCAAGAATTTGGGACTATTAATAATCTGATAGAATGACACAAAGGTTAGTGCAGTATAAGGCAAAAAACACATCTGTAATCCAGCAATTAATAAACACATGGAAATACAGAGTGGGGGGCAACATGTATCTGCTGCCATGTAATAAGTACAATTAGTCTCTTTATTAATTGAGTTAAGAACAGTCACTACCGAAAGAAAGAAGTAAAAACTAAGCTGAGTTTGTTTGTTAACAATCTTCATATTCTTCAAAGGTGTGTATCACAGCAAAACCATGAGAATGTGTTTTCATTAGAATGTGCGTGGACTATTTTTCTTGATTTTCTCTGACAGAGCCAGTAGCATTTGACAACAACAAAAAAAAAGAAACGTGCCAGTGGTGGTATTGAAATATTTCCTGTCTTTTTGTGCTTTCTATCTCACCACATTCTCTTTGGCTTGCTTTCTCACCATATGTCCCCCAAAGGCAGAATATTGGAGGATTCTTTAATCATCTTCACTGCCCACTCTGTAATCCCTGCTAAGAGACTAATCCATGATGTGCCACTATGGAGACCAAACCCACTGAGGGGAGGGCAATAACAAAAAAAACAAAGAATGTTGGCCTCGGTGCAAAAATATATCTCCTTAGTAGAAACTTTCAATATTTTGAATTCTCATATGAAATTAATTTTTTCTTTAGTCAAACAGGAAGGATACACCTTGTAATGACATTCTCAAAATCAAGGATTTACACATTTTAACACTGATATGTGTTAAAATGTGTAAAAGCTTAAAGAAAAACTTAACAAGTGGAGTAAGTGTTAAAATTTTTAAAAGAATCTCTGTCTATTATCATCATTTAAGTATAGTATTAGAAAATATATAAATATAGAGACTATAATAATATAGCTTAGCACAAACAATCTGACCAGAGACAGAACCACACAGGCAAACAATGTGCAGCATTTTTTTCAAAATCTTTCTGTGGTCTCCTTATTAGAGGCTTGTATAGTTGTGCTTGAGACAGACACAATAATATTTGCTTATCAGCCTGGACACAACATGTGTGAGTAAATAAACTGTCTATCTTTAATACATTGTTAATAGCTGCATAAAACCACAAACTGTTAAATCATTAGGTAACTTTTGTTAGATGTTTTTCCACAATTAAAGCCTAAGTGCTTAGCTTGGCAAGTTCAGTCTCCCCAAAAAACATACAGTGGGCAAATTTGTTCAAATAGTCCAAAGCATAGTAATTGTGAGATGTCAATATATTCCTCAAAGTTTTTTTTTTTTTAGGGCATGTGTCCACGTGACACAACAGAAAACGTGACTCGTGAGTAGTAGAATGATGAAGCCCTAGCCATGTACATTTTTCTAACCCTAGTTCTCTTTTTGTAACATCTAGATTTAACCATTTGCCTTGATTCCAACACCATGTGTTTTAGCTATTAACCTTATCCATTCATCTGTACAAATTAGAAAAGAGAGGAATTGCGGAAAGTGACAGCAAAGCTGAACAGTGAAATGATGTGGAAAATAATGCAACGGATGGGGGGTGAACTGCTTTCTCCAGGACCGTTGAATGTGGGGAAACACCTCCATCTATCCATTCTTCCACCTTATAAGCATTTGTGACTAAATGAACAATGTCAAATGTGTATGCAGTCATGTAGCTTGACTTGGACCACGTCACTGTGTAGCTGTATGCAGCAAGATGGTAAATGTCCATGTCATCATGTGACAAGACTTAAAGCTGCGTCTGTGTAGAGAACTGAGGGAGGGAAACTGTCATTGTACGAATTTCTTTTTTATTGTGAAACTGCAGTTTCACAAGTTTTGCTCTGTGAACAAATGCAACTTCTATATGTTCTGTTGTGAGATTGAGCCTAGCTAGGCTGAAACATTACAAAAATGACAAATATAAATTGATCTATTAAAAAGCTGTCTGTATCTATTATTTTTTTTATCCATCTGATATTTACTGAAAAGGGTTACTGTTCTTGGGACCAGGTGAGAGGCCTCTCTCTCACCTTGTCCCAGTTGTCTCACAGCTTGGTGTGACTTTATAACTTTGTACCCATGTGGTAGGTGACATAATCCTAAATAAAGATGTACAGTCTAATTGAGGTCAGATGGTTTTCTTGCATGAAAGCACAATTTCCTTCAGTGTGCCTGGAGAAATAATGCAGCTGCCATTTTTGCTTTGCCGGTTTAACTGTGTATGATGGGAACTTGGAGGACAGCATGTTGTAGTTAATGTCCAGACAGGTAAGGAAAAAACAATCTGCATTGTCTCAATATGATGTAGAATCATTGCATTCATTGAGTCTCCAAGTATGTGGTACTCTACTGCAAAGATGAACATTCTTCTGAAAGATATTTCCTTGTTTAGTGTTTTATGGTGACATTGGAAAAAGCTCTCACCCACAGAGATTTCAATGGGTCATGATCTTTTGATTGAGAAGGTCATAGCATTTTATTCACATAATTTTCATCGTCATGAAAAAAGGAATGAAAAATTAGAAGTATTCAGATGAGTTCTCATTTTCATTTCATGAGCTCAATATGTTGTACTACAAGCTGTCAGATCTCCTGAAAAGTAATTTGGGTTTTAGACAAGGGGAGGTCAGATAGTATAATGAGTATGTTGAGTGTTTCTTCATACCACTGGTTTAAATTAATTGTCACACACCACACTCATCAAAGTAAACCGAATGGGATGCAATGAGTAGATTTGTCATCTACATTTCTACAAAGAGCTATTTGAATTTTACATTTTACAGCCTGGCCAAAGTGTGAACTGCTCTGAATGACAAGAAAGGTTTCAAGAAGTTAAGTGTTGGTTTCAAAATGAATGTGCAGGTATACTTTTATTATAAACTTAGGGTTTAAAGTAATAAGTTCTGATAATTGAAATAATCTCTTTTACAAAAAGTTTATTTTGTATTTCAGTTTAAGCTGGGAAATCCCATTTTTTGTCAATTTGATGTGTGAAGGAGAATGAAATATTATTCTTACCATGAGACTCATTAGTGGTTGAAATTGAAAAGACACCTACTTACTTAGCTCTTTATCATTTTAATCAGTAAAAAAACTCAGCTCTGAAGTAATAATTGATTCAAAATTGATCCAAAATTTTAAAGTGGATGTTTCTTGAGATAAAAGAGGAACAGATTGTTCTCACTGTCACTATCATTATTCATCTGGCAACACAGAATGGAGCCTATGCATTTAAAAATAATATTTATTTTCAAACAGAAGCTTGTGATCCATGCAAATTGTCAACACTTGCTTCTTTTGATGGAACTTCTGTTTTTTAATTAACCTACCACATTTAAAATGCTAGTAAACTTACTGAAGTGTATGTAAAGTTTGTGTTTTTGTCAAAATCCTTCTCAAGATAGTTGATTGTCTATAGAAAAAATATACATACAATTTCTTATTTCTTGAACAGGCTATGCTCGTTCATTTTCATTGACATCACATTTATTTATATTTCATGCTGGGCACTGATGTTGGTAGCTTTAATCCAGATCATTTGTGATTATTTTGTACAGAAGTAAATAATATATTGGAAAATTATTGGCAGATATTGGAAAAGCTTTAGAAAGAACATATTTCCATAATTTCCAAGTAAGTCACACGAGCTCGTCAGAGCTTAATTCAATTATGTTCACTCCGTATTACCTCATTTTAGTTAAGGGGATCAGAAAGGGCTATTTACATGGCAGTGTCTTATTCAAAGTGAGTTCTTCATCCCCTTAATATCAGAATATTGCTGATGTGCACCTGTGAAGGTGTGGATAAAGGGCATAACTGGTGCAGGGCAATCCACTGTTCTTGCTTTTGGAGCACCTATGTGTTGTTCTTGCATACTGTTTGTTTGAACTTTTTCAATCCTAATCATCCAAACCTTTACTTTTCTAAACTCACTTGTCAGTCACCATTATGCATCACCACGGTCCATGCTGTGGGGTCGAGATGCCCCACAAAGCCATCGCAGGTGATGCTCACGTGCACCAAGTTATATCAGAATTTGAAAGAAGAGAGGAAGGAGGTCTCACACCAGTCATCAACCATACCATACCTATTGTTGCAATAATTGATTGGGACACTGCTGCAGGAGGGAAGATCTGAGGACAGTTCTACGATGTGAGAAGATAAATTGAACAAATAAAGAATGTCCCTCAAAGAATTATTAGCAAGTTTTATTTTACGCTTTGGCTGCAATTCACAATGTGACAGAATTCTAGTCTCTGTATTTAAACTATGGGAGATTAGGTTATCACCAGTAGTTGCTTGTGATGTTTTAACTAAGGGAATTAGAGATTACCATACTGAAAGAGACCAAGGGAGACAAATTTATTTGTTATTGCTCGATTGAATTGTGTTTAGTTGATATATTGTTGACAGAATCATCATGCTTTTTAAAAATCCCCCATATGATAATAAAACAATAAAACAAATAGATAGTACTAATATTATCATTATCAATTATAATCATTATTATTTGCATTACTTACATTTGAATTTTATTAGTCTTTTATTCTGTGCTTTGCAATAAAGATCAAAATCTATCTTATTTCTGCTTTTATGTTGGATTTCTTATTTTTGATTTTCATGAATAAAATGGGTCAGTGTTGAAATTAGTCACCAAACAAGGCAACAAGGAAGCAGCCAGCATATTACCAGGATGTCATCAAGCAGCTCAGGTTATTGACACACCAGCACTCACAGGGGTCTGGCTGCTGCTGTTTTTTAAAATTATAGCTTAAAGCTATTTTTCAAGGAAAACACATTTTGTTTAAATAGTTAAATAGTAATTTATTGATCTCAACTGTTTTAGCTGTTGTTCATTTTAGTTATAGGAATTATAATGTCAAGCAGTA
Organism: Leuresthes tenuis; assembly: GCF_036924035.1. Classification (NCBI taxonomy): domain Eukaryota; kingdom Metazoa; phylum Chordata; class Actinopteri; order Atheriniformes; family Atherinopsidae; genus Leuresthes; species Leuresthes tenuis. Next base: position 21,894,576 of record NW_027325374.1, on the reverse strand, counting down.
TTTTGTCAGACATCGACTGCTTTGAATTGTCATGTCTTTGGTGTGTATATTTTCACAAACAATTTTTTTGCTTAGAGATGAAATTTGACCGGGAGCAGTCCTTGTCACCATTTTCAGATGTAAAAAAAATAATTTTCATTCTTCCCCTGTTTAAAACACAGTAACTGTTAGCGGATGCTTGTGATTCTAGAATTATCGTACTACATGTACTGTAACTATCCCTGTCACCACAATTCAAATTCAAATCCGATAGCAGCGTAATTAAGGGATGTTTCAGGGTCACCTGAATCATCCCTAGCTTTAAGCTTTATCAAAAAGGACAGTTTTAAGTCTAATATTAATGATAGAGAGGTTGTCTGCCTCCCAAACCCATTCTGGCAGCTGGTTCTACAAGAGAGGGGGCTGACAACTGAGGAATTCTTTCAGGAAATTTAGATACAAAAGGGAGTTTGGATATAGGTCATTAGTTAGCTGACAATTGTGGATCTTTTTTAAATTCAGGTTTAATTTCAGCAAACTTAAAAGTGTGTGGTTCGTCAACAGAGATCAAATTCAATATGAAATAGTTAATTAACAGAAAAAATATCTTCGAACAGTCTGCTTGGGACTGGATTTAAAAAATACATTGCTAGTTTAGATGAAGCTATGGTTGTTGTTAGCTCAGAGAGCTTGATGATACACAAACGGTTAAAACACAAATAAAGTTCTTTAGACACTTGTAAAGCTGCTGTACTTGATGATACATCAGTCAGTGGGTTTACATGATGAGATTAACTCGATTATAGCTATAGGGTTATGCTCCTTATCTGAGAAAGGGTAATTATCCTTGGATATATGGCAGTGAATGAATCAAATCACTGGCACAAAGCATGCAGTACAATAGATAGCGCTGTACCCATTTCAACTATTGCTAATAGAGCCACTTCCGGTTGATGTCTTCACCACCAACAACAACAAAACTAAGGCATTCGAGAAAGATGGCGAACGAAGAGTAAGACAAAGCTACGTCCCTCTACATTTGTGATGAGCTGGTTATGGCACAAACACGATGCGCAATGTCACGTTTTCCATCGCGTTGTTTGTTTGTTTCTGACGGTGGCGACAACAACAGTAATATTGTCTCCTTCGGCTTCCAGGTGACGATCTCGGGAAAAAATCTCGAGCATGCGCAGAACGCTCGATCCGATCCTCGGTCGTCTACATGCACGTTCAGTGGGCATTTGGATTGAGTCATCCAGGGGTCTTAATTCGATCACAAGTTACCCTATCCGATTAAATTTCATGCCAGATTAAGCTGTCTACATGAATAACTCAATCTTATTGTAATTTATCCATTAATCTGATCCGATGGCCCACATATAACCGCACTGAATGACAATAGTAGGAAGAATGCCAAGAATTTTCATGATAAAAAATGTATTGGCAAAGAAACCCATGATGTCATCACAACTAATAGGTAAATAAATACATGGCTATACAGAGCTAAGATTCTTAGTCAACCTGGTTACAGTGCTGATAAGAAACCTAGGGTTGTTCTTGTTCTCATCTATCAATGAATAATAAGCAGTTCTAGCTTCGCAAAGGGTTTTGTTATATGTTAATTAAGTCTCTATCCACACCGAGATCCTTCTCAATTAGTGGAATGCCATTTTCTTTCAAGCTTTCTTGAAGTCTGCTTTAAAGCACGCAGCTGTAAATTAAATGAAGGAGCCAGCCTCTTCTGACTGATTATCTTCTTTTTCAGAGGAGCAACATTGTTCAGTGTTGTATGCATTAAAGCTGTAGCTCTGACAACAAGATAATCGGTCTGTGCTCTCTTGTCACACATGCTGCATGTAAAATCTGTTGCAAAAACAAGCAAAGAAGTGATAATATATTAAAGCACAACTTCAGTAAGTAGTAGTATATAGTAATAGTTCCATCATAAATGTGTCTGTACGGACACATATATTACAGATAAATTATGTGCAAAACCACTTCTGTCATGTCCACCAACATAATTTTGATCCTAAAGGCATTGCAGAAAACAAACTAGATTGACCAGAAATATACATTTTTCATTTTAATTGATTTTTTAAAGCTTTTTTACCCATTGTTGTTGAAATTAAATTATGAGTCAGTAAGCTATCTGTATTCATTACTGCAACAAGCAAAAAAAACAAAAACCGTCTCAGGCATTATATCCGCTTACAACTACACTCTAGGCTGTTACAAATCATTTCAGATGTTAATGTGCTACTTATGAATGCTAAATATGGGGACTTGGCTTGACTAGCTTGGATCAGATTCTATCAAAGCCTTTGATGTCAGAAACATCACTGTGCTTCTTTTTGATAAAAAAAATAGGACTCTGAAGTTAAACTATGTTTGCCTGTGGTTCCAGAACACCACATTTCAGCCCATGCATATCATGTGTGCTGCCCTGCAGAGCACATCTGCTGTTTATATGAGGGTCAGCCTATGTTTCCACTATTTACGTGTGTGCGGAGCTAAGTGACAGCTGGCTGGTGGAGGGAGCAATTGAGACAAAGAGACTCAAATATATACTGATGTACATACAGCGTGTGCATACATTTTGAGTGTGGCTGTTGGGCTGCTCTGCAAAGACAGAGAGACGGATGTGATGACGTGGCTGGGAAAGGCATGGAGAAACGCATTTGTGACTCTTTAGAATCAGGTGCACGTATAGATATAAACACACAGTATCTGCAGTTGATTCCTCTCAGTCTGATTCCTCTGACAGCAAAAGCATAGATATTTGATGTCAGTTGTGAAGAGGTGTCAAAACCTCTGCTGCTAAAACCTCCACCCTGACAGAGGGGTGCATGCGAGAGCTTATGTGTGTGAGTTTGACCCTGCTTGTTTGCATGTGTGATTTATTTTTTTAACTCCCTTGCTCCCAGTAGTGACTCTTCATTCACATTTCATATTCAGTCTTTTCTCTTTTGTTTAAAAAAAGTAATTTATAGTGGTCAGTGCCTTGTTTTGCAGATTTTGTTTACATCTATGTGTGCTCCTGATTACAGGGCATATTTTCACACCCTTTCCAGCCACATTATCGCATCTGTCTCTGTGGCTTTGTAGTGGCACACAGGAGCATTATCAAGACTATTTTCATGTGTATGCATGTGTTTGAGAGCCTGTTGCTGAAGCACTTATTCCTCCACCTGCCAATTGTCACTATCAGTTCCTCACACACACGCACATACACAAATGTAGTGAAGACATACACTGCCCTTCACACACACAGCTGATGTACTCTCCAGGGCAGCACACGTGACATGCATGGGCTAAAATTAGGTCTTTTGGGACTACAAACCAAATACAGTTTAAGTACAGTTCTATTTATATCCAAATGTAAGACTCCAGACACCAGAGGTCCTGACAAAATCTGGTTTGGTAGATCATAGTGTTTTAAACAAGTGGATGGAAACTTTAAATGTTTCAGAAATCTACTAAGTGACCCCAGAGCAAAAACTATCTGAGGGCACCTATTATTCTCATCACCACTGTTCCTATTCAACACTGACTTTTTAACTTTTCAATACTACTAATTTGAAAAAAATAGGTATAAAATTTACAGAAATGTGACACCATACACATTCTTTATGAAGTATCTAGGTGAGAGAAGGAGAGTTTTAAAGGGGCCTCATGGCACTTTTGTGTATACAATGTTCTTTGAATGTAAGGTCACTCAATAATATGTATTGTGTTTATGCTTGAGGTCAGAAGAAGTATTTTTTTTTAGTACATTTGAAAATGTGTGTTTTATAAGCTTGCAGCCTTTTCTTGTTCTCCTTTTGTACACTGGTATCTTCTTAAGAAAGAAAATGTAACGATTGAAATCTCCAAGAACTGTGTTTTCATTCTCTTAGTAATCTCCCACTTACATACTTCCCTCATTCTTTTGCTGTCTTCTTTTGTTTATCTTTTTTTTACCCAGTCTTGTTGTCATACTATAGGTTTTGAGGGGTTTTGAGTACATGTTCTTTCCTTCTGTGACAGCTATTGGGTTGTTGTCTACAATTTATATGGACTGACCAGACATCATAAAAAAATGTGGACTTGAAGAAGCCACAAAGTCCACATTAGAAGGAAGGAAGGGTGTGAGATTAAGAGAGGCCATTTAGGAAATAATTTGCTCTCACAATTACTATCATACTCTCTCACAAACACTACAATAGTCACACACACTTACTATCATACTCTCTTACACGTTATTATGGATGGAACAACATGATAGTGAATGTATGAAAGAATGATATGCGATGTGTGCGAGTATGGTAGAATGTGTGAGAGAGTTTGATAGTAAGTGTGTATGACTATAATAGTGTTTGTGAGAGAGCATGATTGGGATTGGGCCTTAGTCAACTTGTATGGAGTGAGAATCCTGCCAAAACCTCATAAGTTTCACTCGAGCTAAATGTGTTTCACTTGAGCAAAACGTGTTTCCCTTGCACCCAACGATTCATAGACAAACTTAGTGTGGTTTGCAAAGAAACATATATCTTCAATTGCATAAAATCTGCACTGTCAGCCCTGCTATTTCAAGCACCCTGTCCAGGATTCTGCAAAACAAAAGAGAACCAGAAACCATACCAATAGTAATTACTAATAATCATCATTAGCCTAATAATCAGCTTGCAAGGCACCAATTACTCGAGTCACTCTTGAAAGCAGCTAAGAGTATACTGAAAAAAATATGCCTTTTGTATCAACAAACTAGCTAAGCTAACGTCTGGCGGTTAGCTATAAATTGTTCTAAAATCTAGTTCTTGTTTGCATTAGTCGACGCAATCAAATAGCTTAAATATCTAACTTACTTCAAAAAGCAGTTTGCAATAAAAACGAAACAGTTCACTCTGTGGCTTAGGCTGAGCAGCCTGGAAGTCGACAGTTGAAGGCAGATTGACCCTGGCGCCTGGAGCCTGACGCCAACTGTTGTTGTGGAGTGCAAATTATAGGCACTTGTGCACGGATCAGTTTGCCTTTGCTCACGGATCTGCAAAGCGGAAAGTTACTGCCAAAGTTACTACTGTAAGATGTAATTTACTGCCAAAAGTGACGTGACAGTTTTTCACAGTTGTACAATTGTTTTGTACTTGAAAGAGTTTAGGTGCGTACTTGAAGGATATTTTTTTGCAATTGAAGATGTTTCTTTGTAAACCACTCTAAGTTTGTTTGTGAATTGTTGTGTGCAAGTGAAACACATTTCACTCGAGTGAAACACTTTTTGCTCGTGTGAAACACGTTTCGAGCGAATGAAACACATTTTGCTTGCTTACAAGGTTTTGGCAAGATTTTTACTCCATAAACTTGCTGTACCTTTGGACCATAAAGACTGCAAAAACTTGTCAAGAGGCTTGTAAGTGTAATGTTAGTATGTACTCATTTGACTCTGTGGCATACCATCAGGAGAAAGATTGAAAATTGTTGTAATAATCGATAGTCAATAGTTCACAGTTGATCTGTGACCCATTTACCTTATTGGAGAGTGTTTGAACCCCATAGGTTGATTGCAAACACATGCCCTCTAGAAGTCTCTGTGCAATCTGGTTTAGCACATTGTCCAAAAATCCAGTGCTAATATGAGGGAGGATCCTCATATTTTTTCCATTTTCTTTCTCTTAAGAAAAATGGCCACACCAAAGGGGAGATGCATGTTGAGGTTAAGTTTAATGAAATATTTAATCCAGTGAGTATCTTTTAGTAATTTAGCAACATAGTAAACTCAAGTCTCTCAGATGTACAACACTTTATGACTGTATGTAACTGTGTATGCATGTGGCATCCAATGTTTATACTAGATAAAATTTTCCTTAGTGATAAATAAAGCATTTTTCATTTAATTTAATTTCATATGTATGTGCATGCGTGTGTCCTGTTTTTTAGAAAAGAGCTCTTGGTCTAGGTATTATTTGTAGGCAGGTTTGAAAGGTTCGAAGCTTTTCCTCTGGTATTTAGCCTGTACTCCACCCAACGACGAGACATTTATGTTTTACTTTCAAATGGGTTGTTTAGGAATAAATAGGGAAAAAAGCTGATGTCTGTTAAAGTGGATCCTGCTCATCAGAATGTCAATGCAGTGGAAGAAAGAGTTCTATCCTAATGGATTTGAGAGGATAGACAGAGAGATAACTCAGTGCTCTCGAAAACACACTTTTTTCCACTTTGACTGAGTATTGAAGCGTGAATTTGAAGTCATTTACTTTTTCATGGCCATGGAGACAGCAATGTCCCTCATCGTGAGGCAAATTCTTTCTCAATAAGTGAGGCACATGGACACACAGCAGCAGCAGAATGAGGAATGTGCTGTCAGACAACTTGAAAGTTATTTTATCTTTTTTGACAGCCCAGGTTTTTCCCTGCTGTAGCTTGAGCATTTAAACACAGCAGGGTGGGGTTGCCTCACATCACATCTGTTCATCATTGTTGGTAGATACTGCACACATAATTCAGCCGCTGACCACACATGCCTTGTGACGGTCATCATTAGAGACATCTAGAGACACTTGGACATAGCCACCACCCAACTATTCCCTTTGGGACTGCAGTCAACTTGGCTCAGTAGCTACAATCGATTAGCCCCAACTCACTATGAGGCTCAGGATGCCACTAGGTATTGATTCAGCATTAGCATGTTCATTACAAGATGTTGACCCTGAACATCCCAGTGTAATACATGGAGTAGTGGTCAGCTGTCATAGGGTACTAGAAATGCAGTATGACTGGCATGTTGATGTCTCAATCAACTAACAACACTTTCACAGTCTAAGTAATCCATTATATTATAATACAAATTAGTCTGTTAATCACAGTTATTGTCACTGGTTCATACATTTACAGAATCAGATCTATGTTTTTATATTGTGTAATTTGGTGCTGTTATATTACTCCATTAAACTGTAGAGACCTTCATTTTTAGGATTTACACGTGTGATGTGTAAGTGCAAAAAACTGCATTTACAAACTGTAAACACAATAGTGACTTTAAACCACCTTAAAGACTTCAATATGTGCTTTTCCTTTAAATCTGTTTTGTTCTCCACCAAAATAGAGCTGCATCTCTAAGGCAGGATTGACAGAGAAGTAATGCTTCAATGCTCTGGCCTTGACTGGCCTGAAGTTCAGTCATGACAGCAGACATATGATCATACAAGCCATGTGAAAGACTTGCACCTGCAATGCTATTCTATTCTCAATGTCCACCACAAACTATTCTAGCAAAGCAAAACAACAGGCCCAAAATTCAATCCTGCATTGGTCTATTCAAAGTGAATAAGAACCGAAAACATTGAAGTCTGAAACACATATTTGTGAATCTTACACAAGTGTCACAGATGAATACACTGGTTTCATTGGTCAGTGAATACTTTAGTCTGTTTGCCATTTGGTGTTGGAGTTGATGTGCAGTGGGTTTTATTATACAAAAGTCCTATAAAGTTGTTTCTATGAGTGGCTGTTTGTCAGTACTCAGACATTGCATGATTTGTCGTTACACAGTTATTGATCAGTGCAGTCTAATTCTTTTTGTTGTCCAATTTTATTGGGGATGTAATTTGTAGTGTGACTAATTTGTTTTGTCATTAGTAGATCGTACACTACAATAACTCCAACAACTGGGATTAACTACTGTTTCTTTTATGTGTGTGCAAAGTCACAAGTAAAATGGTTGTAAAAAGAAAAAAGATGGTTTATGTATTTGTCTTTCATGCTGCCATTTCATCTCTTTTGATAAATTACAAGACAGGTTCAATTTAAGTTCTTCGTAGTACACTACCATGCTTTACATCTTTTACTGTAATAGCAATCTCTGGAGCAACAGTTTCTATTAACTCTTTTACTCGGATTATATATGCTGTGACAGAAATAGTTTTTTTTTTTTGTTATATGAATTTATTAGTGCTACAAATATATGCCTCTGACCTATTTCAGATTGGCCTGTGCCAGATTACTGTGCCATCAGTCTGTGCAGTTATTCAAGGTACACCTACACATCTCTGTAAATCCAGGTTGTTATTATATCCCAGTGCATCTGCGGGGGCTTTCATGTAATAACTAGAAATAAAAGTCTGCTATGTGGAAATCCAGGAATTCATTTGGGTGATTATTCCTATTTTCCTGTCAAGTTTTTTCTTTTTTTTTGTCTTTTATTCAGCCCTGATTCTGGCACTGTATTACTCACTTGGTTTTGGCTTTGAGGATAATGTCCCAGGTAACTGCAAATGCCAGTCAACCAGAGGCTGTGTTGAAAAGGAATAAATAATCGGGGTCTGGCAAATAGGTAAACTGAGGTAGCGCTCGTGCTCTGGAATGGCAGAGAAAGTTTCTTTGTTAGTGTTGGTGTCTTGATTCAGGCTTGGCTTGGTCTAGATGCAGGTATAACTTGGGGAGTTTTCACACATGTCGAGTTTAGTTTGATTAAAATTAAATGTTGTGTGGTTCCTTTGTTAGCGTGGGTTATTTTAAGAAGCGTGAATGGTGTCATCCTGACTTTGGTGTGCACTAAGCAAGCTGAATGAGATCACTTGAAAATGTAGGTCCTGGTCTGCTTTAAACTATGCTGTGGTTTGACTGAAATATCAACATAACTGAGACACACAAAGAAAATGGTTGTTAACAACAAAATATATGATAGAAAAGAAATCTAATCAGGGTGAAATGTTATCCATATGTCTTTTATTTTATATATTTCATTATCTGATGTCAAAATTACCAGTGTGGATGGCAAAGCAAACCAAATTTTGCTCAGACCCAGAAACTGAACTCAGAGTGAAAACACACCTTTAGATTTGTGGCCTTAAGCCTTGAGACTTTGTTTGGTCTTAACATGGGATTCACTGGAAACATTGGATTTGTTGGTGTTGACACAGGTTTTTGGGATTATTTGGGTTTTTTTTATTTTCTTTTTTACTCTGTCTTACTTTGTATTTGTTGGTCTTGAAAGGGCATGGCTTTTTGACTCAAGATTAGACTAAGGACTTTAAAGCCAAGACTTGTGACTTGAAGGGAATTTAATTTGTTTCACAGATTAGCAGCTAGTTGCAATTACTGTCAGTTTGTCTGTCAGTCAAGTAAGTGATAGTTTTCCTTGACAGTAGAGCATTAATCTAATGGTGCAAACATAACAAGTTGATATGTCATTCTGTGCAGTTTGTCATAAAGATGGACAGCTGAATCTGCATTATGTCGTGATTGGAAAAAATGGCCTATGATATGTGTTTGTGTGTTTTTGCACAATTTCATAATGTGTTTGACGTGTTAAGATGCATTTCAGACTCTGTGGTTATTGACTCTTCTGCATTAAAACCTTTTCTGCCAGTCACCTTTACAAGCAGTATTGAGAATCAGTTGGTCGAGGTTCAGTGTGTAGTCTGATACATCTCATGACCAAATCACAGCTTACACTTGACTCTCCATCATGACCTAAACTGATGGAGTCAACATTAATCATTTATGGTCTTGCAAAACAGAGATACAACAACACTGATAACACACTACCTAAGAATTCAACAGGAATAGGCTACAGCTCAGCTTCTACAGTCAACTTTGAAACTCCACACCACTCCGTAACCCTTCAACTTTAGTGTTTCAACACTGTTTAAAACAGAAAATCTTTAAAACTATAGAAGAAAAACTTTTTCCTGTCTTTCTTGCTTTAATCCACTCTTTATTTCAGTGGTTCAGTTTGAAGTCTTTGATTCCACTCCTTTTTGAGCTGCACGTCAAGCAGATGAGCAGCATCCCTAAACTTCATCTTTTATGTCTCCCCCCTTCAGTACACAGTCATTTTAGAGGCTGTTTGGCTTCTTTTTCTCTCATCTCTTCTTGTCGACAGTCCTAACCTTGCCAATCAGCTTGTCTTTCTATATTGTTGCCTCGAGATGTGAGCTCTAATGGTGAATCAGACACAAATCACTGTGGAGATTATTGTCCACAGTCTTTACCATAGTGCGGGCCCACAAGCCCCCTCTGTCCAGAGGCTTTACACAACTCAGATCACAGGTTTCTCTGTGTTTCTAAGCTTTGAAACACACTCTAGCCACTAGGAAAGCAATCTCAGTTCACACTCCCGGAAAAGAAACAGAGTGATAATGATGTGAAAAATAAGGGGTTTAAATTTGGAGTTACTGCTGCCTTAGACACATAAAAACCTTCAGGCCAGGCATTGGGCTCTCCCCTTATACAATCCCTTGTAGATCACTCTTTGCCACAAACAACATAGATAAATCAGATCCAAGTGCCCGAGAGCCAAGTGTCTGAATGGGTGTCCATCCCTATCTTTAGACACATTATGAAGATGAGTTATTTTTCTTCTTCTCTTTGATTCACTTCCCATTTGTACTCTCACTGCTTTCCCTTTTCTTCTCCTGTCTATATAAGCTGCCTGTCTTCTTAAATAAAGCACAGCAATACAAAATGATAATATTATTTCTTAATTTCTGTGTGCCATGTTAAATCCCAGGAAGCAGGACAATACAGGGTGTCGGTGCCATAATCTCTTTTGGTTTAATGTTCCTCATCTTTAATGTGTTTGTCAGGTTGATGAAGGGATTTTAAATTAATACTCTCCCAGGCTGAATTGTTACAACAGTTACTCTTAGGTTTTGTTGCTTTATAAACCATTCTGCACACAACACAGCAAGCACAGGCAGGCAGAATATAAATATGGAGCTTTCCGATTGAAAAATGGCCTTAGCAGTTTCCCGCAGTTGTCTGCTGTTGGAACAGCTGGAACTGTGGTGTGTATCCAGATCTTCCGTTCAGAGATAAGATGCAGCACTTCATGCAGGCTGACGCATACATATGGTCCTGCTTTTTAACCACCCCACAATGATAAGTAGACCGACGGGCAGCTTTGCAAACCTGCACTCTGTCTGAATGCTAATAAGGACAACGCTATGCAATCAGGGAAGCTTCAAGTGTTGAGAGTTGCGACTGGACCAGTACTAATTTAGCTGAATCCTGACCTTCTCTCCTTTTTTCTTGGGTGGACAGTGATTTATGGGTTTGAGACTCCTGTGTAAACACCACAGGATGGTGGGTATAAATTTCTTGTGCAGAATTTGCATGAATCTCTTATTAAGTTCATATTAGCAAACCAATGACTAATGCAGTATCATTATATGTTATTGGACTTTCATTGCCAATATATTTGTATGTCTGAAACATGTTTAAATCATCCATGAAGGTAGAAGGACACAACATGAAATTCTAAAGTAAATATTGGACATGAGGCAGTATCTTTAGTCATTTGGAGACAGTTAATGATGTTAGGTTATTGGTTGGTGGTTAGAGTGACATGTATCGGTCTCTTAGAGATTATCTGCATAACATGTTATCAGACAGTCACAGGTTCACACATTCAACAGTCACGGGTAACATTAGTATTCATTTGGTGTTGGGCTTCTGGACCTCTGATGAACATAATATATAACACAAGTGAGCATGTTTGTAAAAAGTTGCCTGTTTGCACACTCTGCTGTCATAGAGCAGTATTAACATTCATACAGTCATGTTTCTGTTCCCTCTACAAATATAAGCTCAGCATTCACCCCCAGTATCTGGCTCTTCACCCCGAGTATCTGGCTCTCTCATCATGCAGTGTTTAAAGAGCTGCCAGTTCCAGAGACTAATCACTTGAGAATTTTCCAGGGAACGACACGTTCCATCAGTTCTTTGTTATCTGCTCTTCCACCAGCAGTTAAAACTTTCATGAAAAAAATTAGTCTACTGATTTTATAAGAAAGCAATGGCTTTTTTTTTTTTCACTGTTTCCTTTATGGACTGTCTGTACAATACCACAAAGGCCCTCTCACATTTTCATCACTGGCCCATTTTTTTGAATGCTTCATATTGTTGAGGCTCAATGACTAAAATGAAATAAACTTTGCCTGTTTTTAACAAATGTAAGGTTGTAAAATGTCAAAGAAAAACCTAATATGCTCGGCAAACCCACAATTTCCTGTTGTATCAGAGATCAACCTCCAGGTAAAATAATCACCCCAAAACCTCAAAAAGACCCTATGGTGGAACTACAAAGTAAGTTCCACACAGTCAAGCTTTTTCTATGTTCCCTTACTGGGCAAAACCTAAACCTCCTCTCAGAGGTATAAAATGGTGGAGATGAGCTTTCTTTGTTAAGTCAGGCTTTTCTGTTCAATAACGGTGAAACGGTTACCAGTATTACGGTAAATCACGGTAAAATTTTACACGATAAAGATTACCGTTTATGTTTGAATTAATCTCATTATCTCGGTGGATTATTGGGATATGTAATAACAGCCTCATCCAAGTCTCGCAAGCAACTCGCGACTGCGTCTCATGTGAATACCTAGCTTGTAACATAGGCATCGACAATAAAAGCATGGCGGAAAGCGATGACAGCACACAGAACATTTTCCACCCCACCCAAAGGACGAAATCCGAGGTCTCTCAGAGGGACAACTGGTGGAGGACAATTATCCTGTCTGCAGACCATGCAACAAAAAAGTTGCTGCAAAAGGCAGTAACACTACAAATCTACTGGCCCATCTCCGTGAGCATCATCCACAGCTTTACAGCCAATGCAAGCAGGCCCGCATTAAAGTACCATGGGCCCCGGGGCTAACCACTTTCTCAAGGCCCTCTACGCCGCCAGGAATATATACTTATAATAAATAAAATAATGCTTTAAAGAATCACTGCAGTACAACTTTGACTGTAATAAAAATACTTTTAATGTCAAAGAAATTTACATAACTCTATACAGAAATTGAATGAACATACTCATACGACACTATGAGCGCTTTGTTAAGTTCTTTTGAAATACACAGAACGGCCTGAAAGCTCACACAGGGAGGATTAATGTAAAAACAAAAACAAACAAAAAAAAAACCCATCCAGGTAGGCTATTACACACAGGTAATACAAAAATTTAAAAAAACAAGTGTGCTGCAGTGCATCCTTTCGCGCACAAGAAGTGCATACGACTAAATCAGTCAATGTCATGTCTCTCAGCTTAACTTTTAAATGGATTTCTCCTGGCAAAGTCTTTAATCAGAGGAGTAAAAAGTCCAGTGCTTTAACAATGTCACTTTCTAGGGACATCAGTGTTAAGTGGTTGAGTTTCTTTTGTCCTATTGTAGAGCGCAGTCTGTTCTTGACAAGTCCAAACTTTGAAAAGGAGCGCTCTCCAGAGGCGTTGGTTTCAGGGAGAGTTAAATAAATCCTTATGGCTATATCCATGTTTGGGAAAACTGATGACAAGTCCATCTTCTTTATTAGTTGAAGGAAGCCCTGTGCACATTTGTTTTCTTTTGTTCTGATGAATTCTATAAACTGCTCTATGTCAGGAACCTCGGACTCAGGACACAGGTACAGGGTCAGTTTGGATTCAAAGAGATGTTTATTATAAACACACAAACACACAGAGCACAGCAAGGCAGGGCGAGGATCTCCAAGCAGAGCAAAGTAAAGGCTGTGAAAGACCTAAGCACTCACCTCCGTAACTATGGGGGAGGATGAGCGCAGCTATGAAATCTACAAAACATAAACCGCTCCAACTCAGGAGGGAAACAGAAACGCTATGAACAGTTTAACCAAACAAAGACACGCTCTCCTAATGAGGCGGATTTAAACAAAGGAAGCACCCTTACAAAACAGAGGCACGATGAAATTTTACTATAACAAAAAAAATCTCTCCTTGAAAACGGAGGAACAAACCAGGCTATGAAACTTACTGTATAGAATAAATAAACTATGACTAAGAACAAGAATAAATTACAAACAAGATAGCACTGCAGGAGAATCTCTCACTGCAGGCTCGTGGAATCTGTGAGTCGAAGTAAGGCTGGCAATGAGGCTCATGAGTACAGACAACATACTGGCACAAGACAAGGGAAACGCAGACTATTTGAACACATGAGGGACCAAGGGGAACAGGTGGAAACACTTGGGAATCAGGGAAGACAATCAGACGCCTGACACGGGAGGAAGGGCAAGATACTTGAAACGAGAGGGGAAGGTCAGTGATTTTTCAAAATAAAACAGGAAATGACGAGACAAGACATGAAACAGAACGTAAATCGTGACACTCTATTTCATCAACAAAGTCCTCCTGTAAATCTGAATGATACTTTTTTTGAAGCACTGCAGCGGATGAACGAAGTTCTTGTGATGAGAGGATGTGAATTTTATTCAGAAATCCAAAGATGCTTTTCAGTGCATTATAAGATGCATACCTCCGGTCCAGTTCGGCCACAAGTTTATCAATGATCACATTGAAAACATCCACAGCGAATTTTTGTTGGCCGGTAATTGTTATTCTTACATCTGGCTCAAATTAATCATTTGGATTTTTTTTACGCCATCTCCGTCTGTCTGTGTCTGCCTTGTATGTGTCTGCGACATCTGATGACAGCTCCTTAGCGGCCACTCAAACCTGTCAAACTGGTTCCATAGGCTTGATATAAAGTCCCTCAATGAAAGTACCAATTCCACGGCACTGGAGAGGTCAAGATCAACTTCTTGGAGTTTGGTGCTTGTTTTCTGGACCCGCTGGAGTACAGTGTTCCATAGATTGCATAGAAAAGCTATTTCTAGCCTATCCATCTGCCTGTATAGAGCCAGAGCTTCATTGCGTGTGGTTATGTTTTGATCATCATCCTCTGTGATTTTTATGAGCGAGTTGTAGACGTTGTCATAATTCAGGCATAATGCGTTAGTTGCCTGGGCATGAGAACAACACCTTGTATCTGACAGTGACTTCAGAGTCTGAACTCTTTTGTTCGCATTTGGGTCGAGGCCTGATGTAACAGTCTGCCACCAAGATGTTGCTAAGTTTTTTCCTTCACTCACAATTTCCACTTCGGCAGAGTTTATATAACACAACTCATTCATTGGACTGAGTGGCAGATCACAAGTTGACAGCCATAATCGTTAACCAATCACAGTGGCTTAATTTTATTTAATGTATTAATCATCTCGCCCCCCCCTCTCCCTCACAACTGTACACAGACAGTAGTCAGAGCAATGGGCATGATTTTTTTCTGCTTTTTTTTTTTTTTTCGAGCCTTGCGTTAGGCCCCCTACATCGTCGGGCCCCGGGGCTTGAGCCCCGGTAAGCCCGTGCATTAATACAGGCATGAATGCAAGGTAAGCGAGCGTCAGTTCAAATCAGAGCATGTGAACGGAGCGGGGTGTGAGCGAGGAGCAGAGCGTGCAAAATATAGTCGGATCGTCAAGCGACTTTATATCAAATGGCCAGAGTGATTGCTCTGTGCAGCTCCAGTTCTGCTCTGTTACCGCTAACACCACGAGTCTAGAGCATGCACAAATCCACCCAGAATTCACCTGTGCCTTCAACAATTAACAAAACTGTTAGTCGTTCGTTGTGTCACGCAACAAACCCGCTACACGTACACCACGCAATGTGTCCCCAGATGAATTGCTCCTTCTTTAAAATTTGAGCGAGCATGGAGCAATTTCACTGGAGTGGAATACATTTTTTTTGGTGAGCGGGGAGCAGAACTGAGCAGCGCATTTTGGTGTGACTTTGAGCAGTGGAACTCTGTGAGTGAGGAGCGGAAATTCTTACTGCTCAGCTACGTTCACATGCTTTGGTTCAAATACATCATGTGAGGGACATCGGCTTTAGGAAGATTGTGTAACTTGTTTATAACTTGTCAATGACGTATACCAAAGTTTCAAACAGTATCTCTCCTCCTAAAATGCAAACGTTTTCTGTTTTCGTTTTGAGAGCTTCTAGCTGAGCAGCTACTAGCCGTGTTAGCAGCTGTATTGCTAAGTGTCTCCAAATAAAAGTCTACTGTCAGCTTTGTGTGCACCACTGAGTGGAGCTGACACATGTAAGTCCGAGTAACATAATGTAAACATGTTCATATATTTTTAATAGCGAGTTGAAAACGTGAGATTGACAGCGAGTTATATAATAAAGAGAGTTTCTCTTTCTGTGCCAGTCTTGCCCTCTTAATGTGAAAGTTTCATTTTGCATTCATTGCATAAGATTTTAGCTTCTAAGGTTTTCGTATGACAAGAAGATGACAAGATTTCGTGAATATATTTCAATGTACGTTTTTTTTGGACAGCAATTGAAAATATCGTGATAATATCGTTAACCATGATAATCTGGTCTCTATAACCGAGATATCAAAATTTCCATATCGTTTCATCGCTTTGTACGTGCAGACTCTAGTCTTTCACATAATTTTGACGCTTCTTCAGCACAAAATACAGCAGCTGGTTGTATGAATGGATGAATACAAGAGAGGGCTGCAATTGTTGTGCTAAGCAGTAAGTTCATATCTGCCTGTCATTAATGTCCAGCTACACAAATCTCTGAAGCTTCTGTTAGTTAGATGCTCATAAAGGTACATTTTGCTCTGACACTGTCTCATGATAATAACTATATAAATAAAATCAAAGTGTAAAAAATGTCGACTGGTTTTAAATTTCTTTTGCAATATCTGTTATGAGCCGTTTAGAATGTACAACAAATTAGGACCAAATTCACGAGATGAATGCATGTCTCCAATGATAATGTGATGCACAGCCTGCAGTTTGTTTTAATGTGACTGCAAATCCTCCTTTGGTGGTATAACATAATTGAATTAAATTTTATTTATATAGCACAAAATTACAATAAAAAGTTATCTCAAGGCACTTCAATAATACAGTCCAATTCAAGCCAATTGGAGATCAATTCATTATAATCATGATCCAATCAAATCCAGTCCAATATCCCATTCTGAGCATGCATGAGGCGACTGTGTATATATATACATATATATATATATATATATATATATATATATATATACAAATGGCACCAAAATATATATATATATATATAACTAGATAATTTCTCCCTGAAGTGCTCAGGTCCAAATATAACGACTTTAGTTTTGTCTGAATTTAGAAGCAGAAAGTTATGAGTCATTCAGGTCTTTATTTCTTTAAGACATGCTTGTGGTCTGACCAACCTATCGGTTTCATCTGGTTTCATACATACAACTCAACAAGTTTCATGGACAACATTCCCACACCAATCTTTAATCTTACACTGAATCCTGATTAACAAGATTAATTTAGAGTTCAGGTTACCATAATTTAATAGATTAAAGGGTAAAAGAAAAAAGTTTTATGAAAAAAAAAATTGGCAATGAAAATACCAACATTTATACGGACTTGTTTAGTTGTGGTTATAGTGTGGTGTGTGGTTATAATATGTAGCATCAACATGGATTTGATACTTCTGCATGACATTTAAATGTTGTTTCAGTCTGATTTTGCTGTCTGGGATATCATCAGGGAAAGGATGGTGGAATTTACGGAGGAACTAGTTTGAAGCTTTTAACGTGCTCTAGAGCAGGTTATGTGTTCAGCCAAAGATATCATGGTAATCTAGCAATGTGAAAACGAAGCCACTGTGACACTAACAACTCTGACTATAGGATCAACATATCTGGCTAAGCCATTAATCTTCGTAGTATACCCCTCATACAGAGGAGCTCCTTAAAGGTTTCTTAGTCCAACAAATTTCTGCTGTTGAAACTGAATGTTTTTGGAAATAAATACAATGAGCTGAAAAACAACAAAATGTGACATACAGCTGAGGACAACTGTCAAGTCAGGTGATAAATCATAATTGGTCTCTACAAGCTGTCGTTGTAGAGTTTTGGTGCCATTTGTGGTGCATACTCCTTCTGTCCTGTGAGTTTTACTCAAATTATAACATATTCCACAAAGACTCTATGATGAGACATTTTTGTGTAATCTTACCTTTCTAACAAAGCATCTAACTGAACCACTAAACAAGCAACACAAAAGAGCTAATCAGAGGCAGAGGCAGGGAAGTATTTCATAGACAAAAGAGGGCGATTTCTTCTATTCACATGTATACTGATTAGTTATTAATCAATTAGTTTAGAATGAACCAAAATAATTTCAGCTTCAGGTTTTGCTCTCACTGTTCTGCAATGCATTTTTTAAATGGGCAGTAAAAAGAAAAAAAGAAGACTTTCTTTACCTAAACTCTATGATGAGAATTCTCAGCAGTTCTCAAATGCTTATGTTTGTGTAGTTATGACCATGTATGTGTGTGTTTCCATCACGTGTGTCTTCTGACATTCTGTCTCAGTCTAACCTCGGTGACACGCGTCATGACATTACAGATGGCATTGTGGGATGTGCTCCAGAGTACCTCTTCCTACTGGTTCAATGCAGCGCTGTCATCTTGCTGGCATGTCCCCAGTTTTAATCCCAGGGCTGGAGGGATGCCACTTTACACCTGCACTCTATCACTCAGCCAGAAAACACTGATGCAAATTACGTTGATGTTAGGAACATTAGGTGATGTTTTATATTGTTCTTCTTCTCCCTTCTTTTCCTATTCCTTCACAGCGGAAAGAAATACCAAAAGTTTTTGGGAATGGTGCCAAAGAAGAGAAAGCCAGATGGTTTAAGAGTTTTTGTGGTCTGATAGTCATAGATTTCTGTCCAAATTTGTTATAAATGAGGGTTAAACAACCTCAATTTAATTTGAATTTGAACATCTCTTGCATATTTGCATTCCAAAGCAGTTAAACTTAATTTTCATTTTATTCTTAAAAATGCTTGGCACCATCTGTTTAAAGCTTTCCTCTGATGTTCAGAGCCAACAACATCTGAAATAATCACTCTCCTTTCATTGGCCAAGCATGTTTCCAAAATATTTCCAGACAGAAGTATTGGATTGTTATCAGCTTTTAGACCCACTGTTGCCTTTTCAGATCATTACTGGACAAACAGATGAAGAGACAGGGTTCTGGCAAGCATTTGCCTTTATTATGTTAGCATGAGCAAGTTCTATTACTCGCATTCTGAGCACAACAACCTGTCAGAGGCATCAAATATTTATCGTCGTACCTGTCTTCCATCAAAGCTATTGGCTGCCTTTGCCTGTCTTTGCCCTGAGGTTAGTGCTACAATGTCAAAAAACTGTGAGTGAAGGGAAAGTCTATTACTTTTATTCCCCCCTCTCGATATTCGTGCACTTCATACATACTGTATATATGACCTTGGCAAAGCTTAGAGAACTTTTTAATTCAAGAATAAGCTCAAGTCTCTTGTAACTTTATTGATTTCTAAAACAGAGCCCATGTGTAGTATTTTGATTGCAATCAACTGCTCTAACAGCAAAGCTGTGACATTATGCCAAGTTTTTTTTCTCCACTTTTTTAAAGTTATCTGTCTTCTATTTCCAGCTGTGGATAAAGGGGGATTTTGAGTCATTGACCCTAAAAAATTGTCACCACAAGGGGTCAGAGTTTTACCAAACTGATTTATTAACCAAGTCTGTTTTTTTCCAGCCTACTGGACAACAGAGTCAAAGGGGAAAACAACTCTCTTATATACGGCTTTGTCGGTATTGTTATCTGTAGATTAAAACTGGCTCCCTTTATTTCAAAAGAAAAAATTTCAAGAAAAATAGTCAACAACCAACGAAAAAGATGAGCATGTGCTAATTTTGATCTTGTTGCTGATAATATGAATGCCACAATAAGACAATAAGACAACTACCTTGTGCAGTTTATTGTGTGATTAGCTTGGTATTTAGCACAAACATGACAGCTTACATATTAACACTGTAACTGTCACCTATGGTTTCTGATGTATCAGTAAGCCACTTCTGTCCCACTTCGGTAATTCACACAAACCAGGATCAGCACTCCATTAATACATACAGCAAGTTGACAAAATGGAATCAGCTAATCAGCTGTTGCAGAGGCAACAGGATCAGGAGGGAAACCCAGACATCCCGAGGCATTCCCAGGCCAGAAGGGACATATAATCACCCCAGCAAGTCCCGGGTCTTTCCCAGGGATTCCTCCCAGTAGGACGTGCCCGGAAAACCTCCAAAGGGAGGCAAGCGGGAGGCATCCTAACTAGATGCCTGAACCACCTCAGCTAACCACCTCAGCTAATCTTGATGCGAAAGAACAGCGGCTCTGCTCTGAGTTCCCTCCAGATGGCCAAGCTCCTCACCCCATCTCTAAGGCTGAGCCCAGCCACCATCCGAAGGAAAGCCATTTCAGCCGCTTGTATACACAATCTCATTCTTTCGGTCACTGCCCAGATCTGTGACCATCGGGGAGGGTTGGAACAAAGATGGACCAGTAAATTAAGAGCTTCGCCTTTTGGCACAGCTCCATCCTCACAACAGTGGACCTGAGTAGTACCCTCATTGCAGCTGACGAAGCCCCAATCCGCCTGTCCATCTCTCGCCCCAACCTCCTTCACACCCTGCTGCGAACCGCTCCAGTACACACTGAAGGTCTTGGTTTGAGGAAGCCAACAGAAGAAAAGTAGAAATGTGATCTTGAAGTTTCCAAGCCAGACGCCCTCCTCCCCACGACTATGCTGCTAGATCCTGTCCATGAAAAGCACAAACAGGATCGGTGCAACCCTGGCAGAGTCCAACACGCACTATAAGCAAGTTCAACTTAGTGCCAAGAATAGGGACACAGCTGGTTATACATGGACGGTTGTACATGGCTCATAAAAACACCTCCAGTACCGTTTACTCCCTCAGCCCGGTTGTAATCGATCAGAGCCTCCTATTCAACACCCTGGACTAAACTTTGTCAGGGAGGCTGAGAAGTGGGATATCCCTGCAGTTGGAACACACTCTCTGGTCACCTTTCTTAAAAATGGGAACCACCATCCTGGTCTGCTACTCCACAGACGTTGATCCAGACCTCCATGTGACATTGAAGAGGCGCATCCACTAAGACAGCCCCACCATGTCCAGAGCCTTTAGAATCTTTGGGCAAAATCCGTCGACCCCCGGCGGTTTGCCGCTAGGAAGCTTTTTTTCTGCCAAAGTGATGGACTAGTTGTTCCTCAAGTCCTCAGACTCTGGCTCCTCAATGGATGCTAGTGAGATTGAGGAGATCCTCAAAGTGCTCCTTCCACTGCCCAACAATATCCTCAGTTCGAGTCAGCAGTTCTCCACCCAGGTCATGCACAACCAGGGAAGGTCCCCGCTTTCCCTTTCTGAGTGGTCGAATGGTTTACCAGAACATCCTTGAGGCCAACCGAAAGTCCTTCTCAATAGTCTCTCCAAATTTCTCCCACATGAGAACTGTAAACTGTATCCTCTAAAGTTGCTAATCGTGCATGAGATTTCAGTCATTTACTTACCAAAAGTTATGTCTAACAAATGAAAAGTCACACAAAAATTTACTCAGGCTTTATTTCTTTTGTTTTGTTTTTAAGTATCTTTGCTGCTGAACGCAATCACTTTTTTGGAGGAGGAGGTGATGATTCAAAATGTGTCAAAAAGAGCATCTCAATTTCCAAAGAATGAAGACAGAATTTCTCACATCTGAATATATGCACAAACAATTTGCCAGAACGTGTTCTAAAGGCTTTGTGACGAAAACATATGCATATTTTTATTGTGATGTGTCACAACGGTAAAAAAGGAAAATATTGTGGCAATTGTACAATTTGATAACCTAATCCTTACAGTGTACATGTTTGGGTTTTTTTGGATATGATTACATTGTCACCTCTCTAGCAAAGCCTCAAGCAGCAGTCTGACACTTCCATTTCTTTTTTCAGACAATCAATATTAAAGCACATATCAGAACGCATTGATGTGATAATGTCAAAAGGTTTCCATCTCAAGAAACATTGAAATCCCTATTAGATATACAGTAAGCATTCATTTCAAGGCCCCTCTCAATGGACTTTGTTTACCATCATTGGTGTAACATGGATTCATTCTCTGTCCAGAATTAATCTAACCATTGTTTTTCTTTACAGTATGGTGACTAGTTAACATAAAAGTAGCCATCAACTTGCCAGCCAATTCCACCGTACTGAAACCTTAATCACTGTTTGCATAAAGCTAATCTGTGTGACGTTTTAGACACATAAGACAGATCAGTAAGTCATTTCTCATATTGTGGCAGACACACTGATGAAACGTTCTTATATAGAAAAATGATTGTGCTGCTAAACTGACTTTAGATTTATAAGACTCGACTAAACATGATTTAGAAGATTATCTTTTTCTTTTCTCATGATAGGCCACATTGCTATAGGACTGACAGCTCAGTTTGTCAGCTCAAGGTTAAATAACTCAGAGTTCAGGACTAGATTGCTGCTTTGTTAAGCCTGCTTCCTGGAATGGATCCCAGGTAAGTGGATACACGTGTACTTGATTGAAAAACAGGGAGCTAATGAGATGAATGTGGCGAGATGAGGAAAAAAGGTTCTAGGGAAGTCTGGAGGGTTGACAAAGTGAACCAAATGAAAAAGAGACACCTAACTAAATGACACAATCCAAAATTAAATGATGAATTCATTAGAATATCCAGAGACTTTCATAGGAAATGTTAAGAGGAAAATGGCAGACCTTGCAGCACTCAAAAGTAATTTTCATAGCATTATCACCTTATAATCATCAGAATACTCTTTTTGCAGTATTTGTTGGGATTACTATTGCAAAAACCAGTTCCAATACCATTTATTTTGGACAGATAGGTAGATATAAGTGTTCATTGGAAAGCTTTAGAGATGTTGATATGTAGTTTTTTTACAACTTTGACAACTTTTGACAGTGATTGACATCAATCTTAAAAAAACACAATGTTGACTTTTGTTCAAGCCAGTATATATTTCTATGCCCTGTACTTCTGTACATAATTGATAAAAAAAACTTTTGCTGCAAAGAAAATCTTCACACATCATAGAAAACATCTTGGTATAAATTTGGGAACTGAACCCGAGTAGTCAGAGATGAAAGTGAACACTCAAACTAAGCCACAGCTTGACCCTCACAGCCTCAGGCTTTCTGCCAGTTTTATTTGTGTCTTCTTATTTCATGCATGGAGCAAATCATTTATATTTTAGGGCATAATGCAAATTTCACAAAATTCTACTTCTAGTCCTAAAAAGTAGTATCTGATTGGGATCACGTTCTCTGCCCAAATGAAGCTCTAGGCTTGGTTTGGAAGCATACCAAGCAACCTCCCTGTCAACAAGAGCTCGATCCAATTGATTTTGACTGCACCCGACTGTAATTGCTATGATCTCATGAGTCCAAACAAACCCAACATAGGGGAGAAACTGCTCTAGGGTTCAAAATAACTGCCCAAAAAATACCTTGCTGTAAGAATGTGGTAAAAGTTGAAACACTTGGAGCAAACATAAGAGAGAAGAAAAAGAAGAACTGCATATAAAGAGATGCTGATTTTAAGCCTTTCAAACTCGACTCCAACACGTGATCTCCTTGACAAACACTAGCACAAACAGAATGTTTTAAATGCAGAATTTTGTTGGTAGACTGAATAAACAGCCTCATCGCAGTAATGTATTTTCAGTTTTATTCATAATATTTAGCTTGTTTTTGGTTACATGAGATGGATACAAACATGCTTCCAGCACAAGAATAAAAAGAGATTACTTGGAGCCTTAATGATACTCAGAGTTAAAAATTAAACAGAATCACTTTCTGAAACCACGCTTAGCTGGTCAAATTTTTTTTAGATAGATAGATAGATAGATAGATAGATAGATAGATAGATAGATAGATAGATAGATAGATAGATAGATAGATAGATAGATAGATAGATAGATAGATAGATAGATAGATAGAATGATACCTGTTTTCAAGGAAGCTGTTGTACCGCCACAATAAAAGAGCCCAAAGCATCTTGATCAGTATTCATGTGCAGCCTTATCTCAACAGCCAACAATCTAGAGAATTACTGAAAGTAAACATGTATCATCATGGATTTTGTTTGTATTCTATTACATTCTGGCTGCTAGGAGCATTTGTGGGTTTAGTCTTGCCCATTGTCATATGGACAAATCATACAATCAAATAGGATTATACCAGTGCGAATACAGAGAATGTGCAACAAGTCCTCAAATTGAAGCAAGCATAGAGACTGTTTGTTCATGTCCTTAAGTATGACCAATGACAGCGTGCCTGTAAAGTACAGGCCCTACAAGCAGCAGGAGGGAAATATGACTCATATAAGTGTCTTCGCGTCAAATCAGACATCCCTCTCAAGTCATTTATTTAAGAAGTGATACCGTCCTCATAAGGAGAAAGGAGGGGAGGTAGTCAGATGGGCCAGCAACACATAGTTCTCTTGGCTTCATGTAACATGAGAGCAAGACCAATATATAACAATCATGATAACAATTGTAGGATAACTTTGATTATGCACTTGGATAAGGTTAGAAATTTGGTCACTGATCATGATTAGGCAACAGCTAATCAAAACAGCTAATTCTTATAACACAACATTAACTTAAAAGATTTTGCTTGTTGTCCTGATTACATGTGAACACTACATATAATGATGAAACTTTTTCCCTGTTTGGGCTATGTTAACATCATTAGCAGGGGGGTGGCTGTAGCTCAGGAGGAAGAGCAGTCATGCCAATCGGATGGTTCAATTCCAAACACATGTCAAACTGTCACTGAACCCCACATTGCCTACTGAGGCAGATAGCCAAGGTTGCCAATTATAGGCAATGTATGAGTGTGTGAGTGAATGGGTGAGTGTGAAAGCACATTGAGTGGTCAGATTAACCAGAAAAGCACTATACATGTACAGTCCATTATCATCACTTGGTTAGGGCTTGACATCAAAACCGCTTGGTTAGGGTTAGAAGACAAACATGTTTAGGGCTAAAACACATTCATTTTTACAACATAATTTACACACATTTACAATCTTGCATATTCTTTGAAATCTTCAGCATGTTTTGTGTAATAAGACAGTCTTTAATGTGACTGTTTACAGTTTATGTACACTGACTAGGGTTTATATTCACTGATCAAAATATATTAAGGGCTGAACCAGATCTCTGCAGGCTCTTCATTGTAATAACATTTTTCTGCCACTTGGGTGCGGTTTCAGAAACATGTGGAAGTTGCTCATAGTTATGTTGGCGCTGTTGTTGGTCCTTGAGCTTTACTCTGCTGAGGAAAAGACAAAATACACAAAAAACTGCTTTGTGGCGGAGTGAATTGAGTGTTGATATAATAAAGACTGACCAATGCAGTTGATGTCTGTGCTTTTCGCCTGTGCTATTTTTTGTTTTTTGGTGCTTCATCCTTTATGGGATGTTTTGGGGCTGAGAGCAATGGAGATCTCTGTCAAGGTATAAAATGGCCATGACATCTTCTTTCACTTCCCAAGGCAAAGATTCTACAAGTTCCCTGGCTCTAAGTCTTGACAGTTCGATGATCAGAATAGCTCAATCTTATCTACCAACTCACTGTCACTGGTTCATGCTTTGTCTTCCTCAGACAGACAGCAATAGATCATGATACCTCTATGTTTTGGACACGTGAACAATCATCCTTGTGGGACTGATGTAAATGTGTAATGACTATTTTTATTATTGATCACTCATTGATCTCACTTATATATTTAAATTTGATTGTGTTTATTTTGAAAGTCCAACAACAGTTCAGAAATAAAATCTAGAAGAAAAAAGCCCTGAGATGAGCATTAATGTACATTTGGTCTTTTATAAGGTTAGAAATGGAATCCAAGTACATTTTCATAAATGAGGTCTCTGGAGTACTAGAGCCTGATTGATTTCCTAATGTTTTACATGGTCTAATCAAGTGCTTCTCTCTCCGCCCTTTGAGTTTAACAGCCTATTTTTAACATTCTCAGATGAGAGAGGCCTGGACATTGGATTTGTACACCAGCACACAAGAATGAACCACTATTCTTGCTGCTCTCTGATCTTTCTCAACTTTAAAAACATTACGACACACAAGTAATGCAGGAGATTAATGTTATAGTAACTAGAACTATGTTATAAAACTTTAGAAATTGTATAATTCTAAATTTACTGAAGTGAATAGTGAACATATATGTTTGATTGTAACAACAATGCAGTAGTGAGTGAGTGTTTCAAAATTAAATTGATTTTAATTAAGCAAGTTATAAGGGCAACAATGGATTTGATTAAATCTGTTATTACCTTTGAATATGACCCATTTGAACAATTTTGGGCAAAAGTACATCATCATACCTCATTGACAAAGTAGGTAACTTGTCCTGTTTCCCAAATACACATTTAATTTTTTACAACTGTTAATTGAGCCACCACCACTATTGTCTGCTCATACTTTAGCATCCATCATTAGCTTAAATTTTGATAAACTGGCAAACACGTGCAACTGGCACACACATGTATCCACATAAAAATCTTGCTGCAAACTATTCTTATATTAATATTGAATCTTGTTGCTCAGTGTACTTTTTAGGCACAGAACTGTCTGGTCATACCTGTAGAACCACAAAAAATGTGATAAGTAAAAAAAAACAGTTCAGGTCTTACTGCAGTTGTTAATAACAGGCCTTATTTAAGTGTAAATGAGGTCTACTATTTCACTGCAATCTAAACCTTCTGTTGTTTAGACTGTAGAATATTTTCACATCTCTGTCTTTTGCCAAAAGTGTAATGACATTGTTTGAGCCAATCATCAAGATTCACTTTAATATAGTTGCAGTGTGTCTTTTGGGTTGTCCCTTGAGGATAGCTCCTTAGAATATTGGTGAATCCCTGACTTCTCCTCTATCATTAATGATAATAAAGTTAACAGTTTTTACAATTGTTCCTTGTCATTAAATCCATAATTATCCATCCACTGAAACACAGAAATGCCCAAAATATCTTCTCCAGCACTCAGGCAAAGACATTTAGGGGCTGTCCAGCAATGGTGTGTTCTAAAATCTGCAGTCTGAATTTGAAACTCACCGAATTTCACTTTGCCCTAAAGGTTGATTAGTTGAAACAGGTATAGACATCTATAGATATGACTTTACAACATGTTATACAAAACTAAGCACAATAAAACTAAGCACTGTTTTTTGTACTAAACCCTAAAAAACATTTTCAATGATCACAATGCAAGATTTTGTGGTATCTCTCGGTATCTGCTTTCTTGTCTTTTAACAGGGTTATTTGGAAAAACTGTAGCTGTATTTTCCTGAGTGAGGACAGCACATTCGCTAGAATTTTTTTTACTAATGTTTCAGATCTGTGTTGAATCTTTCTCATTATGTAACATTACTAGAACTGCCTTGAGTTGTGAGTCCACAACGTCACTGAGCTGCAATCCACACAGCCCTACTTGTGTTTAATTCATTACAGCTTTTTTTCTTCCACTTCCCTCCTGCCACACATCCTATCTCTATCTATGCCACTTTCTGTTTGTCTCAGTGAGCTCAGTGAAAGAGTAGCAGTCATCATCATTGAATGATGAATGTGGCCACGATTCTAGTCTAACTGACCACTCAAAGTGCCACATCCATTCACACACACTCATACAGCAAGTCTATAAGTCTATCACTACGTGCTGTCTAACATTCATACATTCTAACATTCAACGTTGTCTAACATTCATACAACGTGGGGTCCTTCCCGGGGAAGCCGGAGTCAAACCACCGACCTTCCGATTGATGGGCGACTGCTCTTCGTACTGAGCTATAGCCACCCTCTGTTGACAGCTGTGGGCCTTTAAAGGACATGCTAAAATCCATGTAGCAGTTACTAAATAATATGTGCACTTCACAGTCATTGTCCAAAATGTTTATGTTGCTCATCACCATTTACAACATTAAGACAACCAATGAAATTTAAGGCAGGCATTAAAACAACATTCAAACCAATTTTCTGTTTATGTGCAACATCTATATCCCGAAACCTTTTTCCATTCACTAATGGTAGCTTTTTTTTTTATTTAAAATGTTCCACAAAAATACTGCACCCTAATCGCTGAACATATACAGTAGTTAGTGAAGAATTCTTCTTGTAATAAAAAGGTTATTTACTCTATTGATCTGTGTGTTCAGATAATGATGATGTTCCTTATGTTTTCTCATTACCAGCTTGTTGCTAATGTTTTCCATTACTGTACATTCCTGCTACTGCCATGCCTGCCCCACAGTGTCAGTTCCTTTTTTATGACTTGTTTATCTTCCCCAAGTTATTACCTCTAATGTTGGAGTGCACTTTGATTGCCACTATCTGTTAAAGGAGGGCAAGCATGCAGTTCAATTGTTCTTTTCAGCTCCATCGCTCCAGGAAGCTTCTTGGAACTAATTAAAAGATCGCCAATGTTGTTTGGACAAAATGAGGTGTGTTAGAGCGGTTACAGGAAAAGCACATGGTCACGAAAGAAGCCATAACATACAGGCAACTCACAGGCCCACATTGCACTGCAGTACAGTGGTGTGGCTGCTACCATGTCTTAGGTCTGTGTTCACAGAGAAATGCCTACATGCAATAAAACTGTATCCAACCAGTATTTCCTGTGTTTTTCCAAGTTTTTCCAACCTTGGATATGAAATATCACAGTTTAATCTACTACATGAGAATTAATTATTTTTATCTTTTAATGTGGGTGACTTTTATGCTGGTGTTTCTTTAGGCTTTATTTAGATAGATCAAACTACTTACAGGCTAGACAAGATTGTACAGGAAGTTATTTGTGATGTATACAGTCTGGTAGGTTGGTTGTGAAAGTGTAGTCAATGACGAGCAGAGACAGAGTAGAGCAGTTACCTGATATCTGTTTTTCAGATTTTTTGAGAAGATTACGTATAAGCCCCACCTCTCTAACCATTAACCTCGGCCGCTGTCACTATAGACGCGTCATTACCATAGACATATAAAGAATAAAACTTTAACAAGTCCATTGTATTTGTATTTTTCCAAACTTTATAATGTCTATGGTCATAACAACAAGAACAATGGTGGACTACAGGCTTGTACTATATACTATAAAGATTATTTAAATGTCTATGCCTTTATACGCATGCTCCATGGCTTTTCTTACAGCTTTAGTGTATTGGTGTGGCGGCGTTACAGCGGCATATACAGGTCTGGCATATGTACGACAGTGGTTTGGGTCGGTTCCAGTGAATCTGTGTGGACGTAGATAATTCTGGAAATGACTCCGTGTTTACGGAGACTTTTTTCAAAACGAGTATTGGGTGAGGCTGCGTACTCGTGTGGACCGTTCCTTGGATTAATAATAATCACTTTATTTCTCCCTATAATTTACACATTTTGCATAGTTAACTATATCACATACTTGTTCTATTCTAACACTCACTCTTACAGATCTTTAGTCTTTATTAGCTGTGTCTGGTTCTCTAGCTTACCAGTCCTGTGTGTCAGATGTTTTATTTACTCCTCTGCCTCCTTTAGCGATAATGGTAACAAATGTAGAAGAGAATAAGAACAATCCCAGGTTTCTTTTCAGCACTGTAGCCAGGCTGACAAAGAGTCTGAGCTCTGTTGAGCTATGTATTCCTCTGCAGTTATGATTTCATGAGATTCTTTATCAATAAAACTGTTTCTATCAGAGAGAAGATTAATGGAATCCTTTCCACTATTATCACTGATGTATCATCAAGTAGAGCAGCTTTAGAAGTATCTTTAGAACCTGATTTGTATTTTGACGGCTTCTGCCCAGTTGAGCTCTCTGAGCTAACAACAGCAATAGTCTCTTCTAAACCATCAACTTGTATTTTAGACCCAATCCCAACTAGACAGTGCTAAGAGGTTTTCCCATTAATTGACACTTCCATATTGGATTTGATCAATCGGTCTTTGTTGACAGGATACGTACCTCAGACTTTTAAGGTTGCTGTAATTAAATCTTTACTTTAAAAAAAATATTATTGGTTTATTAGTGTTGGCTATTAGTGTTGGCTAATTATACAATCTCCTTTTTTGTCTAAAGTTCTTGAAAAAATAGTTGCAGCTCAACTTTGTGATCAATTGCATTGAAATAATCTGTTTGAAGAGTTTCAGTCAGAATTCACAGTGCATCATAGCACAGAAATATCACTGGTGAAAGTTACCAATGATCTCCTCTTACCCTCTGATAGCAGACTTGTGTCTGTGCTTCTCCTGTTTGATCTCAGTGCTGCATATGAGACGGTCAATCACAGAATTTTATTACAGAGACTTGAACATGTTATTCGGATTAAAGGAACTGCATTAGGCTTGTTTAAGTCATATCTGTCTGAAAGATTTCTGTTTGCTCTTGTAAACAAAGAATCTTCCTCACACACCAGAGTAAGTCATGGAGTTCCATAGGGTTCTGTGCTTGGACTGGTTATTTTTACTTTATACATGTTTCCATCAGGTAACATTTTTAGACAGCATGCCATAAATTTCCATTGCTATGCTGATGATACTCATATAGTTACTCTAGATGGCATTTCCTTGGCTTCTAGTTCTACAGTGAGGAACCTTTTTTTGACCAGAATTTATCATTTGACTCGCATATAAAACAGATTTTTGGGACTGCCTTCTTTCACCTTTGTAATATTGTTAAAATCAGGAACATCCTGTCTCAGGGTGATGCAGAGAAACTAGTCAATGCATTTGTTACTTCAAGACTGGACTTCTTGTAATTCTTGTAAGATTGCAATTCTTTATTATTGGGCGGTCCCACATATTCTCTGACAAGCCTCCAGCTGATCCAAAATGCTGCAGCCAGAGTTCTGATGAGAACTAACAGGAGAGATCATGTTTCTCCAGTTTTAGCTTCTCTTCATTGGCTCCCTGTTAAATTCAGAATAGAATTTAAGATTCTCCTCCTCACATATAAAGCTCTTAATGACCAAGCTCCATCATATTTTAAAGATCTCATTGTAAGATATTTTCCTAACAGAGCACTTCGCTCTCAGACTACAGGTTTACTTGTTGTTCCCAGAGTTTCTAAAAGTAGAATGGGAGGCAGAGCCTTCAGTTATCAGGCCCCTCTCTTGTGGAATAATCTGCCAGTAAATGTCCAGGAAGCAGACACCCTTTCCACTTTTAAGATTAGGCTTAAAACTTTCCTTTTTTTTTACAAAGCTTGTAGTTATGGATGGCTCAGGTAATCCTGAAACATCCTGTAGTTAAGTTGCCAGACTGCTGGGGGACCTCATCTGTCACACGTTTCCTCACTGTTTCCCCCCGTTTAATTTCTCAAATGATATCATGTTCAGGTGACGTTATTGTGGTCATTAAATTGTATATAGGTATCCCCCCCTCTTTTTTGTCTTCTCAAACCCCAGCTGGTCAAGATGGATGGCCACCCTTCCTGAGTCTGGTTCTGCCAGAGGTTTCTTCCTGTTAAAAGGGAGTCGCTCCTTTCCACAGTCACCGCAGGCACGCTCAGGACGGGAGATTGGACTGAAGACAAGTTTCGGTGCAATCTGTTGGTTTCCCTAGCTAGGATATTGTTTTTTAATTGGGTCTATATGAATGAATTTGATTTTTTTTAAATAATTAATTGAATTTGATTGGATTATGATTACAATGACTTGAACTTCAATTGGCTTGAATTGGACTATATTATTTAAGTGCCTTGAGATGACATTTGTTGTAATTTGGCGCTATATAAATAAAACTGAACTGAATTGAATGTGTTTAGTTTTAAAAGTGCAAATTGAATATTACCTGGTCCATTCAGAATGCCACTGTAATTTACAAAAAAGTGAGGATGGTGAGGATTTATTTAGAATTGAGGTCGGCTGGGGCCTGCACATCTGAAAGTTTCAAATAGTTGGCCAAAGGCAACAAAACTTGAGGAAGCTTACAGGCAGTAATAGTCCTGAAGTCAGTGAGTAAAGCAGGATACACACATATGGGCAACAAAGATCTCACTTCTAGTTCATTTTGAATTTTATGAGTCTTCCATTTTCAAATTGAAATATGGATCTATTGCATGGATCTGCATGTCTTTGTCGTCATGGAAAGTTGAAAAGAGTTACACTTTTCAAAGCAGTCAAGTTGAAGCCAGACAATCAAGTCCTAAACTGATCACGTGTCTGATCTCTTGAACTGTGTTGGGAATAACAAACTAATGTGTTAGAGTACTTAGTAAACTTGCATTTACTTGTAAACTTAATTGTTGTTAAAGAGCTATAAAGGGAATATTGTATCTGTCATTCCTGTTTTTAGGCGGTAGAGCCTCAGGTTATGGTAGAATAGGCTATGTAATGACCAATGTGGACAAGAAATTGCAAACAGGTGTTTGGTAAGTAAGTATTCATGCCAAAGTTTTCTACCAAGTCTAATATGTTGTTTTATCTTTACTAGTTGTGCCACTCAGTATATTGTTTGAACGTGTGAAATTTTCTCAAAGGGAGAGTTTTTCAGACTTAACAAGCAAATAAGTCCACATTTGGAGGTCAGAGGGATTTGTGGTGGGTTTGTCCACACAACTGTCAGTCTAAAGATCCAAGTTCAACTACTGTCCACCTAGTGCTTTCTAAATGGACTTTACTTCTTTTTATTTATTTTTCTTTGGTTGTTTTTTTTCAGTCACTGCTTAACATATTTCCACTGTTTGCTTGTGTTTATGTAATAAAGATTGCATGGTAAGGCATTAAAGATTTTCAGAATGCCTGGAGAACTATTGCTCATGAGAACTTTGAAAGTTTAAAAGAAAGTCAGACAGTTTGTAAATAAAATAGAAAGAAATGAAGTATGGCTCACAATGTTTGCTCAATACTGTAAATTTGTGTGGGCTGTTGTAATGCTTGTAATGTAGGGCATAATAATAAGTAAATGATGGGCATAAGTAAACAAATCTTAAGTAAAAATATATTATTTCATTTTAAAAAACACCAGAGCGCTACAGTTTTAATGAAACCTAACTTTTGTGAAACTGGAGCACAAACTCTTTCTAGCAAAATCATGGTGTTTTAGGGAATATACGGGCAGCAGCACAAAGTGTATGGATTGAATCACCACAAACTACATTGTTTATGTTTATGGTATGTTTAAAAATATTTTTTGAACATGGAGCTCAACACTACAGCTGGAGACATACAAGCCTCAGTTTCAGGCTTCTATGATTTTTTTAGTTAGTTAGAATTATGCTGATTATTATAATACTATCAACAAAAGACAGTGCAGAGTGCAGAGAGTTTAGCTTTTCCTAATGATGTTTGCAAGTCATTAGCATAAAAGATTCATAAGCAGTATTACAGTCTAATGCTGAAACATGAGATGAGTTGGACAGCTCTGAGTGGTTTTGTTGATTGTCGTACAACGGTGTTAATCAAAGTCCAATATACAGGCAACACACAGCCTCTGCTCATCTGACAGGCTGGACTTGTTTTTGATGAATAGAGCACAAAACCAAGTGGTTTTCTCAAATACATTCACCAAACAGTATGAAAATATGAAGTCGCTTGTAATAATTACTTCATCACTTGCAGAAGTGTCGAAACTCCAAAGACTAATGGCAAAGAAGATTGGAATATAGTGCCTTTCCTTTGCTTGCAAGCTTTCCACCACATTGACTGACTGGTAATTGTTGCAGCAGAAACATGACAAAACGAAGTAAGCCACTTTTACTCGAAGGTTTGTTGATTTATTCTCCAAGTGCAGCTGCAACCAGCTGGCTAAATGTGGTTAAATGTGATCTTTTTGCCTCGTCTCTGAGATTTGAAATTTCATTTAATTACAGAGGATTTTAATATGTTCAGTGACTCTTCTAACATTGCTTTTGTGTTCCATCTGAGTTCTGTTTATCTTTTCAAAATCACCACTTTTAAATCTGGTCATTTGCAAGGTTGCATGACATACATTAGGCTCTCTTGTGCTGGGATTATTGATCCAAGAGATGAAAGAATGACCAATTAGAACAGAAATGCAGTTTTCCTCAGTACATGCTCTTGTAGCAGCTGTTCCACATCTTGGTTTCATTGTAATACACAAACGCGATTACTCTCTTTGTCTCTATGGACCCAACCACACTTCAGTACTCACGTCTTCTGAGCCAGCCTCCAGCCATTTACCCTGACACAAACTCTCACACTCGACAATGCTTGTTTGCTCTGGAAAGAAAAAAACACTTACACAAAGTGGACTCTTTGATGTAAGTTTTACAATTAACATTTTCTGGTTATACATGGTTTGCATGTTCTCCCTGTGTATGCGTGGGTTCTCTCCGGATACTCCGGCTTCCTCCCATCGTCCAAAAACATGCATGTTAGGTTAATTGGGGTCTCTAAAATTGTCCTTAGGAGTGAGTGTGAGCCTGTGTGTGGTTGTTTGTCTCGTTTGTCTCTGTGGCCCTGTGATGGACTGGCGACCTGTCCAGGGTGTACCCCGCCTCTCGCCCGATGACTGCTGGGATAGGCTCCAGCCCCGAGCCGACAGATTAAGCAGGTATAGAAAATGGATTGATGATTTTACATGGGTCTTGGAGTCGAACGGATACCTTTTGAATAGGATTGCTTTCTAAAAATGTTATGTTTACTCTCCCATGTTCAGTACACATAGAGATCTGAGTCTTCCCACAGATGGGATGGGTGCACATTGTCTATCATAACTATACTTTAAAAAGTTTTTAGTCTGCAATAAACAGACAATTAAAAAGTTAGGCTTTTGTTACTTTGCCCAGCTATTGAAGACTGTGACATGACATGAAAAAAGCTTAATTCCTATGCATGATAGGCAATTTCAAAATCAGCTGAACACTGTAAAGTTCAATCAAACATTCTTCCAGCAGGAAGATTAAGTGAATTTATTTGTGACTATTTTCAGCAGCCGATTAAATAATCTAGCAATAATTTATTTAAGATTATTCTTGCTAGTCCTGCTCTGCTTTATCCATCTATCCATCCATTTTCTATACCCGCTTAATCCAGCAGTCGGGCCGTGAGGGGGCTGGAGCCTATTCCAGCAGTCATCGGGCGAGAGGCGGAGTACACCCTGGACTGGTTGCCAATCTGCTTGGTTTTAGATTATCTAAACATAGTGAGTAAGTGCTGTGCTCTTACTTGATCTAATGACTGAAATATTTTCTTTTTAAATAAGCTACAGTTGTATTGCTTATGTAGCTCTTATACTTCAGAAAAACTGCCTTGAAAAATGTTTCCACTACCTAAAGTATTACTTCTGCCTGCAGATTATGCTGAGAAACGTTATATTCTAAAAACTGTAATAGATACATTTACCTAAATGTCAAAAATGTTGTCTTGTAACAGTATAGGCAAGGCAAGGTGAGGCGAAGCAAGGCAAGTGTTGCACAATTGCACAATTTATACACAAGGGAATTCAAAGTGCTTAACAGCTACATAAAATCACAAGAAGGCAAATAAAATCATTAAAACATAAAAAATAATTATTAATTAATTAAATCAAAAGCAAAGAGTGCAGATAAAATACTTTCAGTTGTCATATGCAGAGCCAAAAATAACTGTTTTCAGCCTGGATTTAAACATTGTCAGATTTGAGGCCTGTCTCACATCTTCTGGAAGACTGTTCCAGATTTTAGGAGCATAAAACTGAAACACAGCCTCACCTTGTTTACTCCCAGTGAGCAGGCCGTTACAGTAGTCTAACCTGCTGGAGACAAGCGCATGGATTAGTCTTTCTAAGTAAATGATAAATGGACTTGTACTTGTATAGCGCTTTTCTAGTCTAACTGACCACTCAAAGCGCTTCTAACACTACATGCCACATTCACCCACTCACACACATACAGCACATCTTAAGATACTACACATAACTACACATAACTACGTGCTTCATTCATACCCCGATGGATACATCGGGAGGCAACGGAAGGTTCAGTGTTTTGCCCAAGGACGCTTCGACATGTAGCCCGGGGAAGCCAGAGTCAAACCACCGACCTTCTGATTGGTGGGCGACTGCTCTTCCTCCTGAGCTACAGCCGCCCCTGTCTGGTTTAGTCACTATTCCTTTCATTCTAGCAATGTTTTTTAGATGGTAAAAAGCTGCTGATGTTATTGATTTAATGTGGCTCTTAAAGATCAGGTCTGAGTCCAATATTACCCCTAGATTTGTAACTTGATTATTAGGTTTTAGAGCGAGAGTCTCAAGGTGATTGATAACATTTTCTCTTTGTTTCTGTGGGCCACAGACAGTAATTTCACTTTTGTCTAAGTTTAGCTGGAGAAAATTGTTTTGCATCCACACACTGATTTGTTCGATGCAGTGACACAATGTATCTACAGGCCCGTGTTCTCCTGCCATCAGTGACACGTAGATCTGAGTGTCACATTATAGCTGCGTGTTATCGTATTAGATTCCCACCCAGTCTTCTAACCTCTGTAATAAGATTGCATGGTCAACTGTGTCAAAGGCAGCCTCAGGTCCAGCCGAACTAAGACTGAGACTTTGCCTCTGTCTGTGTTCAGGCGAATATCGTTTGTCACCTTGATCAGAGCTGTCTCAGAGCTGTGGTGGGGCCTAAAGCCTGATTGGAAATTATAAAAAGCATTGTTAGACAGGAGAAAGTCAGTAAGCTTTTGGTATACAACTCTTTCTAGGACTTTGCCTAAGAATGGCATGTTTGATATGGACCGGTAGTTGTTCAGTACTGTGGCATCAAGATTGCTTTTCTTTAGAAGAGGCTTTATGACAGCAGTTTTTATGTTAACAAGATGAGCGAGTTGTGGTAACAAACTGCTCAACACAGACTTTAGAAATCTAGTGGGCAACTCGTCAAGGCAGTACATCGATGAACTCAGACTGCAGATGATCTCTTCGACTGTTTTATCAGTAACAGGTGTGAAATGTGTCCGCTCTAGGTTTCTAGCTGGCTGCAGAGTTGTTTTTTGTGTTGTGGAAATTATTGCATTTTTAATGCCTTGAACTTTGTCATTAAAGAATATTTCAAACTCATTACACTTAGATGTAGAAATTAGTGATGTGTCAGTTACGAACGAGCCAGTTCAAAGTGCCGGCTCTTTTAAGTTGTTGAGCTGTTTTTTTTTCTGTTTTAAAAAAAAAAAAGTTTTACTTTTCGCTTTCGGAAAAGCACCTGCAGGCGCTGCATGCGTTGGCTACGGGTGTCACATTTATGCTGTGCAACCAATAATGTGAGGATTGACAAGGATCATACCACCAATCAGGGAGGGGCGGGGGTAGCAGTGCTGAGACGGTGACAGGAGGATGAGGAGGGAGAGATGCGCTGAAGAGAGAGGGGAGTGAAGAAGAGAGAGAAGTGTGATGCAAAGATGATTGAAAACAGAAAAAGAAGTAGTATTTGGATGCATTTGACAGTTGTGTCCTATTTTAATTTCTATACTTAGTTATAGGCATTTTCTATCTGCTTTGTGTAGCAGAGTGGTTCTTCAAGCAAGTTAGAGAGTTACAAGGGATTTTACAACTGTAAATGCAATTGGCTACGACAATTTATTGAAATTTAAGTGATATATGTGTTCAAATACAAATGACAGTCAAAACAGCGCTAAATTTGGCTGAATTGGCTGAAAGGTATAAGTGGTAAAATGGTAAACGAAAGTGCCGGCTCTTCTTGGTGAGCTGAGCTATATGATCTGGCTCACTGAAAAGAGCCAAAATTCCCATCACTAGTAGAAATGAGTTCTAAATGCAGTGAAACTGGAGGGTTTGTTTATCTGCTTAATGTAGCAAGTAGGACACGAGACTTGTTTATGCAGTTTTTGGTGATTTCAGAAAAATATAATGAAGTGATCCCAGTAGAGGTGTTTGTAGAATTCCCTCCGTTAGCTCTCCTATAGCTGCAAATAGCCACATAACAGTAGATGTGCTAACAGAGCAATAGTACACGTTCGTTCATTCATTTGTCTTAAAGTGTTGGTGAAATAAAGAAAGATAATACCTTATTTAGTGGCTGCATCGTCTGGAATTCCCAGAGTTCCCCTTTAAGTCATTGCAACTAAGAAGTGAAAAAAATTGTCTTCATGTGGTAGTCTTAAGAAAGGTGCCATGTGTTCTGATTTAAAAATGATCATAGAATTCATGTTTCCCTCTAGCTATGGCCATAATGGGTCTTAAAGGAAAAAACTACGAATGTTTATCTTCATTTCTTGGGATTAACATAGCTATTTTACATTGTGGTGTGAGACTGTTTTAATTTGTTCACATTTCTATTCAGTTAAATTCAACACAATTCAAAACAGCTTATTCCCCTGAGGGAGCAATTTGTAAAGCATGTAGGGTAGTATGATTAAAATAAATACTGTACACATTGCAATACAGTTTAGACTCAAAATTCTCAGGTCTCACATATCTTTTCATGACTTATTTGAAATAAAAGCAAAACTTGACTGGCAGCTGACACAGTGAAGAATGATGCTGTAAGACAGAGGGTGTCAGTATCTTTCATTTCTCAAACATTCTGTGCTGTTTTAACAGAAAAGGACCACTTGCATCTGTTTCTTTAGAGTTTCGGGTCTTTGAAGATGATTTGACTGCCTTCATAAAAGGCTGCTCCAGTTTTCACTAACTGATATGAAGTAGCTATCAATCAAAATGTAGGATATGGCCCTCTAGAATGATTATGGACGACTGGATGACTGAGAATCATCATAGTGAGATGTCACTATTAGCTATGGCTAAGGATGTTATACCCGACAATACAGTCCATACAAGTGCAAAGTATGCATATCAAACTCTTATAAACACTATTAGGAATGTTTCATGCATTTGATCTTTGGCTAATGTCTGAGGAAGGATAATAATGTGGATAATGGGGACAATTTAGTTCATTTAGTGATAGTGATTACGACAGATGAGGGAACTAGTTTGTTAGCTGCCAAA
This sequence comes from Leuresthes tenuis, assembly GCF_036924035.1. NCBI lineage: Eukaryota > Metazoa > Chordata > Actinopteri > Atheriniformes > Atherinopsidae > Leuresthes > Leuresthes tenuis. The sequence goes on along the minus strand of NW_027325374.1, from coordinate 21,855,972 downwards.
TGCACAACTGTGCTCAGAAGCTCATTGCTCCAGTAACTGGGTTTGCTTTATTAGATGCTCTCAATAAATTACCACCCGCTGACTCCTTATAATAAGACTGATGAGAGCTATGAGACTGAACCCCAGATGTTAATTTGGACAAATGCAAGTAAAAAAATTAACTTGTCAATATTTATCCTTCCTATAATAATATAATTATTCTGCCTTAAATTAGTATTTTTCTCTTAACTGGACACATACCATTATGACTGGATTTAGACTTAATAAAAGCATATTAATGGCCTATGCTCCTGGAGTCCTTCATAACCAGCTTGCTCTTCAAGTTTTTTTTTTAATCACTGATGATTCAAGGGACAAAACCACTTCCGCTCGAAGAGTAACAGCCAAATAGAAATAAGAAAAAAAACTATACTATATATAAGGAATGTGAAGTTTTTCTGGCCTTTTCAAGGGATCTCACCTCACTCCTGTCACCTTGCCAGGGAATATAAAAAGACTCACTATTCATTGCCCTTTCCCTTGTTGGCCACTAAATTCAACATACCTCTCTCCTTCTGCTCACAGTACTTATCTTCTCTTTACATCACTCCCTCTTTCTCCCTGTTTTTCCTTTCAAATCATTGATTTCTCAGAGCATCTATAAAATATTTACAAAGTGTGGGCAGACTTCTTTCTCTGGGAGTTTAGAGGAGGGAGGGAGTGATCATTTTGAAAGCCAGGCAGTGGTAAAAGGAATGAAGGAACAGGAGAGGAGGAAAGGGATAGAAAGAGGCAGATAAGGGCGTTGGAAGTCCACTAGAAGTTGTGGCTTGAATATCAATGTTTCACCTTGAAACAGCTGAAGATTATGAATAAATAAACACAGCTACAGTGCTGATGAATATCACATTTCCCTTTGCAATGTATTGATTGTGAGTTTATTCTGATAATTTCAGTCTTTTTTCATCTATTCCTTCCTTTCTCTGGCTTGCTAGCTCAGCCCTTCTTGTCAGTCTTCCTGAGCAAGCTCTGCCGATTATGAAAGCAGTGATGGAACAAAAGTAGAGACCCCTATGTCATTAGAAAATGCAAGACATTACCTTCATATTATTGAAACCTGAACCTGAAAGAAGAGTTCAGCAGAAAATAAAGTCTTTACTTCCTGAACAACTGAGCCATTGCTCTGACAAACTCGTGCTGAGGCAACCATCCATCATGATTGAAATTTAACATGTCTAAATAGACAGATGGTTTCAAGTCTGCATTGGTGGTCAAGTTTTCTTGTGTAATCTGAGTAGTTCTTGCTATGAAATACACGCCATCAAAAAACAAAAGCATATAGCAGAAGCTCATTAAAACTGTCTCATAAAAATCGAATGATTTATCTCAAGACATGACCGTATTTTTTTCCTGCAAGTGGAAATGAAAATAAGTGCATATAGAAACATAGTTTCACTTTCATTCCTGATAGACTCATAAATCTTATGATTACTTTACATTTTAAAATGTAAAAAAAAGTTTATATTTTGAGGCTTGAGGAGTTGTGGAATTACACAGAACTGCTGGCCAAGAGACCTGTGTTTGTTTTTCATATTAGATCCAGTACTTTCATGTCACTTGTTTGATTTTATTCAGGCATTAAAAACTATTTGGTATTGAAAAGCCGTAGGTTTAACTGCAGAGAGGACCTGCTTTGGATGTTTTTCGACCTGACAAGCAAAAAATATTTTTAAAAACAAGATGAAAATCATGACCGCTGGGATAGGCTCCAGCCCCCCTGCAAACCAACAGTTGGATTAAGCAGGTATAGAAAATGGATGGATGGAAGATGAAAATCATTATGATTCAGTTGATGAAGCTCAAACTGACCAAGCATCTTAACATAAGCACAAGGGAGTGATTCATTTTGCATATTTTTTCCTACTGTCTCCTCTTGCGTGTTTGTTGACAAATGTTGCACTCATACCTCACTTCTAATAACAATCCTGAAGTATCTGTGTCAAGACTTGGCAATGTTATATATTTTCCATCAAAAGGGCTTCGGTTTGCAGCTTTGGCTTGTTGATTTCATAAGCCCCCCATAAGGAGCTCACAGAATTTCTTTGATAAGCAACAGTAACTACTTCAGGTTCTCACATCAGGACTGTTTGGTTCAAAGTCCATTTGCCAGATTTATGAGGTTTGTCAGACTGTGGTGTGCTTTTGATCTGCTTCCTGTTGGACTGTGGTTTAAAAGGAATAGAAACAAGATAAAAAATTAATCTCCTGATCTACATATACAAAGTAAATATGCATGTTTGATAATGTGGTAACCATGGTTACTCTCATACTGCTCTATGCTAGAACAATTTTCTTTTAAAATACATGAGAAGTCAAAACAAACAAATCACTTTATTTTCATGAAAACAAATGGATATCTATATATGTATGTAGACACTATACACACACACACACAGGCATATATGTATATAACATAATATAATATATGTATTTTTTTGCTGTACAAATATATTATACATTGATGATGTAAGATGACAGGTCATGTGATCTAATGTCACTTCTTATTCTTTTCTTTTTGTAATGAGCCTGAACCCTAAATACAGCATAATCCTTTTTTTTTCATGTGCACTATGTGAGCAGATATGAAAGAAACTTTATTTCCATTTTCAGTGGTACTTAAGTTTTACTAATATTTAAGGCACACTCTAAAGAACACACTAACATGGGTATTTAAAAAAAAAAAAAAAGTGGTTTTGCCCTCCTCTGTTTTCACAAAAACGTTATGTCCACATAACGTTTTACAAAAAGCCAGATTTACAAAAAATTTAAAACGCAACCAGAAAAACAAAAAAACCTTCCCCCAGAGAGGTCGTTCAGTGTAGTACCAAAGATTATGTTTGCATTTGCAGTGCAAACTCACTGAAAAATGTTTGTGTGTCAGCGTATTAGACATTTTTACAAGGGAATGTTGTTCTTTACATGTGTAATCAATTGCATACAATCTGTTTTTCCTCAAGGTGGGAGGGACCATGTATAATACTGGTCGCCACGTTTCTCTGCGTTTGGACAAGGAGCATCTGGTGAACATCTCCGGGGGCCCGATGACGTACAGCCATCGTCTGGAGGAAATACGGCTACATTTTGGCAGTGAAGACAGTCAGGGCTCTGAACACCTCCTGAACGGACAGGCTTTCTCTGGAGAGGTGTGTGTCATCATGTGTGTGGAAGTCATTGCTTTATATTCAAAAAGTGAAACAATTAACAACTTGTAAATTCAATTCAAGTTGACAAATGTCAAGAGAATCTGCAAGGACAATATGCTAATTATTTACATTTATTACAGACAAGTTTGTCAGGTGAGACAGCTGATGATACCTTTTCTCCAGTCAGTGCCAGAAACATCCATCTATCCATTTTCTATACCCGCTTATTCTAATTTAGGGTCGCGGAGGGGTGGGGGTGTTGGAGCCAGCTGTGTGCCATAAACATTTAAAGGGGAAAAGATATAATTATGTGATGCATTTAAAAGAACTTCAAATGTGTAATGTTAAAAAAGAATGCACATTTATGTCGATCATCCTTTATCAACAGAGTCTATCTCTGCTGCAAATTAAACTCCCCCCTCCACACACTCTTAAACCAAGATTTCCACATTAACCAGGTGTCAAAACTTTCTTGCAATTCCATGTCTTTCAGTTTTTCACACTTAAACTTTTAAGGGTACCGTCTCCGTGCAGGAGCTTTAACAACTAGTGACGTCAAGTTGAATTAAATGTCTACACGTCATTCGACAGGTCACACACGGTGTGCTCACTTAATTTCTGCAAATGCACATTGAGGTGTCATTTTAGATTTGTTGCAGAAGATTTTCCAAACACACCAATGTGAAAATGGAGGTTCTTTTAGTGTTGGTGTTGATTTGACATGTGTATGGTTGGATATGTCTCAAGAAGCTTTTTCTCGCTGCACTCTAAGATGGTGGGCTATAAAAGTTCCACCATCCTTTATGTCTGCATAAAGTAGAAAATGCCCCGAAACAGATATCCTTTTCCAGGACAAGGTTATGTTAGAGAATATTTCTACTTGCTCCTCAAGAATGATATTGAATTAGAGATAATTTAAAACAGCTGGGATAACTATGTAGTGTGTTAATAGAAATAAAATCAACAAAATTAAACACTTTTACTTGATACGTAAAGTCTAATTTCCTTGAAAGGTAGGCGCATGTAAAAAGTGTTAAACTATGTATGGAAATGTGTGTGTTAGTGTATAAGGCATGAGTAAGGGGCACATCTGTAATCTTATTATGCTGAATGTTATATACAAGTTTTTGAGTCCCAACATTAAAGCTACTGGCTTGCCGTGTATTTTTTTTTAAATGGACCAGAATCAGTGAATAATTCTCTATAATCTCTATAGACCAATAAGCAGTGCTGACCAACATGTCATTGGGGTCATCAGATGGGAACCTCCTTTTATCAGTGTTTCGTCTAGTTGGGCCCACAACACCTCCATGAGAGTAGACAGTGATCACTGGCGTCCCAGAGTCACTCCCCTAATGCCAGCCATCACTGCTCCTCACACCACAACAACCACCTTTTTTTCCACAAGATGCATTAATATCAGCTACCCGAGCCTCTCATCAACTACACACCAGTCATAGCGGGGTGGGGATACAAACTCTGGTTCGGGTAGGGGGTAAAAATAGAAGAGGTAAAGATCAGTATGAATGGGATTCAAACCCTGGTTTGGGTAGAGGGTAATGAAAGTAAAGAGGGTGCTAGAGGTGGAGGCAGTACAAGACACACTAGTAGATTCAGCAGAAAAACTCACCCAACAGTCCTACAACTCACCTGAAATGGCCGCCTGGTTTCAAAAGGCTCACATGGGCCAAACCCTCCACTTAAATATATCCTGGAATTTCTTCATTGCTTCTTCCAAGAGTCTGTTTACCCTAAGTGCCCCAGCGACTTGCTTCTTTTAATCCAAATCCACTGACTGGACCTTACTGCCTCATCTGACATTTCCATTACTATTTTCCTCACACTCTGTCCACTTACACCCAACTCCCTCAACAATGAGACAGCAGACTTTGCAACAAATCCTCTACATCCTACTTCCACTGGACATATCCTAACTTTCAATCCTCGCTGCTCTGCTGCTGCCCCTAACTCCACATACCTAAGCTTTTTCCTTTCAAATGCTTCAACAAGTGTTCCCAAGGAACAGTCAGCTCTATGAAATAGACTCTCATTCTACTTCTAGACCACAAGACTATATCAGACCTTAGATTTGTAGAGGCTATTTCCTAGGGAACAACATGCTTTCCTCCTAAATCTACCCGCAGCTTCTAGCCAAGGTGCCCTTGAGCAAGGCACCATAACCCCACTAACATCTGCTCCCTGGTTGCTGTGAATGGCTGCCCACTGCTCCAGTGTACATGGCATTTGTGGAGTTTCTCAGAGTCAGAGCAGAGGGGCTTTTGGAGATATACACTACTAACTAGCTGGAAACAAGGTAATTTTCCAAACATAATCAAGCAGTTTTATAGCTTAAACCCAAGCAGGAAATATCAAAAGGATCAACGTAATGTGTTGTTGAGTTTAGATGTCACTAAGATGATTAACTAAATGTTCACTGTCATATTATTATTCAGTTGAAGAGACAGAAACTAGAGGTTAAATGGAATGGGGGTGGTGGTGGGAGTGTGTGTGGATGTGTGTACATGAGTGCATGGGAGCGAGAGATTATGATCGGGTGTGCTTTTTAACATTTGTTAGGTCAATTAGCTTGTTAGGTCAATTATTTACGAAGACCTGTTTTTAATGTGTCAAAATTGTTTTTCTGTATAGCACTTTGTGTTATTTTTTTGTATGAAAGGCGCTTTATAAATAAATAAATTTAATCAAATTTAATTTAATTAAATGGGGGCACTGATGGAAGGAAGGTGTTTTTAACAAAGAAAGTATTTTAGTTGTAACCATGAACATTTTCTAACCCTGACCAAATAATTAACCAAACACCTAACAACGAAATGTTATTGCTTAAGGTGAAATTGTTCATACTATATGTGTCATATATAAGGGAGTAACAAACGTCATATAAAACTATGTCGCCTTTAGGTGTGCTAGCTTAGAGGATGCATTGATTGGTCATATTTAATGTTTTGAACAAGCCCCATAAAAGATTGTGTGGATTGCAGGACTTGAATTGAAACCATTTGACGCATTAGTAGTGGATGAAAAAGTGTATCTAATAGATGCACTGTACAAAAATAATTGGTTACTTTCAAAACTAAAGATACACTTTTAAAAATGTGAAAATCTGATTATAATTACAGAGAAAAAGAAGAACAATTGAAATTAAATTCATTCAAATGACCTATGAATCATGTCTGAAAGCCATCTCAGTATTTAGCCTTGTTTGAAGGTTGTTTTTTATGCTATTTCTGGTTGTCAAAGTTTTTTTCATTCCTAGAGTCCCTGCCTACAAGAACACCAATTGACATTCTAAAAGAGCTATCACAAGACGACAATGAACAAAGTTATCTTGGAGAAGACACTGAAGCATTTACCCCACACACATACAAACACACACTCTGGCATTTGGAATTTTGGACGAGTGAAACAATTAGCTTCCTTGGCTTTGATTGCTCAACAAACTCATGAGTCACCCGCGCCACTGCATTCAACTGCCACCATTATTTGAATAACCAATTTGTGTGGCAACAAAATAATTGCAGTCTTGACAAGCAAATTTATTATAATTAATGATAATCATTTATCCTCCCTCAGCATGAGAGAGTTGATAGTCAAATTATAATAAAACAAGTGTTTACTGCGTCCTTGGGGGGTGAAGAGAGCTGTAACCCAAGTCCAAAAGGACACTTCCCCACATACACATACTCACACACACAGACACACATTGAGGGAGTTTATGAATCTTCCCTCTATGGCTTTATTTTTTCCTTTTCATTTCAATCCTGCCTTAACCGATCTGCACCTTGTGCGTAAACATTGCATTTGAGGAGTTTCTCAGAGCCAGAACAGAGAGGTTTAGAGATATTTGTAGCTTGAATATGTTGTCACCTGTTTCCATGTTGCAACAGCATCACTAAACCGGGCAAATCGAAGGGGAAAAGGTTATGTTACAGCACTGATTTCCACACAGATTGTGTGACAGATCTCCTTTCAAGATATTCACTATATGTCAGACTCAGTCACAGTTGTGATACAGCTGTGCTATAGTTCTCATAAGAGGCTGCCAGCAGTATTGTTTTTTTTTGTTTTTTTTGTTTTTGTCTTTACTGTAACTCTGTAGCCTGGAAACTAACACTGATCACTGGGAAGCTGTTGCATTGCTACACACAATATGGACATGAAAATTGCAGGGAGTTAGCCTAAAAGCTGTACAAAAAACAAGCCCCATTTTCAATCTGTTTCCACTTTGCTTCACTAAGTGATACATTCTTGAGATGATGTAGTACATCATAAATGTAACTAGTGTTTCCATGTATCTGAATTAAGGAATGTAATTAAACAAAGTTTGTCACTGGGACAACAGTGGCATGAGCTTAGCTAATGTTGCTAATGCTTTTGTACGTTCATTGTAAAACATTCCAGGTGGAACTCATAATGGCGTACTTTGGTTTTGCATGATGCTCATCAGTCTTTACTGTGTATTCAGCTGCACACAAAAATCTGTAAAACAAGTATCGAGCCAGTTAAGGACAAATTCACTGAGCACTACCTCCTTGATGTCAAAGCGACTGCAGCTGAGGAGGTAGATTGGTTATTGGTAACTTAATGGGATTGATTCCCAACTTCCCAGTGTACATGTCAAAGTATCCTATGGCAAACTACTCCTCACATTGCCCCCAATGTGCTCCTCACTTGTAAGCACCTTTGGATAAAAGGTAATGTAATAAATAAATACATGTAATGTTAAATGTTTATGCTAAACAAAAACATTTCTTCACAATAGCATTACTCAGTTTTTACTCAAGATCTCCATGCTTCTCGAACTTTAACCAAAGTGCTTATGTTGCCTGAAGCAGACATGAGTCTAGATGTAAACAATGGTTTCTGAACATTAATTCAAAGTAAAATACTTGTATTAGCTCTGAGTATGAGTTTGCTAGTAATTCAGCAGGCACTGTTGTGTAACTGGGATGAAAGAATAGCTATTCTCCCCCCTCTATGGGTTTATTGTATACTGAAAAAAATTTAAATAGAAATATGTTTGCTCAACAGAAATTTATTAAATTGAGGATTTGTTGAGCAAATACATTTCTAATAAGTCAGTCTAACACATTGTTATTTTATTGGACTAATTTGTAAATGGGATTTAGCCAAGACACAAACTAGATATAAAACAAGGTCAGTAATCAGATCATGGGGTGGAAAAGTAGAAAGTAACTACCGTAGAGGAGACTTGCAGGACTGGTGGAGCAAGTAAGGATGACAAATTGAGAAAATAGTAACCAGACAAAATTGTCCTTCAAGTCACTTAGTACAACGAAGACCGCACAGTATGAAGATAAGGGTGAGACATGCTACAAAGTTATTTGCTTTTCTAATACTGGATTTCTAATACTATAGCCCAGCTTGTTGTTTATTTGGCAGCAAAAACTCACAAAACAGGAACCAAAATAACTATTTTCGATTTATCTTTTAACTCAGTTCTTCTTGGCCTCATTTACAAAGTATGTCATAACTATCAGACACTTGAGTGGTAAAAATGGACAGGAGTTAATGAAAAATTATTTGTAAATCAAATTTATATCTTTTATCCCTTTTCTTAATATATTTGCGATTATTGAACAGTTGACAAATTAGTACATACATTGGGAATGTATAGTATTAGGAAATGTGACAATTAATTTCATTTAATTTTCTATCTATGCAGATACAGTTGTTTATACTGAATACATGTTTAGAAATGCTGGCAGCCACATACTGTATATCTGTAGCTCTTGAATTTAGTTTGGGGGAAACTGAACAGAGATGCTCATCAATCTTCCTTTTCTTACTGCATAATACAAAAAATTAATGCAGCATTTTATTTTTTTACAGTGGACCACTGTGAGTATGTATTAATGTATTATGTTTTTAGTATTATCTATCAGGGGGTAGGTTATTTTAAGCACATTTTTTCCTGGATGAGGTCCTGGATGAGAAACTGCTTCCTCAAGTGATTCTTTCCAGCTTCTCTTGCGGGATTATCAGGTGTTTCCAGGCTAGAAGTAATATATAGCAGACTTCATTACGGCTTATGCCAACCACCTGTCACTTGACATCCTGGCTCTCACTGAGACCTGGATTAAGACTGAAAACAATGCTACCCCGGCTGCACTTTCGACCAACCACACATTCTCCCACACCTCTTGTACATCTGGGAGAGGTGGTGGAATAGGCCTGCTCATTTCCAACAAATGGAAATACAACCAACTGCTACCTGCTACCCGCTTCTCCTCCATTGTTGCCTCCGCTCTTCCGACCTCCAGCACATTCTCCTCCCTTGAGGTTAATGAGTCCCTCTGCTCTACACTGAGCTCATGTCTGGATAGTCTGTGTCCTCTATCCACAGAACCCGCTCGATCCTCAAAGTCCCACCCTTGGCTTAATGATTCTCTCTGAGCGTTGCACACCAACCTCAAGCTGCCGAAAGGAAATGGCACAAATCAAAAAATCCTGCAGATCTAACTAAATTATAACTGTCATAATTCTCATCCAGTGTTACTGATTCAAAAAGTCTTTCTACATTGACAAGATTCACAGTACTATTGACACACGGAAACTTTTTTCTACCTTTAAAACTCTACTTAATCCTTCTCTCTTCTCTACTTAAACTTCTCACTTGTCTTAATACATGCCTGCCGGATCCCATTCCCACTAATCTACTCCAATCCATCGCTCCTACTGTAACTGCAGCAGTCACACGTGATTATTGCTTCACTGACATCGGGCACATTTCCTACCACATTCAAGCGAGCTCGGGTTACACCGCTGCTCAAGAAACCTTGCCTCCCTCCATTTGGAGAACTATCAGCCGGTCTCTCTCCTCCCATTTCTGTCTAAAACCACTGACATGGCTGTCTTTAAGCAGGTCACTGATTACCTCTCATGAAACAACCTCCTTCTTGACAGAAGCCTTAAAAGAAGCTAGAGCAACAGCTAAGTGCTCAGTAGTTATCCTGCTCGATTTATTGGCTGCATTTGATACTGTCAACCATTGTATCTCTTTGTCCATACTCTCTAGCATGGGCATCACAGGAGAGCGCACTCCTGGTTTGAATCATACCTCACTGATCAGTCATTCAAAGTATCCTGGCTTGGTCACACTTCTGCAGCGCACCACCTCGCCACAGGGGTCCCGCAAGGTTCAGTACTAGGACCTCTTCTCTTTGCCATATACACCACCTCACTGGACCAGATCATCCAATCACATGGCTTCTCATACCAATGTTATGTTGACAATACCCAGCTCTATCTGTCATTCCCACCTGACAACCACATGATCTCAGCACGAATCTCAGACTTTCTCTCTGACAGTCCATCACCTCCAACTAAACCTGAACTGCTTGTCTTCCCAGCCAAATCAACCATAAACCACAGCATCTGCATCCAAACTAAATCCCTATCTCTTGCTCCATCAAAGGTAGCTAGAAACTTGGGTGTCATGATTGATGACCAACTAACCTTTAAAGACCATGTTACCTCTGTTGCTCGATCATGCCGCTTCATATTGCTAAACATAAGAAAGATCAGGCCATACCTAACCGAACATGCCACCCAGTCCCTTGTGCAGGCTCTGGTCATCTCCTGCCTTCACTATTTCAACACTCTCCTAACTGTTCTCCCAGCCTGTGCTGTGAAACCGCTGCAGATGATCCAGAACACAGGGGCACGTGTGGTCTTCAATCAGCCGAAAAGAGCACATGTCACCCCTCTGTTCATTGAACTCCACTGGCTACCCTTAGCTGTCCGCATCAAATTCAAGTCACTGATGATAGCCTTCCTTAATGGAACGGCTCCCATCTGATTGAATGCTCTTTCAAAGGCTTATGTCACAACTCGGTCCCTCCGGTTGTCACAGGATTGTTGTCTAGCGGTGCCTACACCACACTTATGACAATCCAGCTCTCTCCTTTCCCCAACTATGCCGTGAGGTTCCCCCGAGGTCCATGAACAAGGGAAACAGGATCGGTGACAGGGTGCATCTTCGGCAGAGTCCAACAAGCACCATAAGCAAGCTCACCTTTGTGCCAAGAATATGGACTCAGCTCTTGCTTTGGTTATCCAAGGACCAAATAGACCGCAACAGTAACTCCAGCACAGCACCCCATACTCCAATAGCATCTTCAACAGAATCCTCAGAGGGACATGGTCAAGCATTCTCTAAGTCACAAAAAAACATCATGTACACTGGATGGTCAATCTCCCATGATTCCTTCAGCAGCTCTGCAAGGATGAAGATCTGCACACTATCCAGTCCCCTTTATGAAAATGGGGAGGGAATCACGCCTTATTGGAGTTTAGGGAACCATATTTTCAGTGTTTTTCTCTTGGGGAAACTGCAATTTGAAAACAACCTCCTCATCCTCTGCGACTTCTCTACCCCAACAACCATCCACTTGCAGCCTTTATATAAGCCAATTTTTTTTTACTTCAGGTCCAATAAGATTTTCCATAATCAAAAATGCAAAAAAAAAAGGTCCTTTTCACCTCCACTTACAGATTGAGTGGTGGCTGTGCATGTCCTTGAAACATGTACAAAGATAGCAATATTTATACTTTTAAGGCTGAACATGTTTCTGAAATGGTAGCCTGTAGGAGGAGTGGAGGATGAAGAATGAAGTGTATGTATGTGTGTGAATGTGTGTGTGTGGGAGTAGTTCTGCTCCCCCGGAGCAGCCTCACAGTGTAATCTGAAAATGAAACACCTTGCTCAAAGTGCTAAAATATTCCAAATATTATTTCTCCACTAGGCTGACTTGTGTTTTTACAAACTCAGATAACACTCAGCCACCTTATTATCCTCTGATATTATAATGAATAGAAAACAAGTCCTCAGGTTAGAATAAGGCCGGTCAAAATTGCTTTTTGCAAATTGCTCTGCTATTTATACAGGTGTATCTCTACAACAATACATTTCCAACTCAGGAGATTTTGCCAATATTATTTTTTTTTCAATTTAAACAGAATAGTGGGTCATAATAATCAAGCATGAAATGCATAATAGGATATCTTATCAGAATGCTGGAGTAAAGGAACAGTCTGGAGAATGTTTTAGCCTATTAGGTACATCATTTTTGCCAAAAGTATTTTAGATTGGTTTCATTGCTTGCAGGCAGCCACCACCCCATGTTCATTTAGTCCACTGTTAAGACTTGCGACACAGGTGATCCATCACTGGAAAGAATTAACCTGTTAAGTTTTTGTCAATGTTATATTAAATTAAGGTCACATTGGCATTCTGATCCCCTAAAGTTGTGTTTAAAGACATCTTGATGCGACACAGCAAACCAAGAAACTCCTGTTCAGTTTCACAGACGTCCATCTTGTTAATAATCTCGAGAGACATTTGTTTAAAATCTTTTTTTTTTTTTTCATTAAAGGAGCAAGTATATAGTATGAACCATAGTTCACAGCAATGGAAATTGTCAAGAACAAGCATTTCCCCTCATGACCTCTTGCCTTTAACATTAGAAAGTTAAGTGATATGGTGGCAGTGTCACAGGTTTTAGTACAGGACAAAGCGGACTCACAGGGATGATTTAGGGATTTATTGCAAAAAAGGGCATGTAGACAGGTAAGTATTCTCTACAGAATCAGAGCTTGAAGAGGCTGTATGGTGCTTTGTAACATGATCCAAGGAATGACAGACGGCACGTTTAAATTCCAGGAGTTTGCTGGCTTGATGTGTGGATTACAATACTTGCAGAGGGCATTCCAGAACTTGAGTTGATTATGGGTATTCTCCTCAGGCAAAAGCAGGCTCTGGCAATGTTTGGGCCAGAATGTTTAGGTACAAGGATAAAAAAGTCAGTAAGTGGAAACAAAAACTTCAATATAACTTCAATATGAGCACCCCTGCCAATAGTAACAACAATCTGGCATTTAGTAAGTGCAGAAAATAGAAATTTAAGGACGTAGTGACTAATAGGCAGTATCTACAAGCCATCCTCACACACCTGACACTGCTCTTGCAATCAAGCACAAGGGATAAGGGGAAAGGGAAGCAAAGCAGTCCTCATGAAAGGTGGACAAACTAGTTAAGCAGCCACCACTGAGGGCTACCATTCAAAGTGTTAACTTGATGAATTTGGATTACACCAATAAACTCAACAAAGCGTCCCCACAGACTGAAGGAGACTCCACTGGTTGCTAAAGAAAAGATCTATAGCTATATTTCATTCAAATCTTGTCAAGTGTCTCAGAAGGATTCACCACAGGCAGCTGTTCCAAACGTTTTAAAGCCCCATCAATCACAGAAACCCATCTCATAGGTCCTCTTTCAAACAGTTACACACATGGAATATCACAATTGAGCTAATGTAGCTGCAGCAGATTATCGTCACAGAGATGTTGCAGTGGAGGCTTGGTCCATTTTATTTTTTCATCCTCTAATTATCATTAATTATTATATGGCACATGTGGTTATTATATGGCACAAGTGGTGTAATAATTCCTGAGGAACTTGAACTAAAATCAGATCAGAACATCAGATTGTGGCTTGTTCAGATGGAAACATAAATAAATGACACAATGAAAAAGGATAACTAAAGTTGTGATCATTATCAGTTATCAGTGTATTACAACATATTCTCAGAGCTGATGGATGATCAGAGAGTGATAGGTGTGTGTAGCAAGCACGCCATGTCCATTTGTTAGTTTTATGGATTTATGCTCCGGTTAATCTGTGGAGGGGGGGATGGATCGAAGCTAAGATGGAAAGCATCATTTTCAGCCCAACGCTTTTTAACAGTACTGAAACACCTCTCCTCTCCTATCGACTTGCTGTCCTCATATTTCCCTATCCCTGGAGGCCAGGCTAGCCATCATGCCATAAAGAGGCTGTCATGACCACCAGAAACACACACTCACACACTCCAGAGAGCACTGGCCAACACAGCAGAAGTGACCCAACATCCCATCCAGTTTAAAACACCTCCTGCTCAGCGCAGTTTGCCATTCAGGTTTAACGGACTGAAACCTGAATACTTATCACTGTCAAAAGAGCTACTAACACTAACACCGCATTCAGTGGAGATGTTTTAGTCTAGAATATTGGTCTAAATGTATGTTTATATTTGAAAGATATATAATTTCCCTCAGGGCTGAATACAGTATTTTTGATTGCATTTAAATTTAATAAAAAAAAATAAAAAAAACTGAGAATGAAGTGTTTAGGGACAACCCAATGTTTGTGTAGCTCGGTGTCCACATGACTGCACTGCAGTTATGGTAATGTGGATATGATACATGTAGCCTAAATCACGTTTATTAATTCTAACCCTAAAGGTGTTTTAAACTCCTTATCCGAACACTTTGTAAGTGAAAGCAAAGTAGAAAAGTGAAACAATCTGGAAGTCCTTCAGTCAAAATTACCACATAAATTGTTGGCTTATATCCTTAAATACAACCCATTATGGCCGCTTGCAAAGCAAGCCAACCCTGCAAGAGGGAAATACAACTCATGTGGGCTTTTCATCATGAATTGTATTTTTCCCCATCAGAAGTCATCATTCTCAAGACCCTTTTTCCAAGGGCAAATGGATGATCCGGTTACATGCTGAGCTTTCAATCATTCATGAGATTTTAACTGTGGAATGTGAATTCAAAACCAACATCTGACAACATAATTTTTCACTCCTGAAATATTTTAACGGAATAACACATTAAGACTTTACCAAGCCACTTTTGTCACATCCTGGTTTGGTGAAGTTGTCACGGACCGGCAGGACACAGATGTAGGGTCTTTCAGAGTAAGATTGTTTTTGTTTTTTTTATATAAACCACTGGTGATTCTCCAGAACAAAGCCAAAGCAAGAGACTGTGAAAACCTGAAGCACTTTCCTCAACTATATCTGAGGATGGTGCAGCTATGAAAATTTATCAAAACCAAAAACTCTCTCCACTCCAGGAGGAAAACAGAAAAGGCTATGAACAATTACAAACTAACACACTCTCCTAATGCAGCGGACTTAAACAAAAGTCGCTGTCCCGATAAACGGGGCACAAATACGACAGAACATAAATATCTCCACGAAGGGAGGCACTATAAAACTTAACTCTTAACACTAGGCTCTACTTTAACGGAGGCGCAAAGATTTCAATAAACAAAACACAAAATCTCTCCACGAGCGAAGGAACTATGAAACTTGAGCGATAACTTCAGCACACAACACTCCTCCATCAGAGGTTCTATGAAACATTAACGAGAAAAAAAAAAAAAAAAAAAAACCTTAACGGAGGAACAAAACAGGCTATGCACTTACCGTGAGCTAAACTATGGACTATGGAATGAATTACAAAACAAAGATTACTCTATAGGAGGATCGCTCAACTACACGCTCAAGGATTCGAGACTATGGTTTCTGTTATTCAAGGCGCTGGAGTGAAGAACATGGAAAGTTACGACACACTGGCACAAGACAAGGGAAACGCAGACTATTTCAACACATGAGGAGCCATGGGGAACAGGTGGAAACACTTTGGAATCAGGGAAGACAATCACACTTGACAAGAGAGGAAGGGCAAGATACCTGAAACAAGAGGAAAGTTAATATTTCAAAATAAAACAGGAAATGACGAGACAAGACATGAATCAAAACATAAAACGTGACAGAAGTCAATTACTTGGTTCGAGTTAGAAATCAAAACCACTTGTTAAGGTTAGAAAACAATGATGGTTACAGATTATACATTCTTTTAACAACACAGTTGTCACCTCTATGGACAAAATTTTGGTAGTTGCCTTGATTACATGTAAACACAACATGTCACAATTAAAATTTGCCACCTTAGTTGATTTATGCAATAACATCACTTAGTTTGGGTTTAGGAACTATGAGACTTAGACTTAAAATACATTATTTTCATAATGCAACATTCATGGGTGCCATTTTTACATTTGGCTGCACAGCTGTGGTGTGGTGGTTAGCACTGTCACCCTTACAAAATGAGGGTTCCTGGGCTGAAACCAGGTAAGGGTCTGTGGAGTTTCCATGTTCTCCCAGTGTATGCGTGGCTTCTCTCTGAATCAAGATTTTTTTTTCATTTGAAAAGAATAGAAAAATACTTTATTCATTAGTTATTCATACTTTATTAAAGTTACTAAAGTTATTTACTAAAGTTATTCATACTTTATTAAAGTTACTAAAGTTATTTACTAAAGTTATTCATACTTTATGAAAAACACTATTGACAATTAAAATTAGTCAAATTGCTCAAAATTTTTTAAATATTTACAATGATTATATATTAGACAACAACAACAATAATAATAATAAATAATACATTTGAAGAAAACATATCAGCAGTCACTGTTAAAAAGCCTTATGGCTGTGGGGACAAAGGAGCTCCATTATGCAAACACAAACAAACAACATTTTCATTTGGTAGCTGTCGGCATCATAAAGGCACAGTATGCATCAACAATATTGAAAATACCAGCAATAAACCCACTATAAATATGTACAAAAAATAACGTAATGTGTGAAATAGTGTAGTAGCAGGGCATGTAAACAGCGATATGAAGATGTAATATTAGTAAAATGTAAGTGTAATAAAGTGCAGTACAGTGCAAAGTCCCACTCTTAAGGGCATGCATGATGAGTTAATGAGTGTGTGCCAGCAGGGTCCTAGTGGTCTGACTGACTGCAGGGGAGATGGATTTCACAGCTCTGGGGAAGAAGCTGTCTTTCAATCTAGAGGTACGTGTTTTTATGCACCAGTCTGTAGCCTGGGTGGGTGGGGTCTGCAGCGATACATCTGGCCTTCTTCTGGACCCTGTCAGCATATATTCAGACCAGATGGGAGAGGTCAACGCACGCTCCCCTGTGCTGTTCTCACCACCTGGGCCAAATCTTTTCTGTCCTGGGCTGTGCAGGTGTCGTACCACACTGTCATACTCGAACAGAGGATGCTCTCTGTAGTGGCTCTGAGAAGTTCACAAGCAGCTGAGAGGAGAGTCCAGCTCATTTCAGCTTCCTGAGGAAGGGGAGCCTTTGTTGGGCTTTCTTCATTAGGTGTGATGTATTCAGGGACCAGGTCAGATCAGCTGTGAACTGGAGACTCATGGAATCTTATGTTGCCCAAACGCTCCACTACCTCCCCGTGTATGATAAAGGGAGGGTGTTCTGTCTTCCTGAACCTCCGGTAATCCACAGTGACCTACTTGGTCTTGCTGGTGTTCAGGACAAGGTTGATACCCACTAAACTTCACACCCATGTTTATGGAGAGGATGGCAGAACAATCCTGTGTGAGAATGGTGAAGAGCTGGGCTGAGCACACAGCCCTATGGCATACCTGTGTTCACTGCTTCTCAGCACACTGTTTGTAACTGTGTTTTGCCAGCTGGATGCTCTTTTTCTGTTCTTTCCAAGCCCTGCTATCAGCCAGCCTATCACCTGACCTATAGGCAACGTCTCAGGCTTTGAGCAGCGGCCGTACTGTGCTGTCCAGCCACTTTTTTTTTTCTACTTTGTGGGTAGGATAACATCAGCATAGAACTGTATGTAGGACAGGACAGATGAAGTGTATTCCTCAAGGTCTGTGTCTGCTTTGAACACTCCCCAGTCTGTGAACTTGAAACAGTCTTGCAATGCTGAGGAAGCCTCCTCAGTCCATACCTGGATGGTTCTGTTGGTTGGTTTTGTCCTGCAGATCAGAGATTTGACAACTGCCTCTCAATTCGCATTCATCTGCCTGCTGTTCAGGCAGTACAGCTCCTCCAGTCCTAATTTAGCATTAGCTTGCAGTGGGACATAGGTAGCCACGACCATCATGGGGCAGAACTTTCTAACCATTTTGAATGGTCTGCATTTTGTTGCGCCCTCTGCTCCAACAGTTTGGGAGAGGTATGTGGTAACTTTTGAGCTAAATGAAGGACAGAGACTCAGCTGACGTCTTCACGCTTTATTCAAAAGAACACACGCTTTTCCGTGCAAGCGCAAAACACAGTTCTCTGATGGTCAAAAGGAATTGATCTGCAAACCCTCTAACTCTTAATAAATTGTAATTAGTGTACACAGTATTTATACTTTTAGTACCGTATTAACAATATTTTTAATCAACCATAACAAAATTGTAATTATGAAATATTAATCATTTGTAACTCTTAACTGTATATAAATTCTACTATTGACCTTTTACATGTGTATTTAAATCTGTGTATGAAATACTTTAAATAATTTACTTTAATTTTAATCATTTCAACCTGTCACAATTTCACTGTCAGATATTCTAAATCAGGAGAGCAGTACGTTCCAATAATGGTCATAGCTGTAAACCAGCAGTTATGAATATACAGCACTAAACGCTTACCTGAGGCTGCAGTCCTGTCTGCCCAGAACAGAGAGTGCCCCTCTAGTTCCACCCCAGCATCTGGGGTGTTGTTATCCAGCCAGGTCTTAGTAAGAATCACCATGAAGCTGTCCGTACTGCCTGATATGATCCTCAGTTGGATCTCATCAAACTTGTTGGTGACTGACCTGACATTTGCAAGGAAGAGACATGGAAGAGCCGGTCTGCGTGGGTTAGCCTAGCACACAGCCCGGTCCTCCTGAATAAAGGAAAAAAGAGAGAGAAAGCCGAGAGCCCTGAGCCACTGCGTACTCATGTACCATCTTGAACCAAATCTGGAAACTCTGGCTTTCTCCATCTAAAAACATGCATTTTAGATTAATTGGTATATGAAATAGACTTTACACTTTACATTTGGGAGGAAGACAGTCAAGAAAGCATGGGTTTCATGGGTCTGGCTTTACACCAAACAAACCAAAGTACAAAAGAGCTGAAAAAAACACCCTGCATATGTGTATTAATCCACGCATTTAAGTGTTACGGTCTGTGTTTTTGTGTTATGGTTTCTTAATTTCATTTTAGTATCTTCCTTCTCAATCCTTGACAGCAAGCCCATAGTGCACCTTGTTAGAATAAGAAGAAAAGCCTCTTAGAAGCTGTTACCTGACATCTCATCCCGGGACAGATGCATGCAAGCTCATTAATTTTTAATGAAAGGAATAAATCTGGCTGATTTTTATGGAAATGGAGGTTATGTTTATGTTTCACCTCATGATGGTTTTGTTGTTTTCATTAAGCTGGTATCAAATTACCAAACTCATGAAGTGTCTGGCGTGAATGACTCCTGTCAAAACATCTTGGTGCAAAAAGTTCAGAAAGTAAAAGATGATCTAATGTCCAAATACCATCAAGTTAAACATTAGATTTTTTTTTTTACATTTTAGTTAACAGTAGTGTATTAATTTAGTTATGCAATATTTTGTTGATGGAAATAAAGAAAGGAATGCCATGGAAATGTTTTGGCACCCCCAAAAAGATTTAAGCTGTCATGACTTTTGCGATGGTCTCAGTCCTAGAGGATATGAATTACAATTAATCACCAACATTATTAGAAAAGACCAGATTATATACTATGAATTTGGTTGTATGTGTTCTTGGAGTCCTCAAATCTTATTCTGGCTATCAGCTCTTGTGGGGTCCTTTAAAACCCACATCAAGATGTTGAGTATATTGTAAATTTGAGCTGTTGTATTCAGATGACTGCACACCTTAAAGCACTATTTCTTAGGTTAATAGCTAAAAGGCAGCAATAGGCAACATATTATCATATGAATATATATTTTCTTTTTGGGCTTTTTATATACATTTCAACTACTCATTATTCACAAAACATGTAGCATCATCACTGCCGTTAGCTTTTTGAAGGACTACACTTCTGTCCATCTGCGTTAAAAAAAAATTTGACTGTGGAGGCTTACGGCACTGCAGAGGGATACAGAGTGGCAGCTGTAGCTTAGAAATAGGAGCAGTTGCCTGCCAATCGGAAGGTGGTTTGACTGCCGGCTTTCCCAGACCACATGTCGAAGCATCCTTGGGCAAGACACTGAACCCCATGTTGTCTACCAATGCATTCATCGGTGTGTGAATGTGTAGAAAAAAGCCCTGTGTAGCCTGTAGACTAAGACCTGCTGTATGAATGTATGAGTGAAAGGGGAATGTAGTGTAAAAAGTGCTATAAAAGTACAGTCCATTTCCAATTTACTTCAGTGAAGTTATTAAACAGCCCTTTTCTTTAAGTAGTTTTCATACCAAAGTTCTTCTTTGGATGTTGACTGACTTTTGTTTTGTTCTCTGTCAGATGATCCCACACAGCTTCAATTATGTTGAGGTCCAGGCTTTGGGGAGGATTCATCCCTCCATAAGACCTGTTGACACTGATTTTCAGTTAACTTTTTATGTAATTTGGCATACTTCAGTCTTTCTCCCTGTTTCACTTGCTTAAAAATGACTTTTTGATGGCAACTCTACCATGGAGACCATTTCAGAAGAGGTTTCAGAAGAAGCTTCAACAGTAGATGGATAAACTGCAGGTCCTTGCTGAATTTTTACCTATTTCTGAAGGATATCACTTTCAGATACTGCTATGGATTTTTTTTAGGCTTTTTGGACTTCTTCATTTGTCCTCCACTTGTCCACTTTCCTAAAGTTTTTAGGGACTTTTAAGGACTCTTGAAGGATTTTTTTTAAGAATATGAGAAATTCTAGCTCCTTGCCAAATACAAAGAATTGAGAGGTGGCCCAAGACTTCTTCACAGTACTGACAAAGAAAATAATATACTGTAACCCAAAATCCAATTTTCTTCTTTCTTTAATTAGTTTCAAAATGGAAAATGGGAAGGATTCCATTAATCTTCTCTTTGAAAGAAACAATTTTACTGGTCAAGAAGCTCATGAAATCATCACTACTGAGAGTTAAAGGAATACATGGTTCAACAGAGCTCGGACTCTTCATCAGTCTGGCTACATAGCTACAGTGCTGAAAAGAAACCTGGATTATTCTTATTATCTTCTATCAATGATAAATAATATGCAGTTCCAGCGTTACAAAGGGCTTTCTTTTCTGTTATTAGAGAATTACATCTTCCCAGACAAATTGAGACTCTTCTAAATTAGAGGAACGCCACTGTCTCTCCAGCTTTCTTGCAGTCTGCTTTAACGCACGCAGCTGTGAATTATACCAAGGAGCCAACCTCTTCTGACTGATTACCTTCCTTTTCAGAGGGGCAACATTATTCAATGTTGTTGTACGATTTGAAATTGTAGTGCAGTCAACAAGAGAGTCAAGTTTTACTGGAGAAAAATTTACGTAGCTGTAATATTTACACATGGCAGTGAAGAAAATGATGATGGAATTAATTCTTTAAATCTGGTTACAACATTCTCTGATAGACACCTTCTTTATGTAAAATTCTTCTCAGAAGCTGTACAGTCAAGTAATGTAATTTCAAAGGTTATCAAAAATGGTCAGATAAAACAGGGTTATGTGGGAATACTGTTAACTGTTAACTCTCAATGCCATAAGTCAGCACAAGATCAAGAGTATGATTAAGACAGAGAGTATGTCTGTGAATCTAATATAGAATTAAGGTTAATATTAAGTCAGTCGTTTTCAACATCTATATGAATATTAAAGTCACCCACTACAATGACTTTATCTGTACTCAGCACTAACTGGGATAAAAACTGAGAATTCAGACAGAAACTCAGAATAAGGGTCCAGGTGGACGATACACAACAACACGTAGAAGAGGTTTTTGTGATTTCCACTTTGGGTGGGAAAAACTGAGAATCAGAGATTCAAAAGAGCTCAAACTAATCTTGGGTCAAGGACTGACTAGTAACCCTGATCTGAAGATAGCTGCCAGTCCTCCTCCTCTGCCTGTGGTTGGAGGAACGTGAACATTTAGACAGTAAGAGGGAGTTGATTCATTAATGCTAACATGATCCTCCTGCTGCAGCCAGGTTTCTGTAAGACAAAAGATATCAATATGATGATCATATGAAAAAATTATGATCATAAATCAAATCATTCACTTACAGAGACTTGGAAAGATCTAATATTCAGTAAACCACATTAATACTTTCAAGTTTTTGTTCAGTTAAAGTGTTTGTCTTAATTTTTTTTTTGAGGTTTCTGGATTTGCTCCTCTTGTTTTTATTGATTTGTTTAATTTGGATGGTCTGGGAACAGACACAGTCATTATGGGGTTTTGGGGGGTAGCAGCAGAGAAGTGTGAAAGACTACAACTGCATCCTGGTCTATGTTTTTGGATGACCAATAAATTTGTCCATATTTCTAGAAATGAGAGACAACCAGCAATTGAAGGAGGACATGCAGGACATGTCATCACTGGTCAGATTTGGCCGGGGTCCAGAGAAAACTATGGAGTCCGACATTGTTTTGGCAAAATTATACACCGATGCGACATTAGTTTTAGTGATCTCTGATTGGCGTAACAGGTGTCATTTCCGCTGACGTGAATGACTATTGTACATCTTACAAATGTACATAGGGTAACTATGTACATTTATCCTTAGCCAGCAGTTTCAAATAGGATTCTACGTCACCTGCTCTGGCTCTGGCCCCTGGAATACATTTGACACATTTCTGACTATAGAGCCAATTCACAGAGTTTTGTCCTCAGCAGTTGCTGTGAGTCCCTGGTTGAACAGAGGATCACTGCAATAAAAAATGATGTAGTGCTACAGGCATGCAGGTCTGGGCAACATACAGCAGCTATTCTCCTCTCCACTCCCCCAACTATTTCTTTATCTAATTACAACCTCTATTTTCTCCCTCTTCTGTTTCATCTCTGTCTTCTCTTTCCTCTCCATTTGGTAGATATTCTCACTTTATTATGGCCCACGCTGGCCTTTTATTGCCCACCAGCAGCAAACTTTGTGCAATTTGTCACTAAGGGAGACTGCATGAATTCCTCTGGCTGCTTCTGACACTCTCCCCTAAAAATCTAATCAGATCAGCGTAGGCCCCTAATCACTTCCTCGCTCCCCTTGATTGCATTTATAGACATTCTGTCATTCTCCACTCCCCTGGTTGAGCATTTCATAATTACTCTCCTCTTACACTTGTTTATTTACATCTGCCTGTACAGTACCTTCCAAGCTCTTTGCCAATGAGGGAGGATGAGAAGATTATGGAGGTGAGAAGTGAAAGTCTGAGAGCCTTTGGGAGAGATCTAAAAATCATTACCATCCTTTGTATTTGAAATATTCATAGTAGCTCATTTTGTATATTACCATTAGAATATTGTGGTGTGGCAGCTTAGGGGCAATGAATTTGAAGCATCAGGTTAGGCACTTTGCTGATTTGAATGATAAGGAGTAGCACAAACGTTCTGTATGCCAAGAGTGTTGCATTGGTTCATAATCACGTTTTGTTTGTTTTTCTTTTCCATTTTTTTTCCTAATCATGACTTGTATTTGTTGCTACTGGTTTCCCCTGGCAGTGGCCAGGTTTTCTCCCGTGCTAATATTTTTCAGTTTTGGCTAAACCAATGTTGATCTTTACATGACTGTTGTAAGCACAAGCTGCAAAGCCCTCATGACAAAGTCACAATAAATCCTCAAGTAAGACTGAAGACCCAAGTAAGACTAAACTAAACAGTTGCAGGCTAAAACCAAAAAAATTGGTTTTGTATTGGTATTTTTAGTCCATCTGTCCATTTCCTCATTCTTCTCTGGTTGAAGAGCACATTATGTAAAAATACAATTTATTGGCGTGATTGTGGTCACTTGGCCCAACAGGGCACTTGTCTTGTAATTCTGCATGCAGCCTTAATGAGTGTTTAGAGAAACAAGCTGTTGAGGTGTTCCAGTTACAGGTGAGACAGTGTGCTACAATCCAGTTAGCTGAATGGATTTGTGTTAAAAGACACTAGATAAAAGATAATGGATTTGTGTCCCTAGATACTCAAGACTCATGTTGTCTCAAACCCTACAAACAAGATTTGTAAGATGGAGGCTACTTTGATATAATTCAATTTATTTATGTGGTGTTAAACTGGTCCAGTGAAATATGTCCAAATCAAGTGAATACAGTCCAATTCTATACTATAGAAGTCATTAAATGCAAATGTGTAATGAGTTGTATCGCTAAGGAAACCAAAAAAGAAAAGAAAAAGAAAGAAAACATAAAGTTGACACAGCAATAATATCTGTACATACATGCATAATTAAGGGCAAAAAATGAGGAGAGGTGCACAGTTCTCCCCCACCTTCCCAGCAGCCTATAGCAGAACAACGAGCTAAATATCCCGAGGCAGCTCGAACTATAAATTCTATCAAAAAAGGAAAGTTTTAAGCCTAATCTTAAAGGTAGAGAGGGTTTCTGCTCCCCAAAACCATGCTGGAAGCTAATTCTACAAGAGAGGGGCCTGTTAACTCCAAATTCCAAACAGGATTTTCTCTAACATCAAAAAGCAATATCAAAAGTAAAGACATGCAGTGAGACTCAGGTTATTGCTCTCATATAGAGGAGAGCTGCTTTGTTGAGTTAAGAAAGGGGCATCACAACTTACGATATGTCAAAACAAGATGACCTCCACGGGAAAAATTTTGACAAATTTGAAACGGGTATAAGTAGACTCTGAATCATTTATACTTTGGAATATACATCCCAGCCTGACCAAAGTCTAAATGTCTGACCGACCAATGCATGTTACTAAAGGGTTGAAGGTTTGACCATAAATTGCAACTTCCTCAGTTCATGTCTTATCTTGCCCACTCTACTGAATGCCCGTCCATTTACATCTCTGTTAATCAAAGGCTTCAGATACTTTATAAAACATACATTTCTTATAAACTCTACATATTTCAGACAGATTCATCTTTACTTGCTCTCATATTTGTCAGAAAATAATTTAAAACAGCACACTCCTTTTTCAGTGGTTTCCCCTTGTTATGAGGTGGAAATTGAGCAGCCATATCTGCCGACGTCCACATCATAAAAAAACAGTAATATTGAACAGCTGGATAGGATGAGGCATTTGTGGAAATGAAACATTAACTGTATGTTGGGAGATGGTTTTTAGCTGCTTTCACCTCAGCCTGTATGAGTAGGCTGGCCTTGGATCAGATGATGACAGAATCCTTGCCTCTTTATGTCCTTCTTATTACTTCCATTCACATCCACACCAAGTATAAAGATGCTCTGAACATCAGCTCCTTCCATTACATTGACTATCTGAGAGAATCCTTGGAGAAGATTTGATACTGTATTGATTTTTCCCTTTTAACTCATCTAACATTATGTAGCCAGGAGAAAGGATTTATGCGTGCAAGGAAATCTTGATATGAGGCAACTGGATGATGTTCACAAGGTTTTCAGCTCAAAGTTTCATATTGATGATTATCTTTAGGTAATTCTGTCCACTTTTTCATTGTGTTTCAGGTTCAACTGATTCACTACAACCATGAGCTGTATACAAATTACACAGAGGCTGCTAAAAGCCCCAATGGACTGGTCATAGTGTCAATATTCATGAAGGTAAGTCTCTTACATACGTTTGATATCAGTGATTATCTGGGTTGTTTTCATTAACAGATAACAGAGTTTATGTTGACACGACTCAGCCCAGTAGTTGCTACCATGACATATATTATTTGGAAATCCATCAGCATTGCTTTGGTTTGGAGTTTTGTAAATTAAAGTGAATTTCAAGAAACTCGGCCTTATTTATCTGTTTTTTAATCTTTACAAGACAGCTACAGTGCACTGGTGGAACATGTAGTGCAAATGGAACAGGACTTCATCATGTTCAGTACAGGCAAAACTCAATTACAGGCAGACCAAGTGTCCGTTCAAGTGTAGCAACTCTCATTCGATCAGTGTTCTTTCCTCTTAGATTTGTTCCCTTTAGGGCTGTGAAACCTTCTGTGGCTGCAGTTAGATTTAAATTAATAACCCTTTAGATCTATTTTGTGCAGTCTCTTCGACTCCTGTCCAACAAGAACGTATTGATGAATTGTAAAGGAAACATTACACTGACACAGGAAGTATTTTAGTATTTTAGTACTTCCTGTGTCAGTGTAATGTTTCAGTGTAATGTTTCATGTTACTTTAGTTTATTACGTGGTGGCAAGAAAAAAAATAATCATCTTCCTTTCAACAAGAAAAGTAAGAAATGTATTTACCCTCAGACATGTAAGACTTATACTGAAAGCACAGTATAATTTAACCAAAATGTCAGCTGTGGAGAGGGTCCACTGAAAGGGGAGAGCGGCAGTCGATGAAAATCGAGGTTTATCCAACTTATTCTCATTCAGAACTCATCACATTTCTTGAAGAATAAAAGCGCTAGGTTAAGTTAAGGAAAACATGATAAGACATTAGAATACTCAATAAAATAGATTCTATTGTCAACTCATTCTTATGGCGCCATGTCCCACAACTATTACGTTACCAGCTAAAAAAGACCCTGCGCGTTAAAAAATTCCACATTAAGGGTATCCTGTACATTGAAAACTATCAAGTGTCAGTATGGGATTAACTTATAGTGAGGGAAGGTTGAACTTTTTTAATGTCTTTTTGGTAGTGGTGATATATAAACTGCTAAATTAGCAATGCCAAATTATTAAGGAAATTGTTTTCCTTAAGATTTATGTTTAACAAAGGTAGTTTAGTCGTTCTCAGAAAAATGAATGAATTTTGAGAATTTATCCACTTGAGAGAGAATACAATTGTCATGATACACATGTTATAATGTGATGGTTTAGTAAATATAATAGTAAAATCCCACCAGTGCCTTATCAAACAGACTTGTCAGGCCTTGCCTAGACTTGCATGGAAAACAGAACCCCTTTTTAAAAAACAAAAAAAACAAATGTATTACACTGCTCTTTTAAGCTGTAGTGAAAATGCAAATAACAAAGACCTGAAGGAGGTTTAAGTTTCTGGCCAAGTTCCCAGCCAAAAGCAAAGCCTGCTTTTCAACACAGATATTTATTGTCCAGCCTTTACTCAAAATCTGATACTACACTCTAAAAGTCCTCACGACAAGTAAAATTCAGCATAAATTCTTCTTAACAAATGGTTGAGATGTCACTTCACGGTAAAAGTGAAAAAAAAAAATGAAAAAGCAATAGTGTAACATATTCTCACTTTCAGAATTACATACCTTAACTGAGTGGTAGAGATGTCTCAGGACAAAGATACACTAAAACATCATCTACCAAATGGTAGAGCAGGATATTAAGAAATTTAACTGTTGAGTAACTGTAAATCAAAACATCAATTCTTATATGTTTATGTGCAAAAACCTCCATGTGTAAAGTAATTAAAGGAGTCAACTAAATGTTGTCAAGTAGAAAGTAGCATGAAATGAACATGCTCAAGTAAAACAACTCAAATTTGTATGGTGTTTAGTTAAAAGCTTTGAAATATTTAATTAAAGCTTGAACATGATTTGCTTTTGACTGTCAGATCAGTCAGTGTGCAAAGTCTGGAGAACTAAGGCCAATCAGATTGCCCAAATTGAAACAAATAATGGAAATGTCCTTGGGCAAAGCACTGAACACGTAATGCGTCCATCATTCTGTGCAGACTAAGAACTGCTACATTAGTGTATGTGTATGTAAATAGGTGAATATGTCTTGTACTGTAAACACACTCTGAGTGGTCAACTAGCCAAATGGTAAATGGACTGTACTTGTATAGAGCTTTTCTAGTCTAGCTGACCACTCAAAGCGCTTCTAACACTACATGCCACATTCACCCACTCACACACACTCATACAGCACGTCTTAAGTCTATACATAACTACGTGCTTTCTAACCATTCATACACACATTCATACACCAAAAGAAGCACAATATAAATTGTCCATTTATCAAAATAGAATATTTATGTACACAGTAGTGCCGCTCACATGCCAGGAGATTTTAAAGTTGCCTTATTTCCTCTTAAAATAATATGACAGTACCTTATTGATTAAATCAGAAGGAACCAAATTATGTAAGCTATGGATATAAATGACCTGGCCTCCAACCAAAAACAACAAAGAATTACCAGCAGTGCTCCTAGCCGTCCACTCTCCTGCTTCTTCTGAGTATATTTGCCAAAAATCTTCTAAATGTTCATATCAAGAACTCACAATTCACAAACAATTAGCAATCCAATTATCCAGCAGAGCAAAACAATGTGTTCCTTGGATTTGTGTCAGTGCTGAGCACCACTGTTTGGCTGATGGCAATACTCCACTGTCTCTTTGTTGTTTTTCGAAATGTCTCCATCTTGAATGAGAAGCTGAGAGATCAGAGAAGCAGCCAGCGTCCTCGCCACTGTGAGCACAAAGGCTGAAAAGTTCAGCTGCTAACTGCTAATGAGCTCCCCAATGTCAATGGGCCCATCAGTCAGTCTTGAAGAGACAGAAAAAATGATGACCTAGGTCAACCCTCCTTGACTTGCCCCCTTCAACAAGAGAGTGTGTGGGAGGAAAATGTGAGAGATGAGCCGAGCTTTGGAAGTAAAGTGCTGCAGGTGTGGCTGCTGTGTGTGACAGCCTGAGGAAATGACCCTGGAACAGCTATGTGCAGCACTGCACTGCTGTATCGTGAAGCTGTCACAGTAAAAAAAAGTGCATAGTGAAATTATAAAAGTACTAATAATCCAATTTGAGTTCAGTAACATTTTTCATGCAGCCCAAATACTTTAAAGGCAGATTAAAATGGCTATTAAAATGGACATAGAAAACTGCTGGAATGAATTACGAATTATAAGACTGTTTTAAAAGTAAAAGAGTTTGCTTGGCCAAAGAAAACGCAGTAGAAATTCAAAGATTTAAGAAATCCCAAAACTGGGAAGGATTTTTGGTTTGATTAGATACGGTAAAAAGGGAAATATCTCAATATGAAAGACACAAGCAGAATACCAGTATTTAATTGTTTTGATCCTTTGACCCTAAGGCAACTCTGCATTAGAAACATAAAATGATTATATGATGACAGTGCTGGAGAAAAACTGACCCGTGGTCTAACAAATCATAATTAAAAATTCTGATTTTTTTTTCAATTAATGAATGCTCTCTCATCTCGGCTAAAATGAAGAGGTATTTAAATTTTGTTTATTTCAGGGCAATTTAAAGAGACAATAAGCAAGTTTAATCTCCATTTTCCAGATTTATGCATGCTTTTTCAGCAGTCAGAAGGGGAAAATATTTCTTTCATCTTTGTCTAAACAATTTGCCACCCTCTTTGACAACAGTTTTGAGCCAATGTCATGCTATGTAATTTTGAGGTGTTCGAACAATAGTGCTCCATCTTCCATTTTCATGTCATACCTTGATCCCTCTTTTTGGATAAACACATGATGCATCACTCCATAAAAGTCAGTCTAAATACAATTTTTATTAATGCTCACGTTTAAAAATAACCTAAGAGGCATGCTTTTAAAAGAAATCATGCTTCAACACCTGCTGCCCACTCAAACACCCACCCCACTGCAGTCTGTTTCTTTCTTTTTCCTAAGTGTTTCTTCACTCCCACTGTGTTAAGCATGTATAACCCAGTAATTTTCTTCACAGAGCAATTAAGTGGTAATTAGCCAAATCTTTTGTGGAGCACAAGCTAATTTTTCTCACTTTTCAGTGACTCACGCCTTTTTTAGTCCTTGTCAGATTTTCAATCTTATTGCTGCAACTCAGAATGCCAGGAAGAGTGCCTGGTGTGTCGAGTCATGAGGGACCATTGAGAACAGCACATGGTGGCTGCAGACAGTAACCAGACACTGACATAGGGTTTTATGTTCAGGACAGGGCTTTGTCACGCCCTTTTTTGTTCTTTATGGGCAAGAAATATCTGAACTTTTTAAACGTGTTTTGTTCCAGATCAGCATTCAGTCCAAATCTGTTCTTTTTTCTCACACTTAATATGAGGACATTTTTGGAAAAGAAGAGACAGAATAACTGAATCCCCACAGGTGGTTCTTTAGAAATAATGATAAAAATTAGAGAAATGGAGAGCAGGAAAGCCGGTGAGTAGCACAAGTGGCTGTTAAGGAATAATGCCAAGCAGAGAACAGGGAAAAGGTCAGAGACTAAGTAATTTCCTTACAGTGAGGGGAGGGGGGAAAGGAGCACATCTCTTTTTAATCACTTCGCCCTAAGACATCTCGACAGAGTTGTGAGGTCCACCAAGCATGATTTAGTGATAGATAGAGTGGGGAGGAACGAAGAAAAGAGGAAGCAAAGGACCTGGGGGTGGACATGAAGCACAAGGTGCTTCCTTCGGTTATTATCAAGCGTGTTTGAGAGTTAGAAGCTGCTGTCAGATTTAACTGAGCAATGCAGTCAATCAAGCAGAGTTGAGAAATAAAGATGCTCTACAGTGTTCGGAGTTGTGGGACAAAGTTCACTAAGTTTTCTATTGTTAAAATCTTTGTGGTCCTCAACAGTGATCACAGTGTTGGTTTCTGTTATTTACTTTGCAAATCAGAGGACTGGATGATCCTGTAGACTGTCCTACACTGGGTAATACTATGTGGAATCATCCTACATTGGATGCTCATATGTAAAATCAAGTGATACATAGGATTAGACGATCCTACTTATTGAGCTGAACAAGGCATTGGATTGGATGATTGTCCATCTTGCAAGAAATGGGCCACATTGTTTAAGTCAGCATCATAATATCAGTTAACTTTTATGTATCAGTGCAAAAATTGCATATAACGTGTCATGAAAAATTATGGCAATGAATGATGCTGTTTTATTTGTTGAAGATTATGAAATTGTGTCAAACAGATTTGCTTGAATTTGAAAGGTTCGATATTAGATATGTTTTTCAATATTTTATAATATGTTATGATAAATCTTATATTAAAGCATAATACCAAACATATGTTCTGAGCAAGCTGCACTTTTTACATGTTATTTCTTTTCTGACCCAATTTTTCTTTAGCCTAAGTGCTTCAGTGCTGCAAGACGGCACACTGTGTGACAACTAAGAAGAATATCAGAGCATATATAGGCCACAGGAGGATAATGCAGGATATCAAAGTGAAGCAAACACTATCTATCCTAAAATATTTTGAGATAAAACATTAAGAAGATAAAACAATTCTAGAGAATAAGAACAGCACTCAAATAGTAAAACCAAAATGCAGGAGTGTCAAACAAAGTGCAAGGATATTCAAAGTGAACTGCTGGCCAAATTAGCCTGTTTGGATTCTTAGGAGTGTGATGGAAGTGGCAATAAATAAAAGCTTGAGTTGGTTTTACACTGACAGGCTCTGTAACTGGTAAATGGTCAAATTCAGAGAGCAGGATGTGAGAGGAGTCATCAAGGATCTTATGAGTTAGTCCAAGCACAGTACCTTCACAAATGGTTCACAGAAAAGGATAGGATAGGATTTTTATTGCGTTGTCAGTTTCGAGTTTTTGCTGAGCAATAACAGTTTGGCACCAAACTGCCAAGCGAAATCTAATCATACTTTCTGGCTTAGCAATATAAAATATCCCCATGATGTCAATACTTGCATCAAACAGTCCGAGTCTGTGTAAGAATTGCAGCCTCTGAGCTAATTTATCACACACACTGTGGACATGTGCACTCTATTTCAAATACAGGCAAGCTGAATGCCTAATAATAATAAATGGTGCACAACTGTTCAATAGAATTATCACTGATCATAACCAGGTAATGCACTTTCTATTTTCTGGGCTAAAATATAATCTCTTTGTTCTTTGTAACATTAAAAATGAGAGGGTTGACTGTCATACCAGATTTTGTAAATATCAATTTTATGCAGATACACTGAGAAGCAGAGATCCCTGTGCAGAAAACTTTTCACTGTACCACCTAAAAAGTTCATTTTTCATATTAATCTTCTATGCCTCTGGTAGACTGGTAATCAAGAGATTTACCAAAATATTATTTCTGGTAACATTGTAGTTCAAAAATCTATTTGTCCTCTAATGGCTTGACTCGTCTCCAAGCCAAAGCCCACAGTGCCAGTGTTCTCATTATAGTTTTTTTTTTTTTTTTTAATGATACTTGAAAAGAGAAATTAAAGAAAGAGTGTGAGTAAAATTTTGTGCTTGTGCATGTGTGTCAATTACATGCCAAAGGTTTTACATGAATTGTGTATGGTAACAGGGGAAGGGGGCCACAACCACACCCCACCCAGAGATTAGGAGCAGACAGAAAAAGGCCCCCAGACCCGGCCCACCAGTAACCCCCTTGAGGCAAAAAAGAAAGAAACCAGGCCAGGGCGTGAGCCGAGTGCGCGACCAAGAGCCCAACATGCCTAAGGACCACACCTCCATCCAGCAAAGGCTACCCTGCCCGAGTGGACTGGGCCACCCCCAGCAGGCCAACACCCGCCCTGGCGTCCAAGCAAAAGCTGCCCTGGGAATCAGATACACTCGCCAGCGAGTGTAGCAGGGAGTAGCAGGAGGGGAGGGAAGGCGAGCAACCCCACCCCCTGGGAGGGTGCAGGACAGGCGGGCCACAATACAATAAGCTCCGAACTCAGGCCCAACAGTGGACAACGACGCTCATGATACAAGGACACAGAGACACACTCACACAGACAAAAGAAGGCAAACAATTCTTAAAGCATTTTTCAGTTAATCTCAATGAAATTCAAAAGTTATATGATAAGAAAGAAGCCTGTGTGGTCTCAGCGGACAAGTAATGCCTCTAAACCACAGCTTAGAAGAAGAAACAACCTATTTGGATGGGCTAAGAACATCAGCATTTTACAGTGGGTGATAGAAAAAGACCAAGAAGTGCTAACTGTCTTGACTTAATAGGCCAATTCCCAACATGACAAGAAAGTCTTTGGTACGTTGTCAGGTCATAGAGAGTCTATGCAGCTCAACTGCTGCTATTTGAAAGTAAAAGTGTGACAAAACTACAAAGATATTCTAAAACTCATGGTTTGCTTTCAGTGATCCAGCTTGTCATTCAAATTGCTCAACTGATATTATCACTTTCAATGAAAAACAGAAGAGAAATGTCTTTACTTGTGCTCTCAGACTGTATAAATGGTATTGTATCTGTTGGTTGGAAATAGATAAAATGTGGGTTTTAATAGACAAGAAATCGTAAACATGCAGCCGTGTAAAACTGTGGTGATCCTGCCACCTTCGCCTCTGATAAAATTAAACTTGTTTTTCTACATTATAGAGTCAGGACTGAAACACAATGCATTTACTGTTTACAAATATGGATCGTGTAATGGGTTCAAAGCAGTGTGTGTCTTTGAGATGTTTTTCATGGTTTCTTTAAAACAGTGGGAGCCTTTGTTTTCCAGAAGGCAACACAGCAGCAGAAGATGGTGGAGAAGCTCTTGACTGGAAAAAAAATACATTAGTGTGTTTCAACATTTCACAGGCATTAAAGATAATAGATTAAAAAACACATTGGCATTATCTTTACGAGTACTGTCCTGAGTAGATTAAATTTTGGGTAGATTAAATTGAGTTTAATTTTAGCTCGGCTCTCAATTAATTATGTGACAGTTTAACCCCACCCTTTTTGTTTTCTCTTCTCTCTCTGTCTCTTTAATCCAGATTGCTGAGACATCAAACTCCTTCCTGAATCGAATGCTGAACAGAGACACCATCACGAGAATAACATATAAAAGTAAGTGGGTGCAGTTATCTAAATGTCAAAACTAGGGATACACGCTATTGGATCTTTGGACGATATCCGATATGCTGATATTTTACAACTCGATAAGCGATAACCAATACCAATATTTTCTGAAAATGAT
Organism: Leuresthes tenuis; assembly: GCF_036924035.1. Taxonomy (NCBI): domain Eukaryota; kingdom Metazoa; phylum Chordata; class Actinopteri; order Atheriniformes; family Atherinopsidae; genus Leuresthes; species Leuresthes tenuis. The sequence goes on along the minus strand of NW_027325374.1, from coordinate 21,822,167 downwards.
TCCTTTTGTAAAAAAATTCCTTCTTCTAAAAAAAATTATTCAACTTGCTTTTTGTATGACATGTCAAATTAATGTATTTATTAGACTTTTGTTTTGAAACAAAGCAAGTAAGATATTTGCATCCTATCCTACTTAAAACTTGGTTAATGTTCTTCCTGAGACAATCAAAACAAACAAATGGTCATTTTCACAAATGACAAAGTACATAACCTCTATTCACAAAGAACATGTGAAAAGTGCATTGTACAACTGTACAGTGATTTAACACAAATTAAACAGTGAACTCTTTGACAGTAAATGTACCTCAATTAGTAGCCAGTTGTCCTCAACAGACAGTTGCTTAAATTCAAAATTAACTGAAAACAGAAGCCCAATATGTGGGTACAGTCTTAAAATGATCAACTCAAATCTCAATTAAATCTGCTCTGTGCAAACAAAATCAAAAGGGTAAAAACTATTTTTAGCCTCTGTCCTTTGTCACAACATAGCCCTCTTATTTGGGCTCAGTCTTCACTGCACTATTCTATTTACTTCAAAGATTGCGTAACAGAGAAGGTGATGTGCAAAAAGGAAAAAAGTGTTAAACAACATGTGCTCCATGTTAACAACAGCTTCAGTCCCCAGTGTCAACACAGCCTGCCCTTAAAGTCCATTGAACAAGGCTGAACGACTGACATATGTAGGTCTAGTCTGTAAATCCAGTGTGAGAGGCAGGTTTTTTTGGACAGAAATGAGCCTCTCTGCTTTTCCGCAAGCAATGCTTTTTTTCTTTTACTTTATGACATGGGCGACAGCACTGAACAACCATTCACTGTCAGCACTAGGTAGTTGTATGCTACATGAGGACGAGCTGAGAAACGGGCCTGGTTGGATTTCTAGTTCTCCAAAGGACTGGCAGCTCAGGGAATGGTGGGTTCACCCAGGTATATGTGTACATTTTTATGAAAAAAAAAACAACAAGAAAGCAGAAATCCTCTTGTAAGCACTAACAGCAGAACAGACAGCTTTAGCCCAGTTTTAATTTAGCCCAGTTTTTATTTATAACATTTTTATTTTTAATATTTAATCTTAAATGTCGAGCAATAGTTACATATAGAGCTGGTAATTTATATTCAGTAACAACCATATGTATAGCACTTTAAGTTACATTAAATGAAAAGTGCTACACAGAGTTAATTATTATTATGACTCACCTGTGATGTTGTCTCGCTTGTGGAGGCATTTTTAGGGAATCTTCGATGATTTTGTTGTACATGTCTGGCAGTGTTCCAGTTTGGGCCTTGTTCTTTGGAGGGAGGTCTCCCGTACTGGTATCTCCATGCTCACCACCATCTTTGACGCTGCTATCCATTTCATTGGCAGCGTTCAGTTGCAGGTTTGTGTGCGCCATCCTTCCTTTCTCTGTCGAAATAACGATCTTTGAATCGTGCATCCAGCATGGTTGCAGTGACATAAAGAGCTCTGCTTTGCACACCATCAAAGTGAGCACGGACAGCTTCCAATAGAGTACTTTTGGCTGTTTGCACACCACTGTCTGACTGACTTCTCCTACTAAGCAACAGAATTGGTGCCACCACCGCTGACATGACCTCTGAAGGTGAGAGGCCTGTGCAGAACTGATCTCTCTGGTCAGTTGCTCAAGGGGCACAAGCCGGGTGATGATATTTTTAAGAAGTCCCTGATTTGCTGTCAGAGTCACTGGGAGGTCAGAATCAGCAGCAGGTGCGTATGCAAAGCCAACTTTTGCTCCACCAGGCCCTGCATCATATAAAAAGTTCAATTCCACCTGGTGGAAACGTCTTGTTGTTGCTATTTAATGGGCATCCCATCTTCAAATTAACTGCAGGCAAGTTGTGAATACTTGCCATTTTCTTTGCCATGGCCACAACATCCGCGATGCTGCGCTGATATAGCACACCTTCATTCACTGCAAGCTAAAAGCTGTGTGCCATGCAAGGCAAACTTGACACACCCAACTCCATCATCACCTTAGTCATGGTGCGTTGTCTCTCACCACAACATGCACATGCTCGTAGAAGTGGAAAATCCCAAAGAAAAACATAATTCTTTGGGATTTTCCACTTTCGAGTATGCCTTCAAAAGCATTTGCAATCATAGCTGCAGTTTGGGATCCTGAAGGACAGCCTTTTTAAGTTGAAAGTCTTTGCCTATCGATTGTGCCGTAAGGCTCAGCATGCTAAGTTGTAGTTTATGCTTCTCCGTCATTTCAACGACGTAGCTACATGTACCTATGACGTGCTCCTCCAAAAAATTCTACACGTCGCGTAGACGCGGGCCGTAAGGGCTGTGATTGGTCCGCTCAGAACGTAATTTCCAGCAGTTGCCTTTTCTGGTCTTAATGACTGTATACACGAAGAAGCTCGTTGACATTCGAAATTATCAAAAATGCTCAGTGTAGTCCAAAATTCTACAAAATCCAATGTCTTCAACAAATGAAAGCAGCTGGTTTTCCAGAGTGATGCCTTTTGCCCACGGGTGGTTGCGGCTGTATTTCCTGGCTTTACCCAAGGCTTGTAGAAGAGACTCCTGGTGAGGTTTTGTTTCACCACCTGTTTCTCGTTTTTTTCCTTGCTGCCATAAACTCATCGTAACGGTCGGGATGAAGGTTCTTGATATGGTTAATTAAATTTACAGCGTTCAAATACTTAGTTTTGACTCCTCCTTGCATCACTAATGCTCAGCAGTCATTGCAAATAGCAATTTTGCTATCTAGTTACAACAGTTCCACACCGCTGACATTTTGAGTTCTACCTTTCTCTGGCTGCCAGTCTTAGATCAGGTAGGCGCATGTGACGTCATAACACCACGCTGCAGGGCTGATCCTCAGGGGTTCATCACAAAAACGGTGCCTGTTATTTTATTGGTTAATTATATCGGTGGAATGGCCGATGTCCGATGATTAATTTTAAAGCCAATATTGGCCGATACCTATAACGTGCCAATAATATTGTGAATATCTAGTCAAAATATCTCCAAAGCAAAACGTTGTACAACACACTATTTATTTAATTAAATGGTTCATGATTTTAACCAGAGGTGGACAAAAGCTGCTTGTAACCTCTAGCCAGAAGCAGTTTGTTGAAATAACGACTGTTGGTAAAAAATGTGGGTGCTAAATAGCTATTTAAGCTAACGATTTTAAGATGACTTGACTGAAAAACCCCTTCTACAGCTTGGTGTCACCCTGCAGTGCTTTATGGTTGCTTGACATTTTTGTGGGCTTTTGTCTGTGTGGCCTCTTCAACATGGTAAAAAATTCATGTGTATAGCTGTACATGTGCAGGACTCACATGGAGATTTTTGTTATGACAGTTGCAACATTTAACAACTGTAAGGGGATCCAAAGAGCAAAATATTTACCAACTTCTGTAGTATTATTTCAATGTTTCAAGCTGTTTCATTTTTAAAAACAGGTCATGCAGATTTCAAAACTGATTTCTTAGTTTTTTTCAAAATACAGTTGCTGGTTACAGATAAGACACGATGCTTACAACACAGAGACTGAAGACAAGACAAATAGGCTTTACATGCTTGGACAAGAGAGTTTTGATTAATTCTTATAGAGCTGTCAACTCAGAGGGAGACTTGTGCAACTGACACTTTTTTCTGGTACTCCACATATCCATGAAAAAAAAGATGCTTACATGGAAAGACAAGACAGAGTAGCACAGCACAACAACCACTGTAGAACAATCAGGAGAAGTGAGATATATCCACAAATCTATTTTATTGCAATTTATTCCAGTCATGCTGCTCAGAGTCCTCTGGCAGCAGCAAAGTCTCTTCCTCTCATCTCACAGTGCACAGCAGGCAAAAATGAGAGGAAGTTACTATGGTAACAGAGACGCTTTGTGTCTGTCACTCTGAGGTTCTTTTACACCCCACCAAATATGTCTCTTTTGAAGTTTGCTCACACATTTTGATACATAACCAGGCCACCATGATGCATTTAAGGAAAATTCTTTAAAATTACACTTACTCTAGATAACTAAGATTGTAAAGACAATCTCTCTTGCAAAATGTTTTCTTCAGCTTGGTTTCAACATTATCCTTATTAAGACATCTAACAGTAGCAGAAAAGTCTGATACAGCCTTTTAGCAGATCTGAAAGCTGCTACATGTCTTGCATTGGTGAAATGAATATCCTACCACGCTTGCTACCAAATTTTTTTCTCAATGAATTTCGATTAGATATTTTTTGTTTTATCATTATTATTGGGAGCTAACATACACCTTTACTAAGCTTCCAAATATTCTATAAGTTTTAAAATTAAATGGTGTTTTTCTTTTCAAAATAGCAAAACACTGTGCTGACAAACTGCAATGACGTGGCCTGTGTGTTTTCTTTTATTTTTGTCAAAATTATTTGAACTAATATGCCAGCTGTTTTCCTAATTATACTGTGTATGCTGTGTGAAGGCGGTGAGAACAAGCGTGATCATTTTAGAAGATTGAATACAGTTTTTGACTTAGGTAACCCAAATAATCATTGTTTCTGTTATTAAGACTTCTCAGTGTAACATGAGGATTCACAGTTTGGATTCTTTTTAGCAGACATTTTGACATGCCATCACAGGGCATGCTAATGCTAAATAATGGCTGCATTCAACCTTGGGTACAGTCCGGGTGTTGTGTGTGTTCACTGTCAAGGTTTACTGGAACACCCAAATGAGCTTTCATTTTCAGCAAGTGTGGTGCATTATATATGTGCTTGTCATGCTGTGATTAAGATCTATAGAAAGCTTACAGCGCATAGCTACAATCATTGTTATGCATTTGCATCTTATCCCAACAGAGTGCCTTTAATATTTATCTTTGAATTTTTTTTTTTGTTTTAGGAACCCCATTGTCTTTTTTTCTATACCTCTGACATCAGGCACTAATACTTTAAGCTCGCTTTACTACAAACTCTCTTATAATTTGATAGATTCAGTCTGATAACATTGAAAGTCAAAGAAAGGCCAAGTGGTTTCTTGATTTTAATCTATTAATCTGTGTGTGTAGGAAAATAATCAGGCAGTGAAATCTTTGGACATGAAGCTGGAGAGGGATGCTATTACATATGCAAAGTGTGGGGGGAAAAAAAGAAAAAAATCTGCTGAAACAGGGCAAACATATTTCAGCATGAACATCCATCATAGAAGTGACTTGACACTACATTTAATCTCAGTATCCAGTTCTCCTTAATGGCACAGAGAACTAAAGTTCTGTATCTTTGAATAGATAACACTGAAGAGGTCATATACGTTTACTGGTTTACTGAGTAAAACACAAAGTTGGCAACACTGGTTTTAATACACATTTATTCAAGCACCATTATTTTATTTCAAAATGCTAAATGAAGAGTTGCTGAAGGTTGGGACGGAGAAATGGCTACATGGGGAACTTGTGAGGTTGTGGTGCAGCAGAAGTAGACAGCTGCTCTCAGGAGATCTCCCTCTGCCAATACAGCGATTGCCTGAGGCTATGTTGAAAAAAGAGACAAATAATTGGATTAATGGGGGAGGGAGCACTTTTAACCACACTGACCCCTTCTAGCTGGGAGGAGCCTCAGAGGACTTGGGTGGAGCTGGAGGTTGCCCGCTGGAGTTGTTGTGTTGTGTGTAAGGTGATTTCTTCAGGTCCAGCTGGATAAGCTGGAGAGGAGCATAAATTCAGACAGCTGTCAAAACTCTGTCAGATACACTAGCTCATACATATGACTCTAGAAACACATGCAGACACAGTCATACACCACCCACATGCTCGTGGGTCCTTAGGCTTCTTACAGCCAATAATGCTGCCAGCCTAATGTCTTTTTAAAAAGTACACATGTGCAGACATTCAAACACTAAGATGTATTCACACCATCAAGAGGGAAATGTTTATGATTTATTTCAACCACACATCAAAGATTTATGACTGCTATTCAGCTGTTGTTTATAACGAAGAGATGTGGTGAGGCTCACAGATTTTATCATGCTTATTATTCTTTTGATAAATAAATCTTCCTTTGTTGCATACAGTTACAAAAATAGGTAGTTGGTGTTTGATAGTGATGCAGCTAAATTAGCACGAAGTGGTCCACTACAGTAACCTTATCACTGTAGGCAGTCTATTTGTCAGTGGAGGCCCTGAGGATGACAAGCTCCTGGGAGCGATCTACTGAAGTATGAAGAGAGAGATGGAGAGAGTCACAGTCTGTCCAATTAGTGTTCTGGCAGTGAAAACAGTGGATAAAAGAGGTTTTGTGCTGCAACACCAACAGTCTGTCATTCACAGAGCTGTAGATGTTATGTGAAAGAGGTGAGAAAATGAGTTTTAAAAGATGAGCTGAGTGTGCGATGAGTTGTGAGGAGGATGTATTCAGTCTACTTCCAAACATTATAATGCTTAGCTCTTGGTGAGTAGACCGAGTGTGATGGAGAGAGTCAAAGCAGAGAACATGTTATAATGGGATCAGACCAACTGCATGTCCTGTCCATGCATCAATGTTGATGACCCATAAATATTTAACAGAGCCGCATTATTTCAGATTGTGAAAGTGTTGTTTTCACATACTGAGTCACAGTGTGTGGAGGTGTGCATCATCCAAGGAGAGAATTTGTTCTGAAGAATCAGAAACAGTGGAAACTACCACAAAGATGTACCCTTTGTTTCTCTGTGGACAGATTTTACTTCAATAAGAATCATGTGAGAAGATCAAATCCACCTATGATCAGAAAGCTGATTTATTTGAGTCATATTGTCAAAAATACTAACGCCCAGCTACCGGAGAGCACGAGCCACTGCATTTCTAGTGCAAGTCCCAAGCCTGAATAAATGGTAAGGGTTGCATCAGGAAGGGCATCATAAAACATGTGCCAAATCGATGTTGCAAGATTGACTCGCTGTGGTAACCCCTGATAAAAGGAGAGGCCGAAAGAAGAAGAAGAAGACGACATTGTCAAAAATACTGTTTCAGTTGTTTTCTCTCTAAATCCACTATTTAAAAAAATTCATTGCATCTGAAGGATATATTAAAATATAACACTTTTTCCATTTGTTCTCAGTCCTTTGGACCCCAATATATAGTACCAGTCAAGGGTTTGGACACATTCACTTTTGATGAGCAGGTGTGTCCCAACCTTTGGTTGGTATTGTGTGTTGGTATAAACATATTATAAACACACATGATAATAATAATAAATTCAGGCCTGTTTCTAATAAGGGCATGGTACTGAGAGCAACTGAAGTAAATAAGGGCCTTGGCCTTTATTTAAGGAAATACTTTAAACTACAGTTACACAACCAAATAGCTGTCAATAATCTGAAAATATGATTTGTACTACAAACAATTTGGAGAGAAAAAAAAAAACTTTTGTTCAATGATAACGTTTTTTTTTTCATACAACTTTTCTATAACTACAATACATTAAATCTCAATTTCTTTTTCATGTCCTATTCTTTCTGCAGATGATGCATACCTTCTAACTGGACTAAACATCGAGGAGATTTACCCTGAAACAAGTAGTTTTATCACATATGATGGATCGATGACTATCCCTCCGTGCTTTGAGACCGCCACGTGGATCCTGATGAACAAGCCAGTGTACCTTACACGCATGCAGGTAATCAGCCATCAACCCATACCTGAGACACTGCTCGCAGAACCCACTCGGGCTAATCTGTCTCAGACAAGGACGCTCTCTATCAATATTTTTTTTTTTCCCTGTGAAACATGTCAGCTCACCACAGAAGCTTTCACTCAAATTTTCTTTTGTCTAATCCTTTGCATATTTATATCTGGAAAATAAGTCTGTGGAGCAGAAAGCATAGCTCACATTTACATTCTGCCTCTGCCTTCTTCCCTCTGTGGCCCTCTTACTCTCTCTGTCCCTTCTCCAAACTTTTACAATAGATGCACTCCTTGCGGCTGCTGAGCCAGAATCAGCCATCTCAGATCTTCCTGAGTATGAGCGACAATGTTCGTCCAGTCCAGCCACTGAACAACCGCTGCATCCGTACCAACATCAACTTCAGCATGCAGGGCAAAGACTGCCCCAACAACAGGGCTCAGAAGCTCCAGTACCGGGGTAAAAACTTCTACCATATTACCTCACCAATTTTAACTTTGACATCCATAGATTCGTCATGATAAACGTACTGAATCATACCATGCAGACACATCTATTTTCATCAGGCAACATATAATATTTTTGATATATAGAACTAAAGCCATGACATTGCTTCCAGACTAGAACCCTTCACTACCTTCTGGGACATAGTGCTATTTCACATAGAAAAGCTACCAGTTTATAGAGCAGACTCTTCGAGTCCTTCCTTTAAATAAAGAAAAAGTATTTAGTGATTGTTCAGATTTTCTGTCAAAATATTAGCTTATGCACAGCTTTAGGCCTTCAAAGAGTGTTTGAAAACAGCCAACATAACATTATCAATACGTAACTATCTGTTTCTGTCCTGATTATCTTCACACAAGGCTGTATAGTATACAGGCTTTGGGTTAATCTGTTTTAAGTAGTCAATCAGCATTTAGTAGCCCTGATGCTGTCCTTGTCTGAGCATATCATTAATTTGGCTTCACATTTTTTTTAATTAAACCATTTATTTTTTAAATCTGAAGGGGCTTTTCCTCAGAATGTAGACATTTGATCTGTTCTGTTACTTTTTCCATTCAGTAGTTTTTGTTCTGTTCATGATCCCAGAGCTCAAATCAACAAATGAAACAGACTCAATTTTCTCTACTTCACAGATCAACAGTTCAATTTTACATTTGGTCAAACTGCGCTTCTTCTTTGCTGTTGTTTTCACTGTCATGTCTGTTGAGTTATGGGTCAAACTATAATTTGATATGCAAATGCTCATTAGGATGGTTACTACAGTGGAAATGAGGTGTGTGCACATATGTATAGTTTCAAGTTGGTTGAGATTTTAAAAAAGAGAACCGTATGTGTGCATGGCTTTATAAATATAGTGAAAAGAATGTGTATAAATATTTTCTTTATTAAAAACCCAAGCCACATACACCTCTTTAGTAAAGTGTATATATATATAAAGCTTGTTTTCAGACCCAGTCCAGTGCCTGAACCAACTAAAGTATAATACTGCCTTCCTTCCTATGACTTTTTAAAAAACTAGTATCACACAGCAGCTGCAGGATCAATACTGTCTCAGACTTTTAGGAGGTTGTATGTGCAGAATGCTCATACAGCAAAACGTGTGCATTATTTTATTATTAACATCTTTTGATATATCTTTGTGATCTCACATAGCCAAAATAAAGGCTTTTCAACACAGAAAACAGCTCAGCTGCAGAACAACAGTCTCTATAGTGAAATAAATGGGAACAAAGTAGTCACGCTAAAGATAAATGCAACATCTTCAGTGTTCACCATTTTATTTTTGTAATCTGTACAAATCTCCTCTAGAGAACCACAATATTTCTCTGGTGTATCAAGTGGATTATTACAGTTTAGCTACAGCATTATAATGGCACTCTACAAGCACAATGTTGTCCATCATGGCTAAGCAAGTAAAATGGCCATCTTCCAACCAGAGAGTCGGCACATCAATCCCTCGGGCATTCATGTGTCTTTTGGCAAGACACTGAACCCCAAGTTGCCCCTAATATGTTCATTAGTGTGTGACAATAGGATAAAAAGCACACTATACTATGCATACTATATACAAAACAAATATATAGTGAAAAGCATTGTGTGAATGGTGACTGAAAATGATGTGTAAAGTACTTAACAAAATGTAGAAAAGGTTAAAAGGGTAGTATATAAGTTTATAACATTGACATTGTTGAAAAATGTATTATTACTTTTATTTTTATTATCTTTATTACACTGTTACAGGCCCTGCAGCTACTGATCTAATTGTTAACATTGACAGGGAACTGACTACATTTTGTTTTGATCATTATGATCAATTATTTCTAATCAAATTCACTCTCAGTTTCTAGAAAGGAATATCACTCACTACCGTCAACAAAACTTGCAACCAATTGAAAAAAACAAGACAGGAAGACAGTAAGACAGTGGCAGCATCAGAGCACCTGTTCTGACTGACAGATCTGACATTTAGGAGGCTGAAATTAGACTTGTCACAACTCCCTGCAACCTACAGTGGCATCACAGTCTGCCTCTTCATCGCTACTGTTTCAACCAATATATCTGAGTAACTGCTGCACAGAATTCTAGATTCCATCCCTTGAGTGCAAAATATGTTTAAGGCAAAAGGCAGCCTCAGTGCCTTCTACTCATTGTAGAGTTTACTGTACTGTGAACAAACACAAACCATGACTGTTGTTTCACTACATCTCTGTCTATCTTGCTCTGCTTCTTGTAATAGCCCTACTTCCCTTAAAAGACAGAATTCTTATTCTGTTCAGCAGATGCGAAGGAGATTTCAAAGCTCCCCATCCACCGTTCAGCCCCTTGATTGTCACAAATACACACTCTGGATACTGTCAGAGAGGCAACAGAAGGGACAAAAGCAGCTCTGCTTTTTTGATTGTTTGGAGATTTAAAGAACTTTAAGATTAATTGGTTTTGGTACGGCAACAGTGTCTCATTAAATGGGGAAAACTGTCTTTTTTCTAGGATTTGTGTATGGTCAGGAACAGGTGATCATCAATACTGCTAAATGGACTGACTCCAGTCCTGACTGGACTCCAGAATTGGAGTATTCATTAGAATTTCGAAAACAAAAAATATTTAATCTCAAATGTTTCAGGTCCTGATCTATAGACAGCATGTAATCATTTGGGGGAGTAATAAAATAATCCTCCAGCAACTGAACCTTTTAACACATTCAGGCCATAATATGGGGTGAGTTAAAATTCTGCTGCCCCATTTAGAAGCAACTAACAACTAACCAGCCTGCAACCATGTTGATCAATCTGTAGCGGTGGCCCAACACAATTAAACTTGAGCATTGAACTAAAGTGGAATTGTTTGGGATCATGTAAATACAACTAGGAACATCAGCATTCAGTGGCCTGAATATGAGCCAATTGAATATTCTGCCAGGAATTCTACATGACAGCAAACGACATTAGTCCAACATATAATCTGACCAACTATCCATCGTTTAAAGGCAAGAGAACTTGCATTTCAGAAAGTGTAAACCATTTTGAGATGCCTATACATCAGTAGCTGTATATTTTTACTTTCTAAAAAAGTGTAAACATGACAAAGCAAGTAGGTTGCTACACACACGTGACGCTCATGTGAAAAAGAACTTCAATCTTCTTCCAATTTTAAGATTTTACGCCTTCTGAATTGATTGAACTTTTTTGAATTGAAAAAATTGAAAACATTTTTTAAACTTTTTAAGTACGAAAGTAAATCTGATTGTGATGAAACACTCCAATAAATCCATTTTCCCACAAAAATGCCAGCTTCCTCTTCATCAAATTACAGTGTTTACTCATGCTCTTGACACCTCTGCATATTAGGTGTAATTTTCTGTTAGAGCTGCCACTTGAAAAATAATGGCAACTGTTCACACCCTCACTCCAGAACCCCTCCACCAGTCACACCCATATGCATTCTCTCCATTTATTCAAGCACCATCCCTTTAAAATTGCACATTACGGCTGAAAAATAAATGTGGTGCAGGGTGAGGTAGGGGGAATATTGTCAGAGAACAGCTGATCTATGAGGCTGGGACACATTGTATTTGATATATACAAAACACTGTATTTATATGTGCCATGTCTAAGTAAATCATTATTTTGATATTCTGGTGTCCTTCTCTTTTCCAGTGAACGAATGGTTGCTAAAATAGTATTCCTTGGATGAGTGAGGAGAGGAAGAGGATGTCAAAGATGGAGAGCGTAAACAAGACAAGGGAGAGGAAGAGGAGAGTGAGGAGAATGGAGGAAAGAAATGTGAAAAATGATCTTAAGGCTGTATCTCATCTAAGATTCTTTCACAGCATTGTATAAAGAACAACACTGGACATTATTGAAACGAAGGAACTTGCAATCAAAGAGACTCTTTTCATACATTGACAACTGTTTAAACAACTCAGTCTACCATATGCCGACAAGCCCTTTCCCACACTGTATGACTGCATCTATATAGACATTTTGATACCAATACATTTTGGGAGAAAACAAAACAAACTAAAAAAAGACACTTGGAAAGCAACTTAAAAAAATGTGGAAACATTTATTTCTTTGCCTCTCAAACCAACAGGACAATGTCAGGTCTTTGAAGCCTTTGTACATAAACGATTTTGCCATCAGTGGGAAAATCTAAGGACTAAGTCACTGCCCCCACCCCACCGGTCAAGACAAAGCAGTAAGCAAGACGTTTCATTACACTCACCAACAAGGCATGTACGCAGCAAAAGCAAAAGAAGGAACACAGCCTTACCTTGTCATTTTCCAAAACTGAAGTTACGTCACAGAAGAAAAGCAAATGTTTGCAGGCTTTGTTACAGCCTCAGAGCAGCCAATGTGTTGGCCTCATTTGTACATATTATTATTATTATCATCAATACTGCAGAAAATGAATATGTAAAGAACATGTAATGAGTTAACATTAAAAAGATATATAAAGATGATTAAAAAAAAAGACAGAGTTAAGAATTTTAACCAGCTTGACACACCTTGAAATCTGGAGCAGTTCTTAGTCCGAGCTGATGCCTTTTTTCTGTTTTATTGTTTACAATGGTCATACACTGTGTTTGAGTAATGTTATCAGCCCAATAAATGTGTCTGGAAAGTTCACTTTGGAAAATACTTCACTATATAATGATCTAAATTACTGTATCTGTATCTGTTTTGTACTGTTCCATATTAAATGTGTTGATCTGTCAATATTCTCCCATAGAGGCATGCTCACTAACACCAAGAGAAACCATTGCTCACATATCTTAGTGTTGCTGCTGATGGTACAGATGCAGCATTGCAGTCTGGAGCATATCAGCCACACACAGTGGAGGAACTGTCAGGGTTTCAGTCATAGATTATGTTGTGAAATGGGGAAGCAACTTGGTAAGACACATGACTGGCAAGGTGGTTTGGGGATCCTATTTTTAATAAAAATCAGATTTCTGCATTTTTATACCATCTAGCCTCTTGGCTAATGTAGGCAGGTACAGATGACCACAGTGTACACAGAAGGAGAAACAGTTCCATCACACATAGCATCCACAGAATCTGGGTTTTTTTCAAAACACATTCTGTATAAAACATTACAACTCTATGAAAACATATTTAATGTCATTATCTCGAGAGGCAAGGTTTAACAATTTTTGAATAGTGTAATTTTAAAGTTTGCAAAAGAACTTTGTTAAGCAAGTACATAAATGTACCCATTAGAAATATGACAGACATGAAAATTTCAGAATTGTATTTCAGAACCCTCAAATTAGTTTTTTCAATTTCTGATAGTTATGAATCAGACCCATTTTTTAATGTATTGCATTTCTCCATCACATAAACTCACTTTTCAACAAGAACATTAAAAGAACAAAGCGTAAGATTCAAGTGATTAAAGGTGAAAAACATGTATCCAGGAGTAGAGAAAAAAATGGCAGCACCGCATCAAGGTTAAAGTTCCGAGGGACAGGCTAGGACCAGGGGACCCTGAGGAGGGTGATAAAGGGTGGGTGGCTGCAGCTGGCATGACATATCCAGAGTCATAAATCATGAATAAAGAATAAAAATGAATAATGTGGTTTTAGTAGCAGCTCGCCATTGCCTGCTGATGACCCGTCTAAATGACTGACTGGACTTTTATACTTTTAGCTAATTTATTGATTGAGCCAAAAAAAAGTTGATTTAACATACACTTGTACATTGTTTTAAGCTCTATTTTCAGTCAGTGATTACAAACCGTTAATGATCCTTCTGCAGGTTCATCAACAGAAACCTCGTTATGACTTTTATTTCCTGGCTGTCTGATCATTTTCTCTGCGTTTCAAGGCACTGTCCTTGCCTGGAAACAAAAAAACTAGGTCCCAGTCCAGCCCGCAACCAATAGAACCTGACGGACTGATTTTATTGGCTGTAATAATTTATATTCATATACTGATATACTGAAGTTTATTGGCTAACTCAAAGTAATGGTATGATTTTGGGGACTTTAATGTAGGATTACAGTTATCGTATTATACAGTTTTCAAACACATAATATACATATACAAAACGTGGGGGTTGGAAAAACATAAGCTTGCAGCCCCTCTTTGAATAATGGAGATACGATTCCTCCACTTGCGCCATTGATCAGGCACCTAGGCATACAGACTATATAATACAACACCAAGTCAGAAAAAGTTGGAAAGGTATGGTAAATTCAAATGATGAAAAAGAAAAACATTGACTTTTAGTCATACAGACAGTATGAATCCAACCAATGTCAAGGTTTGTCACATCAACTTTATTTAATTTGTCAATAAACATCCATTCTTGCATTTTGGGCTGCAATACATTCCAAAAAAAGTTTAGACTGGGGTACTGGGATCATTTTAGGCTTGTAATGAGGTAAGAAATATATACAGTATATATCAATGTTGCTGTGTTGGAATGAGCAGAAACTAACAGGAGACGCAGCTTTGGTGTCAAAGCTAAGCCGATTAGTTTCTCCCAGAATTTAAAGGCCAGAATAAATTATTGTTCCAATTTGGTTGATTGATGTTATAGTCAGCGGCTCTAGATTGAGTTTAATTTAATTTCCAACAGTGTGAACCTGAGAAATATCTCAGGTTCCTCAAAGAAAGATTGGAAGGAATTTGCTTATTTATCCCTGTACAGTGCAGAATATCATTTAACCATTCAAAGAATCTGGAGGAATTTCAGTGTGTTAAGGGAGCAAGCTGATGGTGTACACCCGTGATCTCTGTTCCCTCTGACAGCACTGCATCAAGAAACATAATTTTACCAATAGCTGAAAGAACCAATTGGACAAGGGATTATTGTGAAACTACTTTGTCAAGAACTGCAATACTGTGCAAAAAATATTATATAAAAAATATTTTTCTGTACTTGGGGCTGCACGGTGGTGTGGTGGTTAGCACCATCACCTCACACCAAGAGGGTTCCAGGTTCAATCCCTGCCTGGTGCCTTTCTGTGTAGAGTTTGCATGTTCTCCCCGTGCATGTGTGGGTTTTCTCTGGGTACTCCGGCTTCCTCCCACCATCCAAAAACATGCATGTCAGGTTAATTGGTGACTCCAAATTGTCCATAGGAGTGAGTGTGAGCGTGCATGGTTGTTTGTCTCTATGTGGCCCTGTGATGGACTGGCGACCTGTCCAGGGTGTACCCTGCCTGTCGCCCGATGACTGCTGGGATAGGCTCCAGCCCACCCGCTACCCGACCGACGGACTGTCGGTATAGAAAATGGATGGATGGATTTTTCTGTACTTTTCCAACTTTATTTTAATTTGTTTTCAACATTTGCAATATGAATACAAGGTGTAATACAGTGATAGTTTCAGCAATGGTAGAGGCTAAAGACACCTGATAATCCTGAGGCAATTCACAGGTGGAATTCAGATGATGAGAATCTGAGATGTTTCATCCCTATCAGTAATTCTCTACCTGTATTTCAAGAAGATAGAAAGAAAATATGAATCAGAGGATACAGAGACTCCACGGCCTGCTGAAGGAGGAACTGTTTCATCTAAAGTTGAAACAAAAGTTACAGCTGTTGATGATTATGATGATATCTCTCTTTTGTCCAGTGGCCACAATTTTATCTATAAACTATTTAAGAAGTCCAGCATCATGAAGACAAGAACCAACCTGCAGCTGAAACTGATTTTCAGATCAGAATATTCTGATGATTCAGAATCCTGCATCAGAGAGCTGCCATTTCAAGAGAACTGGACTGTTTATTTTATGAAATGCCTGATAATCCTGATGTGATTTGCATAATGAAAATTGGATGTTCTGTAACTGGAATAAACATGGAGCTCAAAAAGAATTTGAACTCAGAAACATTGGAGAACTCAAAAAAGACATTCTGTCTGAAGACATATAGCAAGGTAACTGTTGTGTGACTGTGAGGGACTATTACTATGATTATGAACCAAAGTGTTACTTTGACAGTTATTCTAAACCCTGCTGTAAAAAGGAAATAATCACTGAATCAGAGGACACAGATATGAATAATTTATCCACTGAGATGACAGCTTGGGAGCCTCCTTCCATAAACTTTCACCAGATGGGGAACAGGACTGTCATGTCTGTTAGTTTTGTTTTGTTAAGTTCATGGTTAGTCTTTAGTTTTTGCCATGTTTTCCTTAGTTTCTCTTGCCCTGCCATCAGCCTCACTCACGTTACCTGTGCTTTTCCCCTCAGCTGCACTCCATCAGCAATCACCCTCCACAATATTTAGTTTCCAGGTTTTCTCATGCATTGCTTAATGTGACCACAGTTCAGACATTAAAATCGGGGACATTTTCAATGCAGCGGTGAAAAATCATTAAATACTATCATTATGAAAAAAAAATGCAGGGACAAGTACTTTTTCATGTATTTTAACTAGGGCTTATTTTTGCGTTAACTAATTAATTCATTATCGCCGACAGTTCTTTGTCTCCCATTAACAGTTTTTATTATTTATCATTTTTATTTTAAACGTCCGTTTCTCACTTGCTTTTATTTTGAAAAAGTCCATCGTGAGCGAGCCTAGTATGTTGCTTACCTCTGCGGCTCACAGGAAACAATCAGAGAAAAAAGGGAATGGCGGATAAATCGGGCTGAACAAACATGAAGAAGGTTATGGAACTTTTAGATGGCCATTTTCACTTCCATGTTCTTCCAGTCGACAGAGCCAAAGTTATTTGTTAGCACTGCAACATTGAATTGTCTTATCACAGGAGTACTTCAATCATATGACTGTACAGTTTCAATAAAAGTGCGTTATTTGCTACTATTGAATTCATTATTGAATGACAATTAATGCGATTAATTGTAAATGATCACAGGAAATCATGCAATTAACGCAATTAAAGAATTTAATATTTGCCCAGCCCTAATTTTAACTAGCTTTTATTACACAAAAGGTTGCAATTAAACAAATGGATGACATCACCAACCATCCATCCACTGAGGAAGACAAAAATATCAATATAAGTTAGGATGGATTTTTTGGTCAGAAGTTTCTACTCACAGCTGAATACTGAACTGATATTTATGACACAAAAGGTGGCAATAAAAAAAAAAAATGGGTGACATTACAGTTTTCTCCTCATTCATCCACCTCCACCTCAGGATCCTGGATAGAATAAGAGCAGAGGAGAATATGAGAAAAACATGTCATCACCTGGTAATCTCATGCCAATGTTAACGTTACAGCTTCACTAATGATGGATATGAAAACAGTGTCATAATGTTAACGTTCATTGACTATTATAACGTTACATTAGGTCTTCAATTCAGATAAACGATCATACTTACTTGAACGTTACATCACTTCACACACACTCACAGCCAAGTCTACTGCCAGTTCACACAAAATAAATAAGTTAATACACAACATACAATTTATCGCGGCCGCTGACTCCTTTTCTTTCGTTTTTGCCGCCTCTGATCGTTGTTGTTGACGCTGCTGCGTCTGTACGTCATACGACGTCTTCTCTGGCGATGCGTTAAATGGCTATATCATAATAACTGGTGTTTGAGTCTGTGTGCATTTCCTCCTATTCAGTGTCAAATCGGGGACAGTTTTGTTTGTTTTGTTTGTCCATATCAGGTATCTTCATGTTTTCACAGTCATAGTCAGGTTTTTTTTTTTGCAAAGTTTTTTCATAGTTCAGGTTTTTGTATTTCAGCTCAGCCACGCTTTTTGTTTTTTGTCTACAACAAATCAAGTTTTTCTTTGAAATATCTGCATCCGGGTCCTACCTTCTCCACCATGACACACTCCACTCCACTCTTATCCAGTATATATATATATATATAATGCTATATATAATGCTATATATAATATATAATAAAGTATATATATATATACTACAAATTGCTTTGGATGCAGTAACACTTTAATTTCAAGTATGGGCCAACATTTTATCTATTTTCACCTCTGTCATTTTACTTTTCCCTGCCTCTATGAAAGGGGTAGCTACAGATATGCGGGAGCCTGCCTCTGAGCCTGCCTCACTCTTGCAGTTGGAAATCAGATGGAAATTATTTATATAGTATGTTGCTAACATTATTACAATCAACAGGACCTGGAAGTTTTATGTTACAGAGCTCTTAGGTTATTTATTTTTTTCCCCTTTGTCCTGTCCAGCATTATGGCAGCAGAATTGTAGTCTGAATACCGTTTATGCCAAACAGATTTGCTTTGCCAAGGAAAACTTTATGAATCTAAAGCTCCCCTTGATGCCCATCAACTGCATATTTCTTTATTTTTGTTACAATATCCATCCATCCATCCATCATCTGCCGCTTATCCGGGGGTCGGGTCACGGGGGCAGCAGCTTGAGTAGAGAAACCCAGACGTCTCTGTCCCCGGCCACTTCATCCAGCTCTTCCGGGGGGACCCCGAGGCGTTCCCAGGCCAGCCGAGAGACATAGTCTCTCCCCTTGATGCCCATCAACTGCATATTTCTTTATTTTTGTTACAATACTTAACATGTAATTATGCCGAACCGGACAGGGAAAGAGGAAGAGCAAAGAAAAAGAAACAGAACAGAAACAGAAAGAAAAACCAGACAACCAGCTACTACACCTGTAAAAACAAAACAGACAACAATCCATGGCCTCTGAGGGGAATCCAGCCTTAGCGCCACCAGGAGCACCTGAAAGCAGACAAGCAGAGAAAAAACAAACACACAAACAAACAAAAACAAGCACAAGAAGCGGCAATCGCAGACAACACAACTGTGGATATAGATGACCTCAAACCACAGGATAACATATCAACTGCTTTGCAAGCTTGCTACTGGGCTAATAAATGTGTGTGTGTGTGTGTGTATGAACATGCAATACACATGGCACAAGTCCTACATGATAGCCATGCTTAGTTATGAGTGTATAAGTGTATAGGGGCACAATCTACCCAAATTGAGGGGCAGGCAACCTTGTAGGACTGGGAGCGCGGCCCTCTGGGCAGCCTACATACCCAAAGAGCCCTACCGACCAGATACCACTGAGTGCAACCACCCTTCAAGACCTAATGTGTGTGTGTGTGTGTCTGATAAGTACTAATGTCAAAGGTGTAATTAAATCAGGGGCAGGGAACTCTGAAGTTTTGAATGCTCAGACTCATGGGAGACGTGATTGTTTCCTGCCGTTTCCATAGCAGCAGACATTCGTGCAAAGTAATTGAATACTATGTCGTCAAATGTTTTAGCATGTTGGAGGTATTTCCTAACCTTGATGTGATCAAAGCTCTGCACGTATTGCAACTGGCCCTAGTATTGTCCTTTTTTGGTGAAATATAACCAAACTTTGAAGTGCTTCTGCCTCAACGCCATGTTGTAAACATTCCAAGCCTAAAAAGGAAGCGTGCAAATGCGTCAGACATTAACAGAACCTATAAACGGATCATTAGACAGGCGGATTAACAATTCCACGGAATCAAACTAGTGGGAATGAGAACCGGTTCTCGATTCCCATCCCTAAACAGGACCCTGCATCTTTCCAAGATTTCTTTGGGAAACTGGTCATTAACACTGTAGTCTGTTCCTCTCAGCTCCCTGCCGCAGCTCCTCCAGTTCTTTCTGTCTATAATGTTAAAATTTGGCCACAATAGGTCTCGGTCTGCGGGCATCAGGTCTCTTCCCTCCCAGGCGGTGAACTCGGTGAAAGGTGATATTCTTCATTGTATCTCCTGGAAGTTTAAGGTGTGTTTGGATGGAGTTTCCTCATCCGCCTGTTCCGGGATACCAGAAAACACCAGGTTTTCCCTCGTACTGCAAGTCTGAGATCAAAAATTGTTTATTTAATTATTTGGTTTTCATCGAAAACTCAGCAAGAAAAATCACTGCCAGTCTCCAAGCACAGAATATTAGGTTATGCAAGTGATATTGTTTTATTTGGTTTTTTTCTGGGCTTTTTTTTCTATCTCACATTTCTACACTTTTGCACTGTTTTTCACTTCTGTCTTTCTTCCCCAACTTGCTGCGTTTCCACCTCAGCACTTTATAATAATGTTAACATACACATCACACAGAGATTTGCGCTGCACACGCCATCAAACACCACACTTACACGGCAGTGACAGCGCGCATACACATAATAGCAAACAGCGGACGCACTCACAAACAGAAGCGCACAATCAATTGCTCACTCAATCGCATGTTCACGCAAGCATATGTGCACACGCACGGATATAAATAATTTTTTTTAGCAAGCATCCAGCACTCTTTGTTTTAGTGTAAGCATGTCCACACTAAGGTTTATTTCATGGAATGTGCATGGAGCTCGGTCCAGGGAGAAGAGATTAAAAATCTCCTATAGACTGACATTGTTTTATTACAGGAAATTAATTTATCAAAGCACAGTTTCCTCATGTGTACTCAGCCTGTTACAACTCCAGATAAAGAGGTGGAGCCATTTTGATAAGCAGAAAAGTAAATTTCACGGTAAACAACACAGTTATAGAGCCAGCAGGCAGATTTATTATAGTTAACTTATTAATCCAAAATATGAATTTATGCATTGCTAATATATGTGGTCCGTACTACAGGAACAGAGCATGTGACTGGAGCGGAGCTGCAAAATATAGTCGGAGCGTGGAGCAACTGTTTATCAAATGGCGGGAGGGATTGGTCCTTGCCGCTTCAGTCCCGCTCCGATACTGCTCACACCACGAGTCTGGGGCATGCAGAAATCCACCCAGAATTCACCTGTGCCTTCAACAATTAAGAAAACTGTTAGCATACACTACAAATAGTTTGTTGTGTCATGCAATAAACCCACTACAGGTATGCCACACAGTGTGTTCCCGGATGAATTGCTCCCTCTTTAAAATTTGAGTGAGCGTGTAGCGATGGAGCTGAATAAATTTTTTTGGTGAGCGGAACTGATTGGAGCGTTTTGGAAGAGGGGGGAGCGAACACCTATGTGAGCGAGGAGCGGAAATTCTTACCGCTCAGCTCTGTTCACATGCTCTGTACAGGCAGTCAGTGGAACTGGCAGTCCACAAATATTGTTAAACAATATATGAATGATTTTAGTCTTTGTGAAAGAATACACTTTCTTCTCATCAGTACACCACTCATATTCAAGAATAGATTATGTCTTAGATAGCAGCTCTTTGATGAGTGATGTTTCAGACACTAAAAATCCCTCCATCACTATCAGTGATCACGCACCAGTCTCTCTCACACTGAAGAATAACACCACCAGCGAGACAATGGAGATTTAATGCATCGTTACTAAAAGACCCCAATTTTCTAGAAAATAATGACCTTCAGGGAATGTCAGCTTGTGTTCTATGGGAAGCAGGAAAGCAGTTCTCTATCATATGAGAATATCTCCCCACAACATATAGAATATATGTTATGGTTTTTACTGACATTCCAGCAGCTGACGTGAGAACTTCTTTAAGACAAACGCCTACCTGGCTGTCCCTGCGCCCTATAAATGGACCCAGCTGCGCAGGGATCTCTGCTTGTATTCAGGCCTGGGCTCCAGTAATCTTAGATCCTTTGATACAGCTCCACAATTTATATATTTCACTCGATTGACAGTTATTTAACGTAACCGATGGTGATGTAGACCTCATTAACCAGTATCTTTTAAAAAAAAATTCTTAAATTCTTTCCTAAGTTGTTTTTAAAACATTTCTTCAGAAAACTTTACGTCACATTCATGAACATGTTCTTAGACTGGGAAATTGTTCAAATTTTTGCTCTTAGATAAAAATGCCATGAGACTGAAGATGCCATGTACAAACACATTCCAGATTCCTATGGTGCACTTAATTATGGAACAAGTGAGTGCATGCATCTGATAAAAAGAAGTCTGAGGGTTGGTCAGTGGTGTTATCAACCAGGGGGCCAGCACATATCCTTGATCTCCCAATAAAAGAAATCGTCATAAAAAGCCACTGTTGCAGAAAATCTAATTATTAAAAGATATGTACCAATGAGCCATGTGTCACCAGCTGCTCCTTGTTTGAGACCCATGTCCACAGAGCTGTTCTGTAAGATGAAGGAGTCGTGTTCTCCTCATGGGAAGTGGGAGATTACCTTCATTAGATGAAGTGATAATGCTTGCGGTTAAGTTGTGGGCATGGATCAGGCAAGGGTGCTTTAATGCGCATGTGTGTGCACTCAGTTGCACTGATGGTGTTAGGAAGACCAGCAATAGAATTAAATCCCCTCTTGACTGTGACTTGTTCTTCACCTGAATGTGAAAACATTATGTATTGTGTGACCATTAGATTTATTGCATCAACGACTCGCAGGAGCGCAGCTGATGGATGTGATATGCCCACCCTGTCGTCCAAGGTCGAGAGAACCTGCACATGTGGTAGAACAGAGTTGGATCGTTGTGTATGGCTCTGCAGTGCTGGCTTTAAATGATTGCAAACATCCATGAAAACAGCTCTTGGTAGCCTAAAGTGTCCAAATAGGTACTTATCACTTTCTGCAAATAAATCTGCATGGTCATGAAAGATTAGTTCCCTCTGAAGGGCATGATCTGCAATATCTTGCAGCAACAGTCGACATGCCACTTTGTGAGTTGGATTAGGATGAAAAAAGATCACGTTTGGCGTCTAAAAAGGGTGAAAGCACTAATTGATGGCATGATTTACAATTTAACTAAATGAAAATCAAAATATTGATGTACTTACTTTATTTTTTAAAAAACTGCTTTTTTTTAAAAAAAATGCTTTGTATATTACCGGGAGTTATTTTAAAATGAATTAAAAAAAATCCAACATATATATTACTGTAATTGCAAATGTAAAGCAGAGTTTTTTGTGCTTATCTGTGCCAGCATGCTGTATTAAATCAGCATGTTGAGCACGTATCTCACATTTACAAAATCGACAGAATGCCTTTATGTTATATCCCACCTGAGGTCGTATCCAGTGTTTCAATCTCTTTCTCCCACTCTATACTATATTTATTTCCATATTTTTTCCACTTTTTCCCGCTCATCGTCAGTCACTCTGTCTCTGTCTGACTCCCTCTGTCATTGATCTGCATGAGAGTGTGGGTGTGGGCTGTTACAAGGAAAAAGGGGTGTGGATGGTCATGGAAAAGGACAAACTATTGTGTTGTCACATTCTTGTGTCTCGTTGTTGTGGAGACTGGAGAGCCGGGAGAGAGGCAGCAAAGCAATCCCAAATAAGCGACTACACTTTAGAAAAACAAGCCTAAAAACCGACAACCCACGACTGACGAGATTTACAAGCGACTTTACAGAAAAAGAAGCCCAAAGTCGCCTATAATAAGCGGACTTGGCAACTATGCTGCTGGAGACAAAGAGACAGAGGAGTCCTGATGTGGAGGGAGATGTTGGACGGTGACAGGTGTGACAGAGAGGATAAGGGCACAGGTAGGGTGTGAGGTCTGTGTTGCTGAAGGCAGGTAAGGTGTTGATCTGAGCTGAGCCTATTGAAAAACAAGTTCAGCTCATTGGCCCTGTCCAAGCATTCAATCAGTCTGACCCTGTCATCTTTTTCATCCCTGACCACACATCTCTTACATTATTTTGCTGGAGCCTTTTTTTTTTTACAGTTTCTTTCTATACACCTCCTTGTCTTATTTTTCAACTGTTTTTGAACAGTCCCCAATATTTCCCTATCTCCTTCTCTTGAAGGCTTTCTTTTTAAAGTTCAGCAGCTTTTGTGTGTCACTGGTGATCAGGGGTTTGTTTTTGGGAAGGTACCTTACAGTTCTTGTGGAAATAATACTCTCCAGACAGAAGTTGATGTAATCTGTCACACACTCAGTCATGACATTGATATCATCTCCATGTGGTTGAGAGTGCATTCCAGTCGGTGGATTCAAAGCATCCCCGCAGAAAATCTTGCCAGAAAGTGCCAGACTTGTTCTGTTCAAGATCATGCAGTGACGGGTTTCTGCTTAACAATTGGTATATAGTTGGAGGTGAGAAGAAACAGATTGTGGTCTAATTTTCCTAGCAGGGCAGAGGAGCTATATGCATCCTTGACATTAGCATAAAATTAATCCAGCCCTAGCCTGCCCTATGACTGAACTAATGACATCACAGACTGTATCGGCAACAACTGCAGGTAATATATAAACCGCTACCAGAATAACACAGTTGAACTATCTTGGTAGATAATATGGACAAAAACATACAGATAACAGTTTAATGTCCTTGATACAGATCCTCTCCTTCACAGTGACATGTCCAGGATTACACCATCTGTTGTTAACAAGCACCGTGATACCTCCACCTTTGCTTTTGCCACTGCGCCTGATGTCTCATTCAGCTCGTATTGTCTTAAAGCTGGGGAGAGATGGATTTGAGTCCGAGATTTGTTCTTCCAACCATGTTTCAACGAAACACATAATACTGTAGTCTCAATATTGAAGTATAGTGTCTTCCTGAGCGTTCCAAGCTCGTCCATTCTGTTTGGCAACAATCTACTATTTCCCATCAATATCAAAGGTCAGTAGGTCTTCCTCCACCTGTTTTTTCTGATCAACTGCATTTGTTATCTAGAAAGCTTTATTAGCTGCTCCCAATAGTAAATTAATTTTGCATTGAAATGGCATGTAAAAGCTTTTGAAAAAAAATATTGGGACTTTAAGTTTATAATAAACTTTTTGATGATTCATTGTGTCAAATGTCTTTTTCAGGTCCGTACTGCTCTTGTCTAATGATAATGTTAAATATCTTGGCTAAAATCCGAATGGTTTTGGATGGAGAAGCTGTTAAATAAAACTAATGTCAGAAGTTTTAGATGTTCATAGTGTGTCCACCTGTGCTTGTGAGTCATATGTCTTGAGGAGAACATCATTTAAATGTATTAGTTGTTAATACCCTACATCCTCTTTAAATTCTGAGGTTTTTATGGAATAGAATATAGTGTGAAATCATCAGGTTTGTAAGGAGCAGGTTTCCTGGGCAGCCATTCTGCTGCTGTCAGGACCAAGAGTCAAAGTAAATGAGACTGGAATCAATGAGACTGGAAGCAAGAGGCTTTAGTAGAGATTATTCTTTAATACGGTGTTCACTGGTGTAGATACCAGATGTGCTCGGGTTACCAGATCCGCTCAGGGCCCTGCACCTGTTGGTGACGTCACATTCTATGATTGGCTGGACGTTGGCACAATGACGTAAGGGAATGTGATTGGTCCGGAGAACTGAAGTAGTAAAAAAAAAAACCACACAAAAAAAACCCAACCTATTGAAGTTGTTTTCGCTGTTCTTCGTAGGAAACATGGACGGCTTTTACAAAGAAATCCAGCATTATCTTTCGAAAGAGACTTGACCCCGAGCACATCTGTTTCTTATGAAATGGGACGCAATGTAGTTTGTAATAAAGTTGGAGTTTCTATTAAATAACCTCATATTGGCAAAAAATACTTCATTCATAAAATGTAAATAGTGGGGTAAACGTAAACCCACTACTTTATGTTTTCTTAAAAAAGCTGTTTTTTGTGACTTTTATAGAAATGCTGACATGATTAGCTCAGTTTCCAAATACATTTTGTATTGAAAAAAAAGTTTACGAGTGGCAGATCTGGTAACCCGAGCATATCTGGTACCTACACCAGGTCATACAGCTCGTTTGCATCAGAGATAAGACCTCGACACGAAAAATCTCTCCTTGAAAACGGAGGAAAAACAAAACTGTGAAACTTACCGTGTAGAATAAATAAACTAAAGCTATGAGTAAGAATAAATTACAAAACAAGATAGCACTGCAGGAGGATCGCTCACTGCAGGCTCGTGGAACTATGGTTCAAGGTTCGAGACAAAAGGCTGATAATGATGCTCATGGGGAGAGACAAACATACTAGCACAAGACAAGGGAAACGCAGACTATTTGAACACATGAGGGACCAAGGGGAACAGGTGGAAACACTTGGGAATCAGGGAAGACGATGAGACGCTTGACACGGGAGGAAGGGCAAGATACCTGAAACGAGAGGAGAAGGTCAGTGCTTTCAAAATAAAACAGGAAATGACGAGACAAGACATGGAACAGAACATAAACGGTGACAGACTGAGGTTAATCATTAAAAGCAATTTTAAAAAGGTGTGTTTGTGTCAGAGGTTTGAAGGTGGACAAGTCAGTACAGTCACGGATGTGTTTGGTGAGAGGGTTCCAGAGGGAGGGGGCAGCTGCAGAGAAGGCTCTGTCACCCGAGATTTGGTGCTTGGTTCAGAATGGTGGCGTAAGGAGGTTAGCATTAGATGAACGCGGAATGGATTGTGGTGATGGAGCAAGTCAGTGAGGTAGGATGCTCTCCAGAGCAGCGAGGAGAGACGAGGGCAGACGTGAGCCAGCTTCGCCAGCTCCCACTGGCAAAGGCAGTGGCGAATCTGCCCGGGTTCCCACTGGCGAAGGCGAGGGCAGACGTGAGCCAGCCCGGGCTTCCACTGGCAACGGCGAGGACGGGCGTGAGCTCCCCCGGGCTTCCACTGGCGAAGGCGAAGACAAAGATGAACCCACCCGGCCCACCCCCGGCGAAGCCCACAACCCCCCCTTCAAGGAACGGCTCCCAGACGTTCCAAATTCAGGGTGGGAGGGAGGGGCTCTGAACATCGTAGCAGGCTTGGCCTTAGGTGGAAAAACAGGCTTGGTCTTGGGTGAAACCACAAGCTTGGTCGTGGCTGGAACCACAGTCTTGGTCGTGGCTGGAACCACAGTCTTGGTCGTGACTGGAACAGGCTGGGTCGTGGCCGGAGCCGTCTGGGTCGTGGCCGGAGCCATCTGGGTCACAGCTGGAACAGGCTTGGTTGCAGCGGGGTTAGCGGGCTGGAGCATAGCGGCATCAGCGGGCTGTAGCTGGACCTCGGCAGCGGGTTGGTGCAGGACCTTGGCTGGTGCATATCGGTGGCAGCCGGCTTGGGAATGGCGGCGGGCTGTGGGGACAGCAACACAGGAGAAGACACTGGGGAGGCAAAAGGAGAGGTGAGAGTGTGGTGGAGTGTGGCCGATACCACGTCCGAGTCTTTGCCAAAAATGTCCATCATAGACTCATAGTGGACTTGTCTCACTATTCAATTCAATTCAATTTTATTTATATAGCACCAGATTACAACAATTGTCATCTCAAGGCACTTAAATGATGTAGTCCAATTCAAAACAATTGGAATTTAATTAATTGTAATCATAATTAAATTAATTCATATAGAGCCAATTAAAAAAATAACACCATTCAAAGGAGAGCTGTTGGAACAGGGAAACACAAGTTAATAACCACAATAATGTCACATGTACATAAAATCATTTGAGAAATTAAACAAGGGGAAAAAAGAGCAAAGTGAGGAAAGGTGTGACAGATGAGGTCCCCCATTAGTCTAAGCCTATAGTATCTTAACTATGGGATGTTTCAGGATTACCTGAGCCATCCCTAACTATAAGCTTTATCAAAAAGGAAAGTTTTAAGCCTAATCTTAAAAGTGGAAAGGGTGTCTGCTTCCCGGACATTTACTGGCAGCTTATTCCACAAGAGAGGGGCCTGATAACTGAAGGCTCTGCCTCCCATTCTACTTTTAGAAACTCTGGGAACAACAAGTAAACCTGCAGTTTGGGAGCGAAGTGCTCTGTTTGGAAAATATCTTACAATGAGATCTTTAAGATATGATGGAGCTCGGCCATTAAGAGCTTTATATGTGAGGAGAAGAATCTTAAATTCTATTCTGAATTTAACAGGGAGCCAATTAAGAGAATGATCTCTCCTGTTAGTTCTCATCAGACTTCCCCAGACTTCCTGGATTGCGGGGGTCCCCGGAGCCAGCCCCCACCGGAACACTTTCAGGACATCCCCAGACAATTTCCACCAGTCGAACATGTCGACCCCTCAGCCAAGCCATTGTACAAGGCCACGAGTCGGCTCTGGGGAGCGTAGAAGACTGCTGGGTCCATGTCTGGTGAAATCCTTCTGTCAGTAACGATGGTGTGAGGAAGGTGAGTCTGCTGAAAGGAGGATGTTGTTGGTGACTTTCAGGAGGGCTGTTTCAGTGCTGTGTTGGAAACGGAAACCGGATTGAAATGGTTCGAACAGGTAATTTGAGCAGAGGTGGGCTTTGAGTTGTGTGGCGACAGTACGCTCCAGTATTTTGGATAGAAAAGGGAGATTGGAGATGGGCCCAAAGTTCGACATGATGTCAGGGTTGAGTCCAGGATTTTTGAGGATGGGGGTGACAGCAGCCTGTTTGAGTGAACGGGGGACTGAGCCAGACCTGAGGGAGGAGTTTCTGTGATGAGTGTGAAGATGGCTGGTAAAGAGTTTTTAATGAGATGAGATGGGATCCAGGACATGTAGAGGTTTTCATGCCTGTCATGATTTTGGGCAGCTCCTCTGGTGACACGGGGGAAAACTGAAACAGAGTATTGAGGACATCCTTGTACTGCTGAAGGTAATCTGTATAGGCTCGTAGGTGGACAGTTAAACCGTTTTTTATGTCTTTCAAGCTGTCGTTTTTGGTGATTTCATTATGTGTAGTACCAGAGGGCAGAGTGGGTGAATGAGACAGTTTTATTTGTGATGGGGGCCAGCTGATTGAGACAGGAGGAGAATGATTTGGTATGGAACTTGGTGAGGTCAGAAAGATTGTCAGTTAACTGAGGGGGGAAGGCAGATATTTTACTTGCAAGAGAGGCAGAAAGAGCAGAAGGGGGGATTGTTTTGAGGTTTCTGAAAGATATTGTCCGTTTATCCTTAGCAGTAGGAATGGGGGTGTCAATGTACATGATAATTGCCAGGTGGTCGAAGATGTTGAGGTTGAAGCTGGAAAGGTGATGTATGGTGAGACCAGTGGAGCAGACCAGATCCAGGATGTGATCACGGCTGTGGGTGGAAAAGTTGACATGTTGAGTGAAGTTGAAGCAATGTAGCAGTTCCAGGAATTCAGTGGCAGATTTTTCAGTCAGTGTCGATGTGAATGTTGAACTCTCCCAGAAGAACGGAAGGTGAGATGGCAGATAACTGAGTGACCAGAGGAGTGGGACCAGAGAGTTTGAAAGTGAGATGTTCGAAGGAGCGAGCACCAGGGATGGAGATGGTGGCTGTTTTAATGTCCTTTCTGTAAAATGCTGCGACACCTCCTCCCCGCCCCTCAGGTCGGGGTTTGTCAATATAAGTGAATCCGGTGGGTGTGGTCTGATTGAGAGAAAAGTAGACCAGAGGTTTGTGCCAGGTTTCAGTAATACAGAGGAAATCCAGGTTATTATCAGTTATAATTCATTCAGAATTAGACTTTTATTGTTGAGTGAGCAGGTGTTGAGCAAAACCAGTTTAAGGTGACATTGCTTCATGATAGGTTGTGATGACTGAGGAAGGGGGCAGAGATTTGATAGGTGCACATGTTGCTTGTTGTGATAACGTGATGAGGAAGTTGCCGTGCATGAGCAGGACCAGATGGATGGGATAGAGTCAGGAGTTGTACTCATCTTGCTCCTGTTCATAGAAGGTAATGCAGAACATGTATTGATTACAAAACAGTAACTTCATGAAGAAGCTGGTGTCCTCACTGTTGCTATATTTTATGCAACAAATCAAATCAAACAAGTGTCACAACGATAACAAAAAAAAACTGAAAAGGAAGCCAGTTTGGCTACATTTGTCAATGCAGAGTTTTACTGACGTAAAAAAACAAACACAAAACAACACATTTGAAGGAACAGATCTCCCACACTCTGAATGATGCTTATCTGTACTCACAACCTAAAGCAACAGGCATTTATACACAAGGGAGCGCTGTGAGATGAGTTTTGTTTCCTCTTCTCACACTATCCGATGTAAATGATGAGGGATACATTTTTTTAAATGCATTCAAATTATATGTTGGAGGCAAATATAAAATCCTATCAATCATGATTGACATAATGTCAAGTTTAAGGGTTTTGTTGTGTTTTTAGTTCTTGGTTTTGTCATGTTTTATTTTGGTTTCCCTTGCCGTATCACTCTTGATCATTAGTTCATCCACGTCACCTGTTTCGTTCTCAGATGCACTCCATCACCAATCACCTCCCATCAGTATTTAGTTTCCAGGTCCCCTCATGTTCATGGCAAAATCCTCACCATCATCACTGCTAAATGTTTTGTCACATCAGGTTTTACCTCATGTTTTTTCACAGCCACAGCCATAGTCAATTTTTGATTGTTTGTTTATTTCTCTACTGTTTAGATTTATTGTATTCCGCCTCAGCTGCGCTTTGTGTTCTTTTTGTTTAAATGAAATCAAGTTTTCCTTTAAATATCTGCATCCGTGTCCTCAAACATCCACCACACCACAGTTAACCAACCTGTTGGGACATATAGTATTAAAATCACTTCACTGACCACACAGAACTCACAATTTAAAACCAAAATGTGCCAAGTAATTTTAGAATCTGAATGAATTTTCCCAACTGGCGAATTTATTTCTCTTTCTTCGTGCTACAATCTGGCAATTTGATAAATATAATGTACATTTTTCTGACACTGTAACTGCAGTAACAAGATATCTTTTCATATTGCACAATTCAGCAATGCCACACAGGTGAGTGGGATGGAGGTGCGGCCTGAGGCCTGAGATAGTCGGTATGATGTGGAGTCACTGTTACTTGGATCTGCACCTTTAAACGTCTCATCTCTGTTGCATATGTGCAATAATACATTAAAATGCTTTTGCATGCAACGTCTATTGGATGAGAGAGAACTTTCTACAATTAAATGAAATCAAAACTGAGATCATTCTGTTTGGTAGCAAAGAGAAAAGGGTCAGCACTGGTAAATACCTTGAGCCTCAGGCCCTTAAAATCACTGATCAGGTTCGTAACCTTGGAGTGTTGATAGACTCCGATCTGACTTTCAGCAGCCACATCAAAGCTGTCACAAAGGCAGCTTTTTACCGACTCAGAAACATCAACAGAATTAAAGGTTTTCTCTCACAAAAAGACCAGGAGAAACTCACCCATGCATTCATCTCCAGCAGACTCAATTACTGTAATGGTCTTTTAACTGGACATTAAACATCTGCAGCTCATCCAGAACGCTACTGCTAGAGTTTTAACCAGGACTAGGGATCTGAACACATCACACCAGTTTTAAAATCTTTACTCTGGCTTCCAGTCAGTCACAGAATAGATTTTAAAAGCCTACTGATGGTTTACAAATCCCAGAACGGTTTAGGCCCAAAATCCATCTGTGATATGTTCAGAGAATATAAACCCAGCAGAGCTCTTAGATCCAAGGACTCAGGTCAGCTGGTCCAGTCCAGAGTCCAGACTAAACATAGAGAAGCAGCATTTAGCTGTTATGCTGCAAACATGTGGAACAAACTGCCAGTGGAGATTAAACTGTCACCAAATGTAGACATTTTGAAATCCAGGTTAAAAACATTTATTTTCTCATGTGTCTATGCATGTAATCTGCACAGTATCTTTTAACTTATCTAGACTGTTGTTTGTTTTTATTCATCTTAATTCATTTTAATTATTTTATTTCTTTCTATTTATATTCTTTTACATATTTTTAATGCTTTTTCTGCTCCCTGCTGCAATGCTTTTATTTTATGTAAAGCGCTTTGAATGGTTTTGTACATGAAATGTGCTATACAAATAAATTTGACTTTTAACTTTATATTTAATCAATTACCTGTATCGTTGTTCAAAACTCTGAATATTGATGAAAGTTAAGTTTTGGTGCATTGTCACCAAGTCTCTATCCTTATCAAACTTTCTGTATCACAATTGATCACATGCTGATAATATGCTTAATGTCTGAGTGTGTAACTTTATTTAAACATCATGTAGAGACAAGCCGACAAACAAACCAGTTCCAATGTGTGATCCACAGTGGCAGCCACCACTGATCTTGAAGATGTCGCCCATCAGATAGCCACTTTTGGCCATTTGTAGTCCATTTTTGGATTAATATACGACAAGCAGGTTTTCTCAGGCATGAACTACATAAAATCTAAGTATCGCTCCCGCCTAACAGAAACAGTCTGCAGGCGTGTGAGGATCAGAGTCACGTCCTACAGCCCCAATATTGAGTTCAGCAACAAAAATCACAATAAACAGATTAGAATACTTTAATTTATTAAGCTATTGTTTTTCATAAAAACATATTAATTTTCTACCCTGAGTGAAATTGGTTTTGTTTTGTGTTCAGGTGCCATGGTGATATGGTTGAAGAAAAAAAAAAAAATTCATCACACTGAATTATATAGCCTCCAAGCTGGACTCTATGTTTGTTATTTTTATTAGGATGTACCTCTATTTTCAATCTATTTTGAAGTTGGCCATTACTTATTCTTTTCATTTTCCTCAAATATGGGAAAGACTGAAATAGGCCTGCATAGTTCGATGTGTAATCTATTTCAAAGAACGCCTGCACATGAAAGTGCATTTTTTTCCTCTTCATTAAAGTTGAATGTTTGATTTCATCTTTTGACCGTTACAATAAAATTTCAAGAATTTTCTATATTGTACAACTAGAATTTCATGAATACATAATAAAGTATAGTTTTTGAATATTGAGTATAAGTATATATAAGTTATCTTTATCTATTAGGGTTAATAGGTTTTGTGCCTCAAGATTAATTTCATTTGGTGGAGAGGAGGCAAATGTGGCTCTTTTGAAAATAAAGGTTGCAAACCCCTGCACTAGACCATTAAGTAAGTGTGCCAAGATTTCACAAAAAACTTAGGACAAGCATAGCTCTGAAATTCAAACATACAGTACCATGTCAAAGCCTTTAAGATCATATCAGAGAATGTTGGACTGGAGGAGAAGTGGAACTTCCACAACACAGGTCTGGCCTACTGGCTGCCGCACACTAAAGGTGTCTCAGTTTGGGGAGCTGAAGAAAACGTTCATTACACACATCAAGTCACTGCAATGCACTGTGGATAATCATTTTGCAGAATATTTATTTCTGTAAGCTTCTTCTGTAAGAAGACAGCTGGTGGTGTTTAGTAAATATGTTCGTGGATAGAGTGACAAGATCTCTTTATGTGTCACCCAAGCTGGTAAAATAGCAGAGCAGCATCATGGGAAACTTGTAAAGGCATTCTGACATTTGAAGAAATGCTATTCATTAGCCCAAGGATGCTAGTTACTAGCTCCTTTCTGCTCACTTTAACATTAGCCATTATGCTTTGATAGTTAACTTTACAACCAATATTTACCCTTTAACAATAATTCTAGTATTAACATCCCCTCAGAAAAATAAAATCAGCCTGTCTAAACAATGTCTTATGAGACATATGAGCAAAATCACCCATCAACACTATGGCTGGGAATTCCCGCTTTGAATCTATAGAGCACCACCTGGAGTTTCAAGGAAGCAAGGTCAGACGGCGGGTCTGGTAGAATGGTCTGTTTGCTTAGGAACCTTCTTAACTGAGTGAAATGACCAGGAAGTATCTCCTTAACTTGCAGGTGGAGAAAATTGAGGAGAGGAGGATGAGTAACTTGTAACAACAAATATTACACTGTTCGAAAATGTTTTTCCATTAACTCCATGAAATTTTTCACAAAGTCAAGGAAAGGAGCTAAGGAGAAGACGATAGAAGGTCATTTTTATTTTGACAATTTGACTGGATCCATCTGTGTCGTCAAGATAACTGGCAGAACCAATCCTGACCTCTGAACAGCTGGGTCTGTTCAGCAAATTTGCCTGCGCTATGGAGAAGCAGTTAAAAGAGAAGCTATAGCAAGGTATGACGAGAACTTAGCACATCCTAGGTGGAGAAGATAAGTGAGACTGAAAGAATGGTGCATTTCTAATATTGGAGAACTTTGACATGTTGCTGTTACACGTTCTGTTGAGACACTTGGTTTAATGCATCCATGAGTAAAACACCTACCATCTTCTGAGCTGTAGCTGCAGTGGATCATATTTGTTTTAGCATGTTCCCAGTTCCCTTGTTGCACAGTTGGTCTTTCCTCTTATTGGTGTTTATAAGTACTTACTACTACTAATCTCAAAGGCTTTGATGTTATAGACTTTATACAATCCTGTCACTTGATAATGTGTTTCTTGTTAAAACAGCTACACATTTCTTCCAGTCCAAACAACATGTTGACCTCAAGACATTTCTGTTCACACAGTTTAATTCAGTCCAAGTATTGAAATGTGGCTTTGTTAGCCAATAAAGAAATATTCAAGCTTTATCTGTGAGTGACAATGTTTTTTTTTTTTAATCTCTTCCGTGTACATTCGAAAGGAATCACATCTAACCAACAAACTACCACAATTTGTATTGCCTTGTACGACAGTAGATAAAATACAAAGAAGACAACTATGCCCAACTCATGGGTTGTTGAAGACAGCAGTTCTGTTGTTAAATCTCAGTCTGTTCCAGTTTTAGATAGTTGCAAAAATTCCATATTTATCTCAAGACAGAATGCAGCAGATTTTGCACGAAGAGTTACTAGCAGCCCTCCCTTCATATATGTGTGTGTGTTTACAGTATATTTCAACACACGTTTGTTCCATAACCCTACTCAACAAACTCTGTCTCTGTCCGACTGTCCCTTCCTCTTTGTTCTGTGTTGCTTTTGCCTAATGATGCAATTTTGGAAGACTTCCATAGCAACGTCATTTCTTTCAAATGAAGATGATCTGAGATTGACTTTGATATTACTGTAGTCTTTTTATATGTCATTTCATTGCACTGAAAAACAACTGGATGTCTGTTTTTCTTTTCTTTGCCATGTTAATTGACCTTGCTGGACAATAAATAGGCACAGACATATGCACACAGACACGCACATAAACTCAAACACACATTGACTTTGCAGCTTTTTTACAGAAATGGGAGAGAAGCAAAATCCATCAGCTGAACAAAAGCTAATGCATGCTAATTAGCTTCATTTCTTCCAAAGAAGCCAGTCTTTGATGTTTTGCTGTCTTTGTGTTCAAGTCCATGCTACCTGAGCACTACCAGAGACCTATTGCATGATTTATTCATTCATTGATTTACCTACAAAAATATTAACAAAATGACATCATAGTAGCTAATTATGAAGAGCAGGTTCATCTTAAATGTCACATTTTGGAAATCCTACCCTTATCAATTCACAAATGATAAAGTAGTTTAGTATGAAAACCTGTGGTTTTATTTCAGCCAAGTATCATGCATGCTATATATGCATCTGGCAAATTACAGTTTAAAAACTTTAATGATTCTGATTGAGGATGAACTTCCCTCCATCATAGAGGTAAGTACAGTAACAGAGATGGACTAATTTGTACCTAGTAGCAGCTGCTTTACAGTGTGGACAACCTCAAACACAACGTGAGTTCAGTGTTCACAAACTCCAAAGTAATTAACAGAAACAACCCAAAGTGTGGTTGAATTCATGAATGTGTTTCACTTTGAGAGGCAGAAGTAGAAGAGAATGTACAACACTTGGGGAGAGCCCTGTACCACAGCTGCATGTAGAGGGTCAAAAATGTTTGAACCAAATAACTGTGAGACAATTAAAGTCCCAGTCTACTATAAATTACGTGTTTAATCTATTGTGTTTAAAGAAAGTTTACAGCTTTTGGCCAACTAGGATCCTGGTACTAGTAGTTCCTGGATTGATGAAAGCATAAAAACTGAGTACATTACTATGATACTTCCATGCGTATATGACCTTTTATGATTCCTCCTGTTTCCTTGAAAATTGTTCAATGGCTTTTTTTTCCTTTATCTGAGCTTTACTGAACATTATTAAATGTGTAGATTTATGGCTAAATTATATCACAGTTTGAGCTGATTATTGCTTAACAGAGACAGGGAAAGCCTTTGTCAGCTGCTGATGGGTGGATATGTGTGTGAGGCCAGATTAGCATATTCATGGATGAAGAAGATGTAGCTTTATGAATTTTTTATAGGCATGAGAGTTGTTTTTTCCTGGCAAAAACTTTGAAATGTGCTGCTAGATATATAAATTTGTTTTAAGAAGATTTAGAGCTACCGGAGTGGGACTGTAATGGAGGGGATACAATAATTAAAACTTATATGCTTTTTATGTCAATAATAGGAACTGCTTTCATCAGTATTTAGGACCGCTTTCGATGCTAAGCATTCAATTAATTGAAATCTGTAAAGTAGTTTAGCAGTTACTTATTGTTATACTGGCTCACCACAACCACCACCCTGCCACCTGCATATGTATGAAATTGTCCAAATCATGACAGATGCTGTTCCCAGCCTGGCTTTGTGTTTAAGTTAAGCATTGATCCCTCTCCCAAACCTTTCTTCATTATCTCCCAATCAATTTAGGACGCCTCTGCCTGTAGCCCTGAAGTGAAATGCTGCCTCAAAGTATGAGGATATTAGCATGCAGTGGTGTGCTCACAGATGTGTTTTCTGTTTACTATCTTATTCGTGGCCTTTTCACAGATCTGTAATGAAAAGATAGCAGAGGGGGAAGCAGGAGGAAAGAGTTCCCAGAGGCCACGAATGTCCAAGGTTATAGAACCATTATTTTACCTGAAGTAGGACATCCAGGATTGAACCAGAGCTGGAGGATAGATAATAAACATGCCAAATGATTCAGTGCCCCAACTACCTAGTCTAACCCAGCCCCACTCCACCACATCCCAACAAATAATCAGTTCTACCCTTGTAACTCAACTGTAGAGCTCGCCAGACTCACCCATTATCTGGCCTGCTAAAAGGAATGGATGTTATAACATGTGTATAAATTGCTGTAGTCAGATGTTAAGAGGGATATTTAATGATACTGCATTAATAAGAGTGTAATAAGGCGATGGCACACAAGGAGCTTGAGTGGAAGGGAACAGCTGCTGAGCCAAATCGAAAATGTGCAAATCTTCATTTGTGTGTTGACTCTTGAGACACACTTGACCAGATGTGTTTGCAGCACAGGGCCTTTTAATCAGCCCTACTCCAGCAGCGTCAAACTCCCAAGAAAATAGGAGGGGGGTTATCAATTATGATAAGATTTTTTTTTAAACTTAATCTTTTTTTCATAATTGACTAGACAGGTGTCTTCCACTTGTCAATGTTATGAGGATGTGATCACGAGGTCAACTATCAGTAATAGTCTGATCAAAGGCCGTTTGACTCCAGCAGGAGAAAGGGTTCTCTGGGCCGACCTTTTCTGTATTGTGACAATGCCGAATTCTCAATAAAGCTGCTCTCATCCTGGTGTTTATACTGTTTTGTTACCTTCGATATTGACCTCTTATCAGCAATTCCTCACCATAGTTTCAGGAAGTAGGCAACAAGTTACAGACAATGAAAATGCAGCTTATCTGAAATTCTGATGATTAATGAAGGATTTTCAATTAATTTCAGTTTTGATGTTATGATTCTAGAATTACAACTGACCAACTTTCATTTTCTTGTTATATAAACCATGGCTTACACAAACTGAGATTTATTGTCATTGTCATTTCCTATACCCTCCTACTTCAAGATTGGATTGGGAGCTGCCATCAGGTGAAAGGCAGGGAAACAGAACAAAAATAGAAACAAAAACCAGACAACCAGCTGCTACACCTGTAAAAACAAAACAGACAACAATCCATGGTCTCTGTTGCGAATCCAGCCTTAGCGCCTAACACACAAACAAACAAAAACAATCAAAAGTAGCAGCAATCGCATACAACACAACTGTGGATATAGATGACCTGAGACAACATGATAATACATCAACTGCTTAGCGACCATGCTACTGGACTAATGAATGTGTGTGTGTGAACATGCAATACCCATGGTAAATGATAAATGGTAAATGGACTTGTACTTGTATAGCGCTTTTCTAGTCAAACTGACCACTCATAGTGCTTCTAACACTACACGCCACATTCACCCACTCACACACACTCCTACAGCACGTCTTAAGATACACATAACTACGTGCTTTCTAACCATTCATACACATTCATACTGGCATGGCACAGGACCTACATAGTAACCGTGCTTAGTTATGAGTGTATAAGTGTACAGAGCCACAATCCACAGCCACCCCAAGCAATCGGAAGCAGGCAGAGGGCCACAAGACCCAGGCCACCAGCAGCCCCCAGGGAGCACAGAACCCAGGAAGCCCACCACAGGGACAACCACGCATCCACCCAGAAGACTGCAGAGGAAGCCCCCGGACAGAGCCCCCATAAGCATAGGGCAGAGGCCCCCCAGGAGCTAGGGGCAACAGCCCACAGACACCTGCCAGGCCCCAGCCACCCAGACATGGGCCGTGCACTGGACCCAGGCCCCAGGAGCTCGAGCGCCCCCAAACCCCCCGGCAGAGGCCCCACCCAATACCCAGTGCCCCTGGCCAAGTGCCCTGGGAGTCAAGATGTGCCCACAGGTGGGTGAAGTAGCGAGCAGCGGGGAGAGGCAACGCCGCCCCCCCATCGGGAGAAGCACAAGCAGGCCAGGTGACAGCAAGTCCCAGATCCAGGCCCAATCATTACCACACACACTTTCACGTCCCATACATCCACACGTCCTCCCTCCCTCGACTCCGCTGGGGTGTAGCGCAGCGGGCCCCGCCCACCAGATGCCACTCAATGTAACCACCCCCCAAGACCTAATGTGTGTGTGTGTGTTTGATAAGTAGTGATGTCTAAGGTGTAATTAAAACAGGGGCGGGGAACTGCAGAGTGCAATCAAAGGGGACCACCTACGTGGCCCCATCCAATACACCCCACAGAACACACATGCCCCCAAAACCCTTCATGTGTGAGTGTGTGCTGTGTACAGGAGCCAGAAGGGAGAGGGGTATGGGGATATAGACCGGGGGAGAGTAGCTCCCCCGGAGGGGGCAGCCAGGGACTGGCTGCAATAGGCATCCCCGCTACCTGGGACCCGCTACCTGGGACCCAACAACTTGATGTCCACCAGGCTCGGGGCCTGCAGCGACCATATTCCGGGAGCTACTGTACCCCCAGAAGGTACCCATCCCGCCCCACCCCACTCAACCCAACCCCACCCCACCCTGGAGGACCTCTACAAAAAACAAACAAACAACAAAAAAACCAAACAAACCACCCGGTCACACCATATTCTAATTTTGAGCACTACATACTCTGAGTGCTTGAGATCAAAACATTTTTCTTAATATTATAAAGTCACAAAATGTGTTCTATCAAACAGTAGAGCAGGACATCAAATGTTTATCATATTCAATAATGTTGATGTTGTTGAACTGGGCCTATATGTGATTTATTTGTAAATATAAATCTATAGTCACAATTTTCCTCATAGTAGACATACAGTACAGTGCAATGGAGTACAGCATTAACTGGTGTAATTACTCAAACTCAAACACCATTAAGAAACAATTAGAAAAAAGATTATGGTCAATTTTCTTGCTGAAAAGAGTGATGACAGAGAATCAGCTTTATAATCCAGTTATTTAAAGGCCTCCGAACTTTAGAACGACATGTAACCCACCCAGACGCATGGTGACACTGCCAGTTAATTTTGCCATTCTTGTATTCTAACTTCCTTTGGAGTTTGAACTTTTTTCCCCTCAAAGATGCTATTATGTTTTTGTTTTCTTTTTGTATGTTCTGGTTGTGAAACATGCTGGGTTATGAAGTTCAATTCTATTCAATTCAGTTTAATTTATTTTGTGCCAAGTCACAACAAATGTCATCTCAAGGCACTTCAATAATATAGTCCAATTCAAGCCAATTAGTGTCCATCATTGTAATCATAATCCATAATAAGAATTAATTAATTCAAAATTAGTCCAATTCATACATACAGAGCAAATTCAAATACAATTTCCTAGCTAGAGAAACCAACAGATTGCACTCTTCTGTGGTCCACACAGCCCTCACCCACTTAGAGAATAGGGACTCTTATGTTCGCCTGCTCTTTGTGGACTTCACATCAGCATTCAACACCATCAGACCACAGACTCTGGTTCAGAAACTGACCACACTTGGACTGAACGCCACCCTCTGCAACTGGGTCCTGGACTTTTTAACAGATAGGCCGCAGCCTGTGATCCACGACATCTCCTCCTCTCCCATCACCCTCAGCACAGGGTCCCCCCCAGGGTTGTGTGCTGAGTCCCCTTTTGTTCACTCTGCTCACTCACGACTGCACAGCGAGACATCTGAGCTGTCTGATTGTTAAGTTTGCGCTAACAATCGCTAACAACGAAGAGTCCGACTACAGGCAGGAGGTGGAACACCTGGAGGGTTGGTGCAGAGAAAATAACCTCTGCATCAACACGAAGAAGACCAAGGAGATGATTGTGGACTTCAGAAGGGGCAGACACCTCTCCCCCCCTGCACATCGGAGGGACAGCGGTGGAAGTGGTCTCCAGCTTCAGGTACCAGGTATCTCGGACGACCTCACCTGGAGCACCAAGACTTCCAGTCTAGTTAAGAAGGCACACCAGCACCTCTACTTCCTCAGGAGGCTGAGGCGTGTTGGACTGGGGAGCTCAGTCCTGACCTCCTTATACAGATGTGTGGTGGAAAGCGTCATGTGCTCCTGCATCACCGTGTGGCACGGTAACTGCACTGCGGCAGAGAAGAAGGCTCTGCAGAGGGTGGTTATAGTTGCACAGAGGACTGTGGGATGCAGCCTACCCACCACCACGGACATTTACACCTCCAAATGCAGGAAAAGGGCCTCCTGCATCATGAAGGATCCCACTCACACTCAGTTTGCCCTTCTCCCCTCAGGCAGGAGGTTGTGGAGCATTAAGAGCAGGACCACCAGACTGAGGAACAGCTTCATCCCATAAGCTTTGAGACTGTTGAACTCTGGAGGTCCCCTGTAGCAGCCCCCCCCCCCCCCCCAATTTTTATTTTTATATTTATATTTATCTGTTTATATACTTGTTAGATTTGCATTCTTTATCTTGTGTTATTATCTTTTATTTGTATACTTAGTTTACTAGTTCTATTTTATTCTATACTTTAGTACATTTAGGCTGCTCCGGGACCAGGGAAACATATACTTTTACTGGCAGTTGGTTCCACAAGAGAGGGGCCTGATAACTGAAGGCTCTGCCTCCCATTCTACTTTTAGAAACTCTGGGAACCACAAGTAAACCTGCAGTTTGAGAGCGAAGTGCTCTGTTAGGAAAATATCTAACAATGAGATCTTTAAGATGTGATGGAGTTTGGTCATTAAGAGCTTTATATGTGAGCAGAATAATCTTAAATTCTATTCTGAATTTAACAGGGAGCCGATGGAGAGAAGCTAAAATTGGAGAAATATGATGTCTCTCCTGTTAGATCTCATCAGAACTCTGGCTGCAGCATTTTGGATCAGCTGGAGTCTTTTCAGAGAATTTTTAGGACAGTCCAATAATAAAGAATTATAGTTGTCCAATCTTGAAGTAACAAATTAGTTTGTCTACTAATTTTTCTGCATCACACCAAGAGAAGATTGTTGTGGTTGTGTTCTGAGTTCCAGGTGGGGTTGAACAGGTATCTGGGAACTCCAGGGTGGAATCTGGACGGCTTCTGCCAGCGCACCGGCTGCTTGTCTGCATTCATTAGCACTGGCTTCTTAAGGACACGCAGGAGTTCCAGACTTCGCCAGATTGTCTCTGTCAGTAATCAGGCTCCCTAGCGTTCTCAGTTATTATAGTGAAACTGTCTTATGATTCATTGTGTATTTACCTCTGTTCCTCAGTGCAACCTTACCTTTCCCGAGTTCCTTGGATACCTCGTGTCAACCTTGTCACACTGCTCGGATTAACACCAGCACTCCAGTCTGCCTCCACACTTCATATCTGCCTGCTCGCTCCATCGCCATCCCGGACAAAACCACACCACAGCTAGTGTCATCATTAACCTCCCCTGTGTCGGAAACCTCCTGGAAACACAATAAACCCTATTGCAGAAAAAATTATCTATTCAAGCACTCCTTGGACCCATTTAACTGTTCCTACAGTTAATGGGCAGAACTGTGGTCTTAGACCAGTTGATAGGCTACACCTGGGGCCTTATGAACAAAGTGTGCGCACGCACAAAAAAGTGGCGTATGAGCTTTTTCACGTCAATGCTCAGATGTATCAAGAGTGAAATGACCGTGGAAATGCGCAGTGCCTCACGCCATCTTCAGGGCTGTCGTACGCACTTTTCCACAGCTGTTGATTCTTTGGCGACACTTAGAGGTGATGTTGGGAAACTGTTATAATAAATAAATGTGAACACAACTTGTCCCCAGACTGACTGATGTGCACATCTGAGACACATGAACAATTATCACTGATAAACAATTAACACACTCATTTGTCTGCAATTACACGAGTGGATATAAAAGCATGTCAATGCATACTATTGAAAACACTGGCTGGGGTGGTGGCTGCTGGCTCTATGCCGGGTGGCCGGGCCGCTCTGGCGTGGGTGGTGGTGCTGGGCCTGGGCCCTGGTGGCTGGGCGCTGCCTTGTGCCCGGGGGGGGGGGCCCTGCCTGTGCATGGGGGAGCTGGGTTGCCCTGGACGCGCCACAGTATGGGTGGGTTGGTGCAGGTCCTGGTGCCGGGCTTGTTGCTCTGGGACCTCCAAGGTGTCCGCAGATGGTTGTTTTTTTTCAGGGTGTTGGGGCGTGCGGTGGGGGGGGCGGTGCTTTTCCCCTGTTGGGGGGAGCCTGGGGGGGCCTGGGTGATGGTGGGTCTCAGGCCCGGGCTGCTGCGACTGGTGTGACCGGGTGGTTTGTTTGTTTGTTTTTTGTTGTTGTTT
The DNA here is from genome assembly GCF_036924035.1 of Leuresthes tenuis. Lineage (NCBI taxonomy): Eukaryota > Metazoa > Chordata > Actinopteri > Atheriniformes > Atherinopsidae > Leuresthes > Leuresthes tenuis. The sequence goes on along the minus strand of NW_027325374.1, from coordinate 21,779,416 downwards.
GTTTGTTTTTTGTAGAGGTCCTCCGGGGTGGGGTGGGGCGGGATGGGTACCTTCTGGGGGTACAGTAGCTACCGGAATATGGTCGCTGCAGGCCCCGAGCCTGGTGGACATCAGCCCCTCCTGCCCTGGGTTGGCTCCCAGGTAGCGGGGATGCCTATTGCAGCCAGTCCCTGGCTGCCCTCTCCGGGGGAGAGTGGCTCCCCCGGTGTATATCCCCATACCCCTCTCCCTTCTGGCTCCTGTACACAGCACACACTCACACATGAAGGGTTTTGGGGGCGTGTGTGTTCGGTGGGGTGTAGTGGATGGGGCCACGTAGGTGGTCCCCTTTGATTGCACTCTGCAGTTCCCCGCCCCTGTTTTAATTACACCTTAGACATTACTACTTATCAAACACACACACACACATTAGGTCTTGGGGGGTGGTTACACTGAGCGGCATCTGGTGGGCGGGGCTCTTTGGGTATGTAGGCTGCCCAGAGGGCCGCGCTCCCAGTTCTACAAGTTTGGCTGCCCCTCAAATTTAATCGCTCACTATTAGAAAATATTGAAGAGCCAGAAGGGCGAGGGGAGGGGTCTTCTTCCCACACCCCTGCTTCCTGGTTGCTGCTCGGGGCGGGAGGGGCCAAGAGGATTAATTAATTGTTCTGCTGGTTCGGGGTCTGTGGTGGCTGGGGGGCTGCTGGCCCCCTGGTGTGCCCGCTGCACTACACCCCAGCGGAGTCGAGGGAGGGAGGACGTCTGGATGTATGGGACGTGAAAGTGTGTGTGGTGATGATTGGGCCTGGATCTGGGACTTGCTGTCGCCTGGCCTGCCTGTGCTTCTCCCGATGGGGGGGCGGCGTTGCCTCTCCCCGCTGCTCGCGACTTCACCCACCTGTGGGCACGTCTTGACTCCCAGGGCACTTGGCCAGGGGCGCTGGGGCAGGCGCTGACCCACTGTGTGGCTGTCTGGGGCGCTTGGCCCTCCTGGGTATTGGGTGGGGCCTCTGCCGGGGGGTTTGCGGGCGCTCGGGCTCCTGGGGCCCGGGTCCAGTGCACGGCCCGTGTCTGGGCGGCTGGGGCCTGGCGGGGTTGGTGGGCTGTTGCCCCTGGCTCCCGGAGGGCCTCTGCCCTATGCTTATGGGGGCTCTGTCCGGGGGCTTCCTCTGCAGTCTTCTGGGTGGTTGCGTGGTTGTCCCTGTGGTGGGCTTCCTGGGTTCTGTGCTCCGTGGGGGCTGCTGGTGGCCTGGGTCTTGTGGCCCTCTCTGCCTGCTTCTGATTGCTGGGGGGGGGGGGTGTTTCCTAATGCAATCGGAGCTCATAACTAAGCACGGTTATCATGTAGGTCCTGTGCCATGGGTGTTGCATGTTCTCACACACACTATTAGTATTACATACTCATATATTGTCAACAGAAATAAATAAATGGGCATCAAGGGAAGCTTTACATTTATAAAACTTCCCTTGGCAAAGCAAATCTGTTTGGCATCAAAGGTATTCAGACTACAATTCTGCTGCCATAATGCTGAACAGGACAAGGGGGGGAAAAAAAAAAAAAAAAAAAACACTGGCTGCTTTAGCGGTATTGGAAGACATTGTAAATGGTGTAATTGGAAGAGAGCATGTGTTAAGAGACAGAGATGATTTGCTGGCACATGATGACAACTGGCTCATCAGCCGTTTTGAGGGCAATCCTCCTGGAACTGTGGCAGAGCTTCGGCCGGCGCTGGGGCCATGCGCTGCTTGTGCCACAGGTGATGTGCACACTGGGGTTTGAGCAACCGGGGCATTCCAGAGGGAGCTGGCCAACTGGGACTGTGCCAGTCGACCCTGAGCCGAGCCATGCCAGCCGAGTGGGACGGAATTATCTGCATCTCAGCAGGTATATCAAATTCCCACAATGCAGCTGAACAGGCCAACATTGAAGCGCAATTTGAAGCGAGAGCCGGTTTTCCTAATGCAATCGGCGCTATTGACTGCACACACAGTACACAATATTTTCATTCCATCAATGTATAGATCGTATGTGATGCGCAAATGCGTTGTGGGGGTGGCCTGGTTCAACGCACGATTCATACATTCTTGTAAGTACTGTTTAGAGACACAAGGAGGATTTCTAATGGGGTAGCCAAACTAAGAGCTAATGAGAGTAGGGACAAATCAAGGGCACATTTTTGCAATTTGAAACAACTCAAATCTAAAAAAAATTTAATGCAATTGTACTTTTTTTTTTTTACAATGCCTCACTATAGCAACAGGCTGTTAATTCTATTTAATGTCACTGACCAAACAATGTCCACGTTGCTGAAAGAGTTGTAATGTCTTTCTGTTGTTTTTTGATCACAGACATTTAACGAGAGAAGCGCATTGGATATTATGGGCATATTACATCTGCTCTAATATCTGATAGGGTTCAGATATAAAAAACATGGAATCTATAAGGATACATGCCAAGTAATTACCATCAAGTTTGTACTCTGTGAGTGAATCTTACATAGTTGTTCCATAAAATGCATTATGTGGATTTCATAACAACACGAGACAAAAGAAAACTTCAAGTATAAAGCCAAACTTACAACTTGATGTTTTCAGTGTCACATTAGCATCAGCGTTGAGCTAGGCAGTCCTGAAAACAACCAATATCAGAAAACAGTAGATTGTGTCACAGGGCTTGCTCTAAATACAGCTCAAACTAATGACACATGTGAACTTTGTCCTACAAAACTGTCAATAGAGCAACTGTGTGCCATAAATCTCTTGCAATGTGTGCAGCTGCTTTAACAGCTCTGTGAGTGTCACAGGCCTGATACTAACCAAAGTTATAAAGGCTGCAGTGGGGCAATGAAACCGATAAAGGAAGGACCAATACCTATATTATTTTTCTCTCACCCTGCCTCTGCTGCTCGCACTAACCTGTCTGGTTTTATTAGCTGACAGATGGGCTGTCCTCTCTTTGCTGTTTAATTGCAGTGGTCTGAAGCGTCAGAGAAAATGCACATGTGGGTTTTGTGATTTGAACACCTCAGCTGAGAGCAGACAAGTTCATCGAGCCATCAGTGTCATGTTTTACATTTTTGGTCATGTTTAATGTCTGTGTTTTGTGTTTTAGTTTTGCCATGTTATACCATGTCTCTCCTGCCCTGCCATCAGCTCCATTCACTTCACCTGTGCTTCTTCCCTCAGCTGCATTCAATCACTATTCACCCTCCCCAGTATTTAGTCTCCAAGTCATGTTTTTCCATAGTCTCAGTTTAGATTTTTTTGTATTCCGGCTCAGCCGCGCTTTTTGTTTACTTCGTTTGGAATAAATCAAGTCATCGTTTTGGAATATCTGCATCCGGGTCCTCCCTTCACCACCACGTCACACACCTCGTTCAGACAGAAGGATCTGGATAGAATATGGAACCGCCGGATATTAATTCCCTCTGGAAATTGGTCGGGGCCCTTTGGGACTGCTTGGGAGACGGTCCTTGGGAGAAACTGGTGGTGGTTAAACAAGCTTTTGGATGTTTTTCTACAGAAGCCTGTCCATACGTTGCCTGGATTGGCGGAGATATGGAAGGAGGCAAAAACCGTCCAACATGCAGCAGTGGTGGACATTTTCAGTTTGGAGTCTGCACAGGTAGCCGCAATGTACGCCTCCTCCCTCGTCTCTCTGTATGCTTCCCCAGCCTTCCGGCCTCCAGAGCCACGGCCTCCAGAACCACAGCCTCCAGAGCTACAACCTCCAGAGCTACAACCTCCAGAGCTACAGCCTCCAGAGCTACAGCCTCCATTGTCAAAGCCACCAGTGTCACAGTTTCCAGAGCAGCCTCCAGCTGCGTCAGTCCCTGCTCTAGAGGGGGCCCAGGGGGGCTCGCGTCTTCTTAGCCAGATGTCTGGCCGTCCACTAGTTCATCGCCGGCTTCCTCGTGACTGGATGTCTAACCATCTGTCAGACCGGCTCCAGCTTTCCACGTCGCCGGACGTCTAGTCATCCACCAGACCATCACCGGCTTCAGGTCCCACGTTGCCGGTCATCTGGCAATCTGCCAGTCCAAAACTGCAGTCCAATCTGTTTAGTTAGCTGTTAGACTTTGTTTAAAGTATAAAACACATTTTATGTATAGATACTTCATTTTCTTGTCATGCAGTGTATTTTCCAATTATTTGTTCTCATTTCTAAATTCAAAACATTATGTACATTTTAAAAAGAGAACAATGAACATGACAGAACCTGTAATGTTTGGTTTATTGATAAAGCTACAGTTCTTTACATTTGCACACTTAAAGATCGTTGTCCACTGACTGGCCTCCCCAATGAGTAATTAAAGCCTGACTGACCATACTGTAACAGAGTTGTTGGCAGAATCATAATAGTCTCTTATTTTTCACTTATTTCATTACCTGTTTTTCAGTGGTTTTTTTCTATAAATCCAATTAACAAAAGGAATGAGCTTTGTGACTACGCATGGCATCAATTATTCATTGCAGGGGTTTTTTGTACAGCAGATTCTTGGGAGTTCCTGTGAATATTAAAGACCTGGGAGCAGCCAACAGACCAGATGTGTTACATCGCTCTCATCTGACAGATCTCTCTGGGATTCAGCCGGTTCTCCTTCCCCTCGCTTTCACTTTCTAATTCGTCACCTCTGCCAGGCAGTTGTATGCCCAGATATTTCACCTGGGTCTGTTGAGATAAACTGCCAAGGCCAAAAGAAATTTCAGTTCTGCAAACTGAATACTGATTTCTCTACCTGGGAGTCATATTTACAGTTCCTTTTGTCTGTTAGTTAGCCAAACTCTGCAAAAAGTACTAAGCTGAATTTCAAGAAATGGCGGTTAGGTGAAATAGGAAAAACCTAGTATATTTTAGTCCAGATCAATTTCCATTAAATTGTGATACAAGGCATTAGTTTTGGTAGAGGACTGAAAATTCTTGTCCATCCATCCACTTTCCATATTGGCTTTATCCAATTCAGGAAAACGGGAGGGTTGGAGCCTATTCTAGCTGTCATTGAGGAAGAGACAGGGTGCTCCCTGGACAGATCGTCATTCCATCACAAAAATAGAGACAAACAACCACACTCACTCCGAGGGTCACCACTTAACCTAACATGCATGTTTTTAAACAGTGGGAGAAACTATGCATGCTTGGGGAGAACATGCAAACTCCACATCGGAAGTTCCCAGACGAAATTGAAACTAAGAACCACCACGCTAACGTGCAATCTTAGTTATTTCAGCATCATATGACTTGTTACTTACAGAGCAGCACTCAAAGAAATAATTAATCAGTATTGTTTCTGCTTACTGTAGTGAGCACATGTGACTCTACCCTGACCTAACCCAGATAGGCCCCTACATATGTTGGGGTGAAATTTAAAATGTAGTCAAATGATCATATCCACAATCCCAAAAAGTGCTTATCAGGGCTGTCACTTTTCCTTCAAAGCCCAGACAAATATGCAAACATGGGAAAATTTTGAATGTCAGTTATTCAGTAAATTTTTTTTAATGAAATTACAGAAATTATGGTTTATTATTGTTGTCATCCCAACGGGGTTAAGAAGTCAAGGGTTTAACAAGACTATTGTCATAGCTGACCATTAGTCGTAGTTTTTTTTGTGATCTAGATGAGGGCACCTATATAAGTTAGCCATAAAGCACATCCTCATAACCTTTGGCTAATGTTAAGTTATCTATGTTACTACACAAAATGGAGGAAACAGCAAAGCTGTACTAAATCCCAGCACACAATGATTTGAAAAGCCATGTTTGGAAGTTTTTGGATTTTACATCTTACATCTTTACTCAGGATAATGGTCAAACATCCAAGCATGGGCTTCACTCATGTTGCTTCTGTGAAATAATGAAGAGGCACCAAAAGGAAAAGTTTTCTATACAAAAACTAGACTAATTTAATGGGGGTTCATAAAGGCATCAAAATTGTAACAAGTGTTAAAAAGGGACAAATGGAAAAAACATTGACAGGGAAGGAAAACATGTGAGCGCAAAAGCACAATCCACTGAAGAAATCTAAAAAAGATGGCTTGAAACACCTACAGAGGAAGTTGCACAATTAAGGATGAGCCAAGAAGATAGATGTAATCTCCTTTGGAGGAAACTGTCCAACAATTGTACATGGCAGAGCAAATGTCAGAATTGATTCAGTGGCCACCTTCCCTGAGTTTGGTTCTGTCAGCGGTTTCTCTATGTTAAACGGAGATTTTTCTTTTCACAGTCGCCTTGTGCATGGTTGGGATTGGAGATTGGATCCAAAAGAATTTTCGGTACAATCTGTTGGTTTCCTTAGTTTAGCTACTTTATTTTGATTATTTGGCTTTGTATGTATGAATTGGTCTTATTTAGAATTTAATTAATTTGATTGCATTATGATTGTATTAAAATTAATTAGATTTTAACTGACTTGAAATGGATTGTATATTTGAAGTGCCTTGAGATGAAATTTGTTGTAATTTGGCACTATATGAATACAATTTTCTTGAAATTTAATTGAATTATTACCTGAAGCCTCACCTGTCTGTCACCTGCTGAAACAGAAATGCCAAAAGAACACTCATTGCTTCAAATTTTCTACTTCTTGTTAAGTAATAAACCTGTTTGAACTTTTACCTGCTTTGTGGGTCCTCCACTGTGCCTTGTGACAGTTGATGTTGCTTTTAGACCCACAGCTTTGCATTAACTATACATACCTTATGAGCTGTACTTAGAAACACTAGTCTATACATTCATTATTTCAAGATTGGACTACCGTTATTCCTTACTTGATCCAAAATGCTGCAGCTATGGTTCTGACAAGAAATAGAAGGAGAGATCATATTTCTCCAAAGTTATCCTCTCTTCATTTGCTAAATTCAGAATAGAATTAAAAATTATTCTTATAACCTTATAATTGCATCTCTACCCAACAGAGCACTTTGCTCTCAGACTGCAGGTTTAGTTGTGGTTCCCAGTGTTTCTTTTTATTGTCACTACCTTTGTTTTATATCTCTTTATATCTCTGTCTCAGATCAGGTATACCTGACCTGCTGTTTTGTGCTTCAGTCCTTGTCTCTCAACCTATAAATCAGAAACAGATTGCTGCTATTCCTGAGTCTGATTCTACTGGAGATTTCAACCTGTTAAAAGGGAGTCTTTTCTCCCCACTGTCAGTTGCCGGCCTGTGCACTCTCAGGACAGGGGATTGAATCAAACTAAAAATTGTATGCAATTTCTTGATTTCCATAACATGGCTATTTTTACATTTTCCATTTTAGTTTTTTTGTTTTAAGAATTGGAATTTTATGAACTATATTGAATTTGGCTGACTTGGATAATAAATTTGAATATAATTTTAAAGTGTGTTAAAAAGTCATGTTGTGAACTGGAATTATAAAAGATAAACTGAATTTAAACCAAAATTGATGTACCATTTGTTGTGTTGAATTTCTAAAACTATGGTAGACATTCATTTAGCAGGTCTTACTGTCTTCAAAGTCTTGTATTTACTACTTTTTATTTGCCAGAAGCTATGATAAGAGTTTTGTTTTCCAGTTTTTGGTTGTGACATTTTTTGATGTACGCCTGAAAGGGTCTGAAAATTTGTTACATCATAATGGCAAAGACTGTGTGTATGCCAGAAAGAGAGAGAAAGAAGAGGGAACTGAGTAGAACATAGTAGTAGTGCCACACATGTTACAGACGTAAAACAGAAATATGTGAATGGGTTCAACAATATATTTTAGTGGCCCTTGATATGCCTGGACAGCCCGACCAACTATTAGCATTGTGTGGGAATCCTTTCAGAATTGTTTAACTTATTTCAAGATGAGTAAAGTAATTAAGTTATGTCACTTTATAAACAGACTTGTGGATTAATAGTTCACACATCCGTGCACATGTGTGGAATCCAGACACATTTCTAAATGATTTGTATCAACAGAGAAGTGCTCCATGTGTGCAAACAAAATATGCTAATTCAAATCTATCTTCAGAAACAAAACAGAGCTGATAGAATTGGAAAAAAGGATTATGGTAAAACAGAGGAGAACTGGAGAAAGACTAGAGCTCTTAGTGCTGCATAGGGCAATGAGGTATTGTAAGAATAAACAGGTGTTGTGACTGGCAACAAAAGGAACCGGAGGTCACTGTTTGATGATAAGGCTAAAGAACAGATCAAATAAACACATCACAGAGACACAGAGTAAACATGTCCAAGTAAACCAATGGCCATGACACCAGCTGCACAAATCACTGTCAGGGGGTAACTTATCACCGTGTCTCCACAGTAAATCCTGACACCTGGTTATTAATACCTGCAAACAACTAAATTTTTCTTTTTGTGTTTTAAGCATGGGATTTCTAATCCGTTTTTGTTTAAGTAGACATCTATCATTATGAAACATTGCAAATATACAGTTTGTAAATACATTACAAGCTATCATCAAAGACATGGGTGTCCATGATGGAAAGCTTCTCTATAATTTTGCTTTGCTGCGTATTTTTCTGAAATGAATGTGGATTAATTCACAGGATACATGCTACACAGAGTATTTTTTAAACATAAGAATATGTGTATTGTTTCTACAATTTATTCTGGTTTTCATGCCAACTCAAATAAATAAATCTAAGTCCTTTTTTATGTTTTGTACACAGGTTATGCCTGAAGGGATTAAGATTAAGATCAGATTTATTGTCATGCATACACATGAAATTTGTCCTCTGCTTTTAAACCATTCAGGTTAACACATGTTGACACACATGCACATGCACAGGGTCACACACTAATAGAGACAGATGCCATACACTAGACCGGTGAGAAGCCACAGCGCCCAGGGAGGATGGGTGTACGGTGCCTTGCTCAAGGGCACCTCAGCCGTGACAAGGAGGTGAATTGCAACCCCTCCAGCTGTCAGTTCACCAGATCTTTTTTTTAGCGGTGAGAGAGGGACTCGAACCACCAACCTTCAGGTTATTGGACGACCCACTGAGCAAAGGCACATATCTTGATACACAAGATAGGCAAAATGAAGAAAAGTTAATGGGCTTACTCTTAAAGTGTAAATGTAGTGATGTGCGGAACACCTTGACATCACTGATAGATAGTATGTTTATAACAGAGCACACATCTATGGGCAGAAAAACACAAGCTATTCTGACCTGCAAAAAGTAAAAGCTAATGCTCTCTCAACAAAATAAGTTATTCCTTCAGTATATCTCCATCTGCATCTGCATATATTTAGCCAGACTCCTACACAATACCAGCAGTTTGTCCAATTCGTGATTATGTATTCATGAGTCAGTCATGCACAATATGAAAAACACAGGCAGTGGCATGGCTCAGTAGATGTAGGACTCTGAGACTGACATTTGATGCACAGCTGCTGCACAGCTTGATATTAGGTGGGTTCTGTTTTAGAATCAGTCATGGCAAATCAGAGTTACCCAATTTCGTTCGGTTTCAAACAGGATTCTACATGTGATTTGGCGACATGGCGCAAAGCCACCACTGAAACATGACTGGCTATTATGTCCTTGGTGGAGATGTATATCGACAGTGACATTTGAAGGCACCTTGAGGATAGATTGAAGTAATCTCTTGCTTGGCTAACAAGCTCCTTGGATTCAGAACCTACCTGCTTCCTGCCGCTACCAGTCATTCACAGTGTGTGAATATCGATGTCCCAACAGTCCCAAATCTGCACAGACTAATGGTTTCCCTTTGAATGACACCTGTTTACACCACATACACAAGGGTTTCAGTAGTGCTTTTTAAGTCTATACTAACCAGGTTATTTTTCCAATAAAAGGTGGTGAAACCTTAAACTTTCGTTAAAAACAGTTTGAACTCTTGAACATGGAAACATGCTGACAGGCAGGAAATATCTGCATAAATATTCCTATTGAGCTGCTGCAACTTGATCTTGATCCCTATTCTACTTATATTTTCTCTACTGTAAAGTTCATTGCATCATCATATTCTCTAATGGCTGTAGAAAAGATTAACTACCAATTTACATGCACAAAACAGTCACCAAGAGAGTAATGTCAGTTACCAACAATGGGCAAACAAACTTAAACTGTTATTTATATAGCGCATTTACTGTAGTTGAACCTGATAAAACTGGGTTGGTCAAACCAACCAAGGGGGAAAGACATGGATCCAAACACCTAAGAATTCCCATATAAGGTTTTATTTTTTGGACCAAGGGACCACCACTCAAGAACCATGGGTCAGTTGCCTTCTTGCTTGTTTCATGTTGGATTGCAACGATAATCCTGTGAGAGGGTCTAGTTTTTGTGACAGGTGTCCCCTGGCAATTTAGTATGTAAAGACAAAGAAGCTGTTCTTTTTTCCTGTAAACCCATGTCCATTAAGGATACTTCTACAAGGCCTTGACAGGGAACAGCTGTAACTGCTCACTGACCCTTGTGTCATCATCCTGATGACATCCGAAAAGGCACAGCTAGAGGCACTCACTGATGAAGACTCAGACACATCTTCATCCAGAATCACCTTGTAGCAGATAGTGTAATTCCTCATAATAAAAGGGCATGGAGCTGTGCAACTATTTTCATTGGCTCAACAGCCAATGAGAATGCAGACTTAGGCAATCATTACAGCTCAATTGTTTTAAGGGAATCATATGGCTCATGCTGCAAGGTCTTCAACATTGCCTCTAAATCCTTATTGCTCTTCTTAGACAGGCAGTACCCTATACGTGCCCTTGAGAAACTGAGAAATAAGGTTACAACAAATCAAAATTTTAAAATCTAAGGATATTTTCTCCAATATTTCCTGAATTGACTAGAGGAGACCTGCGCTGTGCAAACTGACCTTTCTTGAATTGCACCAAGCTTGAAAAACCTCTCTGCAATGACAGAAATAGGCCATAATGGTATTCCAAGCTAGATGATACAACTAATAAGTGATACAAGATAAGGCTCCACACAGAAACTAACAACCAGGCAAGAAAACAAAACAAAAAATTGGTGGGCAGGAGCAAGACAAAATCTGATTACTAAGAATAGAGGCAGAATAAAAATACAATACAAACAAAACTACAAGAACGAAACAAAAGAGAAACAATGGGAGAACTGACTGACAGACAGAGATTGAAGACAGCAAAGGACATCAAGAAAAACACAAGAGGGATGACTATAAAAATAAGAAATAAATTACATTGCAAAGGCACAATCGAAACTCAGGAGCCTATATACAGAGGGAACTAATGACAAAACGGGGCGACTGTAGCGCAGGAAGAAGAGCAGCCAGTGGTTTGACTCCTAGCTTCACCGGGCCACATTTCGAAGTGTCCTTGAGCAAGACACTGAACCCCAAGTTGCCTACAGATGTGTGTGAATGAAGAAGCACTGTGTAGCTCTGTAGACTAAAACATGCTGCATAAGTGCTTGGGTTTATGTGACATGTAGTGTGAAAGCACATTCAATCAGCTGCTAAACTTGAAAAGTGCTATACAATAGACATGAAATAGGACATTGAGGAGACTCTATAAAATAAAGCAGGAGGTCAGCAAAGACCAACAAGGTCCAAACTCCATTAAGACCAGTCCCAAATGTTCAACAGAGTCTAAAAGACCTAGCAGAGACAGCGGCTTGTCAGGCAGAACCAACGGAATGATGGTAGGAAGACAAAGGCAGAACCGGCTAGGGGATGAATGGGCAGAACCAACAAGGTGAAGAAACCAAAATCAAGCAATGAAGAAACAAGACCTTCTTTAGCGAATGAACAGGAGCACAGCCTGATATCCAGTGATGGAAGAGCATGTATCTCTGTGGGGGATGGCCTGGTGGATGACCAGACATCCAGCAGCGGAGAAGCAGGGGTCTTTCTGACGGACTATCAGGCGAGCAGCGAGACATCTGGTGAATGGATGCTCTGGAGACTGGAACTCTGTAGGACAGAGGAGAGGTGAAGACTCTGATGAAAGCTGGGGCTGAAGCAGCGGCTTCGACGAAAGCTCAGGAACTGGCTGAACAAAAGCTGTAGCTGGAACAGAAGAAGTCTGTGGCTCGGGGGAAGGGCAGAGGGAAGATACCTGGAGCCTGGCCTCCTCCTGGAACATCTACCATAGGTCATAGCTAAGGGGAAGCCTCACAGTTGACCCCCTCGGAGGCTGATTGAGAGGCATCAAACCAGACCTCCTCGAAAACTGCCACAACAGACCGTACAAAAACTGGAGAGCCAGGCAGTGAGGAGATTTCTCCCAAAGCTGTACTACGTTCCACCTTAGTTTCCTTCTCCAGCTCTGCCACTCACGGAGACAAGAGGAGCTGATGTCTCACACGCAGCACTTCCAGAAGGTCAACTGCCAACCTAAGACTCACCCCGGGTTCAGAAGGCTCAGCCACACAGTTGCAGAAAGCTGTAACAGCCTTGTATACAACCTGGAACTCTTCCAAAGAGAGCTGGCCCATGGGCCCAGTTCTGACAGGGTCTGGTGTTTGTGGTCATAATTGTCTGCTTGTTCCTGTGTCAGCCAGATCATTCTGTTAGGATTCATGAACAGGGGCAGAACCAAATGTAGATAGAGGGCAGGAGCAAAACAGAGAGTATTTAAAAAAATAAATAAAACAAAGGCAAGGCAGGATAAAGACAGAAAGAAAACGACAAGAACAAAACTAAAGAGAAAAACAACATAAGAACTGACTGAACAGCAAGAAATTATCTGGCAAAGGCAAAACTGAAAACCCATAGTGTATATACAAAGGGAACTAATGAAAAAATAAACAGCAGGTGAGGCATTTAGCAAAGCAACTCAGGTGTGAAGAGAGAGGACGTAAAACTGACATTAAGTAACAGGAAGTAACCAAAAACCAACAAAGAAAAACAGAGTAAAGGAAAACTCAAACCACAAAACACATGGACCATGACACTAAAATCAAGGGCAAAAGCCAGGAAGCTGGATTGAGAAACTTATCATAGAATCTGGTATAGAGTAAAAAAAATATGTGTTACCCCCTCAATCAAAAAACACAAAAGGAGCAAATCCTCTTGTGCAAAAAGAATTTAAAACAAAAACTTTAACTGAACAAAAACATCAAACTATTAAATGTGGTTTGCTGAATATTAGATCTCTCCTTTCGAAGTCTCTGTTAGTGAATGATTTCATTTGTGATCATCACATTGATATATTTTGTCTTACAGAAACCTGGCTGCAGCAGGAGGATCATGTTAGAGTTAATGAATCAACTCCCTCTGACTGTTTAAATGTTCACGTTCCTCCAACCACAGGCAGAGGAGGAGGAGTGGCAGCTATCTTCAGATCAGGGTTACTAATCAGTCCTAGACCCAAAATTAGTTTTAGCTCTTTTGAATCTCTGATTCTCAGTTTTTCCCACCCAAAGTGGAAATCACAAAAACCTCTTCTACTTGTTGTTGTGTATCGTCCACCTGGCCCTTATTCTGAGTTTCTGTCTGAATTCTCAGAGTTTTTATCCCAGTTAGTGCTGAGTACAGATAAAGTCATTGTAGTGGGTGACTTTAATATTCATGTAGATGTTGAAAATGACAGCCTAAATATTAACTTTAATTCTATATTAGACTCTATTGGATTTTCTCAAAGTGTTCACAGACCTACTCACTGCCTTAATCATACCATTGACCTTGTGCTGACTTATGGCATTGAGAGTGAACAGTTAACAGTGTTTCCTCATAACCCTGTCTTGTCTGACCATTTTTTAATAACTTTTGGGTTTACATTACTTGACTATACGGCTTCTGAGAAGAATTCTACATATAGAAGGTGTCTGTCAGAGAATTCTGTAACCAGATTTAAAGAGTTTATTTCATCATCCTTTTCTTCACTGCCATGTGCTGATATGACAGAGGACGGCTACCTAAATGTTGCCCCTCTGAAAAGGAAGGTAATCAGTCAGAAGAGGTTGGCTCCTTGGTATAATTCACAGCTGCGTGCGTTAAAGCAGACTGCAAGAAAGCTGGAGAGACAGTGGCGTTCCTCTAATTTAGAAGAGTCTCAATTTGTCTGGAAAATTAGTTTAATAACGTATAAGAAAGCCCTTTGTAAAGCTAGAACTGCTTATTATTCATCATTGATAGAAGAGAATAAGAACAATCCCAGGTTTCTTTTCAGCACTGTTGCCAGGCTGACAAAGAGTCCGAGCTCTGTTGAGCCATGTATTCCTTTAACTCTCAGCAGTGATGAATTTATGAGCTTCTTTATCAATAAAATTGTTTCTATCAGAGAGAAGATTGATGTATCATCAAGTGCAGCAGCTTTAGCAGTATCTTTAGAACCTGATTTGTATTTAGACTGCTTCTGCCCAGTTGATCTTTCTGAGCTAACAACAGCAATAGTCTCTTCTAAACCATCAACTTGTATTTTAGACCCAATCCCAACCAGACTGTTCAAGGAGGTTTTCCCCTTAATTGACACTTCCATATTGGATTTGATCAATCTGTCTTTGTTGACAGGATATGTACCTCAGAATTTTAAGGTTGCTGTAATTAAACCTCTACTTAAAAAACTGTCAGAACTTATGTTTTGATTCATGTCTTGTCTCGCCATTTCCTGTTTTATTTTGAAATATTAACTTCCCTCTCGTTCAGGTATCTTGCTCTTCCTCTGTGTCAAGTGTCTGATTGTCTTCCCTGATTCCAAAGTGTTTCCACCTGTTCCCCTCGGCTCCTCGTGTGTTCAAATAGTCTGCATTTCCCTTGTCTTGTGCCAGTATGTTGTCTCTTTCCATGAGCTTCATTACCAGCCTTGTGTTATGCCGTAGTTTTCACAGTGACCACTGCCATAGTTTCCACGAGCCTGCAGGGAGCAATCCTCCTGCAGAGCTATCTTGTTTTGTAATTTATTCTCTAACTATAGCTTTAGTTTGTTAGCACAGTAAGTTTCATAGCCTTGTTTTGTTCTCCCCGTTTGGAGAGACTTTTGGTTTGGTTAATGTTTTATAGAAACCTCCGTTAGTGGAGCGATTTACGTTTTGTTCTTGAGATCCTGTTCACTGCCGCTAAAGGTGTGTATAAGTTTCATAGTGCCTCAGTTTTTTTAAGATTGCGTCTGTCATTTAAGTCCGCCTCATTAGGAGAGCGTGAGAGTTCATGTTTATTGTTCATAGCTTTTCTGTTTTCCTCCTAGCGTGGAGAGAACTTTTAACTTTCATAGCTGCACTCATCCTCGGTCATAGTTACTGAGGAGAGCACTTAGGATTTTCACAGCCTGTTCTTTTGCTTTCTGAGCAGATCCTCATCCTGCCTTGCCTTGCTGTGTTTACAAAATAAACTTCTTTGCTTTTGAACTGACCCTGCATCTGTGTCCTGAGTCTGAGGTTCCTGACACAAACCAAATCCACCTATATCCAGTCTCCCTTTTGTGTCTAAAACATAGTTGCAGCTCAACTTTGATCATTGACATAGAAATAATCTGTTTGAAGAGTTTCAGTCAGGATTCAGAGTGCATCATAGCACAGAAACAGCACTGGTGAAAGTTACCAATGATCTCCTCTTAGCCTCTGATAGCGGACTTGTTTCTGTGCTTGTCCTGTTGGATCTCACTGCTGCATTTGATACGATCGATCACAGCATTCTGTTACAGAGACTTGAACATGTTATTGGGATTAAAGGAACTGCATTAGGCTGGTTTAAGTCATTTATCTGATAGATTCCAGTTTGTTCTTGTAACGGAAGAATCTTCCTCACACATCTGAGTAAGTCTTGGAGTTCCTCAGGGTTCTTTATACATGCTTCCATTAGGTAACATCATGGCATGGCATAAATTCCCATTGCTATGCTGATGATACTCAGCTGTACTTATCTATGAAACCAATAGTTTGGTCAGACTACAAGCCTGTCTTAAAGACATAAAGACCTGGATGACTCAGGACTATCTGCTTCTAAATTCAGACAAAACTGAAGTTGTTCTCTTAGGACCTGAGCGCTTCAGGGAGAAATTGTCTAGTTATATAGTTACTCTAGGTGGTATTTCCTTGGCTTCTAGTTCTACAGTGAGGAACCTTGGAGGTATTTTTGACCAGAATTTATCATTTGATGCACATTTAAAACTGATTTCTAGGACTGCCTTCTTTCACCTTCGTAATATTGCTAAAATCAGAAACATCCTGTCTCAGGGTGATGCAGAGAAACTAGTTCATGCATTTGTTACTTCAAGATTGGACTACTGTAATTCCTTATTATTGGGCTGTCCCACATATTCTCTGAAAAGCCTCCAGCTGATCCAAAATGCTGCAGCCAGAGTTCTGATGAGAACTAACGGGAGAGATCATGTTTCTCCAGTTTTAGCTTCTCTTCATTGGCTCCCTGTTAAATTCAGAATAGAATTTAAGATTTTCCTCCTCACATATAAAGCTCTTAATGACCAAGCTCCATCATATCTTAAAGATCTCATTGTTAGATATTTTCCTAACACAGCACTTCGCTCCCAAACTGCAGGTTTACTTGTTGTTCCCAGAGTTTCTAAAAGTAGAATGGGAGGCAGAGGCTTCAGTTATCAGGCCCCTCTCTTGTGGAATAAGCTGCCAGTAAATGTCCGGGAAGCAGACACCTTTTCCACTTTTAACATTAGGCTTAAAACCTTTTTGATAAAGCTTATAGTTAGGGATGGCTAAGGTAATCCTGAAACATCCCATAGTTAAGATGCTGTAGGCTTAGACAGCTGGGGGACCTCATCTGTCACACCTTTCCTCACTTTGCTCTCTTTTTCCCCCTGTTTAATTTCTCTAACGATATTATGTACATGTGACATTATTGTGGTTATTAACTTTTTTGTCTTCTCAAACCCCAGCTGGTCGAGGCGGATGGCCACACTTCCTGAGTCTGGTTCTGCCAGAGGTTTCTTCCTGTTAAAAGGGAGTCGTTCCTTTCCACAGTCGCCACAGGCACACTCAGGACGGGAGATTGGACTGAAGACAAGTTTCGGTGCAATCTGTTGGTTTCCTTAGCTAGGATATTGTTTTTTTAATTGGCTCTATATGAATTAATTGGATTATTTTGAAATTGATTAATTGGATTATGATTACAATAACTTGAATTCCAATTGGCTTGAATTGGACTATATTATCTAAGTGCCTTGAGATGACAATTGTTGTAATTTGGCGCTATATAAATAAAACTGAATTTAATTGAATTGAATAGGCCTAATTGCTACTAGTAGTGATCAAGGGCCTTGTGTATAAATTGTTATATAGAAAACAGTTAGCCAGTTTTCACAGATATTTCAGGATGTAAAAAAATTGTGAGCATGGCATGGAAATGTGTGGATGTAAACTTTTGTTTGGATTTTGTCAGTTGCCAGCACCAAATGACAGAGCACCATCTCTTCACTGAAGTTTCCAATATTTTGTTCCCACTCCTGTTCTTGAACTGTGTAAATGAAAAATGATCATGTAAACAGATACAATAGGTGTATCTAATTAACATAAGACCAAAACCCATCTTTAATAATCCTTTTTTATTTACCCAACTCCTTTTGGGAAAGTCTCACTGCACTTAAAACCTTCTGAAAATTATTTCACATAGCTGACATACCTTCTCTTTTTGCAACAGTCATGATTGCCAGTAAGCTGGACTGTTTCTCTTTGACATAGCATGGAAATGTCAGGTATGCACAGTTTTCTCGGGTGCACAGGCAGCCAGTTGCTGTGGCAAAAAAACATTATGTATATGTGATGAAAAAACATTTTAAAGAAAAAGATAAATAGGGTAAACTATGCATTTTAATAATTACAGGGGGTTTTTTTCTCTGCATTTTCACCTATTGTCCACATGCAAATGAAGTTCTGGGCACTGAAACCATACTTTTTTAAACATCTTCCATGGTGAAGATTTTCACTGACTGCTGCTATCATGTTTATGCAGGGAAAAAATGGACTGAAATATTTTGTTTGCATTTGTGAAGAACAGACTAGAAAAATCAGGTCTCGGAAAGAAGCGGGTTTCTGGGACTTGTATGGGTTAGTTGTAGAATCTACTCTGTACCAATCTCCCAATTTGCCTTTGCAACCTACTATCCGAGGCTAAGAGGAGATCATTGTTCACTGTTTCTGTGCTATGCTGCACTCTGAATCCTGACTGAAATTCTTCAAACAGATTATGTCTCTGTAAATTATCACAAAGTTGAGCTGCAACTATTTTTTCAAGACCTTTAGACAAAAAAGGGAGATTGGATATAGGTCGATAATTAGCTAGAAACTTCTGAATCAAGAGTAGGTTTTTTAATAAAGGTTTAAATACAGCAACCTTAAAAGTCTGAGGTACATATCCTGTCAACAAAGACAGATTGACCAAATCCAATATGGAAGTGTCAATTAAGGGGAAAACGCCCTTGAACAGTCTGGTTGGGATTGGGTCTAAAATACAAGTTGATGGTTTACAAGAGACTATTGCTGTTGTTAGCTCAGAAAGATCAACTGGACAGAACCCATCTAAGTTCAAATCACGTTCTAAAGATACTACTAAAGCTGCTGTACTTGATGATACATCAGTGATAATATTTGGAAGGATTCCATTAATCTTCTCTCTGATAGAAACAATTTAATTGATAAAGAATCTCATGAAATCGTCACTACTGAGAGTTAAAGGAAAACATGGTTCAACAGAGCTCGGACTCTTTGTCAGCCTGGCAACAGTGCTGAAAAGAAACCTGGGATTATTCTTATTCTCTTCTATCAGTAATGAATAATAAGCAGTTCCAGCTTTACGAAAGGCTTAATACATTATTAAACTACCTTTCCAGACTGATCGAGACTCTTCTTCTGCTTTAAGCACGCAGCTGTGAATTATACCAAGGAGCCAACCTCTTCTGACTGATTACCTTCCTTTTCAGAGGGGCAACATTGTCCAGTGTTGCATTGAAGCTATAGTGCTGTCAACAAGAGAGTCAAGTATTGCTGGAGTAAACTATAAGTAACCATCTTCTGTCATATTTGCACATCGCAGTGAGGAAACTAATGATGGAATTAACTCTTTAAATCTGGTTACAGAATTTTCTGATAGACCTATATGTAAAATTATCCTCAGAAACGGTCAATTAACGTAAATTCGATAGCTATCAAAAAATGGTCAGACAAGACAAGGTTATGAGGAAACACTGTTAACTGTTCACTCTCAATGTCATAAGTCAGCACAAGGTCAACATGTCTTTCATTACTTGTATTATTATTAGTGTTGCTCTGCTCAGACTCATGGGAGACGTGCTTGTTTCTTGCCATTTCCATAGCGATAGCGGCGCGCCAGAGAAATGTTATTATACTTTTTTTTCACCATGTTTCGTGTGAGCGTGACAACTTGTCACCCTGGGGGTCCCGGCTGCTCGGGTTCTGCTTTGGGGCGGCTAATGGAGCTAGCAACGCTACGTGGCTCCGCACTGGCTCAAGAGACCTTTCTCGCTATCGGGTGGTTTTCAACGGTGCAGAGCCGAACTTCCAATTCAAATAACCTCACCTCCAAAACTACACAAAGACTACATTTGTTAGATGTACCATTATCGCTGAAGGAGGCAGAGGAGTAACTAAACATCTGACACACGGAGCAGGTGAAAGCAGGAGAAGGAGGGAGAGAACGGTTACATGCTGCCATTCCAACATTGGCCTCCAATTGTCGGAATGGCGACACTTATTTTTTTATCAAACGTCCCGTCATTCCGACACTTTTTTCCTCCTATGGTCGGAATGGCGGTATTTTTTTTTTTTTAACATACCGCCATTCCGACAGTTCCTTTTAATAGCCTATGTTTTACCCAAAACATTTTGCACTAATGATATGCCGGCGCAAATACGCCCTAAAGTTTGGCGCACAAACTCTGCACATACAGAGGCCACAGCCTCGCAAACAAACTTTAATAATCTATTATCAAAATCCCCTGAAATTTCAAATATAAAAATACAGATATTAATGTAACTCTGGCGAGACTGAAACTGATTAAGCAGAAATACAGTGTCAGTGACCTGTCTCAGCAGCCAGCTGGAGCGGAGCTCTCCACAGAGCCCATCCGTCTTTTGCACGCTGTCATCATATGCAAAAGTAATAATTGCAATTACAGATATCACGGCTACTGCACAGGACACAGTTGCAAGCACTCTGCCTTGCCTTGCCAATAGGAGAGGAGAGAAATGACAGCATAGAATGTATAAAACACAACAAAATGCAGTAAAAACGTTTATTCGTGTTATTCACGTTATTTATGAATACTCACTCCAATTTTGGGAAGAGCGGATGGGCTTTGCGCATTTGGCACAAATACACAGCCGTTGCACAAGGCTTTATACAGCCTGTTGATATCTTAAGGACCTAACTGGTCACACCTGTGAGTAAATGTCATGTAGAGATTGTTTTTACATGTAAGGGGAGCTGAATATATAGCTTTCATCCACAAACCAACGTGGGAGAGCCCGAAGACGCATGTGCCAGACGCACATAGGCATGCGTAAGACCGATTTTGACCACTTCATGTTTATTTGCTTTCTTTTAGTTAACTTTCGTTTCTTTTGGATTCTTGTGCGTATTATGGAGCCGTTTCGGTCCATGTTTGTAAGCCTTTTTTTCCTGGTTTAAATTATCGGAAGTTGAAACAAGTGGCATTGGAGTGTGTGATTGAAAACCACCGCGGTCTGCTTCTCCTCCTCCAGTTGCCAAGACTTTGTGTTTTTAATAACGCTTATCTGTAAACATGTGTTAAACATATAAATTGCATGAACAGAAAGAAGGGGCTCACCTGTTGAGTAACTCACATTTCCTTATACGGAAAGCCTTGTCGGAATGGTGGGACGTTTGAATGTCGGAATAGCGGGATGTCGGAATGGTGGGATGTCGGAATGGGTGTTGCCACCCGGAGAGAACTGGTAGCCATGCTAAGCTAGAGAACCCGACACACCGCTAAAAATGAAAATAAAGACTAAAGATCTGTAGGACTGGGTGTTATAATATAACAAGTTTGATATAGAGTTAACTATGCACGAATGTGTAAATTATAGGGAGAAATAAAGTGATTATTAGTAGTCCAAGAGGAGCAAGAAATTCCACAGTACACAAACAAGGTAACAGGAAGTGATGCAATACGTCTTACCACAAAGCAAAGCGTCACCGTCATAACTGTCTGCACAAATAAAATCACAAACTTCAGTTTGACCAAATTAATATGGTGATCTTGCTCCCCCAATAAATCTCCCCACCAACAGATGACTCTGTTTAGCACTTCTAATATTGAGTTTATTTAGCCATAAACGTTTGAACCAGGCAGAAATTTTCAGGGAGAAGAACTCAATTATGCAAGCTGAATGAAAACAAAGGTATCAGAATGGTAATTTATACTTTATATCACTTTCTACTGCTTTAGAAATGCAACTTTTCAGTTTGCTGCCTTGAAGAGGTGATGTTGCTCTACTTTTTTTTTTTTTTTGCTATTTCAGTGCTATACAGTGCCAAATTATAACAAATGTTATTTCAAGGCACTTAAAAATGTAAAGAATTTAAAGCATTTATTATATATACTGTTTTTAAAGCTATTGCAGAACATCCTAACTTAAAAGTCCTTACTTAAAAAGCCCTTAGACATACAACTAAAGATATCAATATTAATATTGAATTTGACTAAAAGGGGCTTTATTTTCACAGTTGCCTATCATTGCATGCACTGACCATCAGAAAACAAAAAAGAGAAGTTAACTGTTCAAAGATTGTCTGAGCAGAATCTCACAATTTAAATGCAGCATTATCATAAACAAACTGTCACTGAATAATGCTGACCTGAAGGATAAATTGAACCATTATTTCATTCTGTTATCAAGGCTAATGGCGTTTTAAAGCCATGATTAATCAGACTTTGAAAGCATTAAAAGTGTCTGTTGGGGGAGGGGGTTGTACATGATTAATTAATATAAAAGGGATTTTTTTTTCTGTTCTAACCTGAGTACAAAGGTACAGACTACACTACACCTTTCTTTCATTTGTGTACATTTGCAAAGAAACTTCCAATGGGTTATACAACAAGAGTGCTCAATAGTAATAAGACTGAAGTTGCCTTGAGTGGTTCTCTCCTTGCAAAGGTGAAGTTATGTTAGGAGAAATCAATCAAGTGCTTCCTGTATAAGACTTCAGTGGTTTGTAATTTGTCTTTGATTTAATGTCTTTCATGTTTTTTTTTTCTTTTTGAAGGTGAAGTGAAAACTTGCTTCTATTGGAAAGTAATTGTATGCCATTTAGATGGGGTACATCTATTTCAAGGGGACCCTCTCTATGCAGTAAAATTATGAATAACTGCTCTGCATGATGTACTGTTCTTCCTGGTTAACAATGCCAACAAGGTCCTTTGGTTTCAAGTAAACTCTTTAATGTGGCTGTGATTTGTCTAAAGCAACAGAACACTTCACTGTCATCATCTTCTGCACCACCTGTAAGAATAGAAAGAAAATCGCTTGAAGGCAAAAAACATGGGCAATTAGATTGGTCCTTGGACTGTTTGGTATTTGTTTCGGAATATCTAATAAAATTATCGTTGCCATGGTGTAGACTCTTCTGGTGTAGACAAGGCAACATCTACAATCAAGCTACTGCATTAAACTTGTGATATTTTCTTTACGTGCAGTTTGTAAATTAAAAGAAACCTTTTATCACTACTTTAAAAATGTGTAGTGCTCTATGAATACATTAACTGCCTCTGGGTTATCCTAGTACTTACAACATTTCAATGAGTAAAAACAACCTGTACAAGCCACAAGGAATCTATGCCACTTCTATATTTGCTTTGGTTACTGGCCTGTGCAAGCAGTGCATTAGTCTGGTGGCAGAGATCAAGCACAAAGGAGTATTTTGCAGGTTGTATTCATTCATAGAGTGTCTAAAAGAGTGTCCTGATGAGGGCAGATGAGGAACAGGAAGCAGGAGCAATCCAGACTTCACCTCGAGCTTCCAGGAAAAAAAAGCCCAGCCCCACCAAAGAATAAGAAACCACAGCAAAACAAATTAACCAAGCATTTTCGTGACAAAATGAAGACTATACAACACCCCTATGCAATGCCAAATCTTAAAACCATAAGTTTTAAAAGAAAATGCCATTTCTTATCCAAACACTGTTCTAGATCACAAATCCTCCAACATCAAGAGTAAAAGGGAAAGCTTAGAAATTTGTAGCTAGGAGATAAAGATGGTACCTTTTAGAGGGCTGGATTGGGATTGGTTCCCGCCGGGTCCCGCGGGACTCAAATCTCGCGGGAGCGGGCGGTATGGACTTTGCAGCGGACAGGCGCGGGCAGCCAAAAACAAACGCTGTGGGATCGGGATGCAGTGTTGCCAGGTCACGTGTACGATATTTATCGTATTTGTATGATACTTTTGCCCTGTGTACGATGTACGATCAATAATCCCAAAAAAGGCCACATATATGATAATTTGACCATTCTGTGAATGTGTGGTTGTAATGGTTGTAATCAGCCTGTCGCGACTGTCTGTCGGATATTTTTGTGAACCCTGAAGGCATTTCCATTTCCATGTGACAAGTTTCAAGCCAATCGCGCTTTTCTATGTGAGCTACGAGTGACGTGCATGCGTTTGTGTCAGAAGTTCCTAACAGTAGTTGGCCTCCAGGCCTCATTATCTGGCTCATTAGTTCCCACTCGTCATTGTTTACGGAGGACATTTAGCATAATGCAACTGCTGATGCAAAGCCGTGAGTTCCTGTTAGACGCTGTTCAACTCTAGAGTGACTACTCAATAGACTTGTTATTTTGATTATGACGGGTGTACGATAATTTTTTGTCTCTGGTACAATAATACTACATTTCCCACCTGGCAACACTGTCGGGATGTATCCTAGCGACAGGATGTCAATAAGTAATGTGAAAAGGAAGCTCAAAGAAGGTCTTTATAGCACAAAGCAAGGCAAGTCTGACATTTGGGGAAGTTTCTCAATTGCCCATGAATCTCTCTTATTAGTAGCCTATAAAATGACGTGTTTTCTCCTGCGGGACTGGAGAAGACACAAAATCAATGCATTTCTATTATTGTGCGGGCATAAATTCTGAAGGTTTTGCGGGTGCATACACATTGCGGGAGTGTAACGCACACGTTGCGGGTGCGGGCGGTAATGGTCAGAAATTTAGCGGGAGTGGGATGAAGAAAACAGACCTCAAGCAGGCGATGACTGGGGCAGCCGAGTGTGAAGCAGCCGGGAAGCACCTCCAAGCCTAAGGCTATGGTCCTCAGTCGGAAAAGGGTGGATTGCCCACTCTTGGTTGGGGATGAGTCACTGCCTTAAGTAGAGGAGTTTAAATATCTCAGGGTGTTGTTCACAGTTGGGGGTAAAAAGGACCAGGAGATTGACAGGTGATTGGGCAGCATCTACAGTGCTGTGGACATTTAACGGGTCAATCATGAGAGCTTAGTCGGCAGGTGAGGCTGACGATATACCAGTTGATCTACATTCCAGCCCTCACCTATGGTCACGTAGTGGTAGTGATTGAAACATTGAGATCATGAAGCGGTGGAACTTAGCTTCCTCCAAAGGGTCGCTGGGCTCATCTTAAGCTATAGGGTGAGGTGCTTGGTCATCTGGGAAGGATTTGAAGTAGCTGCCCTTTCGCATCTCCTCCGAATTATACTTTATATATTCTATTTGTCACTATCATGCTTGCTTGTGTTGTTGCTTTGGTTTCTGAGTCCTAGGTGGGGCTGAGCAGATTTCCCAGGAGCCCTGGGCAGAGTCTGGATTGCTCCTGCTGACACACCTGCTTCTCATCTGCCCTCGTCAGGACACGGTTATAGGAGCAGCAGGACCAACCAGTCTTCACCAGATTGTCTAACTATCTTTATTGGAATTCATCCGTCTCCACTGTTTTCCTCATTGCGATTTTCTTTCCCAAGCGCTTACCTTGTTTTATTTTTTTCCCAGTGCCTGTCTCCCTCATCCTAGCTCCATGTCATGGTTTCCTCATGCCTGCATTGCTGTCCATGGTTGGATCTCTCATCAGCCTGTTCCTCTTACCTGCCTGCTCGGCCCACTGCTGACTCAGAACCTTGCACTACAGCCAGCGCCCTCCCTTCCATCTTGGATTCCCTCTGGAAAATAATTAAGGACAAACCAACCACTTCGGACAATTAACCTAACTGGAAAATCCCTCTAATCTTCTTTCTCCCTCCAGAGTTTCCATGCTCTCCTGGACTCAGCTCACAATTCATTCATTAATAAACTCTATTTCTCCAATCCTCTCATAGTCCATATCTTCAGGTGGCTAGTCGCCTAGCCATGACAAAATTTGTGGCAGTGCATGACAAAGGTGAGAACAGTCTGTGTGCTGCGTAGTTAAGTGTGCCAAGGCTAAAACAAAAGTTTGACTTGCATTACAGGTGATCTCATGCCTTTCTGTTATGCAAAGTAATTTGTAATGTCCTTCAGATTCAGCTGGCAGGACTTGTTTTTATTTTTACTCTGTTATAGCTGTCTTCACAAAACTGCCACTTTTTATCAGTGTTTGCATGCTTTCTGCTGTGGGAGCATTGTCATGCAGTTTTACATATGTCTACAACTACACATGTTTGTAATAGTCTTAAGTTCTTTAGTTGTACATATAGTATTTATGTCTTTGTGGGGTATAGAAATAATTGCAAGATCTCTAGGCTCCTACGGAGTGGGAAAAGTGTGCAGACACGGTTTAGAATGACCTTCACTGTTGACAGGAATGTTGTTCAGTGCCATGAGAGAACTGTTTACCATTCATGGGTAAAAACTGCCTCGTTCATTTTTGACCAATTTACAGAAATTTTAAACTCCACTCATGAACACGTTCATTTAATGAATGAAAAACTGTGGAAGGAAGACAGCATGTTGACCTTGTTATAGCAATTAGTTCCTCAATTATGAGAAGATAGGGTTATAATCTCAGAGAGCGCTTTGATGGTGCAGTTCAGGAACTGTGATCCTGATTTGTCTGGTCAGGGTGTCCAGATTTTCAGGTCTTGGATTCACTTGGCTTTACCTCTGTCACAGAAAAGCAACATTCCTACCACCATTGTATCACTTTACCGAACATATTCTCTCTTTCCGGGGGCACTTTGTATTACTGATTAATATTAATGCATTTAATTTTAGCAAGGATGCTCTATATTCAGTTGCTGCAGCAATAAAACTATAGAAGTTACAATTAGCCTATCGCATGATAGATAATGGATGTGTCGTGAGGATTTTCTGATAACCAGTGTGTGAAAATGTACCTTGTCTGCTTTCCAACATCCACCAACTGTTCAATTTATTCAGCATCTATGTAAAACCTGACGTGCTAAGGTTTACTAACTAGTCAGTATCTGCAAAGTCGGCATTGTGAGATAACAAATTTCTGCACTTTTAAGCAATTTTTAATACTTGTACTCAATCTTTTTTCTGCATTACTCCAAAAGGCACATGACATCCTAACCATAAAAAAGCTTTCTGGTAACCCAGGAGATCAATCAAAGTAATAGAATGAGTAAATGTAAATGTGCAGCTCCATTTCCCATAACAGTAGCTACTGCAGCTATCAGAGGCTGCCACAATCTGTCCTTGTCATACTGAGGCGAAGGAAGAGGCCCAGAATAATATATTCAGGCAGGGAAATAGAATATGGGTGGTGGTTCCCATGCATGTGGGTGTGTATGTGTGCGCAACTAGAAATCATGGATCTTGCAGGTCTTTATTTGCTGGGCTAAACAATGCAGATACCACAATATGATATGGCAAAAGAGAGAAAGAATGGCTGTTTTTGCAGTGATCGCTCAGAGATGGAACAGCAGGAAGACCTGTAAGCTCAGATGTTTTATATTTATGTTTGTGTGTGTGTTTTTCAAATGTTAGTCATAAATTCAAGCAAAATGAAAGCAAAGCAACATCAAACATTTTTAAATGCCATGCCAATGAAATATCCTCTGTGGTATGAACGGCTTGTGAGGCTATCACTCAGAGCAGACACAGTCACCCCAAGATTGTACTTCATTTGCAAGGCTTAAAAAATGTGCATTAAAGGACAAGAGGCACAAAGCTGACCACTGTTACTTGGAATTTATTCAGCTCAGAGTTTTCAGATGCTGAGAGTATAGAAAACATATAAATAATAGTCCCACTAGTTAAGATTTAGCTGAGTTTGCATATCAATGGATTCACGTGTGAGTATGTGAAAGATGGGGAAGAAAAGGGGAGAAAGAATAGAATAGAAAAATGCTTTATTCATCCCCCAGTGGGGGAAATACAAATTTGTCAAGTAGCTCAAAAAGATTATTAAAAAAATTATAAATATTTACAATGATTGTATATTAAACAACAGCAATAATACTACTAATAATGATGATAATAATAATAATCAGTGACTAAATAAATAAATTTGAGAAGAACATGTCAGCAGTCACTGTTAAAAAGCCTTATGGTTGTGGGCACAAAGGACCTCCTGAACCTCTCAGTCCTGCAGCGCAGTGAGATGAGCCTCTCACTGCAGCTGCTCCTCTGTCCTGAACTGCTGCGTGAAAAGCTACATCAACCAAAAAGTGCTGTATGAATGTCTGTATAAATTGGTGAATTTGGCTTGAACTATAAAGCGGTTGACATGGTCAAAAATCCCAGAAAATTACATAAATGCAGTTTACCTTTTTGGAGAGTAGTATAATACCATTGTCAGTGAACTAAACATCTCATGACGCTTCAACATAGTGCATTCTACGGTGTGCCAAGTATATATTAGTACAAGTAAACCAGCGTAATGCATTAAAGTCTGATTGAGAAAAATTTAGAGATTTGCATGGAGACAGGTTACATGTTCGACAAAAGTATCTTTAAAAAAATTCAAAAGAAAAGTATCTTATTCAAATAAGTTGTACAGTTAAACATTTGTGTCTATGATTTTCTGCAGGATTTTTACAGCTGGTCTGAAATAAGAGCTGACTGATACAGCTGTGTGGTATTTAAGGCAAGTGTGTATGATAACAAACAAGCTAAATGTTCGACAGTCATCATGGAAATGAAAATTGGAAGTGAAATTAAACCAGAAGCCATTAGTTTAAGGTAAAAGAAAATCTTACATAGTGATGAAAATTAAAGGTGTACAGCCAAAAAGGAAGACAGAGGGAGGAGCTGTCTATGGGCCTTAACAGAGGAACTACACCCAGATAATTAGATTTATGTTTGATGAATTCAAAAGTCATGTGAATAGTCTTTAATTGCAGGTATTAAGGGCTGTATATGCATACATTTTGTGAGTAACCGACTGTGTGTTAATTTTGCAAGAAGAGCATGCTGCATTAAGAAGGTTAGAATACTAAGCTTGTTTATAGAATGTCATAGTTACAGAACTGATTTCAGTGCATAGATTTTCTGCCTACAGTAATAAAGAGTTGAAGATCCCCACCAGGACCCACCTCAAGCCACCCACCACAGGGTGGCCATGGATCAGTGGTTAGAGTGGGTTTTCCAATAACCAGAAGGCTGACTCTCAAAAAGATTGGTGAAACTTTCTCTATTGACCCTTTCCCTAACAACTCTGTTTCATCTTGCAAAATAAGAAAGAAATTACATTCAAATTTGTGGAGGGGGCGTGGTGCATCAGCTGCAGGAGAGAGCTGTGGAGAGAGTTCTGGGGAGCAGGACTAGGTGAGTGATTAGTACACCGGCAGTCACTTGTCTAATCACTCTCCTCTTTTAAAAACTCAGTAGCGTGCTGGACGGGGGGCTGGAGCTGGGACGAGATTGAAGTGGAGTCGGCAGCACGAACCGGGAGGGAAGGCCAGCGAACGACTCCACCGATTCGTACAAAGGGTTAAATAAACTGTATGTTGAACCGTCCTCTGTCTCTGAGTCTCTCTGAGAGAACCCGCAGTGGCAACAGGCACGCCACAAAAAACAGTACAGTGTTTTCTACAATCCTTCTCACTGTTTGAGGTTTTGAAGCTACATTAGGATGGAATCCTTATGGAAATAACCACATATTATTTGGTGGTGCATATATATGGTTGAGCATCAGGGAGTTTCTGCTTATGTTTAAAACTTATCTCTAAGACATTCCCCACTTTCTTGGAAACATCTTATTCATCATGATGTACAGTATGTTAACACACTTACCATAAGCATGTATCAGATAAACCATTTTACTGTGAGGAAGCAACAAACTAAAAAAAAAAAAAAAGAAATCCTTCCATCTACTCCAGGGCAATGAATCATTTTCATGTCATGCAAGGGAGATAGGGATTTACACAAGACTGCCAGGAGTACCAGTAACCCCCACCACTCCTAACAGCAGGCAACAATGTACTGTTCAATCCAAAATGTGAAAAAATAAACAAAAATGTGTTTCAGACTCACCCTTTCATGTTCCTAGATTATCTCACCTTGCTGACTCTCTCCCTAATTTCTAATCCATAAATGGCAGTAATCCACTGTTTTTCCTCAAATAACGCAGTCGTTTTACCTACATGCTGTGTTGGATTCATTATGTTATTACAGTGAGTTGACTATCTAGAAAACATCTTAGTGCGGTAAGCCTGTTGGCTAAATGACACTTTCAATTATATTCATACACATCTGATAAATACACCATAATACACTATGCACACGTACAGGTGAAATCCATTAGAAAATTGCATTATTAAAAATAGGTAAAGAGCCAAAAAAAGAGTGAACATACAATTAAATTAAGCTCAACTAACAGCGAACAAACTACCGACACAGCCACACTGTTTATCTCCAACTTTGAACTTGTCATGTCTGTTAGTTTTGTTATGTTTTAAGTTACTGGTTAGTCTTTAGTTTTGCCTTGTTTTTCCTCAGTCACTTGTGCCCTGCCATCACCTTCACTCACGTCACCTTTGTTTCTCCCCTCAGGTGCACTCCATCACTAATCGTCCTCCTCAGTATTTAGTTTTCTCAGGCTCACTGCCAGATCATCACCGTCATCCATGCCAGTGTCATTCATGCTGGGATACTGGTAGGGTACTCCATTCATATACCTGATAACATGTTACATAAACCTAATGTGATTGATGACTCATCCCCACATTACTGCCCCCTAAGTGACGTTTGCTCATCCAAAGCTTTCATCACTTTCATAGCCCCCAAAACATGAAGCATGATTCATACTTCCCCCTAGCTCCAGAATTTTTTTTTTTTTTTTTTGTATACATAAAGCCGTTCTAATCTGACTCTGCTTTATAGCCTCAGGCATGTAACGTAAAGCAGCTGCCTGGGATGCAAGTTGCTGGAAAACTGCTGTGAGAAATGATGATCCAACTATAAGGTCTCACACGTCTAAATAATATGACTAATATCGAAATACTTTACAAACCTTAATTCTAATTATTGCATACACTTGTTTGGGTTAAGTTAATCAGAAAATGGTGTTTACATACCAGTGTCTTATTTAGAGTATGGTTTTCTTGGGTTAATATCAGAGTATTGCTCTGCAGGTCAACTAACCCAGTGTGGTTAAATCAAACAAATGTGATCCCAGCATCTAAGCACAAAGATTG
This sequence comes from Leuresthes tenuis, assembly GCF_036924035.1. Classification (NCBI taxonomy): domain Eukaryota; kingdom Metazoa; phylum Chordata; class Actinopteri; order Atheriniformes; family Atherinopsidae; genus Leuresthes; species Leuresthes tenuis. Next base: position 21,748,977 of record NW_027325374.1, on the reverse strand, counting down.
CCTCTCATTTGGACTTTGACACTTGTTTGTTTTAAATTGGTAATTGTTTCAATGGATTATATTTGGCTGGGTGGTTAATACTACATTTGTGACAGTTTACTATGTCTTCAATGATTGAATGTATTTTAGATTATTAGATCACCAAATCTTTACATCAAGTGGTGTCATTCTTAAACTGTTTGCCCATTCAACCGTTGCCAGCTTTTGTTGCTGTTCCACCTTTCTGAATAATGTTCCTAGTATCAAATTCAAAATAATGACTAGAGGAAAAATGTGTATATATATTTTGTATTAAAGGATGATTTTTTTTTTTTTGAGAAATAGTTTAGTATCGTTTGGGAGTTAAGACAGAGATTCAGGTTTCAGAGGTCATCATCATCATCAAAGTTCAACCCAATGTATGAAAATGGTGGATGAACGGGAAAAGACTGGATGTTGTAAGTCTGCAGTTTTCAAGTAAACAGGGGTCTGACAGGTGACTGGGATGTGGGGCCTCATTTTGGCAGATTTAAATCATAGCATGGAAATCATTATAAAACATATAAATCTTTTTAGGAAAATAATTTGTTTTACTGTGTACTGAACAGCTCAAAAGACTCCTTATGATGAACAAAAAATTTGGACCTCGTGATCCCTTGCCCGGATATGGGACACCGGGGCCTCCCCCCGGAGCCAGGCCCGGGGGTGGGGCCCGGCAGCGGGCGCCTGGTGGCCGGGTCTGTGCCCATGGGGCTCGGTCGGGCATAGCCCGAAATGATGACGTGGGTCCCCCTTCCGACGGGCTCACCACCCGTGGGAGGGGCCAAGGGGGTCGGGTGCGATGTGAGCTGGGTAGCAGCCGAAGGCAGAGGCCTTGGCGGTCTGATCCTCGGCTACTGAAGCTAGCTCTTGGGACGTGGAATGTCACCTCTCTGTTGGGGAAGGAGCCGGAGCTGGTGCGCGAGGCTGAGCGGTTCCGGCTAGATATAGTCGGACTCACCTCGACGCACGGCTTGGGCTCTGGAACCAGTCCTCTTGAGAGGGGTTGGACTCTCTTCCACTCTGGAGTTGCCCGTGGTGAGAGGCGCAGAGCAGGTGTGGGCATACTTATTGCCCCCCGGCTGTGTGCCAGTACATTGGGGTTTACCCCAGTGAACGAGAGGGTAGCCTCCCTCCGCCTTCGGGTGGGGGGACGAGTCCTGACTGTTGTTTGTGCCTATGCGCCAAACAGCAGTTCAGAGTACCCACCCTTTTTGGAGTCTCTGGGGGAGGCACTGGAGAATGCCCCTACCGGAGACTCCCTCGTTCTGCTGGGGGACTTCAATGCTCACGTGGGCAATGACAGTGAGACCTGGAGGGGTGTGATTGGGAGGAACGGCCCCCCCGATCTGAACCAGAGTGGTGTTATGTTGTTGGACTTCTGTGCTGGTCATGGACTGTCCATAACGAACACCATGTTCAGACATAAGGGTGTCCATATGTGCACTTGGCACCAGGACACCCTTGGCCGCAGTTCGATGATCGACTTTGTGGTTGTATCATCGGACTTGCGGCCGTATGTCCTGGACACTCGGGTGAAGAGAGGGGCGGAGCTGTCAACTGATCACCACCTGGTGGTGAGTTGGCTCCGCTGGTGGGGGAGGATGCCGATCAGACCTGGCAGGCCCAAACGTATTGTGAGGGTCTGCTGGGAGCGTTTGTCAGAATCCCCCGTCAGAAGGAGCTTTAACTCCCACCTCCGGCAGAGCTTCAACCATATCCCGGGGGAGGTGGGGGACATTGAGTCCGAATGGGCCATGTTCCGTGACTCCATTGCCGAGGCAGCTGATCGGAGTTGTGGCCGTAAGGTGGTCGGTGCCTGTCGTGGCGGCAACCCTCGAACCTGCTGGTGGACACCAGTGGTGAGGGAAGCCGTCAAGCTGAAGAAGGAGTCCTATCGGGCCTTTTTGGCCAGTGGGACCCTGGAAGCAGCTGATAGGTACCGACAGGCCAGACGGGCTGCGGCTTCGGCGGTTGCTGAGGCAAAAACTCGGGCCTGGGAGGAGTTCGGTGAGACCATGGAGAACGATTTCCGGACGGCCTCGAAGAGATTCTGGTCCACCATCCGGCGTCTCAGGGGGGGGAAGCGGCTCACAGTCAACACTGTTTACAGTGGGGACGGGGCTTTGCTGACCTCAACTAGGGATGTTGTGAGTCGGTGGGGGGAGTACTTCGAGGAACTCCTCAATCCTACCAACACATGCTCGGAAGAGGCAGAGTCGGAGAGCTCGGAGACGGGGCCTCCCATTTCTGGGGCTGAGGTTGCCGAGGTGGTCAAAAAGCTCCTCGGTGGCAAGGCCCCGGGGGTGGATGAGGTCCGTCCTGAGTTTCTCAAGGCTCTGGATGTTGTAGGGCTGTCTTGGCTGACACGCCTCTGCAGCATCGCGTGGACATCGGGGACAGTGCCTCTGGACTGGCAGATTGGGGTGGTGGTCCCCCTCTTTAAAAAGGGGGACCGGAGGGTGTGTTCCAACTATAGGGGTATCACACTCCTCAGCCTCCCTGGTAAGGTCTATTCGGGGGTATTGGAGAGGAGGATCCGTCGGATAATCGAGCCTCGGATTCAGGAGATGCAGTGTGGCTTTCGTCCTGGCCGTGGAACAGTGGACCAGCTCTATACCCTCGGCAGGATCCTGGAGGGTGCATGGGAGTTCGCCCAAGCAGTCTACATGTGTTTTGTGGACTTGGAGAAAGCGTTCGACCGTGTCCCTCGTGGAGTCCTGTGGGGGGTGCTCCGGGAATATGGAGTGCCGGACCCCTTGATAGGGGCCGTTCGGTCTCTGTATGACCGGTGCCAGAGTTTGGTCCGCATTGCCGGCAGTAAGTCGGATACGTTTCCGGTGAGAGTTGGACTCCGTCAGGGCTGCCCTTTGTCACCGATTCTGTTCCTAACTTTTATGGACAGAATTTCTAGGCGCAGCCAGGGCGTTGAGGGGGTCCGATTTGGCGACCTCAGAATCGGGTCTCTGCTTTTTGCAGATGATGTGGTTCTGTTAGCGTCGTCAGGCCGTGACCTTCAGCTCTCACTGGAGCGATTCGCAGCCGAGTGTGAAGCGGCTGGGATGAGAATCAGCACCTCCAAATCCGAGACTATGGTTCTCAGCCGGAAAAGGGTGGAATGCTCTCTCCGGGTCGGGAATGAGATCCTTCCCCAAGTGGAGGAGTTCAAGTATCTCGGGGTCTTGTTCACGAGTGAGGGACGAATGGAGCGGGAGATTGACGGGCGGATCGGTGCGGCGTCTGCAGTGTTGCGGGCTCTGCACCGACCCGTCGTTGTGAAGAGGGAGCTGAGCCAGAAGGCGAAGCTCTCTACTTACTGGTCAATCTACGTTCCCATCCTCACCTATGGTCACGAGTTGTGGGTAGTGACCGAAAGAACAAGATCGCGAATACAAGCGGCCGAAATGGGTTTCCTCCGCAGGGTGTCTGGGCTCTCCCTTAGAGATAGGGTGAGAAGCTCAGTCATCCGGGAGGGGCTCGGAGTAGAACCGCTGCTCCTCCGCATTGAGAGGAGTCAGATGAGGTGGCTCGGGCATCTGGTTAGGATGCCCCCTGGGCGCCTCCCTGGGGAGGTGTTCCGGGCACGTCCCACTGGGAGGAGACCCCGGGGGAGACCCAGGACACGTTGGAGAGACTATGTCTCTCGGCTGGCCTGGGAACGCCTCGGGGTCCCCCCGGAAGAGCTGGAGGAAGTGGCCGGGGACAGAGACGTCTGGGTTTCTCTGCTCAAGCTGCTGCCCCCGCGACCCGACCCCCGGATAAGCGGCAGATGATGGATGGATGGATGGATGTGTACTGAACACTTTGAAGGACAGTATATTTTGACAATGACCTTGAGATAAAGGTTCCAGAAGTATAGCTTGTGCAAACTCAAAAGTCCATAGCATTTGCTCTGGACATTTTCCAGCTAGCTCCCAAATAAAATCTCCTGAACATAACCAAAATTACATACTGTGTGAACATTGCAACTAGTCTTTCAGGGCATTCCCTCTGTGTGTGCCGTTAATAGGTGCTACCTTTTACTTTTTTTACTGACCTGTATGTTAATCTGCAATTGTGGTTCGAATATATTTGTACATATGATACTAATATAAAACCCGTTATCTGGGCTCCTCATCTGCCATTCTGAAAATGCTGTAAACGTAACGCGTTCGTTCCCACAGTGTACTTTGTATATCACATCCTGCCTTGTGTGTGATCTAGAAAGATGATTCTTTGCACCCCTCACAGTTCCAGCAGAGAGAGCACATCTCCAGCATGAAGTCTCAAACTGTAAAATGTGACTAGACACTGCAGAGGAAGTCTGGACCAAAAGCATGTCGGCACATGCTTTTGAACAACGGTAACCTTTAGTGTTCATGTGTGGAAACTGCTATACATTAAATGTCTTGCTATTGATAATATTTATACTTGTAAAAGTATTAAAGACAGAGCTGAAGATCATTTCAACACAGACATGAACAGTGCTCATGAAGTAGTTCAATAGGTTACAGAACACTTGAATGACTTACACACTCCAACGTCTACTTTTTTTTTATAATATAGGTCTATTACTACAAATGACAGTTGCATGTGAAACCACTGTTAAAAAAATTTTTTATTTGCATAAAAAAAACATAACCATGACAGTATAGGATGGATTGAATACATGGCCTGAATTAAAACAAAAAAGCATTGCTGAAATCAACATCTGAAAAGGAAAACCATGCCTCTTTTTACAGCCTGCTGCGTCTCCTTTCTTGATCTAATTTGCTAAAAGCAAGAAGATCATTTTCTGTACCCACAAAGCAGATGAGTAAACAAAAATTTCAAGTGTGTTGTGAAATATAAGAAATGAGGCAGGGACATGGAGCGGCTCCAGAGGAAACACAACGGAAGCATGAAGTGTTTGGGAGGGGTAATTGCAAACAGACACCAGGCAAAGGAAAATAAGTTTGTCCAAACACATTCATCAGTGCAGATGGTGCGTGTATTTACTGAGAATCATAACCATTACTCAAGAATAACCTTTCACACAGTACATTTTATTTCATTGTGGAGCTTTTTAAGAGTCCGAAAATAACATTATCCTCTCAGCACGTCAGCCTGACATACTTTTCAAATGGTAAGAGGCTTTGCACGTTTTTATATCTGGTTTGAGGAAGAGCAGCCCTCAGGTCTTCATTCGCCATCATTTCATTTACCTCCTAATCGGGGCATGTACTGCTGAAACACGGAAGCTCTCTTAGCAATAAGACAGGATATCATAGATTTTGGAATTACGTTATGGAGGGCATGCTCCGATTCACCCTTTTTCATACCCCCGCTTCCTCCTCTCTGATGTTCGCTCACTATATATGTGAGCTGATGTTTACATGTCTCTGGGAAGCCAATTAAAAGCTTCCCTGTGGCTAGGCTGCACATGATAAAAGTGCATAACGTGACGCATCCTGAATATATTTATCCTCATAATTCACCTGTGGAAGTCATGATGTTGCTGATCAAAGGTTGTTGGGCCTTGAATACGTTTGCATGTAACTGATCTGGTTCAGTGGCTCGAATAAAGCTCAAGAACAGGAAGTGGGATGTTAATCCTTGTGGACAGAAAGTTACATAGAAATGTACTCACAGCTGCTGACTTCAGGCACACATTCCGACATATTCCTTTGAATGTGGTCTTGACATTCAAACAAATTTAAACGTCAGTATAAACAGCAGAATTTTCTTCCTGTTTTCTCTCCAGTATGGAGTTCAAAGTATCAAGGACATTAATAATTTTAACATAAATAATAAGTTTAAAGAGACATCCAAACTCAAAACATGATCATGAAAATTTTTCTTTTTTTCATAAAAAAAAATCCACTTTTAATTCATAAATGTGTTTTTCTTGAGAATTAGTCTATTCCAAGCTCTCTTTGAATGCACAAGTGTATTAATAGCCTGCCTGCTATGTGTCACTCAATAAAGAGCACGGCAGGCAACTAGGGTAAAAAAAGTAACCAAATCTGGCTATCAAATTCACATAGTTGACAACGGGTTCCATCTGGTTAGTTCACCTGATCTTTTAAAGTTTGTGTTGTCACTTTGAAAGACAGTTGTTTCATTCAGCCACTTGCAAAGTATTTTTTTAGTACTTGTCCTTTTTCCAGTGTGTTACTACAGGAGACTTTCCAGATAGTTTTGTTGGAAAAATTAAGATCAAATTTTTTTTTAAAAACACACTGTCATGTTATGCAGACAGAGGCTTAGAACACACAAACGTTGGTATTTTTTCAATACAAGGTTTTCCTTAGTGTTTTCCAAGAAAAAAGATAGCATATATACAGCACAATTTTGAAAAAAAAATCACATACTTTCAGAAATGTAAAACACAACAAGAAGAAAATCATTTCCACAGTGAAAATTTACTGTCAAGTACAAATACTTGTCTTATTTTTCAAACCACTTTTATGATCGTTTTAGGACCTTTCGCTGTCATACGTTCAACTCCCCTTGCCTGCTAAATAGTTCAGTGTGCAACTGACTTGGGACAAAACTACACAGCTGGGCCATCAGTAATATGCCCTTCTCAGAGTGGATCTCCAGGTGTGACTCACTTTCACACATTTGCATTGTGTTTTGTATACAGTAGTTAAGTTGACCCACTAAACATTCGATTTCACATGTTGGTGGGAAGAACACCAAGGACTGTGTTTCTACATACAGTAAGAATTTTGTGTGTTTGATGTTTGGATGCTTTGTTTGAACTTTATTTTTTGGATGTGAACCAGTCTGCATGTCTTAATTTGCCTTTTTTCTTGCTTAATCCTTGTGCACCCCTTGGTACATGTTTTGCATTTAAATTTTTTTATTACATTTTCGATCTTTGATCTTCAAATAGGACTATAATACACTGTGTAGAAGAAAAAGTTCCCGTCTTATATCCTTCAGATATTTTTTACACCATTGACTCCCATTATACCATCAATTTCTGATCCTTCTCTACTTCTTGGCATAAAACAATGTCTGAGCATATCATAATAGGTGAAAATTAAACAAAATTAAACACAACACAATACATTGTGGTCTTAATTATCAGCTTTTCGGGAAAAGTGGGTGGCAACCAAGGGTACACCGAGGCTTTACACTCACAGAAATAATGTTAGCATTAAAACGTACGACAATTTGTCCTCTTTCAGCCAATGTGACTTTCATAGCCTTCACAACTTCCTTTTTTTTTATTAAAGCCTCTAAATCACAGCAGAACCTTGCAACTGCCAATGCGTTTTGCATTTTTCTTCTCTTTTCTGTAATTTTCTCCTTTCAAAAATACCTTTCAGGCCTTTTGAAACCTCAGAAAATGACTTTCTCCAAAATTATTTTCAAATTATTATGTTTCTCTTCTTTCTGAATTTTTTCACTTTTTGTTATGCGTTTTTAGTTTTTATTAAGCCAATTTTGAAATATGACAGTTTCAAAAACATGAAAATTTTTGCTCCTTCTTGATTTTTATCAATGAGCAGCCAACAGAGTAAACACTGATAACTTTCAACTTTTTTCAAACAAATTCTTCTAACTTTCATACAGTTTAATTTACAGAAACAAATTATACCTTAAAATGTAGGAAGATTTGTCCTCTTTTAGCCAATGTAACTACTAAAGAGCTCACATTTCCAGAATTTCAGCTATGAGCCTTGAAACGAGAGAAACCTTTCAAATTCTCTCACTAACTCCAATGGAAAGTTTGGTATGACACCAGAGACAGGTTCAACTGTATTTAACTCACTGCTGTTTAAAAATTTTTCATGCCATTAAAATAAAAACTACAATACTGCGTTCCCCTAACCCTTCTAGTGCTGACGGTCTTCAAATTATTTTCCCCGCTCTTATTGTTTTCTCACAGGAGGCCATAGTATCCCTTCATCCATTTTCTGCTCCTTTAGCTGGGAGTGAGCTTGTTAAGCCGCAGTTGCTTACACATATTCCTATAACTGTGAGGACATCTCTCTTCCACTATTAACTATTACTCACTTCACTTCTGCTAAATTTTCACTATTTTCAGCTTTTTTAGCATGGTCAGCTATCCCCATTCAGCTTATCAGCATTCTCACTGCTGTTTTGCAGGAACAACTTTTTCTAGTTATTTTTCCATTTCTGTCACAAATTTCAGCGCGCTACTAGTCCCGCACTGTTGGTCCGACCGGCATAAAAAGCTCATTGTTGCGGGCGTAACAGTCGGGGAATAGTGTGCTTGTATTTTTGTCTCTCATGACTCAAAAGGAATTCAGGAAAAATGGGAACAACTGGGAATTTCCCTTATGCATTGAAATACATTTCTCACCAAACAGCCCTATTTTGGAGGCCTCACAACTCAGCCATACGGCATCACAGAGACATAATTCAAAGTTTAAACATGACAGGAAAGACTCAACTGTAATGGAACTAAAGGGTTTGTTGAAATACCTTCGACACAATGGCAGTTTACGTTTTAGGAAGAATCAGAAAAGCCTCTCAAACTCCTCTCACTGTGTTTCCCCCTCTAATTTTGATTAAAAAAAAGACTAAATTAAACGCTTCTCACGTCTCAATATCTTCCTGACCAAGACAAATTTTACTTCAAAACGTTGGTATTTTTTCCTCTTTCAACTAAAGTCACCCTCATAAAGCTTGGCTTCACGAATTTCTCACAAATCACCTCTGAGCGCAGAGAGCAAGCACTCCAGCTCTCATGCCCAACCATTATAAACAGGCCGCCTCATCAAATCAATGTGAAGGAGTCATTTTAAAACTGACATAAAAAAAACAAGCCATACATAGGAGCAGAATAAGAATTGCACCATTGCCTTCTGCCATCGCTTCTGGCGCTCACGGTTAAAAAAAATTTCAGATATGACTTATACTTTTCGAACAGTAGAACGTTTGTTCGAGACATACACATCAGTATTAAACCCCAAAGTCATAAGGGGTCAAAGTGATGGAACTTTTGTCAGTTAGCTCCTGTCTCTCTTATACATGCAGCTGTCTCCCATAGCAACTAATTATGAGGGCAGAGCCAAAATGGCTGCCCTATTCTAATTCTGCTTATCATAGACATATATACATTGATGCAGCATTGACTGCTGCCGCTCACTTGAGAGGCGTGCCTACAGGGCGGCCATCTTGGTATAGTCCCACTCGTTCCTACAGTACATTACATCTATGGAGGAATGGTGTTTCTACACAATAAAAGTGATCATAAAGTCAATCTATTTTCACGAGATTTGTTTGTCAAACGTCAGACATGACAGACAGACTTAGATAAAACGAAAATAACCCAGAAAACGTTCAGGTGTATCTATTCGCCCTTCGCTCCCGAAGCACGCTATTCCTCTTCTTGTGCTCCAGATTCTCCAGTCTAGCCAGAGCTTCATTAAGTCTGGCTTTAGAACAGTGGGAGAAGCAGGCAAAGCATAATTGTGATCCAAGTGGAAAGAGAGATGGAAATATATAGTGATGTTTATAACTCATCACTCACTGACATCCTTAATTTCATCCCTCAGTCCCGCTGTTTGCACCCTGGATATGGATAAGCTGTCTAAGTCTAAATAACAGGGACAGAACACACTACAGTATGTTTTAATGTATACTCGTGTATTTCAGTGTGTCTAAAATGAGTGGCAGAGAGCAAATGCAATATAAGTTTTAATATGACCAGGGCGTTGATGCTTTTGAAAAATATTACGTGCAAATAGGTTCAACTTCAGGGAAATGCTGAGGCAAGTCCACTGGAAGAAAATCAGCATTTTTAAGATATCCAAGCATCCTGTATCATAGCTACATGTGTGACGTTTTTAACAAATCAATACTTTTGAAAATTAGCAGAGCTAGGGTCAGGCTTACTAGTTTCTGCATTCTGTGTCATCTTCAGAAACGATTCCTTTTTCTCTTCTTGTTGCACTACAACTTATCATGGTACATTGATAGAAAAGTTGCTTCTTGACACTCCGAAGAGTGACCCTCACTGGAGATACTGATCAGTCAGGTGGGTAGAACTTTCACAGAGATCCCTTGTTGGTACACCTTTTTGGAGCTATGACCCTAGATGCTGCAACATTCTGGGCAATTTTTAGCTAACATATAAGCTCAATGGTAGTCACACTTGTTAAATTTGCATTTGATGGTCTTCAGAATACTGTTTGCATGAAAAATGGCTGCTCAGTTTACTACCATGTCTATTAATATGTTTGCTTGTTTGCTACTCACTAAAAACTTGTACCACGCTTAAGAAAACTTAATTAGCTCCATGTAGGATTTCCCACTGGAAAACAAACAGATGTCGTCAATGAACTTAATCTGCCTTCTATAAATCAGCAAAAAATAAAACCTACAATGGCTTAACACTTAGGGGAGGCTGCTGTTAGGTTTGTTTAATGGTGTCAAATGGATGCTGAAGTGTTTGGCTTGGTGTGATTCTTTCAATTATCAGCTCACCAATCTGAAATTGTGTTGTTCAAAGTTCAACATCCTCATGTTTAACTAATTTTCTTAGGGAAACATCCCGCAGTCTTCAGAACATTCAGCTGGAAATAATTTTCAGGACATGAAAGTGTCTCGGTTAAATTACAGCAATAAAAGATAGAAAGGACAATGAACAGATTGTTCATTCCACATTCAGTGGCAGAATGACACACAGGTACAGAAATGTTGGCAAAAGTCACACAACAAAAATCAAAGCTGTCAGCTAATGTTATCATGAATCTCCACAGTTAGGTCACACTCCTTTTGCCTTGAAATACTGTTTCGTATACAACCCAGAGATTAGCAGATGGCCTGGTGGTTTTCCAATAATGTAAACAATTTGGCTCATCTATGGGCACAGCATAATGTTGGGTTACTCAGACCCAAACAAACCATTCAAAGTGCATCTATACATCAGTCTTATACAAGTGTCATTTTAGTTAATTCGTATTGAAGCATTTTTCTCTAAAACAGCATTTGGAAAATGAGGATCGTCAATCACAATCACAGTAGTTTTATGTTTCAGCCAGTAGCAAGAGAAGAAGAGATTATTTCTGTAAGTGGCTTTTCAGTTGTGTTTTCAGTGGATTACTTTCAGAATGTGATACCGGCCATATCATATTCATCATTGCCAGGGAACAGAATGCTGCCAATAAACAATTCCACAGCAATTACAACTGCAATAAAACCCAGAAACCATATATCTATACCTTCATTAAAGGAGGCCCCCCCAGGACTTGAGGACATCTGAGAATAGAAGATGGAGAACAACACTGGGACTTGCTAAGGAGTAAACAATAATTTACTTTTAATACAATTTAGTTAAATGGTGTGGTCACATGTGAGCCTAAAAAAACAGCAGATAATAGTATGCAGGACTTGTTTTATTTGATATCACTTGACACAACTGTTCCTAACATATAGATGTGTTGGCTGTTTCCTGTATAACAGGGTCTTGCACAAAACACTGCAGCACCTGCATATAATTGTTTATGATAATGTGTTAGTCGGAAAATGTAACTTGCTCTGAGACTGAATTTTAAAGTCAGAATCAACTTTGATTAAATCCAGCAAAAAGAAAATCTGAGTTTATATCAACATTGCAATATTCGGGAATGCTTGACTTTGCAGTTTTTATTTTTTCTCTAAAGAAGTATCTAAATTTTTTTTCCTGCTTGAAATGTGCAAAATCTTCTGCAAAATGGTCCACAAATAAGGATCAAAATTATGAAGTTGGTTGTTGTTAAACAGAATTCAACGTTTAATAGTTGTTTCCAAGACTTTTGAAGGAAACTAAATTGTGTTTTTGCACTGGCTCACTGCTATATTTCCATTGCATTGCTGACTATGTGGAGTGATTAAGAAAGACAGAAAACAAGGCTCTGTGGTTTTTACAGTTATCCCCAGAAACCCACTTGTCTACATGTTTAAGTCAGTAGGAACTGGGAGTGCACAAGTTTACCTTTGTCCAAGAAAGAGTTATCGGTTTGCAGAGGAGTGGAGAGGGTAGGCAACGCCTACATCTGGTATTTGCAGCACTGAAAGCCATTATCATGTCAATCTATTTTCAGAAGGCGAATATGGATATCTGGTTATGTCAGGGTTATGCAGGATCCCCTGCATGCAGTACCTCCAGCATTACCCTGACCTGCCAGATGCTCTGCTGTGAGAGTGACATCTTGGAGGTGCTTTCCCTTTGCAAAGAAACTGAAGCACCCAACAAGGTTGGCTTACTGTTGCTAATGATAGATAACTGGCATGTAAAGAATGTTGAGTGTTGAAATTTTGATATAGATTATTGTTTTTTTCTATTAGTGGACACAAAGCTATGATTGCACATTATCCATACAAAGCCTGCTATTTAGCATGCTTGAGGTGTGTCAGGTTAATTGATAAATAAGATAATACGTTCCTGTACCAGAGCTAAATAAAACAGTATAATGTTGGTGAGTGAATTTTTCTGTGAAACAACCAGTATGCACAGTGGGTGGGAGGAAGGTCAGTTTCATCAACATACTCTTCTGTTAAGTTACATGTATGTATATATATATATATAGATATATTAATCTATATATATGTATGTATATTTACACATAACCTCGTGGACTAAAGCCACAGATATATTTTTTGTTTGTTTGAAGAAAAAAAAAGACAGTTTAATTATTATAGAGGAAACAGTTTAAGATGCCGTGTTTTATTTTTTCTCTCAGCAGAATAAATTGGTGGGGTGTTGGCTAGCACTGTTTTGTCACACTAAGAAGCTTCCCGGCTTGAATCATGGCTGAGGTGTGTATTTTCTCCACGTACATAGTTGGATTCTCTCCGAGTCGCCTCTTCCCACACTCCAATAAATGTGTATGTTAGATTAATTGGTGATTGTGAATTGGCTCTAAGAGTTCTGCCAGTTGTTTCTCTGTTCAGTCTTAGACTTTTGCTAGTTGGCTTTGCAAACCAGGAGTACCACCAACTTAAATACCCTTTTCTCCACATAGTTCTTGTTTACATAGTTTTACTACAAAAGCATAACAATTTATAGTTTTTTTCTATTTTGATGCATTGAGCCAAGGATGAATAACATGCTGCTTCATAGGCAAAATATGAAAGTGAGCAATCTTTCCTCTGGTTTTTCTTTCTGTAATAATCGATTGTGAATTTTATAGCAGTAAAATGTCTACCTCCTTACTTTCCTGTTTCATATTTTCTATCAAGATAAGCAGCATTGTCACAAATCACTAAAGAAACCAACGTAGGACTTCTGATGCTGACAAACCATGTGACGTCGCAAATGAGCGACAATAGGATGGAGCTACACTTGCTAAAAAAAATGTAACTTAAAATTACTTGTTTTAAACTCGTTTAAGTTATTAAGTGTAATTACTGTATGAATATTTTAGCTTTCATATACTTCATATAGTGTTTCAATCCTTCTTTAAAGTCCCCTTCTGAAAAAAAATCCTAGTTTTTTTATTTGAATTTACTTCATGTGTTACAAGACAAATATGTTAATTTTGAATCAGAGCACCACCTATTGTCTCACGAAATCACACCTGTGTATCCTGAGATGGGAGCTCACTGTACCTCACCAGACTGAACAATTTAAATTTGAAAACACAGTCATTGAAATGTCTGTCTCTGAAGGAGACGATGTTTCTTAATTAATCATTTGATGCTGGTATCGTGGGACCGGATTTATCTTTGACAAGAGTGTGTCAGGAATGGTCTTGCTTGCACACAGTGTCAAAGCAGCCTTGGCTAACGCACTTAAATTATTTAAAAGTAGCCAGAGAGGGGATATTCTAAAATCTCCCACTGTCTGAGCTCTTTAAATTGGAACTGTAAAATGGAACAAAGTAATGAGAAGCAACAAAAAGAAAAGAATAAAGAATTAATTAATCTAGGGCTCGATGCAGATATTTTGAAAGCAGACCTGTCCAAGGTAACCATTCTATAAGGAGCCTCTGAATGGGGATCATTATAAAAATCCCTATTCATCTCTTTTCATTTAATTCTAAAATCAAAACTGGTGACATCTGAGGCCACTGAAGTCCAACAAAATTACGCAAAAAAGCCAAATTTGACTTTTTCATCTTATGCATTGCATAAAAAGATGTATTGGAAGAGGTTTCAGATGATGGTGAACTGTGTAAAAGCATAGAAATAAAAAGTAATGAATGTGGTCAGCAACACTACAAAATCAGGCTCTTACATTAAAATCATGACCCAACAGCACTATTTCAATGCAGATAAACTCAGTCAGGCTCATGAATAGTAAAAACATCATCAGGTGCTGGTTGGAAGATTGCAGCCAGTCTTTCAGCCAGTGTTTTTGTGTCTTTTATGGTAAAACATTTTTTTAACTTGTTATTCAGACCATGTTAAACAGACCCAGCCTGTGTAACTGTAAGTTGCAAAAGTGACATTGTAACAACATTCAGAATATAGTGTTTGCTTAAACTGCAACAAAATGTTTAAGGTTTGAGTTACTTTTTATGGCAACAATTGATATTCTGGTGGCCTCATTGTGAGTAAATGTTAGCAAAATGACTGAAACTGCTTGTAATACATCATACATGTGACATTGTGCATAAGGCCTGAAATGAGGAAGGACAGACTAGACAATCTTGACAAAATACAAATTTTGCTCTTCTCCAAACTCAGCCTTGAGGTTTTAAGTTAATGAACATGGAACCATTCATTTTGAATCAAACTTACCATACCTACTTTTACCATGCCACATCCTTGGGCTCTCCCAGAGTGGACACTCAGGTGTTTTCAAGTCAGGGAGAGATATGGGTTCGGCATGTTGCTGTTGTGAACCGTTCACTCTACAAAGCCCCTCATAAATGACTAAATTATAGCAGAAGTAGCTTGGTGTATGTCTAGTCTTACATTTTTTTATATTAATGAAGGAATGAATGCTGAGGAAATGCATATTTAAATAAGGCCTGTGGCAAGAACTGTTAATTTCAAGAAAATCCTACCCCGATGTTCAGCTCATTAGAATTGGTCGGGATGTAAAGAGGACGGGGTTATGCCCAAGTGCGCTTCAGGCCATGCTTTATTCACGTTGCTGTGACCTTGGGATTCGTAAAGCCATTACATTGTGATTAGTTCTGATGTTTTTCTGCTGACTCTGACAAGATGTGTGTGCGAGCAACCTCCCTGAATGGAAAAGCCTCATAAACTCAATTCAGCTTATCATTGTGTCAATATCACCAGAATTATGAATAGCAATAAAAAAGCCTAACGTATAGGGGAAGATGATCATATATTTCAAGATCCTAGTTCAATGTTTGATCTCACGGCCCTCTGCATACACACACACACACACACACACACACACACACACTTGAATATATTTGTTGACTCTGTCTCTGACTCACACACGTCACATTGCGTTATAACAGGATGTAGGATTAATTCTTCACATTTTCTGATGATTTAAGTGGAAGCCTAAGTGGAAGCTCCAATCAAGAATAAATATGAGGTCAAGCTAGTATCTAAACTGACTGCAGAACAGTAAAAATGTCAGGGTGAAGGACTTTTCTTAATGCTGTCTGGGCACAACTAGACAAGTTGAACACTGCACTCTTATGTTGCAGACATATCATTCAACTGAAGTGAATTGAATAAGATAGAATTTAATTTCATCAAAATGGATAGAATTTAATTCAATAATAAAAATAGGAATTATTTTCACAGCATAAAGACGTAAAACCATTATTAATCATTAGTCATTGTACAACAAAGTCATTGTGTGTGGGCAGGAATGGCCTACTGTTAAGTTTTTTGTTGCAGTTTTTTGTTGTTTGATCGCCTATGTTTAGCAGCTTTTGCAACAGTTTTCTTTGCAGTCTCAGCTTTGAGTAACTCAGCATGGGTACATGTGCTGTTGAGTCGAGAAGGGGTTACAGCTTAAGTGGGCCATTTAACTGGACCACTTTAACTTTTACAAGAACAGGACTGGAATCAAGTTATTTACACAAGTATGTCTGACACCAGAATGCTGTGGACTGTGTGAGAAATTGCTCAAGACATTCTGCTGCTTCAAACTTTCTCTGTGGGAGATAGTCGCAATCATTTTGTCTGATCTGTCTGTGGTTATGAAATCAGAATTTTATTAAAGCGGAGTTGCATTCAGGAAATGCTTCAAGCAACTGAAAGTTAACATGCAGTCTTGAGCAGATTTCCAGTCACAATTTTTGAAGTGTTTAGCTGTCTGACAGAAATGGAAAAATATGTCAATGACACCAGCTTTATTCAGAATTGTGCTGTATTGATATACACTAAGGTTTTATTTCTTTATAAAAAGAAGATAAAAGATTGAACTTGGCGCATGTAGAGAGCACCAAGGTGCATTTAAGTCTAGCTGATGGACTAACTTGTTTATATGCATTTTAGTAGTCTGGTTTGGTCAGATAATTATTTTCTAGTACCAAGTCAACACACTTACTAGTTCTGATGATGCTGCCCCAACAGATAGCTCCAAAGCAGATTCAGCTCTCCACCACAAACTTAAAGAGGATATGTAACATCTTGATTTAGACATTGAAGGACCAAATCTTCCTTTGGAAGGAGAGTCTGCTCTTCCTTCTCTTGGAGACAGTCTTAGTGTTGCATATCTAGTTTAGTCTGTTGTCTTGGTGAACACCCAGTTATCTGTTGTACTACATCATTTCCTCCTTTTCTACCAGATGAAAATAGTGTTTGCCTCATTCATTATTATTCAATATTTGATTATGAATGATTTAGGTAATTGTACAGACATCAACCTCTATTTTCTGTAGCCTCTCACATAACAATGCAGGCTCCACAGGCTGAATTGTATTAAAATCAATGGAGAAATCAAAGAACATGATCCTCACAGTACTGCTTTGTCCAGATGAGAGTGGGCTTAATGAAACAGGTGGATGATGACATCTAACTAGTGTTTGGTTCGACAGTAACCCAAGTCTTGAGCAACACATTTTTTTTTAGCTAAAACATATTTCCAAAATGCCATGTGTTCTTTCTTTTGAAGACGCATTCTACACGCTTAGATCTCCTCTCATCTTGACTATTGCAAAAGCTTATTTTCTTGTCTCAAACACAAATCCATCATTTGGCTCCAGATTGTTTAGTACTAAGCTGCCAGACCTTTGACAAGAAAAGAGAGAATCAAGAAAAGACAACAAACTCCTGTTTTAGCCTCCTCACACTGGCTCCCAATATGTTTATGAGTTTCCCCTAAACTCTGAAACAAGCTACCCAAAGAAATCAATTGAGCAAAACCACTATCTTTTTAAAAAACATACCTTTATTAGAAAGTCTTTCCTGATTTTACTTAAGTTTTCTGATTTTGTTTTATGCAGGTACATATACTGAAGATTTTTGCAGTGGTTTTGTGTGTCCATGTTACCGGAGACTCCCTCGTTCTGCTGGGGGACTTCAATGCTCACGTGGGCAATGACAGTGAGACCTGGAGGGGTGTGATTGGGAGGAACGGCCCCCCCGATCTGAACCAGAGTGGTGTTATGTTGTTGGACTTCTGTGCTGGTCATGGACTGTCCATAACGAACACCATGTTCAGACATAAGGGTGTCCATATGTGCACTTGGCACCAGGACACCCTTGGCCGCAGTTCGATGATCGACTTTGTGGTTGTATCATCGGACTTGCGGCCGTATGTCCTGGACACTCGGGTGAAGAGAGGGGCGGAGCTGTCAACTGATCACCACCTGGTGGTGAGTTGGCTCCGCTGGTGGGGGAGGATGCCGATCAGACCTGGCAGGCCCAAACGTATTGTGAGGGTCTGCTGGGAGCGTTTGTCAGAATCCCCCGTCAGAAGGAGCTTTAACTCCCACCTCCGGCAGAGCTTCAACCATATCCCGGGGGAGGTGGGGGACATTGAGTCCGAATGGGCCATGTTCCGTGACTCCATTGCCGAGGCAGCTGATCGGAGTTGTGGCCGTAAGGTGGTCGGTGCCTGTCGTGGCGGCAACCCTCGAACCTGCTGGTGGACACCAGTGGTGAGGGAAGCCGTCAAGCTGAAGAAGGAGTCCTATCGGGCCTTTTTGGCCAGTGGGACCCTGGAAGCAGCTGATAGGTACCGACAGGCCAGACGGGCCGCGGCTTCGGCGGTTGCTGAGGCAAAAACTCGGGCCTGGGAGGAGTTCGGTGACACCATGGAGAACGATTTCCGGACGGCCTCGAAGAGATTCTGGTCCACCATCCGGCGTCTCAGGGGGGGAAGTGGCTCACAGTCAACACTGTTTACAGTGGGGACGGGGCTTTGCTGACCTCAACTAGGGATGTTGTGAGTTGGTGGGGGGAGTACTTCGAGGAACTCCTCAATCCTACCAACACGTGCTCGGAAGAGGCAGAGTCGGAGAGCTCGGAGACGGGGCCTCCCATTTCTGGGGCTGAGGTTGCCGAGGTGGTCAAAAAGCTCCTCGGTGGCCAGGCCCCGGGGGTGGATGAGGTCCGTCCTGAGTTTCTCAAGGCTCTGGATGTTGTAGGGCTGTCTTGGCTGACACACCTCTGCAGCATCGCGTGGACATCGGGGACAGTGCCTCTGGACTGGCAGATTGGGGTGGTGGTCCCCCTCTTTAAAAAGGGGGACCGGAGGGTGTGTTCCAACTATAGGGGTATCACACTCCTCAGCCTCCCTGGTAAGGTCTATTCGGGGGTATTGGAGAGGAGGATCCGTCGGATAATCGAGCCTCGGATTCAGGAGATGCAGTGTGGCTTTCGTCCTGGCCGTGGAACAGTGGACCAGCTCTATACCCTCGGCAGGATCCTGGAGGGTGCATGGGAGTTCGCCCAACCAGTCTACATGTGTTTTGTGGACTTGGAGAAAGCGTTCGACCGTGTCCCTCATGGAGTCCTGTGGGGGGTGCTCCGGGAATATGGAGTGCCGGACCCCTTGATAGGGGCCGTTCGGTCTCTGTATGGCCAGAGTTTGGTCCGCATTGCCGGCAGTAAGTCGGATACGTTTCCGGTGAGAGTTGGACTCCGTCAGGGCTGCCCTTTGTCACCGATTCTTTTCCTAACTTTTATGGACAGAATTTCTAGGCGCAGCCAGGGCGTTGAGGGTGTCCGATTTGGCGACCTCAGAATCGGGTCTCTGCTTTTTGCAGATGATGTGGTTCTGTTAGCGTCGTCAGGCCATGACCTTCAGCTCTCACTGGAGCGATTCGCAGCCGAGTGTGAAGCGGCTGGGATGAGAATCAGCACCTCCAAATCCGAGACTATGGTTCTCAGCCGGAAAAGGGTGGAATGCTCTCTCCGGGTTGGGAATGAGATCCTTCCCCAAGTGGAGGAGTTCAAGTATCTCGGGGTCTTGTTCACGAGTGAGGGACGAATGGAGCGGGAGATTGACGGGCGGATCGGTGCGGCGTCTGCAGTGTTGCGGGCTCTGCACCGACCCGTCGTTGTGAAGAGGGAGCTGAGCCAGAAGGCTACTGGTCAATCCTCACCTATGGTCACGAGTTGTGGGTAGTGACCGAAAGAACAACATCGCGAATACAAGCGGCCGAAATGGGTTTCCTCCGCAGGGTGTCTGGGCTCTCCCTTAGAGATAGGGTGAGAAGCTCAGTCATCCGGGAGGGGCTCGGAGTAGAACCGCTGCTCCTCCGCATTGAGAGGAGTCAGATGAGGTGGCTCAGGCATCTGGTTAGGATGCCCCCTGGGCGCCTCCCTGGGGAGGTGTTCCGGGCACGTCCCACTGGGAGGAGACCCCGGGGAAGACCCAGGACACAATGGAGAGACTATGTCTCTCGGCTGGCCTGGGAACGCCTCGGGGTCCCCCCGGAAGAGCTGGAGGAAGTGGCCGGGGACAGAGACGTCTGGGTTTCTCTACTCAAGCTGCTGCCCCCGCGACCCGACCCCCGGATAAGCGGCAGATGATGGATGGATGGATGGATGTTAATTTGTCCTTCCTCTGACAGTGGTTAAAACCGTTAAGTCTTGCTTGTTTAGAGTATGTAAAGATGGTTTCTCATGGCTGGGCCTATGATTATTATTTAAGCTTATAATGGACGGCTTTCTCAGTACAACATCTACTCCTCATTGGAAGGATTGATAGTGCTACCACTGCTGATTGTATTTCCTTTTTCAAATTGTAGGCTTGGGTACCACCACAGTAATGGTCTGGCAATACCAAGCATATTCCTGTAAAAGCATAAAGACAACACTGCTGTTTTTTGCTTTTTTTGTTTTTTTTGGGGGGGGGCGGGGGTTCTGCTGTAATATCTTGTAGGTATATTCCTCTATGAATTAAGGGTTCTTGAAAAAAAAATAAAGCAGTAGAACCCAGATGATAGAGGAAATTAAACTCCTCAGTAATTGCTGGCTGAATTTCCAAAATGTATTGTGGTGCCATTAGTCAGTATCAGGATATCTGGGTGAGACAAACACTATATTTAAAATACAAGGAGCATGATTGCATGATTTTTACTGCAGCTTATCTTGTAATCATTTCAAATTCAAACGTCACTGGTATAGATCTCTTTTATAGCCACTGTCATTTACTCATATGCTTTTATTGGATGAAGGCTAGTATTATCACTCTGAGCTCAGATTTGTGGATCATTTTGGTGAGTGAGACAGGCAGAACCTAGATAGCAAATATCACCCCTGCATATTTCCTGGAGACACATAATACATTCTGTGGGTGTTAGCTGACTAGTGTATTCACGCATTTGCTCTGGGGCAAAATAAATCCAAACAGATTTTGACAGAGCTGACCTTTAAGGGAGAGAATCAAAATCTGGAAGTCGCACACAAGATAAATGCTAATCAGATTGAATTATGAGTTTAGTGCCATAACAGTCAGAAATATTTAGTAAGCCATAGACACCCATTTTGAAAAAAACTTCCCTATTTCTAATATACTTAATATTGTAAGTTTTAGCCAGTTTATTTACGACATATATTTCTCAAAATTCAAAGGAAGTTTTTATATCACATTATGAAGGGGATGAATGTGCTTTTCACAAAACCAATCACATGAAAGATCAGCTGTTTCTGCTTCTATGGCCAATACCTTCTCACTGCTGAAATCTCTCTCCTTTCTTCTCATTTGTGAACAAGCTGACTGGTTTTATAAATAGATGTAATATTCTACTTTGGAAAAGGCAACTACTTCAGCAGCTATCCCTTTATTCAAACTGAGGTTCTCAGATGGCCCTTCTATACCTCTCTATTTATTCTTATTAAAACATGCCTTGGTGAATTTTTATCCATGCTGATAAAATTATATTGTTGCGAGGTCCATTTTTGGTGGACATTCAGCTTTCAGACCGATGGCCTTGCATTAACTTCAAGCACTTTTTTATATCACTTAAATGTGTTTGACACACTTCATGTTTAATTTTCTACAAATTATATGTAAATGATAAAATGTATATAAATATTTATATATATTAAATATAATTTGTCTTTTCTTCAGGTATGATCATCAACTTGTAAGTTTATTCTTTTAATATTTTTTCTCTGTCTGGTTTTCCTTCCCGATTCCGGCACTCAAACAATGAGTCTCTCAGCACACTGGGCTGTGGCAATGCACCTCTGCTCCGCTCAAGAGACCAAGAAGAGACTACATCTTTTCTGGATTTCTACACTTGAAGGAGATCCTCTCTGCCCTCTGGCAGTTCTACCAGCATCTTACTGAAAATTAATTGTGCAAAAACGGGTGTCGCTTCCTAATGTGACAATTCCATGAGTCTTGTCCTCAATGAGTAAGTGTTGGCAACCATGATTGACATGTTATTGCTGTTTGGCTTTTGCAATATAAGCAAAATGAGAAGAATGTGCAGAAGTGCTGGGGGGGCATAAATGTGGGTGGAGCCAAATCAGCAAATCACACATTCACCAGATGAGGTTGAAGGTGTGCATGTGTTTTTGGACTACAACCTCCCACACAAAAGAAATGTACATCATCTGAAAATAATTAAATACATTAAGCATTCAAGTTTTGGTGGCTTGGATTATTAAACATGACTAGAAATATTAATACAGCCAGAACCCTTGAGTTGTGTATCAATTGAGCTTGCATCGTATAAAGACTTCCTGTGAGCACCACGAAGAGAACCTCTTCTTAGGGATCATATATCACGTATACTTTGCTTTCTTCTATGTTAAGTATACTGAGACCACCTGTACTTGTAAGCATGGTCACATGTCACTGTTCCAGTGTCAGCTCCTGTGATGTTAGATGAGCTATGAAGTTTTCATGTCCTTGTTTAGGATTGAACAATTAGTGTTATGTTAGAGTTAGTAATGAATTAGTATTATTAAAGAAGTTATTTCATGTGATAGTTGGCATTCGGTGGTGTTGCATATAATCTAAGCCTCAAAGCAGTCGGATGAGCCCAAGATCCATGACTACAACTGAAACTGACATTGTACTGATAATAACTGTACATTAATGATAGAATTTGGAGGGAAGCTATCAAGAAAACTAGTCCCTCTTTGCCTTTTGCTGCCTCCATCTTTATATGACTTTACAGGCAGTATCAGTCTGTCGGGGAAAAACACTGGATCTATTTAAACTGCTCAATAACTCAGAAAAGAGAATTGGACAAAACAAAAGTAAATGATTGAAATCAGAAAAAATACATGACACCTGGAAAGATTTCCTCACTTACAACTTACAACACTTTTTGCAAATATAATACCTCTTATATGCCCTCTGAGGTGCATTAAGTGTGAGGTGAACTTCAAGCCTTAAGTAGACATTGAGGAGTAGTGAATAAGACAAAAGAAGAAAAGGGAGAGACAAAAAAAGAGAAAGCAGTGGAAATTAGGGATATGAAGAAGATATGATATATTGTTTTTGTCTATATAAATGATGGCACAATGTTCTGTTGTTTGTCAGCCATAAAATAATTTAGTGACAAACAGGGAAAATGTATGGAAAGTGTCTCCTCATCGTGGAAAGATACAGTGTATCTTTAGTGTATTCATATATATATTCAAAGTAATTGGGAGAGGTTAAAACAAGGCATCTGTTTTTCTTCACTGTTCCTATCATAAGACAGTGAATGTTAGGCAGAACAGCGATATATCCTTTTAGATGCCCAGATGTGAGATATTCTGTTGCGTAGCTACACCTCTGAAATCAATTACCCAGGCTGGGTTAGAGAGAACATTTCGTGTAAGCTGCATACACTATGCTTGTTATCAGGAGGCTGCTGCTGAATTAAATTGGAGCACTTGAGTGTGAAACCAATTCCAAAGTGTGCGCTATTTATCCTGGCATGACACTGTGGATTTGTTTGTGGTTACACCCACCAAGACATCATCTTTGGGTCAGGAAAGAGAGGAAGAGGAGCAGCAAAGAAGATCTCTTTTTTTCTATGTCGAGGCTTAACCTTAACTTGCCAACCTGACTGGCTTGAATGTGATGATGAGTGCTTGGACAGAAGCTTAAAGACGTTCAGCAGAGGTAGGGGAAGCTGAGGGAATAGAATAATAAGAAACAGAGACAGATGTAAACCCTCTCTGATGCACACACCACCCCCAAAAAGCTTTTCCTTCTCCAACTCAGCTGGTTCTCTCTTGACAAGTTCAAAAGAGAAAGAACAATGGAATAAAAATCATACATAATCAAAAACCAGAACATCACTTGAGTCCTGGGTGAGATGGAGGCACAAAGACTATGTGAACTACCTTATTAAAAGTTCAGTATTATTGCTCATGAATTCTTAACTGTCACTGACACAGAAGTGCATCAAGCTCTGCAAGCTTATAAAGACTTCAGGAAAGAGGTCTGCTAAAAAAAATGTGCAGAAACTACATTTTTTTAAATTATTATTTTTCTTTTCTAAACCAAGAGCTACATCTCAGACTATAAGCCTCAGTTAGCATATTAAATGGTAACATTTATGACTGTATGAACAAGCAACGGTTATTTGGAAGGGTTCTGGGAAGACTCTTCTCTTTACTAATGACATGGCAGCACAGCTTAGGTTTGCAAAGTTCCACATGAACAAAATTTAAGACTTCTGGAACAATGTCCTTTAGACAGATGAGACCCAAGTTACTGTCCAAAGTGCCTTTGAAGTTTCTTGAGGTGACATTTGTTGTGATTTTGTTCTGCACATTGACTACAGGTAAGGTGACCAGACGTCCCCGATTTCCGGGGACAGTCCCTGTTTTCGGTGACCTGTCCCTGGACAAAGCTGTCCCCGAAAATGTCCCCGATTTTTTACACCGAATGGGAGGAAATGCGCACAGACTCAAAGTAACACGAGTTATTACGGTAGCCATTTAACACATCGCCAGAGAAGACGTCGTATTACGTATAGACGCAGCAGCGTCAACAACAACAATCTAAAGGCGGCAAAAGGACAGAAAAGGAGACCAGCGGCCGTGATTAATGGTATGTTATGTATTAACTTTTGAGTGAACTGGCAGGTTTTTTTTGTTTGTTTGTTTGTTTGTTTTTTAGGCAGATTTTTCACCGCTGCATTGAAAATATCCCCTATTTTCATTTCAATAATCTGGTCACCTTAACTACAGGAATAAAACTGAATCAAACTGAATTTGAATTAGCTTAAAGTGAATATGTTTGCTTATAATGAACAGCACCATGTTTGGAGAAAACCAGACAGCATATCAGCACAAACACCTCATACCAACCGTAAAGCATGGTGACGGTGGGATGGTGAGTTGGGCTTTTTTTACAGTCACAGGGGCAGTTTATAGTGACTCGAGCTTGAACTCCTCAAATTAGAGGCCATCTGCCTGACAGCTAAAGCTTAGCTGGAACAGCATCAGGCAACAGGACAATGACCCAAATCAAAGCAAAAAAATCTACAAAAAAATGGCTGAAGGGAGTTCTATGATTAAAATAATGAGACCCCCTCCACTTAGGGACGCTGGAAGAGAAGACTCAAATTAACAGCATTGGCATCCTCTAATTTTTTAATTGGATTTAGACAACAAATTCGATATAATAGTGCTGAGGCAGACTGGTTGTCTGGGGATTGGCCATGCTGATCCTTTCACAATCTTGCTAGTTTAGAAATTAATTTTATTTTGTGTCTTAAGTGCAGTGTTGTGTATCGGAACAGTGGAGTTCTACACAAAAGGAGGGGGATGGATGCACAGGCTGCATTTTGCTGGCTGATATGATATAGAGCTGCAGCTCACTGAATGTGAGAGAATGGTCTTTACTGTGATAATGTGTTTTTCCTCCTGTAAACACAGTACGTGATATTTGCACTGTGGCAGTTTTTAAGTGTGTTATATTCACCTGCTTTTATGTGCACTTTCAATTTGTGCATAAACACCTTCTGACAAAACACTGAAATGTCTGCTGAATTGTATGGCATTATCAACAAAAGCATTTAAATGCAGCTTAACCACACAACTCCACGAAATTCATAGCTAAAATTGTGATGGCAGCTTTTGAGATCTACTAAGCTTGTCTCCTTTAGCAAGATTTTCTGATCTTTTGATTTCAAATCTTTTTCGCCTGATTTAGCTCTTGCCACTGGCATGCTTGAGTTTAGGTATAAAAAAAGTAACTGATCACCAAAACACCTAGAATTAAAGACAAAACATTGTTTTCAATGTTTATTTTATTTATTATTAAGAGCAAAAATGTGAATATAAATTTCAGCATCAAAAGAAGTCTTTTCTCTGATAACTTTCTTGTCCAGACCTCAACTAGCTTGTTATAGCTCTAGTTTTTTTCACATTATTTGTTAGCAAAGGCTAAGGGATTCAAATTTGACTAAGACATTGTCGAAGCCATCAACAAGCATGTAAATTTAAAAGACTTCTTCATTATGCTGCTCAGCCCTCTGAAAAGTAAAATTAATGATGCTCAGAAAGCAGGAGAAGGATATGAGAAGACACCAAGTAGTTTTTAGTTAGACATTCCCTCAGTTCACAATGTAATTATCACAAAGCATTAAGCTCAAGAAATCTTTCTGAGATAACTGTTCACAAGAAAAAATAAACAAAAATACATATAGCAAATACATAATCATCACCTACATCTGGCATAATTTTTTTTCCATCAAGTTTTGGAATGTTATTTGAATGTAAATAACACATTAGAAATTTCGCAGAAGGAACAAAATGCAGACAATGGGCCTCATGCAAGAACATTTTCATATTTTTATTCTAAATTTCTCTCACGTTTTTCATAAGAAGGTCTGGAACTCGAACATGCCACTTCAGATTCAACAAATGCTCTTTACTTTGGAAAAAGTGTGTAAACAACCGTAAATGAAGAATGCCACCAATGCGTATTTAAGCGCATGTGCACGAGGATAGTAAATTTACATACTACACGCCCTAAATAATACCTTATAAGGCTATGCTTCCTCTCTCATGTGTCAGGAAGTGTTGAGTGTTGAGTCATGAGAATGGCATCAAGGCGCAAAAAGAATAACTTTACAGGCTTTGAGATTGAAGTTCTGCTTTAAGAGATC
Organism: Leuresthes tenuis; assembly: GCF_036924035.1. Classification (NCBI taxonomy): domain Eukaryota; kingdom Metazoa; phylum Chordata; class Actinopteri; order Atheriniformes; family Atherinopsidae; genus Leuresthes; species Leuresthes tenuis. The sequence continues at coordinate 21,722,575 of NW_027325374.1, read as the reverse complement.
CAAAAGGAAAATGTGTCATTTTTTAGCGGTGTCAGCAGTGGAATTGCAGGACCTTCATAATGTCACAGAAATAAAGAAAAAACGGTTTGATATGAAAATGGCTTAAAAAAATGGCAATATTGTGCAAAATGCATGCCTTCTCTGGGCTATATTTGCAGCAGCACAGTCCTTAGCAATCTAAATCGCGATGTCAGTCATTTGTCTGTCTTCACAAGCATATCTACACAGTCTCGGAACAGACGCTCTCTTCCAAGAGCCTGATGCGCTAAGGCATCTAACAGTAGCAAGTCAGCCGCTTACACTTTCCATTGACCTTACAGTAATTTAACCTTCAATTAGTGCATAATTTTAAGTCAAACAGAACAATGTCAGCATAATTATAGGATATAATATATATTACCTGTGATTGCTTCAAAGTAATTAAATATTACAATCCATTAGTCAAGCAAACTTGATTCGAATGACAGCAGACTATTTTACGAAACAGGTCTGGATCACTTGTAAATTCTGTTTGTACTTGAAAGAAAAGTTCAAATAGGAAAAAATTGGTGAATGCGCAAATTCTCTTAAATCACTCGTACGCACGATTTAAGAACAAATCTGTTAGTACTAACGGTTGTTGCATGAGGCCCAATGTGTTTATCTACATTTTCACAAAACCAATTTCATTGTATTTACAACTGAGCCAGTTCTTTTCCAGATAAGATTCAGATTTATTGGTGTGCATCTTTTTTTTCTGAACACAAAACAGGTGTTGCACTTGCAAGACGTGTGGTTGTCATACATAAACTTTTGGAACGACACCCTTCACTGAAACATGCAAATAACAGCAGGATTGTGTAGAGGCTGGAACTGAGCCCTAGAGTTACCAGAGCAAGTGGGAACCAAAGCCAACCAGCTATGAACCTGTATCAACATAATCTTACTAGCTGTCAATCTCTGCTTGCCTCAAGACCAAATTATATGACTGGGCACCCGTCTAAGCCCCTTTCATTAATCTTAAAACAGTAAGGTCTGTAACTGATAAGTACCAGAGGAGTGTTCCCTAGAGAGCTGCTCAACACCAGCCAAGAAAAAAGTTAGCATGTTACCAGCATGAACCAGTTACCAAACAAACTCTTGACACATCAAGAGTTTGTTTGCCCCTTGTGCAAGCCCCTTGTGCACATTTTAAAAATCTCTAAAAATTAATGTCTGTACTTCAAATGTAAATACTGAATGAAAAATTATGTTAACTTGCAACATAAGTTTTATTGTCCATATCTTAAAATAAAGGCAATATTGACAATATTAGTTTTTTTACAGCATCATCACATAGGTGTGTTGGCAGCTAGGGGCAGAAAGCAGTGCTCGTTCACATAGCAGAGCCGAGTTCTGAAGAAGAGATGACAAAGGTCTGTTGTGGAGTAAACTGCACCAGCCAGAAATTGTTAAAAACTGAGATCACTCAATTGTTAATAATAGATATATTGTGGATCCAGATCAATTCAATGGGTCATGATGGTTTTAAAGTCAATGAAAATCTCTGTAGAAATAACTGTCACCTAAAAACTTTGGTAATAGTTTGCTGTCTTTCTATATTTTAGTGGTATGGCTAGTTGTTTGTCTAAAGCTTTAGCTATGTATAAAGCTGCCTTTATACATTTTTAGCTGTGTAGTTAGCTGTCTTACTAGTTTAGGCTTGAAGTTAGCTGTTTATCTATAACGTCAGTCACGTAGCTGGCAGATTGTAACTTCTTCAGCCACTGAGTTTCTGTAAATTTTGTGGTGTAGTTAGTTTCTCTAAAACGTTTGTGGTGTAAGTAGCAGTAGCTGTCTCTGTGTCTTTCGCCTTGTATTTAGCTGCCTTTTATAAATACATCTGTGTGTTTAAGTGTTTATTTATAGCTTTACCCTTAGAAAAAAGTAGTTTATCCAAGTGTACTAAGAGTATACTTATTTTATACTAAAACTGAGGCAGTATACTTGAAGTCTACTTTTCATATACTATATTTTATATACTTAAGAATAGTATAGTGAAGTATACTTGGCTTATACTGAAAAGTCTAAAGGAAAGTCTATGACTAAGTACATTAATACTAAAACTTACACTTATACTTTAATACACTTATGATTATACTTGTACTTTAGTATACTTCTTACTTCTTTCTGCCACAAAGTACTAATACTTAGTTTATTTTGATCCAAGTACGGAATAAGGTCAAGTTGTTGACTCAGCAAAGAAGGACTTGATTTCATAGAGGCTCTTTGTTTTCGAAATGCACATCTTTAATGATTTAAGCAGGTATTTGTGAATACACTGTATGGTCTTGTAGTATAGTGGTAAGATTGCCACCTTTCATGTGGGAGACCTGTGTTTCAATCCCCTGCATGACAGGTACTTCCTCCAGCTGAGGTCCTTAGGCAAGACCCCCTTATCCTACCAGTGTAAGTTGCTTTGGATAAAACCATAATGCCAAATACATAAATATAAATAGCATGCTACATGTAATATGCAAGTAACTAGCAGTAAAAAGTATTTATTTAGTTTTAGTAATTCTAAGTTCATAAATGTATACTTAAAGTATACTTCAATAAACTAACGTGGATTGGAAGTATATAACTAGTAGTATAGAGATGAGTGTACGTGTTGTATACTTGAAAGTGTACTTTTGCAAACTTAAAATGTTCCAATTTAGTCCGAAAAAATACTAAATTAGTATATTTTCTAGTACACTACAAGTACATGGTCTCTAGTATACTTGCTATACTTATACTTATACTTATACTTATACTTATACTTATACTTATACTTATACTTATACTTATACTCCAGCACACTTAATAAAATTAACTTCAAGTATACTACATTTTGCTAAGGGCAGCCTTATGGGTAGTTGTATTTCTGTAGCTTTAGGTCTCAACAACACTACTCTGGATTTTGGAAACCTTTTTTAAAGTGTTTCTCCCTTTTTTCTGTATAAAAATTCTATTTGCATTTGAATGAGAGGTGCAAACGTACAGAAAAACTTTTGTTTAGCAAAATATTAGTGTATGCAGGGCCTTGGTTATGTAGTTACCTGTATGTCTATAATTTTAGCTGGGTAGTTAGTTGTCTTTCTATAATTTTAACTGCAAAGTTAACTATTTTGATGCAATATCTTTGTATTGATTAATGATATGTAAAAATTTTATCCTTAGTTGGTCAGGCCTTATTGATGGCGATATTGTTACAGCACACGACCTACTCAAGGTGGAGCGTCATCTGTCACTATTATGAAATCCATTTTCATTCAAATAATTGGGATTAGCAATTTCATTTAACTTCTCTATTAATTTCTATGAAGGTGTAAATCAATCTGTCATTACTATCAGATGGTTTATAAAAATTCATCTTAGTTTCAGCTTGGTGTTTTTCTACAGGTGAATGGTTACTGTTAAGATGATAATACAATCATGTTTGTGATTATCTAAAATAATTGAGATTACACTATTAATTGTTAAATGTGACGAGTCTACTTCTAACTGGATTATACACACTTTGCACACAACTCAATATCATCCAACTATCCCAACAGCAGTGAACCCCCAAGTTCATTCTGAGAAGATCATATATCCTTTAATCTTTGATGCAGTGTTTGCCTGTGGTAGCAAGCTGTTCTGTTTGCAGCCTGAGCCGTTTCTTGTTTATTCTCGGCCATCTCTCTACCTCTCTACATCCAGGGACACAACTTCATACCTTTATCTGTCTCTCATCCTCTCCATTTCCTGTTTTAGTTTCAGTCTCTGGTCCCCACAGACAACAGGAATAAAATAAAAGCAGGTGGAGGCTTTCTCACTAACTCTCCTTGCCTGCATATTTCATTGGAAATCTCTAGTCGTCTAGCCTTGTCTGTCCCTGTTTACTTCTTCTAGCTGTTTCTCAAGGGACACACAAGCCTTTCATACCCATATGTGCAAATACTCTATTTCTGCACACTCACTGACACGTTTGCATGCCATGCAAATATGTATTGTTTGACCCACCACCTTCACCACTCTTCAGTGTCACCCTCAAACACTCTGACTCTGTTTTGAGACAGAGCCTTGAATTATTCTATTTGTACAACACAGGGAATATCACTCTATAAAAGGTGAAAGAATCTTCTCTCCGAAACTTCTTTCCCTTGGGCCCTCAGACACTCAGTGAAAAACATTGCTTTGCATTACTGACTCTCCATTGTGAGAGTAGGTAGTGTGTATGTTAAGGTACATCACAATAGTTTAAGCTTTAATGTTTTCTTCAAGTAAAAAATGTGATGTTTCAAAAATTGATTCTAACAATGCTGCATCCAGCTCAGTCATAAATGTACTTTCCAGCCTCTTCCTTGCAATGTGCGATGTTCTACAATCATATCAAAGGTACCCAGTTGTATTTTAATAACAGAAACTGCGTAGTTCTTGTACGGGAAACTCCAGAAGGAAAAGGAAGGTTGAAGTAAAAGCCTATTGCCCTCCATTGCTCTCCAACATTATTCTCAGTGTTCTATTTTTTGTAGAATTAAAAATACATAAACCTCCCACTTACTGCCCATCTCAAACCCCTGAACAGTTTTCATACAGTTCCTAAAACTGCAACACTTCATGGGCTTCATAGCCCCAGCTGACTTTATTCTCCATATATATAAAAGTCCTTAGCCACTTGGCTCTGATTTGGAAATATAGTAAGTGTAATTGTAATCGAAGTTTTTTTTTTATATACCTCTTAGCTTTGAAAAATATTATCCCTTCTTAGCATAAATCATAATCACCGTTGTTGCAGCAATGAAAGGATAGCTCACTTCCAGTGTGGCTGAGTAATAGCATGACAAAGGAAATGCTCTTTTTTGTCACTACTTACTTTTCCTTATTTGCCTTTCCCTCAACAATTGATTAAATTATTTTTGTTTTACATATTGTCAACTGTAAAATGAGTTTACTTTACAAGGGGAAAAAAATAATGTGGCACAAAATTTGCATCAATTTGCAATCAGTCTTTTTATCTGAAAAGTTTAAGATCCAAATTCCAGTGAAAAGTCAAAATGTTTCACAATGAAGTTTAAAAATGCCTCTGCTGGTATGAGTAGCTGGTATGAGTAGCACCAAGTGTTCCAGTGCAAAGAGGAAGTGGTTATGAATTAAAGATAGTCAGCCACAACTGGGAACTCTCTATTATTTAATGAAGTTTCAAGGAACATGGAAGCAAAAGGTAATTGCACCTTGTGCACATTGTGCACATTTGCGTAGCAAAGATCATTGTCATTTATTGCCTGTGCCACAAAACCACATAGAAGCTCTAATAGTTCAGGCCAGAGTATCCAAATTTATGACACAAGATAAAGGTTTGTAGAAGAGAAGAAAATTTGCCTTACTGATTAAAGCAAGTTCAAGATAGAATAGACATCAATACATTTTTAGGCTAACACATTCAAGGCACAAGCAGGGGCATACAACCGATATTGAGATAATATACACATACAAACACACACATACTGTAGATATATACATATCTTATAAATGTTAGCAGCAGACTGTCCAAGACTGTGTTACGCTTCATGAAAAAAAATAATGCATTAATGATAGCACGTATTTGGTAAATGGACTGTACTTATATAGCGCTTTTCTAGTGTAGTTGACCACTCAAAGCGCTTTAACACTCCATGCTACATTCACCCATTCACTCACACACTCATACAGCACATCTTAGTCACTTCAATCAATCACATCTTAGTATACAGATTTTTGAAAAGCTTTTATCCAATCACACATTCATACATCGATGGATTTATCGGTAGGTAATGTGTGGTTCAGTGTCTTGCCCAAGGATACTTTGACAGCCTGGAGTCGAACCATCAAATGTATGAGTGTATAAAGTTGCTGCCAACTCAAAAATAAAAAAGGGCCACAGTTGGACTCCTTTAGTTTGAAAATATGTCATTCAGGGAGCGTTTGAGATTTACAGGGTAAAAATGCATTATACACAGCTCGATCTGGTCTCCTCATCTTTATCTCTACCCATTTCATGTTCAAATGACACTGCATTCACCGTACATCAGAGGTGGAAAGTCCGAACATAAAATTTTACTTTGCTTTTTATAGCAAATTTTCATCTGTAGTTTTATGAGATAAAAGTGCTGTACTAGATCTAATGTTTTATATCCAAGTTAAGAGTTCCAACTTTTATTAGGCTTGTTTTTTTTCTTTTCTTTGATTTCCAGTTTGTCATTGAATGTACCATGAGCAGCTCTAACATTACTCAAAAAACTTCTTAACCTCTGTGAAAAGTAGATCATATTGACAAAAGTTCTGAATGTTAGCCTCTGAGAACTTAAATAAAAATAATAGAGCAACAGTGGAGCCCAGCATTTATGGATCCAATATGTGACACAGATATTACTAAGAGAGTTTTTTAACTTTATGTTCTGCAGGGCTATGTTTTGACAATCTAGACCAGTTTGAAGTATGACTCAGGATTGGATTGTGGCCAAAAGAGGGATCTGTACCATCTATCCATTGCCAAACTAGTGGACATAAGTATTTTTCTTCAGTTTGGTGGGTGGTACAATGAGCTGCTTTGTTGCATGTGCTAATGTTAGGTCTCAGGCTATTTACTGTGTCCTTTGTCACATGGTAATATGGGCTTCAAAGACAATTGAACACTCGTGATCGAAAAAGTTAATGAGAGAGGTGGAGTGGAGAGAGTGGGTCAATACCCTAAAACAGGTCAGTGTTAAAAGTTGTGTAAATTCAAAGTGGAAAAAGGAACTATATTACTGTATATTTGTGGTATTTTGACAGACATTTTATTCAGATCTCAGAAAATTGTGTCAACTTGTGAAAACTCAGCTCTCTAGTATTGTTTCTGCCATTAACACACAAAAGTACTCTAATGTAAGCTCAGACGTCAGAGCTGAGAGGGAAAATTTTAGTATTTATTGCATGAATGTTGAGTGGTATAAGACATCCTTTGCCTTTGTTAGATCGACTTTTGTGTGTCACAATTTTAGCATTTGGTATTGTTAGCCCGATTCTTTCAAATCTATCTGTCCCTCTTTTTACATCTTCTCTTGGAACTTTTTTCTGCCATCTAGTCAACGTGTCAAATAATATCGACCCCAATGAGCCGGGTTTACATGTTTTCCACTCAACAAAGGTTTGTGACATATTCAGATATTTCACATGTGTTAATCAGAATGGGTGAATGGGTGAATGGCGTAATGCCCGAGTGTTGGACCCGATCAAGAAGCTTCTACACAGTGCGGTTGATCGCTGGGGGTTCTCCCAGTCTCTTCACTCGTTTTAATTCACCAATCTCTGTAACACCCTAGCTAAATTCCCCTTTATTTTCTAGTCCAATGCCCCCCTTTTACAGAACCACTTGAGATCTGTGTCAGGGAAGGAATTCTCGATCAGTCTCGACTGCTCGATACACTTCCACTAACACAGTAAAATATCAACCAAGTAGCAAACCACCCCACATTTTCATGAAAAATAACAAACTTAGCCCGGTGTCCTTATGCAGAGATAAACACTTAGTGTATCGCCTGTTCACAACAACTGCAGAACCACCGCCGATTGCGGAAAAAAAAACGCAGATTGTGGATTTTACAGTCCAAGCGCCGATTGCACAGAAATTACTCACATCGCCGATTGCCTTATCTACTTCCTATCCAGTTTAGAAGACAACCCTCAAGGGGTTATTGATTTATCTTATGAATTTTATGTCTTTTATTTGACCAAATTGTACTAAACTAGGACACTTATTACTCTCCCTATGTGAGACTATGTGTTTATACTTTACATGTGACCACTCAGTAAACCTACAGACAGTAATTTTGTGCTTTTGATTTAGTGATCAGAGGACATCCTAATTCAGACAATCTAATTTAGCATGACCAATGTGCAGAAATTTCACATATGCTGATACAAGAGGTTTTCTGCTCACCTTGTGCTTTAGGCGCCTTGAATTGTCTGAAGAAGGGTCTCGTCCAATCAGCTCCGGAAGTCCTCGATCGGACACGGTCTCAGAGTCAGCCAATCCAGGTCACGGCACCAATTGTTAGCCCGATTCTTTCATTGGAAGCTCAAGAATAAGCTGGAGAAATCGTTTATTAAACAAAGTATTTATTAGTGATCACAAGTAAAGTATATTGAAGCGCAGGACTCGGAGTGACAGAGCTCTCGCAGGAAATCCGTCAGGCCGAGCCCCGATATCCGGACACATTTCATATTTATATTCAGCTTTATCTCACAGAAGTTGTATTCACACTTGTCAGAGTATAACTGGCCAGTTTGAGCAGGCCAGCCGCTGTCCTCGTTGTGTTCTTTGGAAGTGATAAACAGTGTGTGTGTGTGAGTGCTGTTTTAGGCGTGGATCTAATGTACCAGACCTATCTACTCCAATAGAGATGTTTTGTCTGACCCAGTTGTTTCGTCTTGCTATGTTATTCTAAGGTTTTGGACCATTTAAGGTCATCTATTGTGCAGTATGAGCAGAGTGGAAAAGTACCACCTAGGAACATAGGTTATTTAGGAAAATACAGAATATAAATACATAATGTCTAAGAACAAAGCCAATTATAACAGTATGTAAAGAGAAACAAAATCCATAGACACTTACAACAGTCTGAACAGAGTCTTGGTTTTTTTCTGCCGGCTGCTGATTGGATTTCAAGCGTTACAGAATGTTGTGAGAGCAAAGTATAATGAATTGCAATACTAAATACATTTGTTGCTGTTTGTATATTAAACATTAAACGAATGGTTTAAATTAGAATGGAGTGGAATGGCTTCCATTCCGTTATGATGTTATTAGTCAATGATGGAATAGAGGGAACAGAATGTTATCACACTGATATGTCCTGATTTTTTGATCCTTGCTTCCCACCAGTTTGTAAAATCTTACATATTTTCAACAAGAAACATCAACACTTAGCCAACGACCTGAACGAGTTCTACTGTCACTTCGACAGACAAAGGGACAGTCCTGTAACCATCCCCCACGACACCTCTCAACAGCTCCAGCTTCATATCACCTCCACCTCCCCCACCTCAGCAGGGGCCTGGGCACCTCTACCAATACCCACCTTAAAGGCCCACCCCTCCTCTCACCTCAGTGACGACTCTTTCCATACATGAGTATCCATACAAACTCTTCAGGAGACAGAACCCCCGGAAAGCTGCTGGACCAGATTCTGTCTCTCCATCCACCTTGAAGCACTGTGCTGATCAGCTGTCTCCAGTGTTCACAGACATTTTCAACACCTCGCTGGAGACCTGTCACGTGCCAACCTGCTTCAAGACCTTCACTATCATTTCTGTTCAGATCCGTGGCCCTGACCTCTGTGGTTATGAAGTCTTTTGAGCGCCTTGTGCTTTCACATCCCAGGGCTGTGTTCTTTCTCCTCTGCTCTTCTCCCTGTACACCAACAGCTGCACCTCCAGTCATCAGTCCATCAAGCTCCGGAAGTTCAGGGACGACACCACTCTCGTCGGACTTATCTCTGATGGTGACGAGTATGGTGCGAGGTGGGAGGTGGGAGGCTGACCATCTGGCGACCTGGTGCAGGGAGAACAACCTGGAGCTCAACGCTCTAAAGACAGTGGAGATGATTGTGGACTTCAGGAAGAACTCTCAGCTACCCCCATCACCTTCTGTGACTCCACAATTGACACTGTGGAGTCTTTCCACTTCCTGGGAACTATCATCTCCCAGGACCTAAAGTGGGAGCTGAACATCAGCTCCCTCATCAAGAAAGCTCAGCAGAGGATGTACTTCCTGCGGCAGCTGAAAATATTCTACCTGCCAAGGACAATGATGGTGCACCTCTACTCCTCCATCAATGAGTCCATCCTCACCTCTTCCATCACCATCTGGTACGCTGCTGCCACCGCCAAGGACAAGGGCAGACTGCAGCGTGTCATTCGGTCTGCAGAGAGGTGATTGGCTGCAATCTTCCAGCTCTCCAGGATCTGTACACCTCCAGGACTCTGAGGCGCGCAGGGAAGATTGTGGCTGATCCCTCGCACCCCAGTCACAAACTATTTCAGACACTCCCCTCTGGCAGGAGGCTGAGGTCCATCAGGACCAAAACCTCACGCCACAAGAACAGCTTCTTCCCATCCGCTACTAGCCTTATCAACAAGGCCCGGAGCCCCCCTTGACACTGACTCTCTTCCTCCCCCCTCCAGACCTTCTACGTTACATTAACGCACAGTCTATTGTGTATATATATATCCAGATTCTGTATATATATATCTATATTGTCTGCACCAACTACACCAAGTCAAATTCCTTGTAAGTGCAAACCTACTTGGCAATAAACTTGTTTCTGATTCTGATCAGAAATTGATTCAAGTCAATCAAATACATTTTTTGATTGATAAATCTTTCCTCTATCCCTGACATTGTGTCAAATTTGCTAAAGGGCAAAGCATCGTAAATGTTTGAAATACTAAGATACCATAGCTGCTACTGCCATCTAGTAGCAAACACAAGCAGTGCCATAAAATAAGGCTACTCAGGTAAGCTGGGGACTTTTAATATTGATGCAAGATTATGCCTGTTGAGTTATTAGCCATAAACTTGGCAGATCTCCATATAATTTGGAGTGTATCTTTCAAAAATTGTGGCGAAATGGAGAGGAAAAGAAGAAGGGGTAGGTTTAAAAAACTGAACTACAACAGATGAACAGTGTCTGAAAATAATGTCCTTAAGAAAGAAAATCAATACAGAAACAACTAAAACATCTAAAAAAGATGAGACATTTCCCAGTGATTTTGAATAGCAGTTTTTTTTTCACTCAAAGTGATAATTCTTAGAAAAAATAAAAGTAAGAGTGGGTCCACACCACTTCTACACTGGTATACGCCAGCTGTGCCAATATTAACAGATGATTAGCACTGCTAATCATGGCGAGATGGACACACCAACATCTAGTGCTTCTTCATCAGCAGATAATGAAGTAATAAAAGGAGTGCAAAAAAGAGAGATCATTAAGAGAATAAGTGAGGATATTTATAATGAATGAAGATAATTAAAAAGGTATCAGCGGAAGAATATATCAGGAAATTAGAACGTGGAAATATATATGGGAAATAAATGTTCACATTTTTATAAGCAATTTCTAAGCAAGTTTTTCTATATTGCTTTTGTTATTTCACAATAGATTTAGATATTTGTATTTCTGTATAAATGAGGCTTATTCTCAACTGGGTTTTCCCTTTTGTATTGGTTTTGCCATTGCTATTTCTCAACTATTTTTACTATTTCCAGTTTAATTTTCATTTATAACTTAGTCCAAACATTGGATGTCACATGGTTTGATGAAAACATATTCAGCTCACATGGTATGCGGTTAGTGTGATCTGGTCTATGATCTGTCAATCATCACCCTCAGTGGACGCACGACACTGCTGGGGGCACGCTGCTTGTTTTAATAATTAATGACACTCATGAAACATGGCCAATGTTATAGTCATTAATGGGTGTCTGATAACATATCTGTGGTGTGATAAACTGAAAACGCAGATTTCCTTCTGCACGCCAAACCATTTTTAAACATGTCTCATTAGCCCTAAGATGCCAAACTGACAGGAAGATTTTGATGTGCACTAACCTGAATGTGAGAACAAAGATGATTGTTGATTGAACTGATTGATTGCTATGTTTTTACAGTCCTCACACAGTCATTGGTTTATGTTTTCACACTCTTTGCCCAAAATCTGTCTTCTCTAAGACTAATCCTTGTCATGACAAGTATATATCAAAGCATATATTTAGTTTTGTTGTTGGTTGTGCCATCTTTTAACCTTAAGAACCTGGCTGTTTCATGCTTCAGACCTCAACCAGCTCATTTACAGTTGACTTAGTGTATTAATGGCAGAAGAGAACTAGATACAGTCTCTAGGTGGCAACTGTAGCATTTGGACATTACAAGGAAGTCCCTATAATTTCAAATGAGGTGTTAAACGAAAGCTTAAAAGGCCGGCTATATTTTGAAATCACAGAATCAAGAATGTTTACTTTTAAAAGAGAATACAAAAAAAAATCAGGTACAGGTCATTGGAAATTGTGCTACAGCAATTTATAGAAATGTATTTAAATCACTAAGGTTTTATTTTTAATGAGTGAGTGGTCTCAACATGTAAAATCTTTATTTTGATTCCTGTGTTCGTCATTTTAAAATGCTTTTCACGACTCAAATTACAAGCTTTACAAGGGTATTATTTATTGTTTATTTGTGCACCCACTTATCTACACTAGTTACATTACCAGTTTGTAACATATTTGAAACAACATTTCAATTGTCAGTTTGCAAACTTTAGATTCTACAGTAATCCAAAAAAGAATGCAGATGATTTGATTAATTCAATTAAAAAAAAGACACCAGGGACACTACGTATTACATTGCCAACTCTAAGCAGTTTCTAAATAGGCAGGAAAAATTCCATTAATCACATGTTTTATCTCTAAAGACCTAACTTTTGCCCATAAAGCAGAGCTGACAGCAAAGAGTTTAATTGATTCGCAGACAGACAAAGTAGATGCTGACAAAGCTTTAGTCTAAAGCAGTGACTGTCCTTGCTAAAGAAAAATAGCTCAATATCCACACTAAAGATATTGCAGACACTACAGCACCGGAGGTAATTATCGTACATCAATTCTTTATTCACAAGTATACACGTGTATGTTTAGCTTACAATTCAAGAGCCTTTCTAAAACAAAACCATTTTAGTTTATAAAATGGTTATAAGCTAGTCTGAGCCAATATGACTCACAGTTCCAATATACAGGACACTTTTCAAGAGTCCATGCATCAGAGCTTCACAATTGTTTGGTGACATCCAAAGGACCAAAAGTGTATCAGACATGGCTGGTTGTAAAGAAATGGCGGATCACTTCAGAAACGCAGCTTTCTAAATTGGATTGGTCCATTAAGAAAAAAACAGGAAAACAGAGAAAAAAAAACTTGCATTGCAAAAGCAAAAATTGTCTGTACTTCATTAGATATGATCACTATAATGTCTGTCACCGTTGGACTCCAGCAGAGCCTGAAGGAAAGCATTACAATGTTCGTCTCTTGCTTGAATCTTGGTCAACAAACAAATATTCACTCACCAATCATTTGGAAAATTGCTCCTGGCAAACACTAACACTACCAATAATAAGTTTTGGTAACTTTGTTTACAGGTAATGTTGCATTCATTAAGTACAAACAAATTGTGTTTTCTTCTTTGTATCTCTACCCTAAATGAGATTGCTCCTTGTCTTTGGTTTACATTCCAGTGGAGTAAGAAAGCCCTTAATTACACAAAGAGAATTCCTCGTCATTGGTTTTTTGGCAATAATAAATCCATCCAGTTTCTATACACGCTCAATCCAACTCAGGGTCGCAGGGGGGCTGGAACCTATCCCACCTGTCATTGGACGAGAGGCAGGATACACCCTGGACAGGTCACCAGTCCATCACAGGGCCTCACAGGGCCTCACAGAGACAAATGAGACAAACAACCATCAACACTTACACTCACTGCTGAGGACAATTTAGAGTCACCAATTGGCCTAACATGCATGTTTTTTGGGCAATGTGAGGAGTCCCCAGATTGAACTCCACAAATAAAGGGCCCAGCCAGGATTCAAGCCAGGAACCCTCTTGTTGTGACACCACCGTGCAGTCCCCAATAAAAAGAATAGAATAGAAAAATTATCCTTGCAAATTTAATCAAGTCTTTAATCATATCAACATTAAAACTGCTAGCAGATCATTTGCAAACCCTGAGGTTTCAAAACATCATATCAAACGTTTAACATTGATATGATGTATTTCCACAATAAAATGTAATAAACTCTTAAAATGTTTCAGTAATATAAGAAAAATGTTACATTGCATTACATTACATAGTTATTTTCACCAATTATCCAGTATGCTAAGTGTTGTCATTCTCCCTCTTTCTTTGTCAGTCCGACTGTGTTCCCTGGTTTGGCTTTTTGGCTTTTTGCCTTTGTGCGTTTTATATAATTCCTCAACTAGTTCCCTATTTTGTTTCACCTGCTGCCCCATTATTTGTTTTCTGGGGGGCTTTTTCTATTAGCTTAGTTACAGTAAGGCTGCCATTTTCTTCAGAAAACCCGCAATCCATGTCGTGCATTCTGATTTTTTTTTTGTATTAGTGACTGATTCCATTCTTTATACTCCCTTCATCCTGTACAGGATCATGGGGGCAGAAGCCTCTCTCAAGTGCCATTATGCAAAAGGTGGGCTACACTCTGCACGGGTCACCAAACCACCACAGGACATGCACAGAGACGCACAACATGCACATGCTTATAAATACATTTAGGAGTCACTAACAAACATAACGTGTATGTCTTCAGAACCGGGACACCTTTTAATTTTTTCAAAATGTTTTAATCAGACTTAGGTCATATGTAAAAGATTGTCACTGCTCAGAGAGGACATAATCCACTCTGTACCTTGTATTATTTTTCTTTTAACATGAATTATTTGCTGAAAGTGTCTGATTACTGTAATTTTGTGTTGATCAAAAGAGATGTCATAATAAGAGCAATTTGTAACAATCGGTGAATATGAATATGTCTTTGAAGTACAAGGTCTCAGTGGGGAATAATGGCAGTATGATACAGCTCTGTTTTTTGCTAATGGAATTTATGCTATGGAAATCTAAAGTATCTAACACAGTTATTCGTATTTTAATTTGATTTATTATTCATAATGTAAATTATTGCACATATTTCTCATGAGCAAATGTCTTGTGTGGTCAAGAAGACTCTTGCAACAGACCAAAACTGTACAGTAGTCTCTTCTGATTAGACTAGTCAGTATTACTTAGCCTGCAAAAAGACTGGGATCAATCACCGGTGTCCTGATTTGGCAGAAGATAAGTTGCTTTGTGACAAAACAAGAAGTGGTCACAAGTCTGCTTAAGTTTTCACATTGTAGCAAATGCTAGAATATGTCAGTTCAAATGGAAAAAGAGTCATTTAGGAGGCAAAGTCCTCCCTGAGAGATGAAAAAGCTGTGACAGTGTATGAAAATGACCACTTGTCATATCACTCTTCAACAGAGAATTTTCACTATAGCGGCAGCTTACAAATGTTTTTTATCCACTTGTAGGTCATTGTTTAAGTTTTAGAAGTGGAACAGTACTTTCATCAGTCTGGTCTGCTTCTTTTGATTAAGGTTTTTTCTTCTAATCTTTTTAACTTTTTGCTTACTTATGTACATAACTGATATATTATTTATACATGTATATATGAATATATATATATATATATATATATATATATATATATTATATATATATATATTATGTACATATTGCTTCTGTTATTGTGTGTTATTTCACACCTGTCTTATTTTTGTACAGCACTTTGTGTTACACTTGTGTTTGAAATGTGCTATATGAATAAAACTGAGTTGTTGACATTTTTCCTATCTGCATCAGATTTTACTAACCTTCATCTGCCTCTTAACATTCAGTCATATATCAATTACTGAATGATTTGTGACTTGTGAATGATTTCTACTGGCTTACTGAATGGTTTGCTGAACCGAGTAAGTACCACAGCTGGCCTTTCGGTAGATAACTCAATTAAACTAAATAGAAAAATAGCTCCTTTAGTCTCCTATTACTCAATTGCTTGTGACTCTGCTTTTACTCTACTTCTCCACCAAGTTTCAGTACACTGAACTTTAACGTGTGAGGCATAGCATTTGTTCCATACATATAAAACATGTTGTACCTAATAATATTTTGCTGCCAAAACATCAGTTCCAATGTTTGCTAATGTAATGTAATGTCTGTCATATATGTGGTTATACAGTTGATTACTAACATGTTCTCCACAATCAGTTCTGAAGCTGAATATGTGTGCCCAATGTTTTATTGAGTGTAATGTAAAAAATTTTGCTTTTTCCAGAGCAGTTTTAGTCAGCTTTGACATTTAGAAGAAAATTACATGGCTCGCTTAATGGTTGTTAGATTACTCATTCCACAGTCAAATAATCTTTTACCTTTATTTTCTCTCTTTTAATAAAAAATAAATAAAAATAACGATAATAATCTGGAAAAAAAAGGGGGAATAGCTTTAGCATGGAAGCACCAATATACGAGACTCCATCCTCATTTCAAATTTACAGGCTCATTTGTGATATTTTTGTCTTTTAGTTGTTTTCTTTCAGATGGTTATAACAAAGGATCTTTTTTATTTTGCTTCTCAAACCAATTTATATAAAGCTGCTTCCCTGAAATGCTCCAAGAGAGGACAGTGTTCTTCAGGAGAGATGCTGACATTTAAAGTTATTCCAGCTCACCAGGAACGCTGTGAAACAAGTGAAGGTTAGATGCTGTATTTGGAAGATACAAATGGCTTTGTCAAGGTGTTTCATAAGCAGTTGTGAGGGAGGGATCATTAGTACTGATCACAATCAATAGAAAACATTAAAGCTGACAACTGTCAGTTTAATATGTGGTATACAGAAATAGCTCAATAGCTGCTCTGAAGTCCAGCAAATCAATGAGAACTAATTACAAAGCCAATCAATCAGAAAGTAGAATTTTGATGCTAGTTTTCAGTCTTTCCTTCGACACTCCATTTAAAAAGATAAATGAAGCCATTCAGAATAAGGAGTGACATAAGCATATAGCTCAAAAGCTTGTTTTAGTATTAAATCATTTTAAGGGCACTGAGTCATAGGTATTAAGTCAGCAGAGGGGTGACATTTACACACAGCATGAAGCTGTGGGATTTCGAACAGCAAAGCAGTAATTGAACAAAATGCTTTAGCTCATGGCATCTTTTTTGCATTTTGCTTGGAAATGTCTTGTGTGATGCTGCTTTTTGTGACTGGTCATGCTGTGAATCACATGATTAAATGTAGTTTGTAATTGATGTTCTGATTGACTTCCTGTTCATACTCCTTTAGTGCTCCCTAACCTGTGGTTTCGAAAAAGAATTGTTGCAGGGTCACGGGACAGGCTGTGTAACAAGAGGACAACTGCTTGACCTCAAATAAATCAAACAATCTACTGTTTGGTTGAATCCACTTTAGCTTTTGATTACTCCGTGCATTCACTTTATTACTGTTAAAGCTTAGACAATGTCACAATATTTTTTTCCGCCCAGAGTTGCATTCAATTTTCACCAAGATCTTTTACTGATGATGGAAGTACGGTGGCCCTGAAATGCAAATCACAACAGCAAAAGAGAAAACACAACGGCAAATCAAAAAACACAACTGCAAAAGAGAAAACACAACAACACTAACCAAAACGGAAAAGGTAGATACCCTCGGGCGACATGAATCCTCGCTGATTGAAAAAAAACCTCTATAAACTATCTTTTGAAATACATTATAGATATGATAACTGTCCTTCTAAAAGTATTAGCACAGAAGAGTGTCTGTAGATTTGTATGATTTTTTATCATAGTGCTGTTTTTGATGCTTTTAAAAGCTACAAAACAACATCACAATCCATTCATGACGATCTATGAAGATCTCTGCCACACTTCTCAGCACTTAAACTTTGACTTTCTAAATGTCTGTCAGTTGATTTTATTTTCATTTATTATAGAATAGAAAATGGATGGATAATTCAATAAAGTATTACTGATTTCAACTGAATTGAATAAAATAGCAATGTATGGAATTATTATTAAGCAAAAAGTATGTTGTAATGTAATGCTCCCCACCTCTGCCTTTCACACCTCTACAAATATGTTTTAGAGGGAAACACTGAGTGATGCATGTCAGCATGTGGTGCTGTACAGATGTACTCAAAAATACATGTCCTTCGTGGTATTATATTCTAAATTTACCTCAAGTTGTATTTTCTAAGGTTGTGGACTTCCCTTAAGGAGCATGAATAGAAAATAACATTAATATGGCCCTCATTTTCTAAGAAGGATTTAATAGTCGCGTAAGCTAACATTAACTAACAGTAGCTAGCTTTGATTCAGAACTGTCACAGTTACTCATTTTCTTATCATTTCACCAGTTAATCAGTTCAAATAGCAAGTATATCTAAATAAGTAATACATTCAGCATCTTTTTATTTTTTTATGCAAATAATCACTGTCCCGCACTAAAAACTGCTGCTTTACGAAGCACCTTTAACATTTATTTTGGACACATAACATGAATGTAAAACAAATTTTCTTCAATTGGTTTTATGGGTGTATAAGCAAACATTTAATATTAATAATTATGTGTTTTTATATGTTCTCACAGAAAAGGTCCTTGGTTGCTATTGTTTTGTTTTTATATATTTTTTTATCTCTACAAGACATTTTGCCTTGTGTTTTCATTCGCTGTCTTAATGAAAAACTATGTCAAACCAGAAAGAATGGCATGTTGTTGGAAAATTAACTCTTACTTAACTTTTGACAAGCCACGATTGTTAAACTAAAAAACATTCCAGGTGACAACCTCATGGAGCTAGTTGAGAAAGCTAAGAGTGTACAAAGCCACCATGAAAACAAAAGATAACTACTTGGTAGAATATAAAACGTAAGAATGTTGTTCGGATGCCTCAAGTTCTGTAATATGAACAATCAAAATAAGAAAAACTTATAAATATGAATCTGAAATAAATATGAATAAGAAAATATGAATCTACAGACCTTCATGCATAAGATGGCTAGTTTGATACTCAGCCCACACAACATGTTCCATTCATCGCATTTTCTACTTGCCCTCCCACTTGTGATTCCTTAATTTTGTAATGTGCTCTTATCCGTGAATTATTAGGATTTGGAATTGAAAGTACATGGTTAGGGTCTGTTAGATTCTTGTATTTGTTAAGTGACCATGAAGGCAGAACTGAGGTTCCAGCATAACTGAGAGAAGACATGTTTTTATATAGCAGATAAGATTTGATATACTGTCATGTTACTTTGGATTAAAAATAAATAGATGTATTTGTGTATGTAAAGTAGGTGTGATATGTAGTTATTTAATGCATTGTTTAGTTCAGATACATTTTGATTACAATCCCTCAGATCCAGGTTTTGAAGTATGCATGTATACTTATATTCATATATATACTTTACATGTGATTAATCATCATAACATTCAAGTGATGTTTGATAATGTACAAATAATGCATAATTGAAAAAACTGCTGCAATATCAAGTCGGAGCAGTAAGCATGTTTCCATCCAGCTTAGATGGTCTCATCAAGGTAAACAGTGACACTTATTGTATGTTCTGTATATCCAGTCTATTGGAAAGTTTAGTCTTATTCACTGCAGAAGACTCTGCTGCATAGAGACATAGCGTTTTGAAATGGAAGATGTTTTTAGTGCTCTCATGTTTTGATATTAAAAGTTGACTTTAATCATAAAGGAGATGTTTCACACAAAAGTTTCAGTCCATTTTCTGTTACAAGGAGGTGATTTTCTTCCTGATTTGCCAGGTACATTAAAAAAATAGGTCATCAACCACCTCCTTTACAAGCTTCATGCTACATTCAGTGTCATTATGCAACAACTAGTGTCTGTTGTCATATGGTCATATTTTTCAAGGTATTTAACACATGACCCTACTTTGAGTAGCTAAAAGCTGTCATACAACTCAAAAGTCAAATTACAGAGCAGTTCAGGCAATGCTATATGTAGATTTTACACTGCATCACCTCTACATGAGTTTGAAGTGTAACAGAGAGACAGGTGTGACAAAAATCTTCAGAGAACCAATGAATGGATTGGTGGGACTGTTTCTGTAGCTTGGCAACAACTTAGTTGATAAATACTCAGCGTCGGCTGAGTGACACAGGTTAACTTTTAGTAGTCAACATGGACAGAAATTCACAGCTAACAGTTCAACAACTGGGATGCAGAGACACCCCCTCTTAGTGGCATGTTCAGGATTACACCGTCTGTTGTTAACAACATCCCTCCTCCTTCAAAGTTACCTGTCTATCTGCAGTCTTTGTCTGCATTTGGTTTCAAGTTTTGGTGAAAAAAAATAACATTTCCTTCTTTATATTCTTTCTGTGTCTTCATCAGCTCTCCAAGCACATCCATTTTATCTGCCAGTGATCTCACACATCCGAATGATGATCGTGGAAAGAAATGGTTTAAACTTCCTCCTCCTTTTTCTGCATTTTGTTTTCTGTTCTGTATCCTATGTCCTCTCTTTAACTCATCTGGATTTGGGGTCTCACAAATTACTTGGGCTTTGGAAAGCTCAGTCAGCTGCTTCCACGTGCAAATAACTGTCCTGTTTCCATAGTTATGCATCATAACAGATTTAGAAACGTGCCAAACATCATAAATCCACAGATATGTCCAGAGCTACTGCAGCAGCCTGTCTCTAGTGCAGTGCTATCTAGAACCATGCCTACAAGAAACCAAACTTAAATCAAGTAATCTTGTATTTTACCTGCAGTAGACAGTGCTGTCTGTTCAGAGAACTAGACAGTTTCCCCAAGGGTAAGCAAAAGCAATATGCTATATCTATTCAGAGGCTAGCCACCATAAAAGTACATTATACCATCAAACAAAATTTAAATCTAAAAAAATTTCTTAGGTGTTTGAACAAGAATCATATCCTGTAAATTTACACTGCATAATTTCTGCGGCATTAATACAAAATGGTAAAAGTGGATTAGTATTAAACTTGCTTTCACTTCTCGATAAATTGAATATGTATGAGATTAACTCACTCTAAAGTTTTCCTTTCCACTGTCGTCTCGTCTTAGCAAGACAATTTCTTTCAAATTCACATTTTATGAATTTAACTAATTTCAATTTCAATTAATTTGATTCAGTTGGATTACAATTGGATTTCAATGAATTGGATTGAAACTTAGTTAGACTGTAGTTTTAAAGTGCCTTGAGATGATTTTGTTGTGACTTGGTGCCACATAAATAAATCTACATTTTTAAAAAAGCAAACCATAAATGGTCTGTATTTAAACAGCGCTTTTCTAATCTAGTTGACCACTCAAAGCATTTTTCTCTACAAGCTGCATTCATACACACTGTTACAGAATGTCTTAGTGTATGTTTGGCTACAGGCTACACAGAGCTTTTTTTCTCTATCACATACTTTCACATACCAATGGGAAATACTGGCAATGCAGGGCTCAGTGTCTTGCTCAAGGACACTGCCACACTTGATCTGGGGAACCCAGTATAAAACCCCTGACTTACTGAGTGGCAGACAACTGTTCTTCCACCTGAGCATGATTTGCACCTCTTAGAGATAGCTTTAAGCCGCCTCTGTCTGGTCATATAGTGTTTGGTTTGGTTTGGTTAGGCTGTGGCTGCATTCATCATTTTGCTCCTCTTTGTGGTTGCATCAAGTCTCGTTGTCATGGTTTTTAATCTATTTGTGGGCTTTTGCATCCAAATTATTATTTTGTTATATGATGTTGTTTTTGGTAAGTTCCCATTTCTCTGCCTGTTTTGCATCTTATTTAATTGCTATGTGTCTCATTCTAGCAGTCATATCTTTCTGCTCTGTCTCTCCTCATGGTATTTTAGTCTTGGCGATTTAGAGTCCCATTTTGGTCTGTTTAATTTATTTATTGTCTTGGGACTCTTCCTGACTGCGCTATGGTTAATTTTCATTTCTTTTTGTATCAGTTTTCCCTGTAGTCAAATATTGTGCTCCATTTTGTTAGCTAAAATAATTTAGTATCTCTCTGTGGTTGTTTTCTGTCCTCGTGTGGTTATTAGGCACATTATTTCTAGCCCTAGACCCAAGATTAGTTTTAGCTTTTTTGAATCTCTGATTCTCAGTTTTTCCCACCGAAAGAGGAAATCACAAAAACCTCTTGTGTTTGTTGTTGTGTATCGTCCACCTGGCCCTTATTCTGAGTTATCACAGTTAGTGCTGAGTATAGATAAAGTCATTGTAGTGGGTGACTTTAATATTCATGTAGATTTGATTCATGTAGATTGAAAATGACAGCCTAAATATTAACTTTAATTCTATATTAGACTCTATTGGATTTTCTCAAAGTGTTCACAGACCTACTCACTGCCTTAATCAGACCCTTGACCTTGTGCTGACTTATGGCATTGAGAGTGAACAGTTAACAGTGTTCCCTCATAAGTTTAATAACTTTTGAATTTACATTACTTGACTATACGGCTTCTGAGAAGAATTTTACATATAGAAGGTGTCTATCAGAGAATGCTGTAACCAGTTTTAAAGATTTGATTGCATCATCCTTTTCTTCACTGCCATGTGCAGATATGATAGAGGACGGCTACCTAAATTTTACTCCAGTAGAACTTGACTCTCTTGTTGACAGCACTATAGCTTCAATGCGTACAACACTGGACAATGTTGCCCCTCTGAAAAGGAAGGTAATCAGTCAGAAGAGGTTGGCTCCTTGGTATAATTCACAGCTGCGTGCGTTAAAGCAGACTGCAAGAAAGCTGGAGAGACAGTGGCGTTCCTCTAATTTAGAAGAGTCTCAATTAGTCTGGAAAGATAGTTTAATAACGTATAAGAAAGCACTTCGTAAAGCTAGAACTGCTTATTATTCATTATTGATAGAAGAGAATAAGAACTAGAAAAAAAGCTGTTCCTGCGAAACAGCTGTGAGAATGCTTTTTAAGTTGAATGGATTAGTTGAACATGCTCAAAAAGCTGAATCTAGTGAAAATTTATCAGAAATCAAGTGAGTAATAGTTAAAATGGCTTCAGTGTAATATACAGCAGGGAGTGGAAGAGTGATGTCATCAGTGATAGCAATGTTTGTCAACAGCTGCAGCTTAACGAGCTCTCTCCCTGTATAACCTGCAGAAATTGCTTTTTTGTATACTATGACCTCCTATGAGAAAACTGGAAGAGCGAGGAAAATAATTTGAAGACCGTAAGAAGCAGAAGGCTTGGAGGAACGCGGCAATGTAGTTTTTATTTCAATGGAGTGAAAAGAATTTAAACTGCAGCGAGT
The DNA here is from genome assembly GCF_036924035.1 of Leuresthes tenuis. Classification (NCBI taxonomy): domain Eukaryota; kingdom Metazoa; phylum Chordata; class Actinopteri; order Atheriniformes; family Atherinopsidae; genus Leuresthes; species Leuresthes tenuis. Next base: position 21,699,641 of record NW_027325374.1, on the reverse strand, counting down.
TGAACACAGTTGAACCTGTCTCTGGCGTCAGAGTTTTACTCCAGTAGAACTTGACTCTCTTGTTGACAGCACTACAGCTTCAATGCGTACAACACTGGACAATGTTGCCCCTCTGAAAAGGAAGGTAATCAGTCAGAAGAGGTTGGCTCCTTGGTATAATTCACAGCTGCGTGCGTTAAAGCAGACTGCAAGAAAGCTGGAGAGACAGTGGCGTTCCTCTAATTTAGAAGAGTCTCAATTAGTCTGGAAAGATAGTTTAATAACGTATAAGAAAGCACTTCGTAAAGCTAGAACTGCGTATTATTCATTATTGATAGAAGAGAATAAGAATAATCCCAGGTTTCTTTTCAGCACTGTTGCCAGGCTGACAAAGAGTCCGAGCTCTGTTGAGCCATGTATTCCTTTAACTCTCAGCAGTGATGATTTCATGAGATTCTTCATCAATAAAATTGTTTCTATCAGAGAGAAGATTAATGGAATCCTTCCCATTATTATCACTGATGTATCATCAAGTAGAGCAGCTTTAGAAGTATCTTTCGAACCTGAATTGTATTTAGACAGCTTCTGTCCAGTTGATCTTTCTGAGCTAACAACAGCAATAGTCTCTTCTAAACCATCAACTTGTATGTTAGACCCAATCCCAACCAGACTGTTCAAGGAGGTTTTCCCCTTAATTGACACTTCCATATTGGATTTGATCAATCGGTCTTTGTTGACAGGATATGTACCTCAGACTTTTAAGGTTGCTGTAATTAAACCTTTACTTAAAAAACCTACTCTTGATTCAGAAGTGTTGGCTAATTATCGACCTATATCCAATCTCCCTTTTTTGTCCAAAGTTCTTGAAAAAATAGTTGCAGTTCAACTTTGTGATCATTTACATAGAAATAATCTGTTTGAAGAGTTTCAGTCAGGATTCAGAGTGCATCATAGCACAGAAACAGCACTGGTGAAAGTTACCAATGATCTCCTGTTAGCCTCTGATAGCGGACTTGTTTCTGTGCTTGTCCTGTTGGATCTCAGTGCTGCATTTGATACGATCGATCACAGCATTCTGTTACAGAGACTTGAACATGTTATTGGGATTAAAGGAACTGCATTAGGCTGGTTTAAGTCATATTTATCTGATAGATTCCAGTTTGTTCTTGTAAATGAGGAATCTTCCTCACACGTTGGAGTATGTCATGGAGTTCCTCAGGGTTCTGTGCTTGGACCGATTCTTTTTACTTTATACATGCTTCCATTAGGTAACATTATCAGACAGCATGGCATAAATTTCCATTGTTATGCTGATGATACTCAGCTGTACTTATCTATGAAACCAGATGAAACCTACAGGTTGGCCAGGCTACAAGCCTGTCTTAAAGACATAAAGACCTGGATGACTCAGAACTGTCTGCTTTTAAATTCAGACAAAACTGAAGTTGTTCTCTTTGGACCTGAGCGCTTCAGGGAGAAATTGTCTAGTTATATAGTTACTCTAGATGGTATTTCCTTGGCTTCTAGTTCTACAGTGAGGAACCTTGGAGTTATTTTTGACCAGAATTTATCATTTGACGCACATATAAAACTGGTTTCTAGGACTGCCTTCTTTCACCTTCGTAATATTGCTAAAATCAGGAACATCCTGTCTCAGGGTGATGCAGAGAAACTAGTTCATGCATTTGTTACTTCAAGATTGGACTACTGTAATTCCTTATTATTGGGCTGTCCCACATATTCTCTGAAAAGCCTCCAGCTGATCCAAAATGCTGCAGCCAGAGTTCTGATGAGAACTAACAGGAGAGATCATGTTTCTCCAGTTTTAGCTTCTCTTCATTGGCTCCCTGTTAAATTCAGAATAGAATTTAAGATTCTTCTTCTGACATATAAAGTTCTTAATGACCGAGCTCCATCATATCTTAAAGATTTAATTGTAAGATATTTTCCTAACAGAGCACTTCGCTCCCAAACTGCAGGTTTACTTGTTGTTCCCAGAGTTTCTAAAAGTAGAATGGGAGGTAGAGCCTTCAGTTATCAGGCCCCTCTCTTGTGGAATAAGCTGCCAGTAAATGTCCGGGAAGCAGACACCCTTTCCACTTTTAAGATTAGGCTTAAAACTTTTCTTTTCGATAAAGCTTACAGTTAGGGATGGCTCAGGTGATCCTGAAACATCCCATAGTTAAGCTGCTATAGGCTTAGACTGCTGGGGGACCTCATCTGTCACACCTTTCCTCACTTTGCTCTCTTTTTCCCCCTGTTTAATTTCAAAATTGATTTTATGTACATGTGACATTATTGTGGTTATTAACCTATGTTTCCCTGTTCCAACAGATATCCTTTGAATGGCGTTATGGTGTTTTTCCCCCCTCTTTTCCCTCTTTTCTGTCTTCTCAAACCCCAGCTGGTCGAGGCGGATGGCCACCCTTCCTGAGTCTGGTTCTGCCAGAGGTTTCTTCCTGTTAAAAGGGAGTCGTTCCTTTCCACAGTCGCCTCAGGCACGCTCAGGACGGGAGATTGGACTGAAGACAAGTTTCGGTGCAATCTGTTGGTTTCCTTAGCTAGGATATTAATTTTTTGAATTAGCTCTATATGAATTAATTGGATTATGATTACAATGAATTGAATTCCAATTGGCTTGAATTGGACTATATTACTTAAGTGCCTTGAGATGACAATTGTTGTAATCTGGCGCTATATAAATAAAATTGAATTGAATTGAATTGAATTGAATTGAATTGAATTGAATTGAATTGAATTGAATTGAATTGAATTGAGACCAAATTTTCATTGGAGTTAGTGAGAGAAATTGAAAGGTTTCTCTCGCTTCAAGGCTCATAGCTGACATTCTTTAAATGTGAGCTCTTTAGTTGTTACATCAGCTGAAAGAGAACAAGTGTACCTACATTTTAAGGTATAATTTGTTTGTCTGAGTTAAACAGTATGAAAGTTAGAGGAATTTATTTGAATATCAGAAAAAGTTAAAATGATCAGTGTGCCACTCTAATCTTCTCATTCATAAAAATCAAGAAGGAGCAAAAATGTTCATGTTTTTTAAATGTATGCTGAACTAGTTAGGTTGGAAAGAAGAGGAAGTTTTTGAAGAGTTCAAAAAAATTTCCATTCATTTGAATGACGGGAACATTTTTGAATAAAAGTTAAATAGTTTAAAAAGTATAAAAGATATCAACACCAAATGTCATAGCCGGAATGTGCTGAACAAGCTGAACGTTTTGATACCAAAATTGTTGAAATCGGTGAAAGACTGCAGGAGTAGTTAAGTGCCTTAAAGCATTCTCACAATAATGCCAGGTTTCTTTTCAGCACTGTTGCCAGGCTGACAAAGAGTCCGAGCTCTGTTGAGCCATGTATTCCTTTAACTCTCAGCAGTGATGATTTCATGAGATTCTTCATCAATAAAATTGTTTCTATCAGAGAGAAGATTAATGGAATCCTTCCCACTATTATCACTGATGTATCATCAAGTAGAGCAGCTTCAGAAGTATCTTTCGAACCTGATTTGTATTTAGACAGCTTCTGCCCAGTTGATCTTTCTGAGCTAACAACAGCAATAGTCTCTTCTAAACCATCAACTTGTATGTTAGACCCAATCCCAACCAGACTGTTCAAGGAGGTTTTCCCCTCAATTGACACTTCCATATTGGATTTGACCAATCGGTCTTTGTTGACAGGATATGTACCTCAGACTTTTAAGGTTGCTGTAATTAAACCTTTACTTAAAAAACCTACTCTTGATTCAGAAGTGTTGGCTAATTATTGACCTATATCCAATCCCCTTTTTTTGTCGAAAGTTCTTAAAAAAATAGTTGCAGTTCAACTTTGTGATCATTTACATAGAAATAATCTGCTTGAAGAGTTTCAGTCAGGATTCAGAGTGCATCATAGCACAGAAACAGCACTGGTGAAAGTTACCAATGTTCTCCTCTTAGCCTCTGATAGCGGACTTGTTTCTGTGCTTGTCCTGTTGGATCTCAGTGCTGCATTTGATACAATCGATCACAGCATTCTGTTACAGAGACTTGAACATGTTATTGGGAACTGCATTAGGCTGGTTTAAGTCATATTTATCTCATACATTCCAGGTTGTTCTTGTAAATGAAGAATCTTCCTCACACATTGGAGTATGTCATGGAGTTCCTCAGGGTTCTGTGCTTGGACCAATTCTTTTTACTTTGTACATGCTTCCATTAGGTAATATTATTAGACAGCATGGCATAAATTTCCATTGTTATGCTGATGATACTCAGCTGTACTTATCTATGAAACCAGATGAAACCAATAGGTTGGTCGGACTACAAGCCTGTCTTAAAGACATAAAGACCTGGATGACTCAGAACTGTCTGCTTTTAAATTCAGACAAAACTGAAGTTGTTCTCTTTGGACCTGAGCGCTTCAGGGAGAAATTGGCTAGTTATATAGTTACTCTAGGTGGTATTTCCTTGGCTTCTAGTACTACAGTGAGGAACCTTGGAGTTATTTTTGACCAGAATTTACCATTTGACGCACATATAAAACTGGTTTCTAGGACTGCCTTATTTCACCTTCGTAATATTGCTAAAATCAGGAACATCCTGTCTCAGGGTGATGCAGAGAATCTAGTCAATGTATTTGTTACTTCAAGACTGGACTTCTTGTAATTCTTGTAAGATTGCAATTCTTTATTTTTTGGCGGTCCCACATGTTCTCTGACAAGCCTCCAGCTGATCCAAAATGCTGCAGCCAGAGTTCTGATGAGAACTAACAGGAGAGATCATGTTTCTCCAGTTTTAGCTTCCCTTCATTGGCTCTCTGTTAAATTCAGAATAGAATTTAAGATTCTTCTCCTCACATATAAAGCTCTTAATGACCGAGCTCCATCATATCTTAAAGATCTCATTGTAAGATATTTTCCTAACAGAGCACTTCGCTCCCAAACGGCAGGTTTAGTTGTTGTTCCCAGAGTTTCTAAAAGTAGAATGGGAGGCAGAGTCTTCAGTTATCAGGCCCCTCTCTTGTGGAATAAGCTGCCAGTAAATGTCCGGGAAGCAGACACCCTTTCCACTTTTAAGATTAGGCTTAAAACTTTCCTTTTTTATAAAGCTTATAGTTAGGGATGGCTCAGGTGATCCTGATACATCCCATAGTTAAGCTGCTATAAGGCTTAGACTGCTGGGGGATCTCATCTGTCACACCTTTCCTCACTTTGCTCTCTTTTCCCCCTGTTTAATTTCTCAAATGATATTATGTATATGTGACATTATTGTGGTTATTAACTTGTGTTTCCCTGTTCCAACAGCTATCCTTTGAATGGCGTTATGGTGTTTTTCCCCCCTCTTTTCCCTCTTTTCTGTCTTCTCAAACCCCAGCTGGTCGAGGCGGATGGCCACCCTTCCTGAGTCTGGTTCTGCCAGAGGTTTCTTCCTGTTAAAAGGGAGTCGTTCCTTTCCACAGTCGCCACAGGCACGCTCAGGACGGGAGATTGGACTGAAGACAAGTTTCGGTGCAATCTGTTGGTTTCCTTAGCTAGGATATTATTTTTTGAATTGGCTCTATATGAATTAATTGGATTATGATTACAATGAATTGAATTCCAATTGGCTTGAATTGGACTATATTACTTAAGTGCCTTGAGATGACAATTGTTATAATCTGGCGCTATATCAATAAAATTGAATTAATTGAATTATTTGTGGCATTTGTGCATCACTATGTGGTTGTTCGGGCTCTCATATGTTGTGGTCATTCTCAGTCTCATTCCAGGACATTTTGTTGTTGTGCAGGAGAAGCCCCCACACTCTTGGTCCTCTGAGTCAGTGCCAAGTTGGCCCATTCAGAGATCCAAATTCATAATTTGCAGTAAATCTCACAGAGCTTCTGGTAGTTACACCATAAGAGACATAAAGTGAGTGTTCAACTGACAAGCAGTGGAGGCTGTGGTATTCAGATAAGCTTTCTGTGCCTGATACTGCCAAGCTTCATATCATAAACTATCCTTGTCTAGGACAAGTGATAGGATCACAATGTCAAATCAGAGAGATTAACACAGTAAATACATATGTTGACCTTAGATATGATAGCTTGTTATCAGTAGTCAGGTCTATATCATATTTCATCCATATGCTGGAAGCCAGAAGTTAATAGAGATTTAGCCCTTCAGTGATTCCTTATCTTCTCATATGCATCTCAGAGCAAACTATTCTCTGGCTGTTCACTCAAATTGCTTTTATGTCTGAGAAACCACTCGACATAAAACAACTACATTGTGTAAGGGTGTTTTATAGACACAAATGATCCGCTGCATGTGTGTCCTAAAGGAGTGCTTAGGATACTCAGTGCAGTAGTACACAGAAAGATAAAAGCCGCGCAATAAACTCAGTCAGTCCTACTGCTCTAAAGAGGCACATTAAGTCCTTGTCAGAATATTATTGTGATATTATAGGGCATTTTTGTTTTAAACTTATTTGTCTTTTTTCAGTAATCTATTGGGCAAAGAGCAAACATTCTTCTATAAAACTCAGTGACAGCACAACAGGGCACTGATAATCAAAACACTTATCACGCATCAATGAAAATCCTGTGCAACACTTTCACAGGATTGAAGGAAATTATGTTGAAAAGGTAGTCATGGCAACAGGAAGACTGTAATACAAAAAGTGTTACATGTGTACACTTAGGATACATGGACTCTTTGGAAAATTACTTTAAAACTTTTAACCCCTGACTGATGTTAGTCAGTCTTTAACTTAGTGCTGATGGTTCATTTACTTCACAAAACACATGTTGGATTCATTATGATTTTTAGTCATTTGAGTGAGCTGCCCTCTATAATTAGCTCAGAAGGGGGGAGAGGGCACTATTTTTAATGACAATTTGACATTTTGCTGTGAGACTGGGTTTAATTTTCAGCTCAAATACGCTGAATGTTTTCAGTGCAATTTTTTTATATTAAGAGTCTGTTTATGTATAATAATGATTAATCTCATTACACTGACTTGCCAGAACTTGTGAAACGTAAAATGCGTTTTATCTTTGCCCTGTTGTCTCCTGATTTGAAAAAAATTAAATGGAAAAGGTTGCATATTTAACAACTGGATCTCATAGTAAAATGTGATATAGATTTAAAAAGAAATTTCCAAGCTCATGGGTAATAACTGAATTGTGCATTATTTTCCAAATAATGTGATTCAATTAGAGGTTTATTTTCAAGCTCGCACCACATTTGCTTGTTTTGTTGATAGAACAGGTCTCATTACTTGGTGGGCCAAAATAAGGAGATTTTCTTTTATGTGTGGCTAATGTTAGAAGCAGATCTATTATATGGGGTTATAATTAGGGATGCACCGATACCAGTATCGGTACCGATACCATGTGTGTATACTCATACTCAGTATTCATTAAAGTGTTCCAAAACTACAGAACCGATACCGGAGTGACAGGAGCTTAATTTTTCTGCAATGCGTTTGTGAAAGTTAAAATGTTAAAATAATATGTTGCACTCAGAGTAGTTTTATATCACTAAAAGTGCAGTTGTATTTGTGTTGAATATGCCTGAAAATAGAAAATAGAATGTGTTTAATTGTAAGAACTGTAATGGCCTTGATTAGTACTCATATCGGTACTTGATTCGTAAGTACTAAACGGTAAGTACTCGCATTTTGCTTGATATCGGTTTTAAAAAATGTGGTATCGGTGCATCCCTAATTATAATAAATACGTGAGATTGCAAAAGCAAAAAAAAAAATGAAAACAGACGGGAGAGAACTTGGGTCTGTTGGATGGGAGTTGTGTAACTTCCCTTCTACAGTCACTCATAAGGTATGGGACTGTATAGATAAAAGCACTCCATATATAAAAAGCACATATATAAACAGAAGCGTTATATATGTCATGTTGTTTTATCTATGAGTGTGTGTGAATGCTTGAATTAGAAACACACCGTAAAGCATAAAAAAAGGTTCAAAAGCCTCATTATAAGTGTGGACCATTTAAACCCTTCCAACCTCCAAAGAGAGATTTTTCACCTTTTAGAACTGGTAATTACTTTTGATGAGTTTCAAAAAAGGCTTTGAGCATTTCTGTATGAAGTTAATTTTCTATCTCTGTACAAAAAAGGGGAATTTTGTGCCCCAGGACACAAATCAAAAGATCATGATTTGTCACACTTGCATGAACATCTGGGAAACTGTGATGTATTTAAAAACTGCTTATTCCCAATTTAGTACAGGCTTTAGAGATAAAAGGCGCAAGCTTGCCTTAATGAGTATTGCCCTATTGCTCTAACCCTTGTCCTAATGAAATGCTTTGAGAGGATTATATAAACACACACTGAGGACGTTATCCTCCACTGATCTCGGTCCAGTGCGACAAAGCAGACTTGACACATTTGGGACAGGTATCTTTAGGTGAAAGAATTAAACATGAAAAAAATGCTAACAGTCAACAATGTGAATGTGCAAACAAATCATGTGATTAATGTCACTGCCATGTCATCAAAGCACAAGCAGATCTGATCATTTTTTTTATTTTCTGTATTATCTGTCTTTTTTAAATTACTGTATTGCAGTTGTATTCTCAGGGTGTGTGAGAGTTTCAGTCTTATTGTCTCCAGTGTTGGTAATAACGGCATTAGAGTATAACGGCGGTACTAACGGCATTATTTTTTCAGTAACGAGTAATCTAATTAATTACTTTTCCCATTGTTGCAACGCCGTTGCCGTTACTGAGAGTGTGAAGTGGAATGAAGCGCAAAGTGCCAGGTTTTGGCCACACATCAGCTGACAGGAGAGATGATGATTGGCTGACTGATCATGCCCTGCTCACGCTGTCTCACTGCACGCTCTGACTGCCAAACACAACAAGACAGCGACAATGGCGACGAGCCAATGAATTTCAAAGGTAGCATTCTCAAACTGGAAGTACCGGCACTACTTCTCGCTCATTTTAATGAAAGGCAAGAATGTTTATGTAACATGCACACTATTACCAGGAAAAAAGACTTTATCCACGTCTGCCTCAAGCAACTCAAATCTTATGAAGCAGCTCACATCAACACATGTTAACATGACTTGTTGCTGCTGCTGCTAACCCAACCCCAAACCCAAATATATAAATATAGTGTTCTGTTTATTGTGCAGTTGGCCTAAAATACAGTTACAGAGATTTGCACTGCTTAATGGGCAGATTTTCCTTTGTTTCGTTTTACCCAAGTTTACAAGTGTTTCTTAATTTTGCACTTGGAATTTTATTTTTGATATTTATTTTTTTATGTATTTTATTTTTTATGCAGTCTATTGACTTCAAATAAATACCAAATGTTCTAAAATACTATATATAGTGTTTTTATTCTTCAATCAGTTAAACATCTTTGACGTTAAAGATGTTATAGAACGTAATAGTGTATAGAACATGAAACTAATTACTCAATGAGGTAACTGAGTTAGTAACTCAATTACTTTATGGGAGAAGTAATTTGTACTTTTTGTACTTTGTACTGTTTTAAAGTAAGATGACCAACACTGATTGTGTCAGATGTAACACTGGCTGTTTTAAATTGTCTTTGCATGATATAGAGTGAATGAACAAACCAGTCTGTGGGCTTTTTGTTATGATTTTAGGTTCATTTCTAGGGTATTGGTTCATTTTCAGTGATCCTTGCTCTAAGATGCAAAACAAAAGGGTTTTAGGTGGCTGGTGAGTTTTTTTTTTTTGTTAATTTTGTTTTTAAAACACTAAGAGAATTGGTTGTATGGAAAGCGACGCCTTATTTTCATGTTATTTTTTACCTGGAAACCTAACTTGCTCCAGAGCAGGTTTTAAAGCAAAAGTTCCCATGATGACACAATGTAATAAGAAGTGAACCAGCTTCAAGATACTGAAAATCCAGAGCTGACCTTGAAGTCAACACAGATCCTGTTTCATAGCCCAGGGTCAAGGACAGCAATCTTAACTGCCAGAAGAATTAAAAAAAAGGTCTGAAGTTGGCTCTTTTTTTGTGGATGTTACTTGCAGATTGGAAGAGTTACTTTGTGTGATAGTTATCCTACTAGTTGTGAGTCTGGTAGCATTTGTGTTGTGGTGGATATGGTTCTCATTTGGTTTGATTATCGTCGTTACTTTTGGTTTATGTGTAGTAGCTTTGTGTCAGTTATCCTTCCAGTTCGTGGCTGTCATGCTCTTTTTTTTATTCTTGGTCATGTTACTATTTTGTATGTTCAGTGTTGCAGTTTTATTTGTGATTCTCATAATCAAGTGCACCTTGCCATCTACAGAGTTTCAAGTCTGCCTAAAGTTTGTATGCTTGTTGAGTTCTCATTTCAGAATATGTTATATTTGACTGAAGAAATTCACTGACCAAGATCAGTAATTTCACTAGGATTGTGTAGTGACTCAAGCCACTTGTTTGTTGCCTCATAGGTGACTTGTGTGTTAGAGAAGCTTTTTTAGGTGACACTATAGCTGCTGTATTATGTTCTTTCCTTCTGTTCACCCTTCCTCTTTATCTCCTTGGACTTAAGGCTCGAAACCAGGACTTCAGAGGAACTTTCTATTAATTTGAGGTTACCGTGTAGAAACACTCTATGGAGGGAGGTGTCACAACCCTTTGCATTTCTGCGGGCCTTGCAGATGCAGTACAGTCTTTTATTTGGTCCACTGGGCTATCAGTCAAGTCTGTAAGTCTAGATAGCATGTTTCTTGCCATTGTAATCAGATGCAGGATTCTGTCTGTTTACGACAGCAAGAAACATCCTATTTAGCATAAGCCGTGTTCACACCACAAGATTTCGTTGTAGTCAGATCATTGCATTGTTCACAATATATGGTTTGGTTCTGTTTTGATCAGAGGGTTTTGAACTCAGGAACACATGAAGGCATACATTTTATACCCTAATAATATAAAAATTATTCTGGGTACTTTCGGTATATTCTGTTAAACTTTTATGGCAGGACTTCGACTTGTCATGGAGTATTTCCACAATGTGGAATGGGTAGTTTTACGTAAGTAAGGATCTGAGTATGTCTCCCAAAGCACAATTAAAAAAAAGAGACAAATTTAGGTTATCATGTTGAGTTATTTGGTATTTTCTACCCATTCTGGTCATTCTTTACCATTTAATATTATGCAGAAAACATTTCCTGGATGGTAAACTGGCAAAAGAATACCCAAACCCATATTATTACACATGTGGTATGAGCACTATCTAAATTAGATTACATTTCTAATATATTTAATAAATATATGTCTAACATATGTTTTACTTATTGCTGTCAAAATGTTTGTTTGATACAATGGATTTTGGTTTGAAAAATGTTGTGTAATACTGTATGAAAAATTAAAATGCATTTTTCTTTTTTTCTGTTTTCTGTCTTGTTGAATGGAATAATCTCATCTAGTAGAGAACAAGGTGGCCATCTATGAGCAACTGTTATTCATTCTAACTGGGCTCAGTTTTGGTTTGATGTTCACAGTTTTGAGTAAACAATTTTGAATAAACAAGAGCACAGACTGTGACATTTTTTTAATTCTGTAGGCCACAACGTACAAAGTTTCTGAGAGAAAAACTGATTGCTTTTAATAACCCACATGCATTTCTGACCACTTAAATATTTGAACACAGTCAAAAGAACTTTAATAAGAAACATACACCAGTTACTAACATTATACCATCTACTTGTTCATAAATTGTGTAAGCCTCAATGGTTATGTGATGTTTGCATAAAAATTGTTTGGTGGATGGGCCGCATATAATTTTATTTCAAAGATCATTGACCTTGTTTATCACCTGATTCCTGGTAATCAATTATGTTCTTTTAGTGATGCAACCACATTCCAACGAATTATGGTTTATGGACATAGAACATTAATATCTTTGCAATTTACATATACATTATCACCCCCCATGATACATAAGAGTATCACAGATATAATTTATTAAATGAGTATATAGGCAATTATTCAAGATATGTGAGTTGTGGGTGAGGGTCGTAATCAAGTTAAAGCAACTTCCTTCAACTTTTACACAAGGCTGAAATAACACTCATGTAACAGAAATGCCTGTTCATGTTGAGTATTGAGTATTTGTGTTTTTAAGTATATCTGTACACTTAGTTAACTTTTTGATGAAAAATAGGTGTAAATACCATCCAAAATGGATGAAGGGGAAGTCCATGAATTCAATGTTATTCTGGTGGTTATTGCTGATAGTAGATGCTCAAAAGTAAACCTTCCTCATGTGGCAGAATTTTTTTTGTTGTTCATTTGTAGTTGTATGGCACATCCACAACAATACGTTCATCATGTATTTTGTCTGCACATGCATGGCTATAAGGTAAAAGGAACATAAACCTGATGCAGTTTGACTTCAGAGCATTTCTTCCATTTTAATATTTTAAATAATATTTGTGTCATTCAGTCATTTTTAGCAGATTGCCATCATGTACCTCAAGCTTCTTCACTGTGAGAATGTTGATATCAAGGTATCTGTGTCACTAATTCCACTGAAGAAGTACTTATTTTGCTTTTATTTTTGGCATTTAAGATGGTTATTGGAATTGTTCTTTATACTAGCTAAACTTGACAATTCTGGCCCTGTTTTTTCTATTTCTTTTTGATGTCTTTTCATTTTTTCCCTCTATTTGGAATTTTTCTAAACTTAAATTGCAGAGTTTTCATTTTTGTTCAGAACACTGTGCACTGACTTAAGGCAGGACACGAATATCTACATTCTTCTGTGGCTAAGTCACCATTTAAAATTGTAGGTATCATGGCTCAGTCAGCCATTTCAGGGGATGGAAGGAGCTGAATGGCTTCTGTGCCAATTGCTGTCACTGTAATTTCCATTATTTTCCTCTGTAGATGATCTGGTTGTTGAATATTCTCTTCTGTGTCTGGTACCAAATTTTTCCTGGCGGATTTGTTCCAAGTGCACACTTTGTAAGTGAAGGTTGTACCTGTGAAGCCTTGGGTCACAGCACACACCAACAGGTCATTCATACAACTCTATCCATTCCTCCACTGCAGAGTTAATTCAATTTCATGATAGCTGTCAATGGACTGCGAGTATCGCACAGCTTCTTTAAGAATGGTCTGTCCATCATCTGGATGGGTGTTCAGCATTTGGCCAACCCTTTTCAGAGCTCAGGTAAATTTTTGAGTGATGTATAGTTGTCATTTTGTAGTTTATCACATACCAGAGACTGAATAAATAATACTGAATACAATTAAAGATAAACACAAATTAATATATTTTCAAAATAATTTAATTGTAGACATTGTAGGCATTCAGTTGATGATTGTCTGACCTGTCAGTAGTCATTTTGACACACTTGCTAACTCCTGAGGAAAAACTTTATCTTGATTTAGTTATTACAAACTTCCCTTTGTTTAGCCCAGCTAGTATCTGATTGTGCCTGTCAACTCCGTTTAGTGGTCTTTTGTTTTTCTAATGATTTTTTAAATAAGTAGAAATTTGGACCAAACCGATAATGTAATAATGTCAGTTGATTCCAACAGATATGACCAAAATTAGCTCATAGGTAAAACAAACCTCATTAATGTGGTTTCTTTGCAAAAATGAACTTCATTACCAGTTTGCCTTTAGAATCATCTCCTTTGGCTCTCCATCTATAAAGCGCAGTAAGAGTAAAGCAATAAGAAATCACTGGAGTTAAAGAGTCCATTCAGTCACAGCTGAGCTGAGGTAGCCTCCCCACAATTGACTGCCATTTATTTTCTATCAGGGTCATTTCAAAAGTGGCACTGAAGCCTGAATTTATCTGGCAGCCCACATCACTCTTGCCTGTCACACAGAGCACTCAGCCAGTTCTGGCAGAAGAAAATAGCTTGGCACTTTTTCACAAACTTGGGCTTCTTGTAAAAAATTACCAATTCAAATATAATAGGGACAACAGCAACATTACCCAACTTAATGACAGCTATATAGACGGATCTGTATTTGATAATCACCTCATTATTTTCCTGTAAGTCAACATGACACAGTGCATTCGAGCTGTATACATTTCTTAACCAATTCTTGACATAGTCTTAAGTCTTTTTTGTTTGCATTACTTGGCAGCATTCATTGGGTAAGGGCTGAAAGGAGCAGCCAGCTTGAGTGATGGATCTTTTACTCCACCATGGGTAATGGGGTGGACAGGAGGCCGTAAACAGAGGGTGAAGCAAAGTAGTGCTAACAGAGAGTAACACCAGGGGCTAAGGCTGCATTCAATACTGTTTGTTCAAGTTTATATGAAGCGTAAACCTTGTTGGAAGGTGCTTGACAGGAGCTGTTGACACCTGCTGCTCTTAGTTTTCAGTCACAGGCTAAAGAGACAGGAAGCAGTTAGTATAGTCAAGGAAGAGAATCAAGTTATTAGTCAACAATAACATGTCCGATGTCCGTCTGTGTGAGAAAAGGGACTTTCTGACTTTCTCTGTGGTAGATCATCATACAAATGTATGCTGCAAACGCCAAAGACATCTTTGTATTGCCTTAAATGGTGAGTTCCAGTACTGCGGCTGAATTTTAGATTCACATGGTTGTTATGTTTTTATTTTCTTCTGTGTTGAAATGAAAACGTGAAAACATCATGGGTCGAAGTTTATAGTCAGCGTTTTTATTGCAAAATGTTTCTCCTTCACTTTCTACACCAGCTAAGACCAGTAATTCCACCACCAAGAAAAATACCAAGTAGGTGGGGGAAGTTAGTTGTAGGATAATTATTACTAGTAGTCATTCAGGTAAATTAAGTTTTGTGGCCTTTCTGCATTGGCTCAATGCTTTTTTCCTCAGAGGTTTCCACAGACTGTGAATTTGGCATTTGTGGTTTGTTAGTGAAGGACACCAGTTGTGGAAGAAGAGTAAAACCGTTTTTAACAAGAAACACAAGGTACTGACAATAAAAAAGTGTATATCTGGATTTGGTCCTATGTGACGTAAAGACAGTAAACCATTAGGCCTTCTTAGCTTTTATCATAAAGCACAGAGGAGTATCTGTGATGCTGTGGAGAACTTTGAGCTGAAAAACGTTTAGGCCCTTTAGGATCGACTTAACAAATATACCTTGGATCTAATTAATCTACATAGTTTGCTTGTTTACACTTCTGTGCTTCGTACTTAATTTAAATAATGTCCTAACACTGATGTGTGCCATGCAGATTAAACTAGCTGAAGCTATGTGGAAGACTGTAGACACAATAGGAGCTCCTTTGATGGAGCAAAGGGCCACTGCGATCCTGTATCCCTGTTTGTGCGTCTTTTGTCCATGCTTTATCCTCCTATGGCTTACTGGAGAAGCACATAGTCCAGTGGGAAAAAAGCAATGATGAATGACCTAACACAAACTCTCTCTCTTCCTCCCTGTCCTCCTGTCTTTCTTTCCTGTTGCCTCTTTATCTCCCTGCTCGGAAGAAGACGCTTGTCTTTGTCATGTGCCGCTGTGCAGCTGCATAAAAAGAGGACATCGTCCAACAGCGGCTTGCAACCGATACACAGAAGGCCTTACACATTACTTCAAGGGCCTGTCACACTCTGTCGTGCATCTTGAGGACTGTGGGAAGCAAGACACTTCATGTCCAAGGAGTTGCTGTGTCTGCTTTGAAGACGAAAAAAAAGAAAGCTCTGCAGTATGGGCTTAAATTTATCTAAAAAATAACTGCAAATGCACAAAGGGGATGTACAAATATGCCTTGAGTTGCACACGTGTTTTGCTATCCATAAATACAAATTTCCTGTTTGTAACTTGTGTGTTGGTTTTTACAAAAATATGTATTGCATACTGCAGAAGCCTCTCAGTCTGCTGAAGGTAGGCCAGGGGCTGACACATGAATCAATGTGGTAACAGTAAAATGACAGGGGAGGGAATGCGTCCTCAGTTGGGGTATGTTCATGTTTAAAGCATGCAGTTTTGTACCTATTTCCAGTTATTTGTCTGTATCTGGCTGTCTGTGATTAGAAAACTGTGTTTCTTGGGCCTGTGTGAATGCCTTGGGAGAGTTTTCAACTATTGTAAGGTTTTTCCCAGTTTGCTTCAGTAAATCAAACTTAAATGGCAATAGAATGGATTTTTTTTCTTTTATTGCCCTTGTCCCTATATATTCAAGTTTGAAGGGAACTTTGAGCACTGGTGTTTCAGTTGGTTCAGTTTGACTCCACAACTAATTTCAACGAGGGAATTCCTGAACCTCTCAGAGCTGTAGTGTTTGTGTATTTTTGATGAAGTTCTATGTCTCCACAAGGGTCTCACCTTGTGATTTCTGAAGCTGCATGGAGTAAACAAACAGTAAACAAACACATTTCTCCGGAGTATGAGACAGTATGCTCATTAAGAATGAGGAGACCTATGTAAATTTAATGGGAGTAGTCTGTAGCTCCCAGTCTTTGAGACAGGATGGATAGTGATCCAAAATGGCGGCGCGCTGAGGCACTGCGACTTTTTGCTGTCCTCTTTTCTGCTCACTTTTTTGTGTATATGTAGTATTTTTATCTTTTTTCCGGTGTACTCTGCTATAGAAGGATTGCTTACAGCAGGCAGAATTTGTTTTTTGTTGGTTTAGAAAGTAGTTTGCCAATTACAAGCAACTAACAGAAGCTCTATATAAGACTCCTCTTCATATATTATAGCTTAGCCTTCAACAATATCATACTTGACATCATACTACAGAAGCTGCTGAACCTGAACATTCCACCTTTAACCTGTGCCTGAAAGACTTTTTTTAAACAGCATATGGAACCCCCACCTCTCGTTCCCCCTCACACTCAGCACAGGCTCACCACAGGGCTGCATGCTGACTCGATTCCTGTATGCCCTGTACACGTATGACTGTGTCCTCCATCATCCCACAAACAGCATAATTAAGTTTGCGGATGACACCACAGTTATAGGGCTTATATGTGAGGGCAATGAAATTGTCTTGAGGGAGGAGGTCCAGTTCCTGACAGAGTGGTGTCAGGCCAACAACTTACTCTTGAACACCACAAAGACTATAGGCCATCATCGATTTCAGGAGGAAAAGAGAGGACTACACCCCCCTCCACATCAATGGAGACCAGGTGGAGAGAGCGACATCTTTCATGTTCCTGGGTGTTCATATCTCAGAGGAACTTTCCTGGTCTACCAACACCACAGCTGTGATAAAGAAGGCCCAGCAGCAGCTTCACTTCCTGAGGATCCTGCAGAAGAACAGACTGGAGCAGAAGTTGCTGGTGGCCTTCTATAGAAGAACTATTGAGAGCACAAACAGGAAGGCTCCGCAGGGAGTGGTCAGCATGGCTCAAAAAATTGACTGTTCCCTGCCCCACTGGAGAAGATTGTCACCTCACCTCACGCTGCCTCAGACAGGTTAAAGTCATCGTGTCTGACTCCTCCCACCCAACCCACCACCTGTTCGACCGCACAGCCAGGATGACAAACAATTTCTTTCCCTGGACCATCAGAACTCGAAACACGCATAAACGGCCTTACAACAACCATGTGCAATATTTTATAGATATATTTTACATTGTTTATTGTTATCTTAATGTATATATAACACAATTTTCAGATTCTGTTCTAAGATGTTTCACTTTAATCAGATCAGTTATTCAAATGGCAGACTAATGTAGTTCATGGACAAAGTATTGCTTTGTGGGGAAGTGAAAGTAAAAATATTGAAATTGTCCAGTGAAGCTGTTGTCTGTATTTTCCATTTGTAATTTTTCGTTCTTGTTTTTCACACTTTGTTATTTTTGTGATGATCTGTTGTCGCCAACAATCTTCTGACTCAACCTAACCTTTAACCAATCGGTAAACCTATGCGTAGCATCATAACTACTGGCTAAATGTTGTTTGCTTAAGGAGGGACTGCTTGTAAAGCCGTACGCAATGGTTGAGAACGATTTACTAAGCGTGGAGTGAAGGCAACACAGACAGAAACATATATACTCACATGAATCACACTGAAGACAACATCTTTCCAGTAGTGTGTTGAATGCTAACAATATATTAATGACTATGAAGGTGATACTGTAAAGACAGAGCTTCATCTTTTGCCTTTAATGACGATGTTCATAATATAATAATTTTAACAAGCAAGTCCAGCACTGACAACATGACGTACAGATGAATCATTCTTCACAAAACGCATTGATAAATACATATACCGATTAAAAATGTTTTTTTTTACAAAGCTAGCTAGCTGGGTAGATTGACAGAGGCAGTCAGTGGTACTTTTTCCAATGATATTGTATATCGTATATTTGGATTCATGAAGTTACTACCAACTCAAATATTACCCTTTTTAAGGGGTGCCTAGGTTTAAGAATGTGTCATTCAGTTAGCTGCACAGATTTCCAGGGGATTTCAAAGTCACATTCCCAGCTCAAAATACAATTATCCAGCATCCCAATAAATATCTTTATCCAACTTCATGTTTAAATGCTACATTTGCTGTACCTTGGTTTTGGAAAGTCTAAATCCTTTTTTTCTTGCTTTTCTACTTTGCTGTTAACAGAACATTGTCATATAGTCAACTTAATGTAAGAAAGAAAATGAGGTAATGATCTTCTACTAGTGCTTTGTTTGATGTTTTATATCCCAACTATGAAATCTGACCTCTTATTGTCAGTCTCTGATTTTTATCCCAGTCAGAATTTGGAAACTACAATTTACCATTTTTCACTGAATGCAGTTCTGCACCAGAGCATCAGCAGAGAAAAAAGTATGTAACGTAGGTAAAACTTTGTCAGTTGGCAGTAAAGCTCATATGTCACACTGTAGGCTCTAAAGCGAGTGAATTACCTTTTCCTAGGCGTTTCCTTTTTACAACAGCAATGGCTACCCGCAAGTGGGTGGGTCAATCCATACCCTAAAACAGGTCACTTTATGTAGAGATGTAAATTCACGGTTAAAAAAAGAGGTAATGGAGAGGTAATATGTTGACAAAGACAAGTTATAGACATTTAACTAAGACTTGAAAAAATTGTCAACTTGCAAGAAAAGGGAAGAATATCCCTCTTTTAAAAATGCATTTTGTGGATGAAGCTGTATAGAAAAGAATCTTTCACAAATTTCAAAATTTTCAAACCTACTGGTCCAGTTTTTTTTGGCACACTGTATAAATGACATGTCATTTAATTTCCTTTTATATGCAACTGAATTTTAAGCCTGACCAAAACACTAAAAAATTAACATTTACATAATTTACATTTACATTATCATACAACTATCATTGTGAAGCAGAATTCACCAAGCGTTGTTCACCCACTAATAGGGAACGTGAGCTGGGTTTAGACCGTCGTGAGAAAGGTTAGTTTTACCCTACTGATGATGTGTTGTTGCAATAGTAATCCGGTGTTGATGCAAAGAGAAGCTCTTTCACTGGACATGTCCTTTGCTGTTACAAAAACCCTGAAGGAATAAGTTTGTGGTTCTTTTGTGGTTATGTAGAAGGGAATATTCTGATGTGGCACTCATCTATTGCTCCAGTCACAAAGTAAAAAGGATAGTCACGCCAGCAAAGGCAGCCCCCACCTTCTCCAACTCTTGTAGCTTAGAAAAATGAATTATCCTTTTGGTTTGGTTTCACATCGCCTCCTCCTCCACTCAACTTTCTTCTACTGTGCCAACTATAGCTATTGGCATGGCAAAGAAGTCTGCTGTCACTTGGAGGTATGAGTTGCGGCATGCAAGCCAGTGGAAAGAGACAGGCAGCTCATTTCATGGCCACATCTATGTGATTTTTGCCAAGATAACATCTGGACCAGCATGTTAGTGGAGTCCCTTGAGAGCCTAAAGGCTGCTCCCAGGTCAGCCTCAGAGAAAAACATGCACAGGATGGGGACATCACTGTTTGTTTCAGACTCTGATGAGTAGATCCTGTGTTTAAAAGGCAATATTTATATTGAATATTTATTCAGCATCTTGTTAGCATTCTGTTGTATTAATCATAAGTTATCTGTTTACTGTGTTTGTTAATAAATATTTCACATAGATATATGAAATATGTATCTATCTCCTTGATTTATTCTGTTAGGCCTTGTTTTTGTTATATTGCTGTTCTAATTAACATGCGTAGTCCATCAAACCATTAATTATATTGTAGTTATCTATATTTTATTTAATAAATATGTACAGATTTTGTATATTTAGGCCAGACACATATCCAGATTAAGCCAATAAGATACTATAACCACGCCTGTAACTCTCTTGGAGTCCTTGAAGGATGTTGTTGTCGTGTTCGCTCCATGTATTGAGCCACATATTGTTCTCAATGCAGTAAGCTAATCATCAGCTGCCTGCGGAGCAACTTATGCCCTCCTGACTATCTTGGTGGCTAAGATCTGTTGACCTATTTCTCTGATGTTTCATACACTCCTCTGTTTTCCCGAAGAGTGTTTTTTCTTTCAGATTGAAGGTTAGGATCTGGGGGGGATTTGTAATGTGTGCCAAGAAAGGTCATTCCGCACATTACGCTCAATATGAATACATTTGACTTGTTTCAGACTTATCAATCTGCCTCATGAGAACTGATATGAGGTAAATGTAAAGAGTACACTTTTCTCTAATAACTAATGAGAGAAAATTATTTAACTTACATAAATTTACTTACTCCCTGTTGACTAAGAGAGAAAACTAGTCGTTTGTCGTTGACTCAGGTCAGCATCCGACCTGAATCAACAATTTGGGTTCTGGGTAAAAATGACAATTTGGTTACTGATTTGGGTTTTGCTTTTGGCACAGTTGTTGGTCTCAAAGTCCTGACTATTCATAAGTCTGACTTCTGGAAATTTGCTGGATATTTTGTTGCATTAACTGCATTTTCCACGACTATTACAGTTAAACACTAAAAGGTAAACTTCATTAGATAAGATGGAGTAAAACACCTACTCTCCTTCTCCTCTTCTTCCTCATTCTCCTCCTCTCCACGTCTTTCTCTTCAGCTCAGCAGCAACTTCTACTTCTACTCAGTAAAGCTTATGTGCTATTAGCAAATTTGTGCTATTAGCAAATTTATTGGCTCCTGCTCCAGAGCACTTTATTATTATAAATAATATTCATTAAATTGTCAGTATATAGTTTTGTCAAGGTGGATTTCTCCTACTCTGACATGTGTGTACGGTTTGGCAGATTTACAGTGAAAAGAAGTAAACATAATGAAAACATAATTATGTCTGCAACCTAAGCAATTAGTTTTCTCTAATTTAAAAATGAATGCTTCGACAGCTTATTGCAGAAGAAATTAAAGAAAATCAAAAATGCACCTATTATTTAGATGTTTTTTTCATACATTTATCTTAATCATCATATTTATTAATTCAGAAATATTCTGTTACAAAGTGCTAAAAAGATAAAAATATTATATAATCAATTAAGATGACTTAAAAAAACAATAGAATATAATAATCATGAAAACAATCATGAATTTGCAGACCACACTTCCAACCAACCATTAAATCTAGATTTTTAAAAAAGTTTTTAAAAAAACAGGGAAGGCTCTCCAATAAATGTATGTTTTAACAGATTTAAAAGAGGTGACTGACTCTGTTGACCTGATATTCTCAGACAGCTTGTTCCATAGTTTAATAGCTATTACTACAAATTCTCTGTTGCTTCTGGTCTTGAGCCTTGTTGAAAGGAAAATTCCTCTGGCTGAGGATCTTATTCTAGACGCATGGACTCATTAAACGTAAAGGTCATATATTTAAATACATGATAGCCTTTAAAGGGCTTTAAAAGTCAACAATAAGGTCTCGAAAGAGAACCCAGTGCAAGGAGCCCAGAATGGGTGTGATGTGCTCACTTATCTTGGTTCTTGTTAAAAGTCTTGCAGCTGAGTTCTGTACAATCTGAAGCCAATTTATGGATTTTTTTTGTTGTTGTTGAGACAAATAAAGACACCGTTGAAATGCTGGAGACGTGAGCAAATAAGAGCGTGTACGATGTCCTCTGTGTCTTCAACAGATCAAAGAGAATGTATTTTAGAAATAATTGTCAGCTGATACAAACAAACCTGTGCAAGTGTTGTTTGTGCTGGTCAAAACTCAGATTACTATCAAAGGAAACATGGCTCAAACCTTGCAACAGGCTCTACATGCTCTTGCTCTTGTAGCAGACTTTTTTAGTCATTCACTTGGAATACCTTTTAACAGAATGGTTTGCTGACAAAACGATATTCATATTTACTGTTTAACAATTGCTAGTGTTAAAAAAAAAAGGGTCAGGTGTTGTTTTTCTTTACTTGTAGCAGGCCAAGGAAGATACTTGCGGGGAAGAGGAAGGATCCAAGTGTATTTGGATATTGTTGTTTTAGAGCATGGCACCTCATTCAGTCTGCTAGATAAAGGGCAGTAATAAAAAGTAATTTTGTTTGTTCAACAAATTGTTGAACAAAGTCTTTCCTGGTTGGCACTAGTACTGGCCCACACCATAATATTAGTTGCTGTACTTGGCATGGGTCAATTTCTCTTTTCATCTAAGAAACGCACAAGTCCAGTCAGCTCATCTGCGAACATAAGAGTAGACCAGAGTTGGAAGGTCCAAACTCACACAGGACAAGTGTGTGGATGGTGGGACATCACACACGCACAACCTCCCCCTCCGTCGTTTCAGCGTTTTGTGCCCTCCTCGCAGCATCTAATATTTGACTAAAGTTTGAAAAAAAGGCTTAGACACTATCAAATTCTGTTAGCAGAAGTCTGATTTTATTTAATAAAGCTATCGTATTGTTGCCCAGCAACATTCAAACTTGTGACACACGTTTACTTGACAATGTTTTCAGACACCTTCAATTTTTGCGCACCTTGTTGTAGATTTATTTTGACTGGAGAAATGTTCTCCTTCAGTCTACCCTGACCCTGACAAGATGAAAACAAATGGAAATTTCTTAAATTTTTTGAATTTCTCAACTGAAATCTATTTTCAAAGTCTTCAGACCTTTTCTCAAGTACTTAGTTGAAGCTTCCTGTGCAGCAATTTGAGCTTCAGCTGTTCTTGTATGACTCTGTAAATGAGTTGCACATCTGGATTTGGGAAATTTATCCTATTCTTCCTGACAGATCCTCTCAAGTGATGTCTCTGAACATCTGTCCTCAGTTCTCTCCACAGATGTTCTGTAGGCTTCCGCCTGCGCTCCAGATGAGCCATTCAGCCTCATAACATCCTCTGTCTTAAAGGATTTCATATTTGGCTACATTCATTCATCTTAGGAAGTGTCCTTGGTGCTGCAAAGCATCCCACAGCATGATGCTACCACCGCTGTGTTTCACACTAGGAATTGGATTATCAGAGAATGGCCGGTGCCTGTTCCCCAAGCTTCAAATTGTTTGTGTTGCCAAGACTGCCTTCTAGTGCAGTGGCAAATCAACAATTACCATCTTCACAGGCCAGTAAGACTCATATCTAAATGTGACCAACATTCACTGTGACTAATGTATAATGAATTGATTAGCATTGCCTGGACTTATAAAACAAATGCAGTCATTAAAAGTAAAAAGATTAGATAGAAGTAGCATTTAAAAAATCATGTAAAAAGATGCCAGACCCCACCCCCTCACCCCCTTTATGAAAGCCATACAAAATATTGTTTGTATATGGAACATCACATTTTCCTTTGAAAGTTTGACATTCCATCACACTTTATGAGGATACATTATTCATGAGAAAGACAGCAAGGTTTGAAGAACCTGTTTCATAATAATCCACACTGACATGTCCCTCTTTTTTTTTACCACACTGCAACCTCTAAACAGCCATAAGAAAGGCTTCAAATATTAGACATACCACATTGAAACAAAACATCAGCTGACACGCCCTTCGCTTTCAAATCTTATCTTGGCAAACAGGAAATCCTTTAGAACTTATCAGTGCCATTCATCAAAATCTCCACGAGTTTTCCCTATGAATATCTATCTTTACCCTGTCCTTTAAATTACATGATTCATTTTATGCCTGTCTGATAATTTACCCAGCTCCCAAAATACTGACACATACTGATGTTTTCCTGTCAACCTTCATCTGACTTATTCTAAACCAGTGAGGGTTTTATATCCGGCGCAAGTCTGCCCCCTAGTTGTTCACTGTCACCATGCCTGTCTGTGGTTTCCATAAGAAATCACAGACAAGCTGACAAGCAGAGTTTTTCAAAGTCTGAAACATGAACCTACCCCTCAGATATGTTTTGGAAGAAAGACACCACACACACTCCTCCTATTGGATCATGGAGGTTGTTCGAACTTATATACTCTTACCAAGTGATCCCATATAACCACACATTTTGGTCTGTTGACATATCCAGACTAAATACATAAAATATCTGTCCTAAGTTATTGATTCATTTTCTGATTTTTCACAAAGGTCGAATTTCTCCCACATAACTTATGTGAGCTATTCAACCACACCACATACATTTGATGTATTCTTTTGATAACTAATGTATTATTTTCTCACCTCCTGCGCTCCACTGGGAAGGCCCATCTCATACTTTGAAAACCTCACCTGCTGTAAGAGCATAACTGTGAGCAAATACATATACCTTTGTCCAGTATGTGTGCTTGTATATCTCTGCCAGTGTGTTTGGTGTGTTGCACGTTTACAATCAAAGTATACATACAACATTTGGTATATATGGCTTTTTTTAAGAAGTACTATATTTACTGAATACATGCCACAGCTGTTGATGGGGGTAGTTTATTCAGCGTTACAGCAAAGGTTCTATTGAAGGTGTATAATTGTAATGAGCTAAGACGTAAGGCCTGGAATCCAACCCATGACTCCAGGCTTAGAAGAAGTGCTGCCTCTGTATTATGAGGTGCTCTAAAACTTGACTTGAAACTGTTGATATACTGTTCTTATTGGAAGCTGGTGTAGAGTCAGTTAAAGATAGAGAGTTCAAACTGGAGTGGAGCAGTGGATGAAAAATGGCATATTTTAACCATCTGTAAAAGACTATACAAAGAATTGTGGTTCTGATAAGAGATAATATCCTGATGAGCTCAGTTGTGACCATATGTAGGATGCTGGAGAAGGTCATGCAGGAGACGGTGCTATATACTGAAAGTGGTTAAAACAGGAGCGTGATATGATATTCTACACTCTACAAAATGAGAAAAAAATATATTTGGTATTTAAACATTAATTCCTAATATTCCTCATATTTCTAAATCTACCTTTAAGTAAACCAGTAAATTCTGCATCCCTGTTTTCTTTCTGATACACTGATATTTGTTTTCAAAGGGCATATAGTTAAAAGTCCACTTATTTATCTGTGTCTCCGGACCAAGCATAGAATGACTGAAATGAAAGGATACTTTATTTGAAGCACCGTTGAAGTGAGCTGCAGATTCAGCATTGAGAACACACCACGCTTTGCAGGGACTACTGGTGAAAAACCTGAATAAGGAAGAGCTCCAGGTTAATGTTGGATATCCTCAACAATACCCTGAAGGTTATGGAGCATTCCATTTGACCGCAGAAGTCAGACCTTCAGTTCCCTGCAGGAAAAATTTCCAACTCAATTTAAGACCTTTGGCACTTTTGTTTATTTTCTTAATTACATGGCGCACAATGTTAAACTGTTTAATCCACAAACAGCCTGCTAATTACTAACTTGATCCAATTAAAACATCACATTTTTGTTAGCTTGATTTTACATACTGATGTGATGACTTTTTGACATTTACACCTTGGCTCGGTAATGCTCCTTGCATTTACATTGTTCTTAAGTCCTTAAAAGCCTGCACGACCAGCATAAGAATGTTATTGTGGAAATAGCTGCTAGTCTTTGGATGTTAGTGGCACAGTCAGGTAGCCAGGTAGACTTTTATATAGTCAGTAATTAAAATGCTGGGCTCTGTAAGTGGTACAGTATGATACTATTTTGCATTTAGAATAATAAATAATAAAAATGATCATGAGTAAAAATTAGGTTTTAATAAATTCTCTAAGTGCATTCTTGTCAGACATAAAAAGCTGTCATACAACAGGCCAAATCTTGAAAAAAGACTTGCTCTTCAAACTTCTCCATCAACCCTCAATCCTTCATTTTTCTATGGTTGGGACATTTACTCAGAATTCATGGTTTCAGTGTTGGTGACTTTTTTACGCTGATATCTTTGAAGTTGACCCACTTTCATGGGCATCAACAGAGCCATGACGCCTTCACTGTCATGATCAAGTTTTTGAACCTGAATTCAAGGTATCTCAGGGAGAATACTGCCCTCCCGCAAGACTAGTCTGACTAAAAGCTACTTTATAATGTAATGCAACAATAGCTTTGGAGCAAAGATGCCACAACCAATTAGAGATCCACAGTGTGCAATAGAACACACAATCTTCTGTCTGTGGTTCTTAAAAGTTGGGTGTTGCGGGGCCAGATTACTAAAGAGTCAGGTAACTCAAATTACTTTTTTTTTCCTCACTTAACTCTGACATGTCCAGTTATGCAAATTATTAGTTCTAGGATATAAACTTTGGAGACCTCCCAGCAATAGCACAATGGAGGTGGTTACACAATTGCAGATCTTTGGGTGGGGATTATTTCTCAGATCAAGAGCCAAAGATAACTTGATTACATGTTTTCATGTTCAGTAGTCATGGAAACAACATCGACAATAATTCAGTTGTGCTTCTGGCAATGCCCCAAATCTTGTTGCCTCTACTTTGATCCTGAAGAAAAGTATCTGGGTGTTTCTGCGAAATGCTCTAAAGTGTTCACCAGCTTGCCTCTAACTTTGATTTTCTGCCATTTGGTGCAAAGTAGGTAATGTCCAGAGGCTTAATGGAAGCTTTTTCCCTGAAACATTACCTGTTACAGCTGAACGCTTGATGTCCCTTAAAAGAACGAATCAGGAGTTCAGATGCAGACTGTAGAACTGGCCCAGTGAGTTTATGGACCCTCAAAGCCTTTTATAAATTCAACTGTCTGCATGCAGATTCAATTAATAAAACTTTGGTTTACATAAGTGTTCGGGCTTTTTAAAATGTGTAACAACAAAAGACTTGCTTTGTGCACTACAACAAAGAAAATGTATCAGGGGTCTCTCATGTGAATGATCACAGTGCTAAAAGTGTGCTTGCAAATGTCAGTATCTATCTCTGAGCCCTTTCCTCCATGTTGTAGTCCTTTCTACACCAGGATCTTTGCATGCAGGGCTTGGAGTGAGACATGTTGCTCATCTCTTAAGCCCATTTAACAGCTTGTTACCCACCCGTGTCTCTCTCCCTCTTCTCCTCTTTTCCAGGCTCTCTTCACTCCTTGGTCAGGTTCCATGTTAGCTAATGCAGTGGAAATGAGCCGTTGGGCATTGCAAAACGAAGTGGAGCAGATCCATGACAGCGTTTTCCCACTATACACCAAGACAACACCAACAAGGATAGCAAGAGTGGCAGGGGTAACAGATACAAGCAAGTGCAATGATGCAGACAGCACTTGCAGTTCAATTGGACTGCAATTAAAACACATGGGGGCTGACGTGTGTCACTGCACATTACAGCAAATTAAATTAGTAAAGAGGGGAGCCACATCTTTATCACTGGAAGACCCTGGTTAGAGCCCACCGGCTGAGGAATGGAGAGATAAGAGAGGGTGGAGATAAACTGGAAATATGGATTAAAAAGATTAACTCAAATTAAATTAAATGAAAAAAAAGATTATTGATCCCAAAGGGAAATTAGAAAAGATAGGATTTTAGTTTTTTAACCTTATTGCTACATGCGATTCCAGTTACCTTTGCACTATCCCTGTTGAAGAAGCGGTGAGTGTATCATATAGTGAGTTAAAATCTTTGCCAATAGATTAAATTTGAGATTAAAATTTTCTGATAAACCCCTGAAAGCCCAAAGTGAAGGAAACACAAAAGGGAACACAAACGTTTAACAAACTTCTTAAGGATCTACTTTTAGGACACTTTACTCATGAGCAATCTCTGAGGTTGTGGATGTGTATGAACAGCCTGGAGTTTTTTTTGTGCTCTATAATATATAAGTATTTCTTTTTTCTTATATAGCATATATATGTTTATATAACGCGCTGTGTGCAGATGTAGCAGCCAGTACCTTCACTCAAATTTTGCTACATTTTTTCATGTATTTATTTAACTGAAGCACACATTACTAAGCCCAGATAAGAGTTACATCAGCTCGGGGGTTATTCTTGTATCCAGCTTGCTTCCGACAGATGTTCAAATGGATTGGATAGAGGAGACTTTGGGTGCTTTGACAGGAAGTCAGAGACTGGCGCCCACATCTCTGCAGTGTCCTGGCTCATCCAATTTGACGCGTGTACCGTGTTCTGAAACAACAAAGCTTTGACAAGGGTAGGATGAGGGAGAACTGTGCATCAGCAATCAACCAGAGCGCCTCAGGATAACACTTTTGACTTCCAAGACAACAGAGAAACCTTGGTGTTTGAGCAGTAACTTTTATTTGACTCGCATATATAGTAGGTTTGTAGAACACCTTTTTTCATCCTGTTGCCAAAGACAGGAACAAACTCAATCATGCACTGGGTTACTTCATATCTGTCCAATTTAAGCATCTCTCTTTACTCTCCATATATAAACATGATCTTATATTGACAATAACTTATTTTTGACTTTCTCCGTAGAGTTATGGTATTTCTTGACTGCTCTTTCCTGTCACACCAACCCCCAGCCGGTTGAGGCAGATGGCCACCGGTCTTGGTCACCGATCTTCTTCCTCTTCACCATCATCTCATGCATGCACAGGACAGGGAATCGAATAAAAGAAAAGATTCAATATGATCTGTTGGTTTCCTTACATAGCAGCTCATTATGCATTGACATTATATGAACTCAATAAAGAAGCAGACTAATTTGGATTGTAATGAATTAGGTTTAATTGGAATAGAATTGGATAACAGTGAATTGAACGATTTCTTTACAGTGCCCCGAGGTTAACTTTAGTTGTGAACTGGTGCCATATAAATAAAGTGATTTGAAATGAAAGGTGTTTTGACTGATGCTGCGTAGCATCAAACCCAGTCAACGAGGACAGATGGTAACTGCGAGATGTTGCATCACTTGATATTGGAACGTCAACAAGTATATTGCTGCAGTTTAGATTCCTTCAGATTCAAATTTCTTAAAAGCACCACAAGAACTAGTAAACTAAGTCACATGACATACTAATTAGACGTTTTTTATTCTATTATATCTTTTCAATCTAGTTGGAGATTTTAAATGAACAGATATTGCTTCCTTTATTCTCCAAATGTTATGGCATTTTTGTTTGGTTAATCGGGACGCAAACCTGTTACACAGTGATAAATATAAAACATTGTTTATTACAGCAGGTGAAAGGAAACTTGTAATCATGAGAATACAACCAGGTTGAAAAGTGGGAGAATTTCCCTTTAATTTTACTGTTAATGTGAAGGGCAGCACTAAGAGAAAATCTCTGAGTGCAGAACGTTCCATCAAGAAAGAATTATAAGAGTGGTCCTCCAAAATGGTAGATTCATCAAACTTTAATGCAAAACATTAAAAGAAAAAATTTGCAGCTAATTACAGGGTCTAAAATGAAAAGTTGTGAACTATAACACATCCAAGCAGCGGGCAATAAAATCAGGAAAAAAACTCAGAGGCTAGAATCCAGCGTGAGCTCTGGATCACAGCAGTGCATCATGAGATAAAGGCGTTTGGAAAGTTCCGGACCGACCCTTCGAGTTGTAGAGGTGACACCTTCTCCTCTTCGGATCAGAAGGTCGGACAGCAGAGAGACTTTAGCGTCATAAGACCCACACTGACGATAAGCCTGTGGACACAAAGATAATAGTTCTCAGAACTGATGTGTTGCCTTGATATTAAAATTTTCATAAAACTGGTTAAATGACATCTTGATTCAGATTCTTTTCATCTTTCATTTGCAATAAGATGAAAATGTTTACAGAAAATGTCTTCAGTTGTGGTTCAGCTGTGTTTCTACCTTCCTTGAATTTTGCCTTCAGCAAGTGAAATGCAGTTGACTGGCCAGAGGTTGCCTGACTCAGCCTCAGTAGAGTATTCCACTTCAAAAGTCTTTTTAGTTGCTTTAAAGTTACGCTAGGTCACTGTCCAGCTTAACTGTGCAGTACCATCCCATCGGCTTTGCAACATTTAAATTAGTCCGAGAAATTTATCTCTCTGGACACTAAAGTTAAGTTCACATTACAAGATTAAAAGTCCCATTTTCAAGTTGCTGGTGACCCCATATCGCAGATCACTTGTTTCGTGTGAAACCATAATGATTAGAAACTCCAGATCAAAAGAATGCCCTGCGATATAAAAAATTCAACAATCCGACGACACCGGCAAATCTCAGTCTGAACTCATCTTAAATAATCCATCTGGCTTCTGAACATCAGTGACCCAGTTCCTTTGTGCCATCACACAGACTCAACATGATTCTACAAGCTGAGAAGACGTCAATGAGGTCTGAAAATGGCGCTGAGGCTGTCCAAGCCTTTTTTCTGAGGTCAGATGTTGGACGTTGTTGATATTCTCATATATACATTATTCTTGTAGACTTTGTATGAGCTTACTCCATAAAACAAATTGTTGCTTTTTTGGTTCGGTTTAGACTTCATATAATTGGGCTTTTACTTAATTTACTTTCTTTTTTAAAAAATTTAGATGCCTTTGGCTCTGTATAAATTAACTTAACTGAATTTAACTGAAGTATAATTGCCTATTTATATGTTCAGCACTGTAACAGACAAGAGGCCTGTGTAGATTACATCTTCTCCAAGTGTTCTTGTTTTAAAGAAAATAGAAACAAAGACAGGATTGGAATATTGTTTTCTTTGGCTGCATCAGTAAATGCAAGTAAAGACAGTTCATGTTTGGCTGTTATAATGATGCAAGTGTACCTTCTTGAGCAGCTGTGGGGAGGGATAAGCTGCCAAGATGGCAGCGGCCATGTCCGGACTGACTCTGTTGAACTGCTGAATCTGCCTCTTCCACACTTGTAGCAGGCCCTTCCCAGCTTTATCTACCCGCTGGCCTCCCGCCCACTCACTCTCCAGGTAGAAGGTGAAACCGGTCTTCTCTTTCTCTTTCCTGAAAACAAACAGAGGAACGTGGGAAATTAATGTTTGATCTGGTAGGAGTCATGTTCAGCTGAGCCGTGAACCGCAAAGGGCCTGAGATCGCTCACTTGAAAGGGGCCTGTGCAACAGCTTTGGTTGTCAAGGTGATGTGGTCCGAGAACTCCTTCCAAGTAGATAAAAAGTGGACACACACTCCTGTGTAAAGCTGGAGATGAACCACTGCCTGAGAGAGAAATATGAGTACAAAAATATGAAAATACTGAGGTAATAATCCTTCTGAACATTAAACTAAATCCCTTAAACAGGGACCGTTAAAAAGACTGGTAGACTTGGTTTGATTTTCTGAAGTATCCATTAGCTATTAGCTTTTGGTGTACCCCTGAGATAACACATCTGCAGGTATATATTTATGGTATTTCTTAAGGTATTCTCATACGGTTCACATCGTATAAGATTACTCAGAACCTTATTAAATATAAAATAATGGATCTGCAAATACAAAGGGGTTTTTAGAATATTTTAAGGGTATTTGGAAGGTAAGGATTCTGTAAAATGTTCTTTCAGAAAATGACAGATTTTGCTTGATTAGTATCACCTTAAAATAAGGTGCAAATTTAGAAGTTCACCTCAAATACGGCTGTATTAACAAATCCTAACCAAATACAAAGTCTACATTTTCATTTTGTTCAAATCTGTGATTAATTGATGTGTTTAAGGGGTCAACACTTCCAAATCTGTCAAACTGCAAACATTTTACAGTAAATAAGGATCCTTCTCTGGTTAAAAAAGCTGGGATGGCATTCTCTTTTCACCAGCTATTGGAAACTTATCATCAACTTGAAATCCAACTGAAATACAGAATTACTACATTTACAGAAACTAAGATTCAAAATGTAACAACCGTGTATAAGTCCCACTTTTTTTTCGTGGTTTGGCTGGTCCTGCGACTTATATATCAAAATATATTTAATTTAACATGTTATTAAATGTTAATTCATACTGACTGACATGAACCAAGGTGTAATAATTGCCATCTACAGCCGTGAGAGGAGACTAGGCCTGCGACAACTATATACTGCTCCTGTACCACTAAAAAGATTTTACTGAGACATCAACTTAAAAGACAACTGAGAAAGAAAATCCTATTCTGCAGATTGCAAACTGTAGGTAGCAAAATATGCAGCCGAAAACGGTAATAGTGCAGCCGAAAGAGTGAGAAACTTGTGAGGGACTGGTGAAAAGCAGAGGTTAATCTTACTGCAATGAAGAAAACAAAGAAAGCTAATCATGGGCTGAAAGCAAGATGGACAGAGCTGAAGGAACGAGTCCACGGGTGGAGGCTTGTTAACGGTGCAGTTACGTCTTCACGCCCTGGTACTTGCCAAGGAGATGAATATAAATGACTTCGCAGGCGGGGCTTCTTGGTGTTACCGCTTTGTGCGACGCAAACGCCTCTCTATCAGAGTATGGACAACCGTGTGTCAGAAACAGCCAGCAGACTTCCAAGCCAAGGTCGACAGTTTCCGTGAGTTCATTGAAAATCAGGTAACTGGACACAACGTGTCACCGGATCTTAGCATCAGCATGGATGAGATCCCCCTCACTTTAAGTGTCGCAGAGAAATTTTGTGAAATAAATTTCTAAATAAATGCAACTTATAGTGCAGTGCGACTTATATGTTTTTTCCCTCTTTGTGTCGCATTTTTTGACTGATGCGACTTATAGTCCGGAAAATACTGTATCTAAATATTTTTAAAGCTATGCCTTTGGTTTAAGTTCCAAGGCAATATGAACAAAATCCATGAAATAATTTGAGCTGTCAAATTATTCACTGGTATTACATTTACAAAACTACTTATAATATATTGTACATAAATCTCTGATAGAAAGACAGTGGTTAATAAGTTGAAATAAGGGGGTTCTAGGAAGAACTGTGGATAGAGGTAAGAGGAATGGAATAATGACCCCAAGTACACATTAAAGCTGACAGGAATGGATGAAGCAGCCTTGCATTAAATTTCCAAATGGCCCTCCCAATGTCCTGATCTAAGTGCTGTCGATAATTTGTGCACAAAGTGCAAACGAGTTCATGGCAGGAAATCAACAAATTTCTCCACAGAATGTTGTTAAAGTATCCAGCCTGAATTCTGCCATCAGAAGCTCCTGATGGAGGAAAACTATCAAAAGCTTTCCTGTCAAGTTATTTTTGTATTGATTTGAGAAAAATAGCTTTAAGATTCTGCACTAAACTCTTCCCTTTTTCTGTTGAAGAAAGGGAACAGTTTGAGTCATGTCTCATTATGAGTGCATGTGAACTTACACCTCACACGTTCTGACAGGAAAAGGAGATTTTACTCATTTAGAGGATTGGTGTTATTTTAAAAACTTTAAAATGTAAAAACCTTTCTTGACAATTACACCTTTACAAAAGAATTCATTCATTCTTAGAATATTTAGAGAGGAAAGATGGGACTCGGTTTCTTTTATGAAACATTTCTAGGTTTTCTGCTTTAACTAAGAGACCAAACCCACCTCTTCCACTTCAACTCGGGACACCTCAGGTAGCACCTCAGCTCCACCGTGCTTCCTTTTCTTCTTCGCTTTTCCTCCCTGTGTGTCCTCACCTGCAACAGCCTCTCTGAAGCTCTTCTGGTTGTGCGACTTCTGCAATCTGGGAACAAAGAGAGTAGCCTTTCTTTTTGGATTAACACTCAGAACATCCTCTTCGCCCTTTCCCTCCATTTCCCCTCTTTATATATTCGTCTCACACTGTTTCCAGCTGAATTCTGTCAGACTCCACAGGCGGTGACAGGGGACACGTTTGCAGGTCGCTGTGTGTTTGCTTAGCATAAGTTGGTCCTTTAAACATTTCACTGAATGCTCCACTTTACACTGTTGTACACACTCACTCTGGGACACACTCACCTCCCCTTCCTTCTCAACCCAATCAATCATAATAAGAGTTAAATAACTACTGCCAGTGGGGCTCCTACAAAGTTAATTGAGCCCATGAATAACTACTACAATTCTTGTGATTTTTAATAATTTGTCAAACACTGCAGAATTTAAACTGATGGGTGCAACAGCAAACAGCAAGTGGGTTTGCATAATTTTTCAATCCACTGTCCAAACGATTGGTCATTTATTGATCATCAAACAGGAACACCAGCACACTGAATACTGAAACATCCAGAGTGAACCCATCAGAAATATCAGGTGAGTGAGGGAATATGAAACAGATTACACATCGGCTCGTGCCCGTTCCAGCTCAAACTCAGTGAAAAAAATCCACTGTTTTGTGTTCTCTGTCTGTGTCAGGGCTATGTTTGATCATGCAGATCCAAAAGAAAGACATTTTCAGGCAGAATCAAAAATAATAATAGGAAGAGCGAGTAACACACACAGAATCCAGTAACACCAGACCTCCCTGCAAAGTGGGCATGTTTATCAGTGCTTTAAATTGAAGACCTGTGGAACAATCGGAAAATAAAGTTTCATCTCTGATTCACTTGTTTGTTCTCACCCTCTCCATTGCTTTCACTTCACACAGTTGGCCTGCACACCGCTGCTCGTTCTCATTCTCGGTTGCTTATTGAGCCGAGGAGGAGAGGCAAAGGTTGAACATTTGAACAACTGTGATTTATCACACCTTTAAATTGTTCAACTATTTGCCAATACAGACTTTCAGCACGACAAACCCTTCCCCCTTTCTGGGAAGAAATCCAAGATAACGCTAACTGAGAAGTAAAGAAAAACCAAGAAAAGCTGCATTTTCTCTGCAGGAGCCTTTTCCAGGAATCAGGAAACCTAACCCTCGCTCTTTTCAGAGGTCTATCCCTCTGCCCCTCCATTTCGACCACAAGAGCCAAGGATTAGAAAGTGAACTCCAGAAAATTCCAGTGGGGCTTACAGAGCTGGCTTGTGACTGGCTGAGTATCCCCTGCATTATATTCCCACCTTTCTGTTTCCATTACACAGGTTTAATATCCACCACTTTAAGTTATGCTGCAGGAACAGCTGTTTTACCACAGAACACACCGTGAGCTACGCTGGTCAGGGAGTGCCTGTGTGAATGAGGGGATTGTGACAAGAAAGCTCAAACTGTGACAGAAGAAGTGAAATTAGAGTATAAGAGAAAAATCTGAGAATAAAATAATTTAACAGCAGTTACTCTCCGAAGAATAAATAAAAACCTTTAAAACTGCATAGAAATGTGCAACATAAACATTGAAGTGAATGGAGCTGAATTGCACTTTGTGTGTGTTGTGGCACATTTGCTGTTCCACAACACACATTTAAAGGTTTGGATCGTTTCGACAGCATTTGAGCTGCTGTTCAAACGTCTCAAGGTTTACATCATATCCATCAGGGCTAGCTGCCACACCACAGGGGACCAAAGATGTGTCAGGTGCGGTTTGTTCACGTTGCAGTTGCTTCTGTGATATGTTTCAGTCAGTCGGTAGTTTGGCAGCATAATGTTATTTTTGTGTTAAAATATTTCTGTTTGAAACTGCAGTGGTGATGCACATCTGGCTGATATTATTTGTTTAATCTAAGAGCAGCTTTCAGGATGTACGGTTGTTGTAATGCTGCTTAGTTTTAACTGAGACTGTTCAGTAAAAGTGGAAGTCATCTTTGTTTCCATCTTACGTTTCAATTGCACTTAACGTAATATTCTGCTGTATATAACGGTAGCACGATGTATCACAGCTAACGGGGAATTCACATTGTGACGGACGTGTGTTCATCCCTCTTATGTAATATATCAAAGAGTGAAATGTTAAGTTAGAACCTTATCACTACTGTCTCAAAGATGAAACCTCAATTATCATATTTACAATGTAAATTACATTGCACAAGTCTTGATTTCACACATATGCTATATCCAAATGCCTTAAACAATGTAAACCAGAAAAAGTAAAACCATATTACAGTAAAATTAGACATTTTTGGAGTGTTTTTGTCATATAAAGGGGATAGATATATGTAGTTTTGGTGGCTTCTGCTGGTGTCTTTTCCAGCCTGCTCACAATAAATGTATGGCTGTCCATGGGAAAAGATGGAAATCCACTTTCATGATAGCTGTGTTAAATCCCACATCTGTAGAGGGAGCCCAAGAGGAGAGACGTGCCAGACCCGTTGGTGCTGCTTTGACTTACCTGATGCCAATCAACATAAATTAGCTGTGAAATGTTTCATATTTCCATAATAACCTAAATTATTTCAAATTAAATCTTAGTTTAATCCAATGTGTTGTTTGTGCATTATTTTCATATCATATGTATTATATTAAGTTAGCAAATCACAGATGTGTTGGAATAGAGGGAACTAAGATAGTATAGTAGGTGTGTTTGTTGACTCAGTCTTTACGGCTAATTTTATCCTGTTGACGATTATGTTTGAGAGAGCAGCTGTCTGACGATGATCTTGGACTTCATACTGAAGGCTGCTGTTTTTTAAAAAAGAATAGTGTCTGCTTGGACAGACTGCTTGCCTTCTGAGCACGAACACAAAAATGGAAGGCAATTTTCTGCCTCACATGAGAATGATCCAGCAGGCACCGATAGATAAGGAGCTTTTATGCCCCCAAAATACACTTTTTAATACAACTTCTGCTTTCTAGATGTTCAGATTTAGTTTTCACACCTGAAATATTTCTCCAGCTCAATCACTGCCAGGCTGAGGGTTTTGCTAGGATGACACCTCTGCTGCTTCTCGACCCAAGACGTAAGTGTGGGGCTGAAATCCGACTTGCCATGCCTCTCTTGCTGGGTCAGACAGGAAAAAGAGATTTCTGATTTAGATGGCGCTTCTACTCAGAGGGACATGAAAGATACCCTACTTTAAACAACAATAACCTCATCTGATAATGTTGCTCACCTTCCTCTTATTATCTCTCATTGTTTGTAAGTTAAATTATCTGAACAGTACAACAGGAGTTTGCACTAAAACAGTAATCCTCTCATCCATCTTTTAAATTAGAATTGATTTTTACTTGTTGACACATATATAAAACCACTTGCCAAAAAGTTGGGACACAGTGTAAAATGTAAATAAAAAACATAATGCAAACCAACATACTATTCACAATAGAACTAGAACAAGTGTAAAAATAATCAAATGTTGAAAGTGGGACATTTTATTCTTTCATGAAAAATATCATCATCTTCAATTAGATTCCGTGTTTAATATCATAAAAGAATTCAGAGATGCTTGAAACATCTGTGTGCAAGAGTCACAGCCAAAATTCTCTCCTGGACACCAGTGGTCAGCGGGCTCAAGTAGCACAGCATTGAAAACAAACATTTCCAGAAATCATCTGTGAATACAGCTCGCCGTCCAGTCCACAAACGCCACCATCTCCTCTGGGTTCAAACTCACTGAAAATGGACTGAGGCAAAGTAAAAAACTGTTCTGTGGTCAGAGGAATGGAAAAACTGCTTCTTCTGGACTAAAGAGGAGTGGGACCATCTGTTATCAGCGCTCAGCAAGCATCTGTGCTGGTATGGAGGTGCATTACTGGCTATAGAATGGCAACTTGCATGTGTGGAAAGGCACTATCAGCGCTGAAAGGTATAAACACATTTTAGAGCAACATTTGCTCCCATCCAGGTGACATCTTTTTTAGGGAATGCTTTGAATATTTCAGAACACAATCCTAAAGCGTATACTACATCTATTACAACAGCATGGCCAGACCTTTTACCAACTGAAAACATTTGACGCAACATGGAGGCCATATGATAAAGATGATCATGGATTGCTGAGCAGTAAAATGTCTCACTTTCAACGTTTTATCTGTTTTCTATGTTCTATTGTGAATACATATTGGTTTATGACATCTGCCAATTGTTGCATTCTGTTTTCAATTACATTTTAAACAGCATCCCAACAGCAGTGGTAAAACATTGTATCAGAAATGATCATCTGAAACATTTATGTTTTAGACAAGCTTTTGTAGTGGGAAAAAAGGATGTAAATTCATTATTTTTTGGAATTTGTATTTTCAAATCAACTACATTTTTCCTCACTACTTTATTACTAAGATATCATGTGATTTTCTGCTCACTGAAGGAGGTACTCTTTCTCGTTTGTAGCTACTAAAGGCTTCCCATCTCCCACCAGCCTCCCTGTGTTTCCTTCTGAGCTCTTTTTGAGGCAGCAGCGTTGTTAATCGTGTTTAAAGCAGCATCAGCACCCTCGACACACCTGGATGTAGTTGTGGATCAGAGTGATGAAGTCCTCCTCTGTCATCTGCATCACGACATGGGCTTCTGGTACACACACTCCTTCATCCAGCTGAGACATGAGGGGGGTGTTAGTAATTGGTGTTAATGTGTTTGATTTTACTGCTAAATGTGTGCTCACAAAACTGCTCCTCGTTCATTTATGATTTACAGCAATTGTATAATTATGCTTCACCTTGACTAAAATGAGGCACTCAGGATATGTGTCTTATCACCTGTGCAGATGGAGTTCTCCTCATCCAGCTAACACTGCGTGGGATGGGTTGTTTCTCTATGGCACAGCTACAACCCAGAGCCTGCACTGAAGCCAGCAGAGTCCCACCTCCCTCCAGCTGCAAAAGAGCTGCAAACACAAACAGAACAATAATGCCCACCAATAAGCTCACTGATTTACTTGAACAAAGAGCAAAAAGCACAGTTTAAAATCAATTCACATTAACCTGCAGTGCATGATCTGTTTTGAAGGGACTCTTTTATCCTCTTATGTGCTGTGCCAAGTATCATTTAATGCTTTGTCCTCACCTGGATCAACAGCCACCACCATGTGCTTGATACACTCCTCTGGTCTCAGAGCTTTGGTAGCCTCCACCAGAGCTTTCCTCTCTGCTTTCTGTCTCTCTAGCTCCTCCCTGAGTGCTTCCTGCTGCTGTCTCGCTCTGGACTGCCTCCTCCTCCTCAGAGCCTCCTCTTTGGAGGCCTGGATCTCCTCTGCCGTCCGCTTTGCCTTTTTCCCCTTGGCAGGAAAGGTGTCTGAGCTCTCTGTGGTTGAGAGAGGTTTGAGAGGCAGCTTAGGGAAATCCTCCAATTCCTTTGGGCTCACTGTTCTGACCTGATGCAAGCTGCGAGGGTGCTCTGACGCAGAGAAGCCATTCTGGCAGGAAGGCTGGGAACTGGCCAGCTGAGATGGCAAACACTGCTCAGCATCTCTCCCATTTGGGACAGTGGTGGAGGCACTAATCACATTCTCACGTCTGTGTTTCAGTCTCTGTGCCAGAGGGACATAAGGTGAGTCGTCATCAAAATCGCTGCTGATCATCATCGCATCAGCCTGTGTGCGTGTGCCTGCATTGCCCTTCTTTAGGGAGGAGATGACGGCATGTTTAGCATCAGAGTCTGTCTTGTCTGTGGTCGTCTGAGAGGCTCGGCTGAGGCGTCGACAAGGCTTGAGGAAGTCAAACACAGGCAGCTCCTCATCTAGGTCACTGGTGCAGTCACTGAAGCTGGCCATGTTCTCATGTCGGAGCAAGTAACTGCACATGTTAAGACAAGAATTATGTCAGGATCAATTTAGAAGCAATTGTTTTCAACAAAGGTGGCAACAGCACCAGGCTTCTAACAAATATCTTCGAATGCAATATTTGTTTCATGATTACTGAGGGAATCAATCACATAACAGACAAAAAAACACAAGTGCAGGTACTCTGGTAAATTCGCATGGATATAGTCTACCAAGAAGAACATAATTCAGGGGAATTCAGCTCACAATACAGGTTGCCCATTACTTCTCTTAAACCAAGCACCACAGTATTATCGTGTTAAAAGATAAAGAGAACCAATTACGGAGGTTGCTTGGTGTAACATTATCTGTTGTTACCGAATTAATTGACTATATAACTTCTAGCTATGTAGCTTCACAGAACTTGCAATAAATAAATTACTTTTTAAATTGCGTTTGGCACAGCATTAACACTGCTTCAGACAAACAAAGTGAAGATGACAAGCAAAGCAAAGTCCAATTTACCCCACAACAGACATCTAAACACACAATAGCGAGCGTTACAGAGAGAAGTTAGCAAACGTCAGATAAACTGAATGTAGCTTCACTTACTGCTGGCAGGCGCCAGGTAATACGTCATGTATAAGAGTGAGAAGTTAATCATGAAGCAGGATAATTTAAGTAAACATTAGTTACTTGCACAATATTCCAGAAACAGAAGGATTTATTTGTACCTACAAACATCAAGAGTTGAATAGCGCGTGAGCTGTTGTTTGATTTCCCCGGGTAATGCTGCATTTACTGGCTATGGGACGATCGATATTTTCCTCTCAAAATCCACCCATCCAATTTCTAAAACTTTTCTTCATCTTGTGTGTCGCTGATCCTCACTGCTAATCCAAAGCGGTCTTTACAGTTTTGTATATATCATTTTACATGATATTTTACAAAAAAGTGTTCAAAGAAACATCAACCATGAACAACGAGTAAACGTGTTTGAGCTCTTAATCATTGAGTTAAATAAGTTACTGATAATGTTACTTTATTGAGTTTTTTTTTTTTTAAAAGTCAAGATATTTTGAAATATGTCACTTTTCACTTGTATTTTTTTTTTATTATTATTCTTTTCGGCGGAAATTAACAGTCATGATTAACAGTCATGTTGAACTATTGTCGGTTAGAATTGTTTTAAAAACCTAGTGTCGCTTAGTTTCTCTCAGAAACGTGAACGTAGCAAAAATATCCGGATGTGACGCATAGGACTTGTCGTTCAGATGACATCATTAAAAATGGCAGCGCTGGCGTCCTTGATGCTCAAGCCCAGAGGAGGTATTTAATATCCAAAGCACTGTTATTAAAGTCCTAACATAATTCACCGGGTTCACGTTAAAATGTAGATATTTTATGAGGCTATCCCTCAGGTGGTCGCTTGTGTTAACTGTATTTTTCAATCTAGACATATTGTATGCTAACCTACTTAGCTAGCCGTGATGCCCAATGTTTGAAATAGCGCTGAATGTCACTGTTTCTGACAGAGTGATGCAAGTCAAAACATTAAAGGAAATTACACTGTGTTGACCCAATAATCTTTTGTTTAATTGTCGTT
The DNA here is from genome assembly GCF_036924035.1 of Leuresthes tenuis. Taxonomy (NCBI): domain Eukaryota; kingdom Metazoa; phylum Chordata; class Actinopteri; order Atheriniformes; family Atherinopsidae; genus Leuresthes; species Leuresthes tenuis. The sequence continues at coordinate 21,658,575 of NW_027325374.1, read as the reverse complement.
TAACTTGTTTTGCTTACAACTTTTGGAAGTATTCAATGTTATTTGTCTGGTGTCAATTTAGGACACACTTCAGATTTCAATTGTGAACCGTCTCCATTATAAAATTGCCATGAACTGTAAATGTTAATTCACTACGCCTCTAGAAAAGCTACTCTAATATATTTTAGTCTTTTTTTACTGGGATACCTAAAGTGCATGAGATTAGTAAAAACGTATCCAACCTATTTTGCCTATCTGTCAGAATTTTATTTATACGCGAGGGTACATTTGGCAGAATGAAATCAGAACTTTAGCAGGGTTCCACGTATGTGTGGCTTAACATGAACATTTCTGTCCTACGGGTTTAAGGTCTGTTGGTTCCCACTCAGTCTTCTCTGTTGGACTCAGTGAGGTTTGCTTCTAAGAAGAGTGGTGGAAGCTCCAAGAATCTCGGAGGAAAGAGCCCAGGCCGAAGATATGGTTTCAAGAAACAGGATGGTAATGATGACCCAGTTCAGTCACTCAATCTATCATTTAGGTGGGCCTTTTCATTTAGAATGGTGTGTTCTATTTTTTTTATCAGTGCTTCATGTACCCCCATCTCTCATATCTCAGAGAAAAGTTACAAGATGAAGATGGAACAAACCTTTTTCACTCGAGCGCGGATGATTTTCTGATTATTTTATCGTAACCTTCCTTTCTCAGTCACGTCTTTCAGAGAGAAACTGACTCCTTAGATCATGCCTTACACAGTGTTAGACTTCTGGAAATAACCTTATTGATTCATTGTTAAAGTACTTTGTGTAATACATTTCTACTAGACTAGAATTTGAAAAAAGAAAAAAAATTAAAATAGAATTATACTTTTTAAACACAGCTGTCAGCAGGAGTTTCTATTTTAGACATGAGGTAGTGATAGATATTAACTTTGATTACATTTCAGTGCCAAGGTCTTCAGCCACCCCTCATTTCTTTATATATTGCCTAAAAAATTTGAAATGTGCAAACATGAATGGAAGTCTACTATATAAAGCAAAGATTTGGTCTGAGAACCTTTATTCTTCAACACAGCCTGAACCCTCTCAGACAAGATTTTTGTCATTTCTTTAAGTAGTCTTCAGGGAAAGTTCTCCAGACTTCTTTAAGGACATTCCAAAGCTCTTCTTTGGATGTTAGCTGTTTATGGGGAACACACTATACCAGATTGTTGCTGGATGGAACCGACATTACAACCAATACTGAATGAAGGGTTCTCTTCCATTCTCTTCTGACACCCTTACTGGCTTCCTGTTTGACTTTAAAAATTAGAGAGCAAATGCACAAAGAAACAATGGTATTTTCAGTTGTAATTGTGGGGGAAAGTGAACTGTCCAGACTTGATTAAAATCACTTCATTGTGCAGGAAGTATTAAATTCTCTTTATCTCCCTTTGAGAAACACGTCTGATCGGGACTGAGCTCCACACATTTCTCCTCTTTCTGTTTACAAGGTAACTTTGTCCATGCTGGCAACATCCTGGCGACGCAGAGACAGATGAGGTATCAACCGGGAGCACATGTGAGTTACATTCTCACCATCCATAACTTTAGTACACCAGCTCCACCTCAAAGCCAGTCCAGTTTGAGAAAAAAAACTTCATCATCTGTTTGAACAGGGCAACGAAAGCTCATGACTCCTCCTTAACATCTGAGACTAAATGTACAAATACCTTAAGTTAAGATGTTTCTCAAAGTCTTTAAGATTTCCTTGAAATAAATCCAGTTGCACAAAACCCATTTGTTAAATAAATTCTTATTTCAAGCTTGAGTACAACAAACGGTCTACATGGAAACTTTAGAATTGTCTTGATGTAAAAATGTACAAAATCCTTAAGTTGGTCACTTAGCAAAGTATAATGAACTATCAAGAGCCGCATCTAGAGCCAATTGGTCCATTTACACTTGGGCCCATTGACAGTTCAGTAATACACTCCAAAGTTTACATAGATATACAATTTACACCTTGTAATGACTTGGTAGCTGGATTACATCCACAACACATTTACTCTGTGTTTTGTCTTTTTCTTTGTCTGTATGTCCCCTGTTCTTCCTCCCCTGTTCTGAAGGTGGGGATGGGAACAAACAATACTCTCTATGCTCTTGAAGATGGCTACGTCAGGTTCACCAAGGAGGTCTACATCCCCCCACCTCGCAGCATGGAGGCCACCCGCGTCATCACCAAGCTGCCCAAAGGAGCTGTGCTCTACAAGACCTTCATCAATGTCCTGCCAGTCAAACAGGAGGGCAAGTTCAAACTGGTAGACATGGTCTGAGCAGCTGGATGGAGCTGTCCATGATGACTCTCATATTCAGGAGCAAGGAGGACTCGCTTTGACTGACGCTTTGTGATATGAGTGAAGCAGGAATCTGTAGAAACCTGCTGACATCTCATTGGCCCCATGTCATGTGGCTCATGAATCATGTGACTCTTAACTGGACTTAAAAAGATGTTCTTTTCTAACTTCTGCAATGAACAAAACCGTTTTCAGTGATGATTTGACAGACTTTTGTTGCATTCAAAATGAATTCTCTTTCACAAAAGCAGTAGACTGAGACTCCTGTATTTATTGTTCTAATAAAATCCGGATATTGGAGATGTGAAGAAAGTAAATGTATACCGTACAGATGAATTTACAGCGATATGTGGCTTATTGCAGTTATTTCTCACAGAGTTGCTTCACACAGGACATCTACTGTATTAAAGTATTTTTATGTGAAAATCTTTATATTGCATGACTTTGTTATTTGTTATGGGTGCATTCTCTGGGGTACATCTGCATTTATTACTTTGTCTTTGCTTTTATTGCATTTTTTAGGTGGGAGGATAAAAGGAAGCTGTGTATTTCCATGTTGCTGTCAGAACAACAGCTTTACTGGTCAGGAGGTGATTTGGCATACAGTAGCTTGCAAAACTATTCATCTCTTTGGCATTTTTCCTATTTTGTTGCCTTACAACCTGCAATTAAAATAGATATCTACGGTGGGGGGGTATCATTCGATTTGCATAACATGCCAACAGATTGGAAGATGTTAAATATTTGTTTTTGTGAAGCTAGCAAGAAATGATGCAGAAACCCAAAACTTGAGCACACAACTATTCAATCCCCTAAAGTCAGTACTTTGTAAAGCCACATAAAGCTCTTACAGTATGTCTCTATGACCTTGTTACATCTGCATCTGCACTGGGATTTCTTTATCATTATTCAAAGCAAATCTGTTCCACCTCCTTCAAGTTGGATGGGTTCTGCTGATGTGCAGCAATCTTTAAGCACATAGATTCTCAATTGGATTGGGGTCTGGGCTTTGACAAGGTAATTTCCACATATTTAGGGTATGACCACAAGACGTCATACAACCATTGCTATATTATACGGTCCTCAGTTTGCAGTGACTTCTGAATCAAGATCCATCCATTTCCCATACCTGCTTAATCCAACTCAGAGTCATGGGGAGGCTGGAGCCTATCCCAGCTGTCATTGGGCGAGAGGCGGGGTAAATCATGCTGGCTCATTCCATTGGACAATTTAGAGTGACCAATTAACCTGACATGCATATTTAATAATGCCATTTGTGAGAAACCACAATGTGGCTGAAGGGTGGTTGGGTACTTAGTCCATAGTCACTTCTCATGTGCTTGGAAATGTGCAATACCAACATTGACCAGAAGATGTTACCCAGTTACTACTGTATTCCTGTGTGTTCCTCACTTTTAGACATTACCTTCTATTGCTTGATGAAATGATGAGACCTGAACTGCACACAGATGATACAGTTTAGATTTTGAATTCCAATTGGCTTGAATTGGACTATATTACTTAAGTGCCTTGAGATGACAATTGTTGTAATCTGGCGCTATATAAATAAAATTGAATTGAATTGAATTGAATTGAATTGAATTTTGTTATACATTTGGATTTACAGAGCAAAATTATTTTAAAAATACCTTTTTTTTTTAAATATGATGTTCGCAGACTATCAGGCTTTGCTCTTCACTCAAGCATTCTTTGATATGAGGTTTGCTCTAATAAGTGTTGCTTTGTTAATGCAAAGGTATTTACTCTCTAAAAAAGCTTTCAACAAGACTGAGATTGAGATAAAAAAAAATAAGGAGCAGCTATTTGAGAGGCTTGTGGTATGCAGAGGGAGTGTGGGTAATGCCTGGTGCAGAGGACGGGAGGTGGAACGCTATCAGCAAGTGGAATGAAGGATGGATGTGGGGAGTTAGCAGGCCTGGCATTTTAATTTTTGTGCGATGTTTGTGGGTCACTACGCAGCCTAATGTCTGAACAAATAAGAAGTAGGTCACGAAGTGTGAAACTTTTGTAGGAGCCACAAGTATAAGCATTTGAACTTCCCATGTAAGTCTTCTGAAAGAGCCCTAAAGTTACTGAATACCCATTGATTATTGATTATTACAAGATTCTTACTATTCGGTCGAGGCCAGTTTCTGTGATCAATAGAAGCACAAATATCAGTGCCCTATTTCCAAAGTGGAGTGAGGCTTTTCTTGACACTCGCTTGCTTGTGTTTTTGGCAGTTAGTGTTTGATCTGAGTTAAAGTGTAACTTTGTGCTGCGGTACGTCTCTTTTCAACAGTGCCTGTTGAACTCAGCTGAGTTACTGTTTAAGCAAAGCCAGATCTTGCCAGTTGGGCTTAATTTGCATAGAATTGGTTTTAAAATGTGCAAAGGTCAATGTGCTTTGTTTACAAGGCGTTCTGACATGAATGAAGGAATCACATGACAACAATCACCTCTGAGGTCCAAATAGTTCTAGTATAAGTAATATGTCCCACCAGGTGAAACTTGGTGCAGATATTTGGCCATGTTACATATCAGCATATTGACATTTTAGACAAGCTTAAGGATTCTGACATGCAGACATTTTCAAATACCTCTTTATTTTATGTTTTTATAAAGATCTAATGAGGTTTCATGGTGATCAATCAGTTAGTAGATAGAAATGACCAAATCAAACCACTTGCACTTTGCACCTTTATCAAGATTTCTACACACATAGCAAACAGTCTGTCAGTCATCACTCACGTGAAGAATGAAATTGACACAGGTCCCAGTCATTGGTAAAGACAGTATTCAAACACACTGGTACAAATACTAGTTCCACACCATAAAAATACAAGCAAAAGTTCTGGATTTTAAAACATACATAAGAAAAAGTATGTTATCATGGTCAGGAAAATGCATGTTGAATATAAGAAATGAAATGATCGATATATTAAACTGTTCTCTGTGATTGTTATACTATTACATCAATAGATTATCTTCATCAATGCATTAATTCAAAATAAGTATTTTACTATTAGTTGAACTAGATCATTGAACTAGAACATTTTCAACTACTTTGTACGGGACTGCAACTGAAGATTGTTTCCATTAATCTGCTTATCATTTTCTCCATTACTCAATTGATTGGTTGGTAAATATTATTCTGAAAATAATGAGGAATGTGGTTAACGATGATCCAGATCCCAAAGGGACTCCTCAACAGTTTGTCCAACTGTCACTCCAAACTTCAGTGTTATTGAAAAAATTCAGTGAGAAGAAACAAATTTTCCCACTTGTGAGGATGGAAGGATGAAATGTTAACCACAAAATTTCCCTTTCAAATTTCATGGAGTGAATGTATTATGGGTCAAAGTGCCACAGACCAGTACAGTATTTGCATAGATTTAGCCATAGTCCACCACTCATCTAACAGTCTTCATGTTTCACAGCTTTCAATTGTTTGGAAATAATGAACATTTTGGATTGAACTGGTACAAAATCATTTGAATAAAAGTATTAGAATAACCTGATCTATCTTTAAAGAATAATGCTAGTCAAACTCTTAAAAGGTCATCTTGTTATTCCATTCTTGGAAAAGCTCAGTGTGAAACTGCCAGTTACTGAAAAAAAAAACAGTCTGGAGGAGTGTACTGCTTGAGTCAAAGTCATCGTGTGAATATCTTTAGAATCACACTGATTTCTAAACAGTTCTGACTCAAAGCACTATCATTCCCTTCCCGAAACTCTTTACTTGTCCCTGATAGCGTCACTTTCTTGGCTCCAACATCAGTAATGGCTTGACAAAGAACTCAGAGCCTATCAGGGAGATATAATCCTGGAGTTCTAAGCAGGATGTTGAGAAGAGGCTGATCCCTGGAGAAAGGACGGTTGAGAGTGGTTGTGTGTGTCCTCACTGAGGTTTGGGTTGTCGTCATGAGTGTTGACTGACAGGTGAATATCCAGAGGTTGAACATCTGAAAGCGAAATTTGAAGGGATTGGCGAAATGTTTCTTCATATGTTGGCGGTGGCTAGAACAGAATGAGACAGAGGAAAAATTATAATCTGACACAACTAAAGATGCTCTCCACTCTAAAAAAACTAACTTCTGAGTTCAAGCTCATAAATCAATTCACTAGTGATGAGACACATTTATCCACCTAAAATTGTTTGATGACATTTCTTTGCTTATTCCCTTTGAATACCAGCAATTGAAGTAGATCTATTGTTGTGCTTAGGTTTCCGCAACTAAGGAAACAGAAAAACAAATCCAATCTTAGTAGGTTTGATTTCAGACCTTTGCTACTTCACCTTCCAACATAGTTGGCTTGCTACCCAACATCCTTGAAAGGCAGATGCTGGAAAATAGCGGCAAAATCAACAAGCATGGAGTAAACTTGCTGTGAGTCAGTGTGGCAGTCTCTGATCCATCAGTTATTTAAAAGTCATGAAATACGTTGGCTGAAGCATGGATGTAATAATGTCCGCATCAAAGTTATTTTCACCATGCTGACAGATATAGATAGATCTGATGTGTTCATTTAGTGCAAGCTGTTGGTAGAAATGTAACATAATATTCAGAATACAAGTCTCAAGTCATTCATGTTTGTCCTCTCCCTGGCAGTCTGCCATGATCCACCTCTGTGTCTCTGTAGAAGAAACTAATCATTCACTGACTCCTAAGGGAGCTTTTTGAGTTTGTACAATTTTTATACTCAGAGAAGATCACTCGCCAAGGTACAAATATTCAGTTGGTTGCACTCTGCAACATTGTCACTAGATGTCAGTAAATCCAACACAAAAAGACACCTTCCCCTACCTGTTCTTGCCTTTTTTTTTTTTTTGTTAAATAAATCTGTTTATTTTTGAAAGTCCACATCTAGGTCCTCCCTTCTTGCACCACGTACTGACAGAAGGATTTTGACAGACATGGATCCAGCGGACCTTCGGGAATTTATTGGGCTGGTCAGTGCCCTTCCCTGCCAGAAGAATGGCACCGACCCTCTCCGTCGGATGAAGGCGTCCGGTGAACAATTGGATTTTGTTGAGGACTATCCAGTTCTCGCAGCAGTGGCGGATTTTTCTAATAATTTGGAGGAGGCCGAGCGGATCAACCAGCCAGCCGTGGAGGTTTTTGGGCGGAGACCTACGCGGGCTGTCACCGCTATGCTACAGCCCGCCGCCGCCACCAAGTCCAAGCCGGCCGCCGCCGCCACGTCCAAGCCGGCCGCCGCCGCCACGTCCAAGCCCGCCGCCGCCACCACGTCCAAGCCCGCCGCCACGTCCAAGCCCGCCGCCACGTCCAAGCCCGCCACCAAGTCCAAGCCCGCCGCCACCGCCACGTCCAAGCCCGCCGCCGCCGCCACGTCCAAGCCCGCCGCCGCCGCCACGTCCAAGCCCGCCGCCGCCACCACGCAGTTGTTTTTGATATCCGGCTCAGCCGCGTCTTTTGTTCTTGCCTTGTGCCTTTTTTTTTTTTGTTGTTAAATAAATCTGTTTATTTTTGAAAGTCCGCATCTGGATCCTCCCTTCTCACACCACGTACTGACAATTCTATTAACGTTCTGTGTTTAATGAAAAAAAGAAAAAACTTGGACGCATTTTGTTTTTCTACATGATGATATAGGAATGAAGAGATGAAGATGCTACATGAAAAGTATTAACAGACATTTTTGGTAGTCAAGACATAGTCTGAAACATGTTATATATATTATATATGTTATATATACATATTATAACTTTGGACAGAGGTTGTTTCTAGCCCTTTTTCAAGTCTTAATGCTACAGTAGGCTAAACGCTTCTTGACATTAGCTCAGACATGTGGCTATTCTCATCTTACTCCAGAGACTGAATAAATCTGTCTATTCTTTTGAATTATTTTTTATTATGTTAAGGTAAAGAGAAGAAAACAAAAGTATCATTGCTAACCTCATCGTGGCAGCCATCAAGGCCAAAGCGCTGAGCAATCATGCTGTGGATCTGTCTCTGCCGGTCCCTTATCCGTACACTCTCATAGGAAGGCAGCCGCGGCAGAGGGCCAGCCAAGTGGTAGTCTCTTGGCTTCCCTATGATGAAAAGCGCTCCAGGAAGCTAAAGTAGCCACAAAGAGAGAAAAAGTTCTCTGACAAGAAGTCTGTGGCTGTTTTATGAGATGCAGCAGTATGTTTCTAAGAATCATTGCTCTTCCACTCTGAATTGTGACACCACTTGCCTGTGGTCCAATCATTCTTTGGTTCAAGACAGCACTGTGTTCATTATGTGTTAGGCCTATCAGAGATTGCCTGCTGTGGTAGTGGGGTAGATCTTCCTGAGAAGGGAGTCCATAACAGATTAAGTTATACAAAGTTAATAGTTTCAACAGGGGTCATCAGTTGTTTACATATCTGTGTATTTGTATATTCAACATTTACAGCAACTCTACATCAGATAAATCCCACACCTTGAGTATACAACACTTTAATAACAATCCATCAATCAACAGCCTTGGCCAAGACATACTTAGGTTTTTTTTTTCAAATATAAGGATTCTTCAAAAAGTTTGTACTTATGTGTTCTGTTTACATGTTACCAGCCCCCGCTCCCCTCCTCCAACCTGATTATGAGGATTTTGTGGTTTGCTTAAGAAAAGACTTGAGATTGAGTTTGAAAAATTGAGATTGCTCATTTCCCTCTTTCCAGTTTGAAGGCTGAGTACTTTACCGGATGCCATTATGGGTTATTTTGAAGGGTAGGAACAAATTACTTATATGGTTCTACCAGCCGGAAAATTTGTTTACAGAATTGTATGTAGTAAGCTTGGAGGATAAGAGTGTTCTGAAGGTGAGCAGTTTAGGACACAACCATGATGATTAGATTTTTTTATTTTTTATTGGAAATCTTGGATACCATGCATCCAGATTAAAGAGGAGAGGGACTATCCAGCTGGTTATCAGCACAGTTTAAAAGCCTGCATCTCTAATGGAAATTGGGGTGCATTAGTGCCAATGGTATTATTTTCAAATCTGGAAAGGCACCATCAATGTTCAAAAGTATATATAGGTTTTAGAACAACATATGCTACCATCCAGATGACGTATTTTTCAGGGAAGTCCTTGCATTATTCAGCAAGACGCGTTAAACCACATACTGCATCTGTTACAACAGCGTGGATTTGTAGTAGAAGATTCGAGATGCTGGACCGGACTGTGTGATGTTGTCATTTCAAAGAAAGTGGAATTCTGGGATAAGTTTGACAAAGTGCTTGTGAGTGTTCATAGGGAGGAGAGAGTGGTGACTGGGTAAGACTTCAAGTGGGTATGTCGGTGAAGGGAACAGAGGTAATGAGGAGGTTTTAAGTAGATATGATGTCAACGATGGGAATGTGGAAGGACAGATGGTAGTTGATTTCACAAAAAGGATGGAAATGGCAGATGTGAGCACATATTTCAAGAAGAGAGAGGTCCATAAGTTGACAAGTAAGAGAAGAGGAATGTGGATGCATTGTTTTGCACATAGAAAGTGGTCAACTTTTGCAGAAGATGCAGTCTGAAAGAGACTGGAAACTTCAAGGTGTTGGCAGGGGAGAATGTAGCTGGGCAGTATCAGATGATGGGAAGACTTTGCAAGTAAAGAGAAAGATTAAACGAGTGAAGGCAAGGGTCAACTGGAGGAAGCTGAAGCAGGAAGAATGTTGTTTCATGTTGTTTAACATTGGAGTTCAGGGAGCAGTTAAGACAGGCTCTGGATAGTGGTGAAAAGCTACAAGATGACTTGGAACGTACAGATGAGGTTGTGAGGCAGACTACCAAGAAGGTACTTGGTGTAACTTCAGGACAGATAAAAGAAAACAAGGATTGGTGCACAGAAAAGTATTCAAAGGAAGACAGTGTCTAAGACTAAGTGGGATAGCGAGGATGATGAAAGTAGTACAGGCTAGAGGTCCAGAAGAGGGGTGGAAAAGTTAAGAAAAACACTTATAGTGAGACGTATGAATGGCTGCTAAGGAGGGAGAAAAGGAATTGTGTCAAATGGCAAGACAAAGAGATTGAGCTGGATAAGATGTGCAGCAAGTTCGGTTGATAAAGAATAGAGATGGACATACAAACAAATGAAGAAGATGGGAGAAGTCTTTGAGGAGCTGATGAATTAGATGAGAAAAACATAGATGAACATAGTGAATAAGGAAAATATAGTAAGAAAGAAACAGCAAAAGGATTAGTAGGGAGGAAGTGATGAAAGCTCCAATGAAGATGAAGAATTGAAAGGCAGTTTGTCCAGATGACAGATTAGAAATGAACACATCAGAGGGACATCTCAAGACAAAGAAACAGAGGCAAGGCTCGTGGATAGTGGATATTTGACAAAGCATGTTGAAGATGGAGCTGCCAAGTAGGAGGAAAAGCGGAAGATCACAGAAGGTTCATGGAGGTGGTAAGGGTCGGGTTGTCATGTTTGTTAGTTTCGTTATGTTTTAAGTTCCTGGTTTAGTCTTTAGTTTTGCTATGTTTTCCTTAGTTTCTCTTGCCCTGCCATCAGGTTCACTCACATCACCTGTGCTTTTCCCCTCAGCTGCACTCACTCACCAACAACCTCCCCTCACTATTTAGTTTCCAGGTTTTTTCATGTTCAGTACCACATCCTCACCGTCATTGATCCCATGTCCAGTCAGGTTTGTCTATGTCAGGTTGGTTCCCATGTTTTTTGATAGTCACAGTCAGGTTTTGTTTTTCCATAGTTTAGGTTTTTTTTGTATTCCGGCTCAGCCACACTTTTTGTTGTATTTTGAAATCAATCAAGTTTTTGTTTTGAAATATCTATATCCGGGTCCTACCTTCACCACACCACGCACCGCGCATCACCCATCGTGACACGGGTGACATGATGACAAATGCTCCCCTGTGACAGCCCCTGAAGGGTGCAGCTGACAAAATAAAAATCTACATTTTACATGTACATTTTAAAATCTACATGTACATTTTAGAGTTTTGCTTCTACGATTGTTTTTAATCTCTTGGTGGCTGTACTGAATCAATGAGTTAAATCTCTGTGTCTTGCGATTGTAAAGAGTCTGTGATAATTTTTCACATTTTTGTTATGTTCAGTTTTGAGCCTCTCTGTAATTACTGTAGATAGCAATAGTTCTTACTGTGTAGTCCTGTGTCCTGTAAGGCCCAAATCTGCAGCAGAGAGGATCTTTTCTGTAGAGAACTACCACCAGCATCAGAATCACCAAACAAAAGGCTACACAGGACACTGGTGGACGTGAGAGACAGAAAATGCCACAGTGTTACTGTTTCAGCAGAAAAACAGCAACTGCATACAGTACAATCCATGCAGTGGGCAGACATGTGGTTCAGCCTCCGGACAACTGTGATGTTAATCTTCACCTGATTCTATGTTCATCTTAATGCTATCTGCATAATTCATTCATTAATTTTCCACTTAGACGGGGAACACCTTTGACAGGTTGCCAGTCCACCACAGGCCCAGGCATTAGATTTGATGCAACTTGATCCATTCATTTCTTTGTTCATATTCAAGGATCTTTGTGTTTTTATGAATGTCCCACTTATTTCTATAATGGAATCACCAGCAGAGCAAAGTTGGTCAAACATGAATCCTTTTTATCTTGGATGTCCATTTAACTTTTTTTATATATTTTGCTATATCTCATATTAAGACCACCAATGTCAAGCCATTAAATAAAGAGGCTGCCAAATACTGCTAATATAACGGATGCAGCCTTGTGGTGCCTTGGGTCCGTGACTTAAAGCATGGTAGTATTACAGACTACATTTTTTAGAGGGGGTTTAATAGCACTAGAGGTCCGTAATTGTTTAAAGCCAGGTTTTGAGCACCCTAATTCAATGTTGGTAAGGCTTAAGAAAAAAAAAAAAGTCTTACTCTTTCTTAGGATCTATGATTCCTCTTGTGTGTTAAAAGCTCCTCAAATGTTCATATTCATAGGTCCTTTGTCACCACAGCCATAAGGCTTTTTAAAAGTTCCACTGATGTAAAGAAATGACCAAATGCTTAATGGGTTAAAGGAGCTGAAACAGTGAAAGCCAAGGTAAAATAATATTTAACCATCAATGATTAGAATAACCATGTCAACTTGTTTTGTACTTGTCAAAATTTCGCAATAGACAAGTGGCAACTTTTAATATTTTTTTCCACGTTATTTTGAAATCACAGACTTTAAGAATTCCATACTTTAAAAAAATCAAACACAAGATTTTTTCCAGTGAGAGATTGTTCTTCCCTCTCAACTATCCTGTTATATTACTCATGCATGTTTTATAAAAATGTTTCAACAGTTTAAAGAAGAAAATTAAGAAGCGCTCACCCACCTGAAGCCAAGATGACAGTCATTAGCTCTGGAGCCATGGCAGGAGTGTCTGTTGGAGCACGATGAAAAAAAAGACTTCAAACTAACTTCTATTCCTAATTTCAGTCAGTATTACGCTCTGCACACATTATCTACAGCTTCAGACCAGACTTTCTTTGGCACTTGAGCAAGACAGAAGTAGTCAACTTCTTTTCTTTTCCCCCCACTATGCAGACGTTAGGTTATCCTGGATTTTCCAGTAGGTAAACATTAACACCATGTAAGGTTATTTTGCCTGTTCTCATTCTTGGGGGAGAAGAAAAAAAATAGGAACCAAAAGCTGAGTGTTTTGCAAACTCTAGTGGAACATTCTGGAAATGCACACAGAATGAGCTACGGGCCTGCCATACAGTAAGAGTAGAGTACATCTCTGGAATTACAGCCACAAAGAAGGATTACCTCATCTCTAATCAAAATAGTTTTTTTTTTCTTGTTGTTTGACTTTTGTGACTTATTGGTCATGATTACTCTGGACAGCAGCTGAACTTGATGCCTTTCAGCCAAGGGATAGTTGCAAATATAATCAGTGAATATCATCCCTCCTTTATTCTCTACAACATATGTGTATGCTCTCTATAAGATTATGTTTTTGACAGATAGACAAAGTACCTATTACACTTGTGAGACCTAACTGATATGAAACAGTGAAGGTATATGAGAAACCAAAAAGCAAAACTTGTTTAGCTAGAAGCTGATCACTTTTTTTGTCTCACTCTACTTTTGTGTGTATGTGTGACAAATTTCCTTCTTCTTATAATGGGGCTCTTTATGTGTATAGAGCCAGGTGTTTCCTGTGTGCTTGCATGTTTGTTTAAGCCACTTTTCAGGTAATTTATTCCAAGTATTTTAGAAACTTTCTTTTTGTTTTCAGAAAACAATGACTCAATAGGCAGGCTGTGGACAGGCAGCTATAATCTGGAGTGAAACTTGATGTTTAAGAATGTTGAACTACAGAGTATCTCAAGTAAAGCATGATTTAAAAGATTATATGACAAACAACATTCTATTGCAAAGCACAACTTCAGTATGTGACTGGCTTGGATCTGGCCCAAAAGAAAAACAGATCACACGTCAGTGCTCTGCCTTCCACCATCCACATGATCTCCCATTCAGTCTCATCATCTCTCCATCCTCCCCCTGCTTTAGCACTGCGTGAAGCGTGGTGTGTGTGAATGATCACGACATGTCTTTTTTTTAAATGTTAACTGATGTAGACTGTGATTCACTCCGGAGGAGGAGCTTATTTGGGAGCGTGGAGCGCTCGGATGGGAAGGCTAAGTGTTGCGTGGGGAGGGCTGGTCCGCTGGAGAGAGCCTGCGCGGTTTGTCAGTTGTTTCATCTCCCTCGCCAGAGTCCTCCGTTCTGTCTTAGACGCGCAGGAGGGGAAGACAGCAGGATGGAGCGGATGGAGTCGATGGAGCCCATCTCGGCGTACTACACAACGGCTTACCCCGAGATCCAACCCGACAGCGGCTACGGTTCCAGAGAGACAACAGAGAACCAGGCAAAGACCCCACCAGCTCCGACATACGATGAGGAGTTGGTGCACAAGGTACGACCAGTCTAGTTACAATAACGCATCAGGCCAAAGAATGTCTTACAAACCTATTGTAGTATTTGTTTTCCATAAGGACACTTGTGTTACCCTTGTTGATTTTTTTAAATTCTATTTTATCGTGACTCTGTTGAGTTTGGATCAGTCACCCTGTCCCTGTGGTCATACCACCATGGCGCTCTCCATGGTTCTGATCTTCACTTACATGCAGTTTCATTGTAGTTGGTCAGCTTCCAGACTTACTGCGCATCAAATCTCCTCAAAACACACCACTCCTTCAGTGATGAAGCTATCAGCTGTTAAAGAGCTCTGTTCCTCACTTAATGCTTCTTGCTGCTGCAGAACGAAGGAGGGTCACTTTCTTTAAAAACATTGCCTGAGCAAAAAGCTGGATTTTCACAAAGCAATCATATCACATATAAAGATAGCTGCAGAGATATTGCCACTAAATAACACAATCACACATAAGTACAGCCTAGTTTTCTCAAGAACCAGCATAGACCAAAATACTGCCACAACATAAAATGGATAAAATATCACAATGAATGTACAAACTCCCTTTCTTTGTCACTGACTTTTGACTTTGCTGTAGATGGAGCAAAGATAAAAGAGAAAGTTCTGTTAGGCTTCAGTGAAATGTCACATCAGATAAAGTATTGTTGCTGGAACAACTTCCAGTTTGGTCAAAACTTGTTTCTATATTCATATAATGTTTATGCATTTAGCAGATGCTTTTATCCAAGGTGACTTACATTGGTAGGCAGTCAGGGTAAGGGAGTCCTGCCTGGGGACTCCTACTGGAGCTAGTACCTTTCATGTAGGGGATTTGAACCCTTATCACCCAAATGAAAGGTGGAAATCTTACCACTACACTGCCCAGTACGTTTTATTTGAAGGGTACAATGATTGATACACTGAGCAAGATAAGTGTATCAGATCACTGATACAGATGCAATGTCAATGTAATTAATGTACTATTCCTAAGAAACTATCATATTCTTCAGGATTAAGAGATCATTAGTCTGAGTTTAGTATGAACTGAGTTGTCACAAAAGGCAGCAGTTAGATTAGACATGAACCGTATTCTCCCAATTCATCCACATGCACGTTGACTAAATGCCTCTAATGGCCTTAGAAGCTTTATAGAATGTGTCTTTTGTGTTTTCTTTTATTTTCTTTCCTGTTTTTTTTACCCTGCATTTGTAGGGTCCACAAACATGGAGCCCACCTTCATTGTGGGGTCCAGCAGCTTCTGTGGGTTCAAATTGTTGGACCGTACAAGTTTTTAAGAATCAAAAGGTTGTTAGGGTTAACATAAAGGTTATGACTAAGCATTCAGCTGTGATGGTTAGGGATGAATTGTGTCAGTGGTGGTACCCCATGAAGAACAAAAGAAAAAACACATCCTGGGTACTTGTGATATTCATTTTATGAGAATTTCAATCTGTTAAACAGCTAGACTATGGGGGCTCACATCACCACTGGAATTGAGTCCCAATAACACAATTACGATTTGAAGGTACAGACTATCAACGATTTCAGGGTACTGCAGACTAAGTGGTTACCCTTCATTGCAGATAAATTTTCAACCTCAAGATGAAGAATAACAACAAAGCATTTTCTGTTTACTGTGTAAGCTGCCTTTTTAGGTACAGACGTAAAGTACAAAAGTATTGGTTGAAAATATTTCACGACAGGGAGTCCAACTTCCTGTCACATGTTATTTGATGTTTTTCAGGTTGGAGATTATAAATTAAGATCAGTTTCCTTCTGTGATTGAATAAATCAAACTCAAGGAAGTGTGAGACAGACTTCATGCAGTCAAAGAACAAAGTGGGAAATCGGAGTAGTAAAACGTTATTTACCATTGGGGGGTTGGGGGTTAACTGATTTCAAGATTGAGAGTGAGGTGTAAAAGAATGGAATATTGGCATTTCTCAACTTTTGCTCATACTTTGAAATGGTTGTTTGAAGTCTTGCCTTTACTGTTCATGTTAGAGGCAGATTTAGGTTATAGTTAGTTGGACTCGAAGTTAAGCATAAAGTTGGATGGTTTGGAGGGTTATGACAGAGAGCACTTTTACAAAAATAGAAATCAAAACAAACATTTACCTCTGTCTATGTGCACAGACACCACGATATTTCTATTTTTAGGGGAGTAGACACATTTCAAATTAGCAAAGTATAGCAATGCAAGCTGTTCTTTCTTTAAAAGATTAGGTACAATAATTACAAGTGAAGTGCATGAACACATTAGACTGCCACTGTTGACCTTTCCCTCCTTATTAGTTCTCTTGTCTTGGTAGCTTATGTTTCTCTGAGGGCTGTATCCTTTCACTCTGCCTCACATTTATCCTCTGAAGAGACATGATTACGAAACAAACAAAAGGGCCATTTTGGAGTGATTGTTAGTTAAACCACAGCAGGGTAAAATCGTCTTAACTGTCTGTGGATTGAGCTACACACCACACAACAAGAATAAAAAGACTTGTCCCTTCTCTGGATGAGCTCTCCAGTGTTAACCCACTGCCAGAGGACACCTTCTGGGGTCAAAAGGGCCTTTTGATGTAAAAAATACCTTTCTCATTTTTCTTTTGTATAAGGGTTATGGTAACCAAATGAAAAATGACATACTCAGTGGTTGAAAATTATTATACAAAATTCTTTTAAAACACATGCAAGATCACATATTGCCCCCTACAGTACTCCAGCTATCAGACTGAAAATCTGGAAATGATAGTAAACTGCTACTAATCTATACAGCTGTGCTGCAAACCAAGCCATGTGGAAACTGTGAAGCTATATTCCATTTAAGCATGTGGCACAAAGAAACATATCTGTCTCTGTTATTATGATGGCCACTGTGGAAGCTCAAAGCATAGCTTACATCTTGGAAATAAACAGGAAGAAGGAAAATGCACTGGGACTTAACGATCATCTTATGAATCCTGGAGTTGAGTAAAATCTCTCTCTCTCTCTCTCTCTCTCTCTCTCTCTCTCTCTCTCTCTCTCTCTCTCTCTCCCCCCCCCTCCCTCCCAGTAACACATATGTGCAGTCTCAGCTGTATATCATCGGTGTCTAATTCCAAAACATTTGTGGAGCTTTTGCCTAATTGCCTCCTGTCTCCGGAGAGATTTGATGAGAGAGCCTCATTTCACAGCAAACATCTGTTACCACAGAGACCGTGTCATTCCCCTCTTAAGCCATGAGCACATACACTCATCCACATCATCGTAACGTGTGCCATATACTGTACATGTCTAGCAGCATGTGTATGATTGTTTCCCCCTCTCATGCACACTTACGGAAGCATTTCTCTAAGTGACATTCATTAAAAAGGAAACAAATGGGATCAAGTTAAACATGTTTATTTCCCTTACCAGATTGGTTTAGAGTTTGTCTCCTTTTATGGATTTAATTTGTAAAATGCCATGAGAACATTGACCATTTACTTGCCACGTCCCCAGATTTTCCAGTTCTAAGCATTTAAATTTGTTTTAAGGGTAAGCTGAAAACATTAAGAATCCTCCCAGGACTATTTCTTAATGTCTAGACGTTCATGAAAGGCTCACAGGCTTCTCAAACAAGACCACCTCAGACTGTCTATGTGCCACCATTTTGATATCTTTATAGAATAATTTTGTTTTCTGTTAAATTTAATTTGGATGTCCTTCTGATGGTTATAAAGAAAGGTTTTTGGCTCACATTCAGTTTGTGCTATTCCCAAACTTGACCACATTATAGCTACCTTGCAAACTAATGTGGGAATTACAGTGCTGGAAAATATTGTTCCTTTTTTTCATTCTCACTGATTTCTTAATTATTCACTCTTAATGTTACAGTCTTAATAATTATGATAAGCTCATGGATCGATGTGTTGTTAAGGTATTTTCTGACTGTCACAAGACATTCACAGCAGGAACAGCTTGGCTGCATTTCACTTACTGTCTCTGCCACAGTCAGAGAGCAGTGTATGTGTGGAGGTGGTGGGGACCTCAGTGTGACTCTGTAATGAAAGGCAGTCCAACACAAGATGAAGTACTGACTGATGCTTCTGATGAGTAACTTGAATGCTTGTGAGTGCTGCCTTTCACTGATTTAATTGTCTTGAAGGTTATCTCCACCAGCATGTGAGTCATTCTCATACTGCCAAGCTCTTCTAAAAGACAATATTATTTGTGCAGCTTGGAAGAAGAAATGTCCAATGTGACGCAAATGCTGACTCACATGTGAAAAATATGAGTTGATTGCAATGGTTCAACCAGAGAGCACTTTTAATGCCAATATAGTGAACTCATGCTACATGTACAGCATCTGCAGTATGTACCTGTATATAGAGTGAAAGACTGCACTTATAAGAATCTTGATCATGTGTGTTTGCGCATGTTTTTCTGCAGACAATCTTGGTTGGGGACAGCGGTGTTGGAAAGACATCTCTGCTGGTGCAGTTTGATCAGGGCAAGTTCATCCCTGGCTCCTTCTCTGCTACAGTCGGCATTGGATTCACGGTGAGCTGTCTTGGTGTATAGATGTGCCTTCTTGGATACATTATATTCTCTTGAGGATAACAAGTAGAACAAGCCACATCTTCAACCAGTTCTACTTGTCCAGGTTTTGAGATGACTGTTGCTTAGGCTTCTGACAATGGGCAGTGTCTGTCTTCCAATTTGGTGGTAACTGCAATTATTCTAAATGTTAGGTTTGTTGTTAAATTGGCCAGCAAGTCACATGACATAAAGGAAAGTTCATTTTTGCTCATTGGTTTTAGTATATATAAAATATAATAACATGTATTATAATTATAATAATGATTATACACATTATTATTATTATTATTATATAGCCATATATAATACAATATAAAATATAATAATGTAATGAATATAATATAAAATTGGTTTTAGCAATATAGAAAATAAGATTTCACACTCTTCTTTTGTCCTGCAATATCTTCTCTTGTTTTGGATAGATTTGAAATTTTGTTAAAGCTGGGTTGTGTGAAGTACATATGCGTAGTCAGTGTCTTGCCTGCAGTGGAAGGTAGTCAGAGCTCCCCAAGTTTGGAGAATCAGAGAGGAATTATTATGAGGGAGCTAAACAAACAGCTACTCAGAATAGGACCACGAAAGAGAAATTTTCCACTGCGTAAAACAACACATGTCCAGTGGCTAAGCAACTTAGTGTGGCGCTGATCAGCCATGACCAAGCAGGTCTAATAAAAAACATTTTACCGGCTACTGGCTTACTTTTAGTTCCATATTTTTGTGATAACATTTGAGGTCATGAATCCTTCTCTACAGTCCACTGTTTGGAAGAATGACTTGGTATAATTAGGCAGAGCCAGCGTCCTTGAGCCTGCTAAAGTTTGTTTTAGTTTGCAAAATGCATCTTCAGCACTGTCTATCCATTTTATCTTTGGGTTCTCCATATATAAGGTCATTCAGGAGTTGGGTCAGCTGGGCATAGCCAATGACCCAACTTCTGCAGTTGTTTGCAAGACCTAGAAAGGACATCATCTGCTTTTTATTAGCTGGCTTGGGTGCTTGCAAAATGGCTGTCTTTCTGCCTTCATCTATTTTCCTTCCCTCTTTAGTGAGACAGTGGCCCAAATATTTCACTTCTGAGGACCACAACTGAAGCTTACTTTTGCTCATTTCGTTTCCTGTGTCTGCTAAATATTGTAGCAGTGCTAAGGTGTCTTGTTTGCATTTCTGTTGTGACATTTAGTCACAAAGTTTCCAGTCTGTCCCGTCATTTATGGCCATGGACACATGTGGTGTACCATATTGCACCAAGTTGTTCATTTCTGGGGTAAGAGTACATAAACAAAAACAGTTCTTTCCAATAACATGCGGTAAGAACAACTCTTTGTGGGCCTGATCGATGAAAGGCCTTGTCAAATGCATAGTTTAGACCAGTGGTTTCTGACATGTTAACCACCTGGGGGAGAGATGCTCTTTGGGCGACGAGTGACTTCAGCTGTCACATCGACAGTTGGTAAGTCTAAAGACCAGTCATAATGTGGTTCCCCAGAGCCTTGTATAACATAGGCCTCTGCGTATTGGCATGCCACCATCCCCCCCATTTTCTCCGGGGTATATGACAATTTTTATTTTTGCCATAAAATCTCATCCTAGAAGGTTAAAGGGGCAAGCTGGAGAGAGCACAACCTGTCCCCTGGAACCTCCACCTTGTTCTGGAAATTCTGTCTTTATTTTGGTGGACATAGGTTTCTTTTGCACCTCTCCACCTGCTGATCTTACGAAAATACTATCTTTAGATGTGGGAAACTTGTGGCAATCATCTCTCATCACAGTGCGGCACACTCCTGAATCACATAAAAGCACATATGGTCTCCCTTGGACCAGTAAAGTAATATGGGGCATGCTATCAGCCATTTTGCAGATATCCACTAAATCCAACATCTCATCCACCACTTGTGGCTCTTCCTCTCCATTTTATGCACTTGGCTGCGCTCTGTCTAGTCATTGCTGTTTCCCTTTTTCAGGACAGTTTCTGCTGAAATGTCCTGGCTTGCCACATGACCAACAGCCTATGTCTGAAAACTTTCCTCTTCCCCTTCCTCTGGGGAAGCCTCTACCTCTTCCTCGTCCCCTGTTGTCCCAGCTTGGACCTTCCATATAAAACACATCTGCATCTCCTCCCCCATAATCATCACAGCTGTCTGCCACAAACGCATCAGCTTTCTTTTCTCTGGTCTTCTTTTTGTTCTGTCACTTTTTTTGCATGTATGACCTGATCCATAAATTGAAGAAGAGTGGATGTGGGGAGGAGAACAAAATGTTTAGTCATCCACTCTTTAATTTCAGGTCTCATGCCAGACAGCAAAACATTTTTCAGGGCCATCCTCCAACTGCATCCTGTGGTATCTCACTATTTCCCATAAACACCTGTTCAAAATGAGTTCTAAATTCTGTGACAGTTTCTCTCTTTTTGTGTGGTTTGGCATATTTTAGCATAGTCAGCGAGTGATTCTTTCACATAGGGCCTCCCATTCGTTTGCTCCACTCATACGGTGCAGAGATTAATGAGTGGAGAAAGTAGCCTCCACCAGGCGTGGATGGGGCAGGTGTCACAGGGGTCGGTGACTCCCCTCCCGCTGCTCCAGCTAACCACACTTTTACAGTGGTGGTTGTGGGTCCGTCCTGTTTTCGACCTTTATTTTTAGCTTTTTCTTTTAATTTGTTCACCAGCATTTGGCACTGAGGGACAGACAATTTTCCCAAAAACCCATATTTTCTTTTCCAATGTTTTAGGTATCGACATGAACCAGGGCGTTGTTGCTCCATAAATTTACGACTCCCCTCCCCATCCATTGTACCATTCACATTTCCCATTTTATTAATATATTTGTCCTTAATGAACGTCCGAGTTTGTCTATTTCAACAGTCAGTAACCTTTGTTGACACCGTTAGGTTCCCTGTTACCCTGCTGCTTCAACAACATTCCAAACATTTTTCTGTCACACACACACACACACAAACACATTAGGTCTTGGGGGGTGGTAGCACTGAGTGGCATCTGGTGGGCGGGGCTCTTTGGGTATGTAGGCTGCCCAGAGGGCCGCACTCCCAGTTCTACAGGTTTGGCTGCCCCTCAATTTTAATCGCTCACTATTAGAAAATATTGAAGAGCCAGAGGGGCGAGGGTAGGAGTCTTTCCTCACCCCTGTTACCTGGTTGCTGCCCGGGGCGGGAGGGGCCAGGAGGATGAGCAGTTGATATGTTATCCTGTGGTTTGAGGTCATCTATTTCCACAGTTGTGTTGTCTGCGATTGTCGCTACTTGTGCTTGTTTTTGTTTGTTTGTGTTTGTTTTTTCACTGCTTGTCTGCTTTCAGGTGCTCCTGGTGGCGCTAAGGCTCAGAGGCTGTGGAT
Organism: Leuresthes tenuis; assembly: GCF_036924035.1. NCBI lineage: Eukaryota > Metazoa > Chordata > Actinopteri > Atheriniformes > Atherinopsidae > Leuresthes > Leuresthes tenuis. The sequence continues at coordinate 21,636,455 of NW_027325374.1, read as the reverse complement.
TGTCGTCTGTTTTGTTTTTACAGGTGTAGCAGCTGGTTGCCTGGTTTTTGTTTCTATTTCTGTTCTTTTTCTTCTTCTTTGCTCTTCGTCTTTCCCTGTCCCCCGGTCCGGTTCGGCACTATTACACAGTTGATGGGCATCAAGGGGAGCTTAACATTCATAAAGCTTCCCTTGGCAAAGCAAATCTGTTTGGCATAAACGGTATTCAGATTACAATTCTGCTGCCATAATGCTGGACAGGACAAGGGGAAAAAAATATTACATTAACCTTGCATCTAGAAAAAAAAGGTAAAAAAAAAAAAAAAAGTAACCAAAAAGCAAGTCATCTGATTGTGTTCTTTCTTTTTTTTTTTAACCTGATCTTAACATTTGTTTTCTCATTACATTGTAGAGACACATTGTAGTGGTTCTTCTAAAGAAAACAGTCCACAGAGACTGTGGATTATCCAGAGTAATTTTGTTCTGGAAAGAGTGTCTATTGTCTAATCCCACAGGTGTAACCTTTTAGTTTTAATCTGAAAACCTAAAGATACCACAGGCTATATATTTGTTTTTCAAATTTTTTTTCTGATCCTTTGGTCATTCTTTCTCCTATCTGTCCTTCTCAGAATAAAGTGGTGACTGTTGATGATGTAAAGGTCAAACTACAGGTCAGTGTGTAAATTAGTTCTTGTGAGAAATTGATGTGCATTCAGTATAGCAGCATGTTATCAGGATACTGGCTGATTTTCTCTTGGGCACTGGTATTGTAACTGCAAATAATAGTCAAGTGGAACCAGGCCAGTTTGTTTTTTGTTTCAGATTTGGGACACAGCGGGGCAGGAACGGTTCAGAAGTGTGACACATGCATATTACAGAGATGCACACGGTGAGATTAAAAGCATCAAAACTTTTGTCATAGACAAATATACTCTGTATCCAGGAAATGGACTTTAATTGAGAGATTTGTCACATTTTTTACAAAATGTACATTATTAGATTTATGTATGTTTTTATTGCTTCTATTCCCAAAGCTTTGCTCCTTTTGTATGACATAACCAGCAAATCATCCTTTGACAACATTAGGGTAAGTGTGGGATTTGTCTACAACTTGTAAATAATGAGAAAGTAGATGGTAAAAAGAAATGTAACTAAAGACAGCAGACAAAAGCATTTGTTTTAATTGCATTTATAAATATACCTATAAAGCCCTAATGAAAGCTCTAATACCTATTTATTAGGGCTGTCAGAAACTAATATTTCTTATATAATAGATATTGTCTTTGTCTTGGGATCTCTCTCATTGGCTGGAGCCTGGAGCATGCACTGGATGCACTGTATTGACAACCAGGAGTCAGACAATCCTATTGTAATAGAATTAGAATTAAATGTACCAAGAGTTGAAACAATCAGATAATAATCAGAAAACAGTATGGTAATGATGAAAGATTCCCAACCCATTCTGTCTGTGGGAGGAGTGATTTGAAAGCCCTGTAATGAAAGATGATTTTCAAAAATATTCAGCTTCTTTGGAATTCTAATAAATAAATCTATAAAGATGGGTTAATGTTTAGATAAATGTAAATCTTTCTTTTGGAAGGACTTCTTGAACTTATTTATTTGGTCAATTCTGAGAGTTAATAATGCACATATCTGTGTCACAGTTAACCATATGTGTGCATGTGTGTCTGTCTCTTTTGATCCAGGCATGGTTAACAGAGGTCCATGAGTATGCACAGAGTGATGTAGTCATCATGTTGCTGGGCAACAAGGTAAGAGGGAATTGTCTGGGAAGCTTAATATCTGAAAGAAGACTGTCTCTTATAGAGAAAGTCAGACAATAAAGGGGCAAGTCTGTGGTCCACTGTTATAATAGCATACAGATTCCCATTGTTGTAGTGCATGTCAGGTTTAAAAACATGACAAGTGTCCAAAATACTTCAGAACACCAGTCCTCAAATCTATGGCTGATATCACAGTGGCAACGTCAATCTTTTATGTGTAGATTTTGATATCATACAGCTGAAGGACACTTTGTGGTTTGACTGATCTGCAGGCTGCTTTGACAGGAGTGACGCCCTTCAAATGATTTTATTTGCTAATCTAACGTGTACCTAAAACATTAGTGAGAATGTAAAAGAGCTGGGCCTGAAATCTTTTAGTCCATGGAGAAAAAAGTTCTGTGTGCTGTTAGTCACAATGTTTCTTTTTACAAGATCTTTGTGACTTAGATGATTTTTGTGGTCCTTTTAGCAACTTCTTTTGCTAATAAGTTAAATGACCATTAGTTAGTTCATCAGGAGGTAATTTATTTTTTCTCTCCACCATCTTGTTATTGCCCTACCCTGTACTTCCCTACCCCCTCCATTTCACTGTCTCCTTCTGCACTTCTCTACCCCCTCTACTACACTTTCTCTTTCTGTACTTCCCTCTGTCTGCTCTCTGTTTCTACACTGTCATCCCTGTCACCTCTGACAGAGCCTGACTAGTGGTTTTCCTTCTATGTAGCTTATTGTTAGCTTTGATGTTAGCTGCATTGTTATATCTTCATTTGGATAAAAGCATCTGCCAAATGCATAAACATGAACAGAGAATCTTAGGTGCTACTATAACTTACTAGTGCTAGCTTTGTTATCTCAAGTGTTAATGGTCAGACAGACAGATAGCAAAGCAACAGCTAAATATTAACATTGTTCACTGAGCTTCTTGTTACAAATATTATGCCAAGATTAGCAGATACATTCTCTTTGCCAATTCCTGGTGTAACCACGATCTGTCTCTTGTAAATGATTGATGTGAGTGCTCAATTTAGCTGCTAAAGCCTGTCAGACATTAAGGGAGCAGCTAGCCATGTAGCAATGGTAAAAAGAGAATTGTTAACCTTTATCAAAATGCATCTTAATTTAAGTTTAGATTTTTTTAATTTAGTTTAGAAAAGGAATTAACTTTGAAAATCTTTTGAGAAATAGGTAGTTTTGTAACAAACCAAAGTGGAACCCATATTTCCCACTGCAAAAATGTAACAACCAATTGTAAATTGTTAATATCTTGGAGTGGACAACTTAGAGGCATCTTTCCCTTTTTATTTTACTCTTGTTCAAACTAGACTTTGACTACTCAGATGGAATGCATTTATTTCATTGGACCAAGTCAATACTTCAGTCCTAATCTAAAAATACAGTGTACTTCTTTCAGTCTGACATGAGCAGCGAACGAGCGATTAGGAGAGATGAAGGAGAACGACTGGCCAGAGTGAGTATTTCACTCGTTGTACAAACAGAATTGATGCTACTACTGATGTCTACTCTCTTCTTCACTGTTGTTTGTTCTGCTTCCAATCTTCAGGAATATTCAGTTCCTTTCATGGAGACAAGTGCCAAAACGGGAGTCAATGTAGAGCTGGCCTTCACAGCAGTAGCCAAGTATGATACCCTCTGCTCACAACAACCTTTTACAATTTTTTTTTTTGGGGGGGGGGGGGGTCAATAGTTGAAAAAAAACGCATGCTAAAGTGCCCTCTTGGTTGCCAAAATGTGTGCTAAACTGCCCTCAAGTGCCTTCTTGGGTGCCAAAACGTGTGCTCAAGTGCCCTTTACACTGGTGAGGACTCAATATATGTGCTCTTTTTTTTTTCTTTCTGCCCCTGCCCTTCAAAAAGGTGCATGCCACTAATATTCATCAGGGCTCTCAAGTTTTCAACGCAGGAAAGAGTGAGAGGCCCCTGGGCGGGCCAGTTGGACGGGTCACAGGATGGACTCTTTCATTAATAATATTATAATTAGTGTTGCTGTTATTAATAACTCCTCTGCTCAGACTCATGGGAGACGTGCTTGTTTCCTGCCGTTTCCATAGCAATAGCGGTGTGTCAGAGAAATTTATATTATTTTTTTTTCAGTATGAGAAATACAATGTGTGGTGGGAGTGCGTGACAAAAGACTGAAAAGCGTGACTGTCACGCTCAATGCATGAGACTTAAGAGCCCTGATATTAATTTATACAGTAGCTACATAAAACTGTTTGACTAAAACTATCAACTTATATTTTACTCATCCAGAAATAATCTGTAATTATCAAGCAAATTTATGACAGGTTCAATGCCTTTAGAGAGCTGTTCCATTATATCAACACAAATTTCCTACCTTTTTACCGCAATTAAAGTGTTTTTCTTCGATTTTACATAAAAATAATCTATTCATTGCATCAGTAACTTTTAAGTGTTCACCAAATAATACATCATTCTGTCAAAATTGTAATAAGCTCTCAGCTCTTTTCACCTGCTCTGAGATCAGTTTATACAACCTTTGGCAAAAATTGTTGGAATCATCACTTTTGGGTGATGCTGAATCAGCTATTTCATTTAGGGGGAAAAACGAAAATCAGATATGACATAAAACTATTTAATTTAGCAGTTACTATTCCGGCTTTGTAAAACATAACAGAAGTCTGCTGTAGTGGAGGAACAATATATGGAATCATCAACCAAACAAATAACTATTATTTTTTTGTTGAACCTTCTCTGGCTTTTATTGCACCTTAAATTTTTTGATGCATGTCGTGAAAAACAATATTTTTCATCAGTCAGGTTCCAACTTTCTTTTGTAGCAGTTGACAGATCAGCTTTGTGGTATGGAGCCTTCTCATAGACCTTTTTTGTTTTTGACTATCCACCAGAATTTTCAATCAAATCGAGATCCTGACAGTTTGCTGGTTATGTCACTGAATTGATTTGTGTTTTGAATAAAAGATTCATGGCTCTTTGCTCTGTGGAAAGATGCCTTATTATCCCAAAAAATGCCATCTCCCCTGGTCCTTCAGCCAACATCAACCCCATATCATCAATGATTGTGGAAATTTGCTTGTTTCCTTTAGGCAGTCATGTTTTTATATATATAATTGAACCTGAATCAAATAAAACTTCTGGCATCATCTCTATGTCCAATGCAAATTGGTGATTCATCACTGAATATCACAGTCATCCAATCACCCACAGTCCATAGTGGTTGTTACGAATAACATAAGCCAGTCTTTGCTGTTGTTGTTGTTTATTGCCTTGTGAAACACACGGTCAAGCCGGTTAAACTGTAAACAAATAAATTTACAATATTTGACATAGTATTTTATAACATTCCAATAAACACATCCTTAAACCATACATCTTAAATTTCACTGTAAACATATGAGCATATCACAGCCAAAATTGAGTCTTCTTCAACCCACATTTTACAATATTATAAGTCACACATAATTTACTCTGAACACATCATAGTACAATCTGTTTGGTGCAATAAACAAGTGCTAGCATATAGCTAACGAGCCGCCAATGTACAGACCTCGTGGAAACTGCTGGTATATTTCAGTAGCTTAATGCTTGTCTGCCAAACAACCTATGTATGAAAATCATATTTCCCGAATGTTTACAATGTTCAAAAGGAACTTACCACGTTGGGCAATATCTCAGAAGGTACATTAACATATTCCTTCGTTTTATGTAGCTGGTATGCTTCCTTTAATGACGGCGAACAAGTTCCCGTTTCTTCTCGTTTTATTTTCCTAACAAAATCACTTCCGGTTTTCGTCAAAACCCAAATCGACGTCATATAAACAAAATATATAGACCCTCCCTGAAGAAGTGGAAAGAGTGAACGCAACATCCCGGCCCCGATGACCTCACTGAATGGTCATCCAAGTAAATTAGTGAACGACTAGCTAGACAAAGTAACAAACTGTAATGACTAGTAATAATAACCTTGGTATACTACACCAGCAGACCTTGAAACCCCACCTCGTTACTTACAGAAATAAACAATGCTGAGCGTACTTATGATAATGACTAACAGTTTGTAGTAATCTCGAACATGAAGTCAGCTTAAAGTCATTGTAACAGCTACGCGAAGAACACAAGCTGAAAGTATGTTAGTCTACTCGTCCATATTTCCTTCCAGCAAGCATATCTTGTGTATGGGGCGGGTATAAGTACCTGCATGTGTCTTTACTTGTACTGAACGTACCAATCCATCAGTTCCAACATTGACATCAGTGACCAAACCAAGGGGCCATTGACTGCGAGGCGTGGATTCATTCAGGACTAGTACAAGATCACCAACCTGATAGTTTCTGGAATGGTGAAACCACCTCTGCCTTTGCTGCAGTGTAGGCAAATACTCCTTCACCCAGCGAGTCCAAAAAATGTCCACCATATACTGGACTTGACGCCAGCGTCGACGATACAGATCCTGTTTCACAAAGCGGCCAGGAGGTGGAGGGCACTCAGGTCTCAACAGAAGCAAATCGTTAGGGAGTCAAAGGCTGATCATCTCTTGGGTCCTCGGACAGAAAAGAGTTGTCAATCCTTCATCATCTAAAGTCTGTTGTCTTGCAAGACTCATGAGAATTGAGCGCACCGTACGGATTTGCCTCTCCCATACACCTCCCATGTGTGAGGCTGCAGGGGGATTAAAATTCCATTGCGTTTCTCGTTGGAGCAGATGTTCTGCGATACTTTGCTGGTTCCATTCATTTAGAGCCTTCTGCAATTCATGACGAGCACCGACAAAGTTTGTCCCATTATCCGAGCGGATTAATTGCGGTGTCCCACGACGAGCCATGAATCGCTAAAGAGCATTTATGAATGATTCTGAGTCCAAACTGTGTGCTACCTCCAAGTGAATGGCTCTGGTTGTTAGGCAAGTGAATAAGCAGCCATATCTCTTCACTTCACTGCGTCCTCTTTTGATGCTAATGGGACCAAAATAATCTACTCCAACGCTGGTGAAAGGTGGTTGACTCGGAGTCACACGATCAACGGGTAGGTTGGCCATGTACTGCGTATTGATTGGAGCTCTTTGTCTTTTGCAAGGTACACACTGTGCCAGGACTCGTTTCACTGCGACACGACCACCGACTATCCAAAAGGATTGCCTAATCTCAGCAAGTACCCTTTCAGTTCCAGAATGACCCGTGAGTTTGTGGAAGTGCCATATGATAAGTTTGCTGATCTGATGCTCTTGTGGCAAAATCACTGGTTGTTTCGCTGCTTCGGATATCGGAGCATTGGTGAGCCTGCCTCCCACACGGAGTAGTCCATCACTGAAACATACTGGGGCTAACTTTCTCAAGCCTTCATCTTTCAGCAGACGAGTGAACTGGGAGCGTTGAACGTAGTCAATAATGGCAATCTCCGCCAGCTTCATGTCATTCAGTGTTATAGGTGCACATAGTCTGTGTTCTTCAGAAGAATATCCTTTGCTCGTAGGATCAGAACAATAGCTCGTTTGAGTTTGTACCAGGAGGAATACTTCTGGATAAAACAATCAATTGCTGATTGGGTAGTGACTATGGAAGAGACTGCGTATGTCTGACTCGACTTTTTTACTTCTGCTTCCGGCGGTAAGCTTCCAAGCTCTGGCTGGCGAGGCCAAAACTCTTCCTCCTTCCAAAGGAAAGCAGGGCCTTTAAGCCAGCGCTCACTGCTTGCAAGCTCTTCAGCAGACAATCCCCTAGAAACATCATCTGCAGGGTTCAATTCTGACCACACATGCTTCCATTGCGAGACTGTTGAGATTTCACGGATCTGCGAAATTCTGTTTGCAACAAATGTTTGGTACCTTTTATCTTCATTTCTTATATAATGCAGCACAATAGTGCTATCAGTCCAAAAGACAGAATCCAAGAGGGATAAGCTCAAAGCTTTCACGGATTTTCTGATCGATCTGTACCGCTACTACTGCGGCTGCCAGTTCTAGTCTTGGAATGGTGCTTGGTTTGACAGGAGCCAGCCTGTTCCTCGAGAGGATGATGTTACAGTAGATGTCATTGTTGCTAACGAGCCTGAGATAGCAAACAGCACCATATCCCAACTCGGAAGCATCACTGAAGTGATGGAGTTGCATGGTGACTGAGGGGTCAGTGTAGCTCTTAGGCCTGAGACATCGAGGCACTCGCAGCCGGCAGAGTTTTGGCAGGTCATCCAACCACCGGCCCCATTGCTCGCCAATCTCACTTAAAATGGTTTTATCCCAGCCTAGCTTCATGCGACATAGTGCCTGAAACAGTGCCTTACCCCTTAAAATGAATGGGCCAACTAATCCCAAGGGGTCATAGATTGAGCTTATTGTGCTTAGCATGCCTCTTTTGTGTTGGGCTTGTCTTTGACCTTGACGATGAAGATGATGCAGTCGCTTGTTATGTCCCATAACACCCCCAGAGCCCTCTCTAACGACGGATCTTGATCCAGATCCAAAGATGGTGCTCTATTTGCATGCTCCTCCTCTGGAATAGACTCCAGGACCTCAGTAGCATTGCTGGTCCATTTGGTCAACCGGAACCCTCCTCGATTCAGCAGGTCGGTCAGCTGCGCTGCCAAACGGATGGCTTTCTGAGGTGAATCAGAGGATTTCAGGCAGTCATCCACAGAGAAGTTTCGTTCAACAGTAGAGACAGTGTCTGCATCATACAGATGTGCATGGTCTGATGCGCACTTCCTTAATGCAAAACTTGCTGCACTTGGAGACCACACTCCTCCAAAGAGGTGGGACGTCATGCGGTAAGTAACTACCTCATTATTAGGATCATGGTCCTTCCACCACAGGAAACGCAGGACATCTCTGTGGTCTGTAGTGACACATATCTGATCAAACATACCTTCAATGTCTGCCATTATAGCAACGGGCCCTTGTCGGAAGCGAATCAACACAGTTATTAGTTTGTTTGTCAGATCAGGTCCCTGGTGGACGACGTCATTAAGAGACACGCCGTCATACTTAGCTGCGCAGTCAAAGAAAACACGTACCTTTCCAGGCTTGCATGGATGAATCATTGGGTGATGTGGGAGGTACCAGATCTTGCCATCTCTGCGGTCAGATGACGAAGCTGAGACCTCTTCTGCATTTAACTTTGTCAATGGTCGACTTCATCGCCTCCACATATTTCTCTTTCAGGTCTGCGTTCTTCCTTAGTCTGCATTCAATTCAATTCAATTCAATTTTATTTATATAGCGCCAGATTACAACAATTGTCATCTCAAGGCACTTAAGTAATATAGTCTAATTCAAGCCAATTGGAATTCAATTCATTGTAATCATAATCCAATTAATTCATATAGAGCCAATTCAACAAATTAATATCCTAGCTAAGGAAACCAACAGATTGCACCGAAACTGGTCTTCAGTCCAATCTCCCGTCCTGAGTGTGCCTGTGGCGACTGTGGAAAGGAACGACTCCCTTTTAACAGGAAGAAACCTCTGGCAGAACCAGACTCAGGAAGGGTGGCCATCCGCCTCGACCAGCTGGGGTTTGAGAAGACAGAAAAGAGGGAAAAGAGTGGGGAAAAACACCATAACGCCATTCAAAGGATATCTGTTGGAACAGGGAAACATACGTTAATAACCACAATAATGTCACATGTACATAAAATCAATTGTGAAATTAAACAGGGGGGAAAAAGAGAGCAAAGTGAGGAAAGGTGTGACAGATGAGGTCCCCCAGCAGTCTAAGCCTATAGCAGCTTAACTATGGGATGTTTCAGGATTACCTGAGCCATCCCTAACTATAAGCTTTATCGAAAAGGAAAGTTTTAAGCCTAATCTTAAAAGTGGAAAGGTGTCTGCTTCCCGGACATTTACTGGCAGCTTATTCCACAAGAGAGAGGCCTGATAACTGAAGGCTCTGCCTCCCATTCTACTTTTAGAAACTCTGGGAACAACAAGTAAACCTGCAGTTTGGGAGCGAAGTGCTCTGTTAGGAAAATATCTTACAATTAGATCTTTAAGATATGATGGAGCTCGGTCATTAAGAACTTTATATGTGAGAAGAAGAATCTTAAATTCTATTCTGAATTTAACAGGGAGCCAATGAAGAGAAGCTAAAACTGGAGAAACATGATCTCTCCCGTTAGTTCTCATCAGAACTCTGGCTGCAGCATTTTGGATCAGCTGGAGGCTTTTCAGAGAATATGTGGGACAGCCCAATAATAAGGAATTACAGTAGTCCAATCTTGAAGTAACAAATGCATGAACTAGTTTCTCTGCATCACCCTGAGACAGGATGTTCCTGATTTTAGCAATATTACGAAGGTGAAAGAAGGCAGTCCTAGAAACCAGTTTTATATGTGCGTCAAATGATAAATTCTGGTCAAAAATAACTCCAAGGTTCCTCACTGTAGAACTAGAAGCCAAGGAAATACCATCTAGAGTAACTATATAACTAGACCATTTCTCCCTGAAGTGCTCAGGTCCAAAGAGAACAACTTCAGTTTTGTCTGAATTTAAAAGCAGTCTGTCTTTAAGACAGGCTTGTAGTCTGACCAACCTGTTGGTTTCATCTGGTTTCATAGATAAGTACAGCTGAGTATCATCAGCATAACAATGGAAGTTTATGCCATGCTGTCTGATAATGTTACCTAATGGAAGCATGTATAAAGTAAAAAGAATTGGTCCAAGCATAGAACCCTGAGGAACTCCATGACATACTCCAATGTGTGAGGAAGATTCTTCATTTACAAGAACAACCTGGAATGTATGAGATAAATATGACTTAAACCAGCCTAATGCAGTTCCTTTAATCCCAATAACATGTTCAAGTCTCTGTAACAGAATGCTGTGATCGATCGTATCAAATGCAGCACTGAGATCCAACAGGACAAGCACAGAAACAAGTCCGCTATCAGAAGCTAACAGGAGATCATTGGTAACTTTCACCAGTGCTGTTTCTGTGCTATGATGCACTCTGAATCCTGACTGAAACTCTTCAAGCAGATTATTTCTATGTAAATGATCACAAAGTTGAACTGCAACTATTTTTTCAAGAACTTTAGACAAAAAAGGGAGATTGGATATAGGTCGATAATTAGCCAACACTTCTGAATCAAGAGTAGGTTTTTTAAGTAAAGGTTTAATTACAGCAACCTTAAAAGTCTGAGGTACATATCCTATCAACAAAGACCGATTGATCAAATCCAATATGGAAGTGTCAATTAAGGGGAAAACCTCCTTGAACAGTCTGGGTGGGATTGGGTCTAACATACAAGTTGATGGTTTAGAAGAGACTATTGCTGTTGTTAGCTCAAAGATCAACTGGACAGAAGCTGTCAATTCAGGTTCGAAAGATACTTCTAAAGCTGCTCTACTTGATGATACATCAGTGATAATAATGGGAAGGATTCCATTAATCTTCTCTCTGATAGAAACAATTTCATTGATGAAGAATCTCATGAAATCATCACTGCTGAGAGTTAAAGGAATACATGGCTCAACAGAGCTCGGACTCTTTGTCAGCCTGGCAACAGTGCTGAAAAGAAACCTGGGATTACTCTTATTCTCTTCTATCAATAATGAATAATAAGCAGTTCTAGCTTTACGAAGTGCTTTCTTATACGTTATTAAACTATCTTTCCAGACTAATTGAGACTCTTCTAAATTTGAGGAACACCACTGTCTCTCCAGCTTTCTTGCAGTCTGCTTTAACGCACGCAGCTGTGAATTATACCAAGGAGCCAACCTCTTCTGACTGATTACCTTCCTTTTCAGAGGGGCAACATTGTCCAGTGTTGTACGCATTGAAGCTATAGTGCTGTCAACAAGAGAGTCAAGTTCTACTGGAGTAAAATTTAGGTAGCCGTCCTCTGTCATATCAGCACATGGCAGTGAAGAAAAGGATGATGAAATCAACTCTTTAAATCTGGTTACAGCATTCTCTGACAGACACCTTCTATATGTAGAATTCTTCTCAGAAACCTTGTAGTCAAGTAATGTAAATTCAAAAGTTATTAAAAAATGGTCAGACAAGACAGGGTTATGAGGGAACACTGTTAACTGTTCACTCTCAATGCCATAAGTCAGCACAAGGTCAAGGGTGTGATTAAGGCAGTGAGTAGGTCTGTGAACACTTTGAGAAAATCCAATGGAGTCTAATATAGAATTAAAGTTAATATTTAGGCTGTCATTTTCAACATCTACATGAATATTAAAGTCACCCACTACAATGACTTTATCTGTACTCAGCACTAACTGGGATAAAAACTCTGAGAATTCAGACAGAAACTCAGAATAAGGGCCAGGTGGACGATACACAACAACAAACACAAGAGGTTTTTGTGATTTCCACTTTGGGTGGGAAAAACTGAGAATCAGAGATTCAAAAGAGCTAAAACTAATTTTGGGTCTAGGTCTGATTAGTAACCCTGATCTGAAGATAGCTGCCACTCCTCCTCCTCTACCTGTGGTTCGAGGAACGTGAAAATTTAAATAATCAGAGGGAGTTGATTCATTAATGCTAACATGATCCTCCTGCTGCAGCCAGGTTTCTGTAAAACAAAATATATCAATATGATGATCACAAATCAAATCATTCACTAAAAGAGACTTCGAAGGGAGAGATCTAATATTCAGCAAACCACATTTAATAGTTTGATGTTTTTGTTCAGTTAAAATTTTTGTTTTAAATTTTTTTTGCACAAGAGGATTTGCTCCTTTTGTGTTTTTTGATTGAGGGGGGGGCAGCATCAGGTGGGAAGCCGCAGAGAAGTGTGTAAGACTACAACTCTGCATCCTGGTCTCAACCCTGGGATGTCATGTTTTTGGATGACTAATAAATTCGTCCATATTTCTAGAAATGAGAGCCGCTCCTTCCAAAGTGGGATGGATGCCGTCTCTCCTCATCAGACCAGGTTTTCTCCAGAAAGATTGCCAATTATCTATGTAGCCCACGTTGTTTGCTGGACACCATCTAGACAACCAGCGATTGAATGAGGACATGCGGCTAAACATGTCATCACTGGTTAGATTTGGCAGGGGTCCAGAGAAAACTACGGAGTCCGACATTGTTTTGGCAAAATTACACACCGATGCAACATTAATTTTAGTGACCTCCGATTGGCGTAACCGGGTGTCATTACCGCCGACGTGAATAACTATTTTACCGTATTTACGCTTATCCTTAGCCAGCAGTTTTAAATAGGATTCTATGTCGCCCGCTCTGGCCCCTGGAATGCATTTGACTATGGTCGCTGGTGTCGCTAATGCCACGTTTCTGACTATAGAGCTGCCAATTACCAGGGTTTTGTCCTCAGCGGGTGTGTCGCTGAGTGGAGAAAATCTATTAGAAACGTGGACAGGTTGATGGTGAACCACGGGCTTGACTTTAGGACTATGACTCCTCTTCCTGACAGTCACCCAGCCACTCTTAAGTCCCGGCTGCTCGGGATCTGCTCGGGGACGACTAACAGAGCTAGCTACGCTAGGTGGCTCCGCACTGACTAAAGGGGCCTGGCTCGCTATCGGGTGGTTTTCAACAGTGCAGAGCCGAGCTTCCAATTCAGATAACCTTGCCTCCAAAACTACAAAAAGACTACATTTGTTACATGTACCATTACCACTAAAGGAGGCAGAGGAGTAACTAAACATCTGACACACGGAGCAGGTGAAAGCAGGAGATAGAGGAAGAGAACTGGTAGCCATGCTAAGCTAGTACATTCCAGTAGTCGTAGTCTGTGTGTTGCTAAGTTGATATTGTTTGGTAATTTCACTGTTTCTTTCTTAAAATTTATCTCTAAACTATAGTGTGAGCCTTCTTTGGAGTATGAATTTTCCCCACGGTTTAATTACTTTGTGGTCATTGATTGATAGATTGTTCTCGTGTGTGGGATCATCAAGTTTCCAAAACCTTTCTACCTGAGTTTGCAGGCTCTGATCAGACTTGAGGAAGTAGGCCTTGGCATTTCTTCCTTCCTTGTGATTAATTGGTCCATTTATGGCCCATCCAAGCACTGTTCTGGTAGCATATGGGTCATTATCTCCTCCTACACGATATTCTTCAGCTCTGAGAAGACGTGGTGCATCTTGTCCAATGACAAGGTGCACATCGTTGGAGTTGACGCTGGGAATCGGGATGTCTGCTAAGTGATCCCATCTGGCCGTCTCATCAGGTGTGGCTAGACAACTAAGTCCTATGTTTAACTTATTTAGTGTTCTCACACCATTAAGCGTGTACATGCTGCCATCGTGCAGAGAGTCTATCTCCAGGTCTACACTTCGAGTAAATATTCCTTCTCGGCTGCCTCCTACAGTGTCAAGGTCTAACCTTGCAGGCTTGCCTTTGACCTTGAGTTTCTTGGTGAGTTCTTCTGACACTAAACTAGTGTTGGCTCCTGGATCGAGTAAGGCATATGTGACAGAACTGATGCTGCTAGCCTTGCCTATAACCACCACAGGAACAATAGGTATGCAAACTTTACCATTTCCAGCTCCAGCAAATCCACAAGTGACAGTAGGTGATCTGGTAGGTTGTGTTTGTTGGGTAGTTTTACTGTCATCGGTGGCGTCCTGGCTTGCTGTAGTATTCTGTTTGCTAGTGTGGTTAGGATGCAACCATTTGTTGTTTCTGTCCACAGCCAGGCACATTACATACCCAATTACGTGTGCAGACCTCGACGTTGTGCCCCATCATGAAACAGTGGCACAGGTTTTTCTCCTGAACGAACACAAGACGCTCTGGCACAGTCAGTGATCGGAAGGCTGGGCACTGGTTCAAGAAGTGGCGTTCTGAGCATTTCAGACACTTTAGATTAGCTAGCTGCTTGGTACGTGTAGACTTGTGCTCCTGAACTGCAGCTGCCTTAACACTTGTGGGGTAGTTTTGACAAGGTTTTTTGAACGCCTTTGTAGGCGATGTAAAGTTGCTTGGCTTCTCCTGTTTCTTATAGCTAACTAACCCACCAAAGACTGGATCAGACCTCTTTTCTGCCTCCGTCTCTACGAAACTGACAACATCATCAAGTTTTGGTAGACGTTCTTCTTTAGTGATTTCATAGTTCTTATTTAACCACTTGGCCCTGAGGTCTGATGGTAGCTTGCCAATGATCTCGACCAATGTTCCTCACACTTCATGGCAGCAAGTGTATCCTCTCAGTTGGTCTGCGAAGTCTCTGAGTTGCACATTGTCTCTTATCTCCTTAAAGTTCAAAACCTTTCCAACCCAAGCTTGTGAGATGGAATGAGGATTTCCGAATCTTGTTCTTAGCCACTCAAGTGCTTCCTTAAATCCTGCACTAGGATTGGGGTTGTATAAGCAGTGACTTATGGCATCTCGAGCCTTTCCTTCAGTGTACTGGTGTAGACGAGTTAATTTCTCTTCTGCAGCAACTGATTCCTTGTCCACCATTGTGGTGAAAAGCCTCATGAACTTCCAATACTGGAGGGGGTCACCATTAAACTTGACCATATCTGTTGGTGGGAGCCTAAGAGAGTCCACTTGGACTTGATACTGCTGCCTTGAAAACTCTAGCAGTTGTGATATTGAATCCCCAGATATTGGTGACAGTGACGGTTGTGTCATTGCCGGGATCCTGCCAGCTCTCGGTGTAGAATAGAAGTCTGCAGTTAGGGCTTGCTTCTTTTGTTCATTGTGTAGCATCTGTGCATCTAGTTCGGCCTTGTGATGCATTCGCTGGAGTTCCAGTTCAAACTCCTCTTTGTTGCGTCGAAGCAGCAGTTAGAAGTCTTCCTGTTCCTTCTTTCGCAGAGCTTGTAGCATTTCGAGCTCTACTGACGCAGAATTTTCATCATTTGGGTCAGCTTGAAGTTCACTGACTAAATCATGTTGGTTTGTGACGTCCAACTTGTCATCACCATCTGGATGATCATCAACTCCATGTTCCACTTCATGCAGCCAGGCTAGAGCCTCGTGACACACATCATGAACGCTCATCAAGATAAGCTTCTCATAGGCATCAGACTCTTCTTCGTCAATGTCATCAGTAAGTCTATCATGATAACATCTGTGTGCCTCTTGAAGCTGTATGAGGGCTAGGTCGAGGCTTTCCAATGCTGTTTTCAACTCTTCAGGCTTGTTTTCTCTTATTTTTACATTCACGGCCGCTATCATCTTGGTTACGGCTGCTTTAGCTTGTCCTCGCCTCCTTTTCAGTGTTATAAGGTCCTTTTCTCCTGCTGAATCTTTGGCTTCAGACATGATTGCCATTCGTGTTTAACTTTTATTGCCTTGTGAAACACACGGTCAAGCCGGTTAAACTGTAAGCAAATAAATTTACAATATTTGACATAGTATTTTATAACATTCCAATAAACATCCTTAAACCATACATCTTAAATTTCACTGTAAACATATGAGCATATCACAGCCAAAATTGAGTCTTCTTCAACCCACATTTTACAATATTATAAGTCACACATAATTTACTCTGAACACATCATAGTACAATCTGTTTGGTGCAATAAACAAGTGCTAGCATATAGCTAACGAGCCGCCAATGTACAGACCTCGTGGAAACTGCTGGTATATTTCAGTAGCTTAATGCTTGTCTGCCAAACAACCTATGTATGAAAATCATATTTCCCGAATGTTTACAATGTTCAAAAGGAACTTACCACGTTGGGCAATATCTCAGAAGGTACATTAACATATTCCTTCGTTTTATGTAGCTGGTATGCTTCCTTTAATGACGGCGAACAAGTTCCCGTTTCTTCTCGTTTTATTTTCCTAACAAAATCACTTCCGGTTTTCGTCAAAACCCAAATCGACATCATATAAACAAAATATATAGACCCTCCCTGAAGGAGTGGAAAGAGTGAACGCAACAGTGGTTTATATTTGTCTCCTTTGGATGAATATCCCACTTCCTTCAGATGGCTGTTAACACTCCTATTTACACTCATTTGACGTCTTCCTTAGACCTGTATGTCTCCCTTTTACAATCTATCCATTTTGTTCGTACTTGCTCCAAATTTTAGATACTGCTGACTGGGAACAACTAAACAACTTTTGCCACAATAGTTATAAACAACCTTCTGGTTGGGGGGCCTGATAACTGAAGAGGGGCCTGATAACTGAAGACTCTGCCTCCCATTCTACTTTTAGAAATTCTGGGAACAACAAGTAAACCTGCAGTTTGGGAGCGAAGTGCTCTGTTAGGAAAATATCTTACAATGAGATCTTTAAAATATGATGGAGCTTGGTCATTAAGAGCTTTATATGTGAGGAGGAGAATCTTAAATTCTATTCTGAATTTAACAGGGAGCCAATGAAGAGAAGCTAAAACTGGAGAAACATGATCTCTCCTGTTAGTTCTCATCAGAACTCTGGCTGCAGCATTTTGGATCAGCTGGAGGCTTTTCAGAGAATATGTGGGACAGCCCAATAATAAGGAATTACAGTAGTCCAATCTTGAAGTAACAAATGCATGAACTAGTTTCTCTGCATCACCCTGAGACAGGATGTTCCTGATTTTAGCAATATTACGAAAGTGAAAGAAGGCAGTCCTAGAAACCAGTTTTATATGTGCGTCAAATGATAAATTCTGGTCAAAAATAACTCCAAGGTTCATTGTTCTCTTCTAAGATCTCAGCTGTCTGATTGTTTTCTTCAGGGAACTGAAGCACCGGGCCGTGCAGCACCCCAATGCACCCAAGTTCCAGATCCATGAATATATTGAGGCACAGAAGGAGAAGACGGGCTGCTGCAGCTACTTTTAAATCTCATGTCTGAACACCTCCTCCTAAAACATCAGGTGAACAGACTGTCTGAAACACACTGAGAGCTACTGAGTGGGAGGAACTCACTGCTGCCCCCAAAATATTGTGCTGCCAATAGTTCAAGATGAAAAGCCAAAAGTGCATCCATCAGTGGAGTCAGAGGAGAATGAAACAAGTCATTAACGCACACAACCCTCAGTTTTCTTTGCCAAGAACAGAATCTTCAAACCCGTAAGACATTATGATAGGCAACTGGTGATTTCTCTTATAACTTTTCATTTGAACAAATGATCATTTTTGAAAATCTATGTCAGAATATAGTGTTATGCTTTTTATTTCCAGGAGAAGAAAAACAAGAAGTACTAGATTCAAGTTTTTGTATTAGGAATGTGGACATGAGCAAACAGCTAAACCTGAACAAAGGTCAAATATATGCCTGCCAAACGCTCTGAAGCTCACTTATTAACACCAATGTTTAACACGCACATAATTCCAAACAAAAAAGTCAAACAAAATTATAACATGACTTTAAGTCTACAGCCACACTAGTCGCTTTGGAAGGATGGGAAATTTTAACACCAACATGATAACATGATCACAGTGACACTGCAAACATATGGATGAATGTAGGTTACTGTAGGAACTGGATCACAGAGTCAGAGATGTCCCTGTCAGTGAAATGAAAATTGCTCAACTCATGCATGTTCCAAAAAAAATGTTTAATAGCTTCCAGATTTGCTCTGGAACTCTACACATGTGCTGCAGTAGGGTTTCTGCCACTGGACCTTCTCACACAAAGACTTTATATAGAATACCATAACACAAATGAAGCTCACTTTTTTGGGCTTTTTGCAAAATTTTACAAGTCTCGAACCTCAGTGCATTAGGAATTCATAATAGAGCTGTTTTACAGAAGTCTCCTTTATAATGGTGGTCTATGTGGACAATGCTTTTTGTAATGTTTTTTTCAAATGTACTATTTTTGCAAATCTTTTATTGTTCCTATGTGTATAAAAATGCAAAAGGAAAAAGCAAAGAACGAACACAAACCAGGTTGTTTCTGTGACACTAAAGATTTTTTTAGTTGAATAAAACACACAAAAATCACATGTCCAGGCAATTAAACATTCAAATTTCTTATTTAAAAAAATCTTTATGTAGTGTGTACTTTATGTACACATGTCAGTCTTTTCAGTCTCACTATTAGAAAATAACTGAACTTACATCATGCTCAAAACATTACACTTTTCTTTTATATGCAGACATGAAAAAAGGTGCTCCCGGTTTTATGGATCACAGCATTATAGGAAATCATGTTGTCTGTAGCAGGTCTTAAAATGAGGTCAATACAACTTCAGGTGAAGAGCAACATACGACATATTAAGCTGTGCCATAAAATTTTTTTTAAAAACATGCAGAAACAGTTATTGAAACGTCCATCCTAACAATTTCCATCGGAATTAAGTGATGGACTTGATTAAGGTGCAAGTGTGAGCATCTCTAAAAGCAGATGTTTACAGTTTGCTGGTCTGGATATCTACACAAGGCAAAGGCAGGGGTTATATGGGCATTTCCAAACAATTTGGAGTCCATCATTCTTCAGAAAAAAATATAACTCATAAATGGAAAACGTTCAAGAGCTACATCTCAGACTCTCCAGGCCTCAGTTAGCATGTTAAACATTAAAGTTTATGACAGCACATCTAGAAAAAAACTTGTTGCAAAATGCAGGAGAAATGCTCTTCTCTTTTAAAATAACATGGCAGCACAGCTTAGGTTTGCAAAGTTACACCTGAAAACACAAGACCTCTGGAGCGATGTCCTTTGAACAGATGAGACCAAAGTGGAGATATTTGATCAAAACTCACTGCGCCAAATTTGGCAAAAAGCAAACACAGCATATCAGCCCAAACACATCAAACCAACTGTAAAGCACAGTGGTGGAGGGCTGATAATTGTTTTTCAGCCATTTTACCTGGGTACTTTGCAGTCATTGGGTACATAGCATAGATATAGCACAGATAGATATAGCATTCTCAAGTCAAATGTGAGGCCATCTATCTGACAACATAATTTTGGTTGAAATTGAATCATTCAACAGGACAATTATCCCAAACACAGCAGCAAATCTACAACAGAATGTCTGAAAAAGAAAAGAATCAAGGTGTTTCAAGTGTCCAGTCAAAATCCAGACCTCAACCTGACTGAAATGCTGTGGTGGAAACTTTTTTAAAGAAGCGTGGGGCCTAAAATCTCTCCACAACTATGTGCAAGACTGATAACATCATACAGAAAATGATAACTTCACAATATTGCTGCTAAAAGTGGGTTCCACAAGCTGATGAATCATGGGAATTTTGGTTTAGTCTCTATATTATAAATAATGACAATATAAAATGGCACGTGTTGCGGTTCCTCTCAGGTTGTATTTACGTCATTTTAAGACCTGGTAAGGACCACTTTATTTTCTTATTATGTCCTTATGCATAAAACCTCAGAACTGAAAGTGGGTGTACTTTCATTTTTGTGACTGATATCAATGCCTTTCTGTATCGGCTGCTTGCCTTACATACACATCAGACTGGAAGAGGTCTATATATTTTTTATTGTAATTTATCACCAAATCATCGCTAACTGAAGAACTAAGATGTTACATAGACAAGACATTTGCCAAAAAACCCAGAAGGTTAAAGGAGTTTGGATCTGCATTGAAAAATCAGGGCTGCTGCAAACTTATGTGTCGTGGAACAGATCCAGACAAAGACTGTGTTGTGGATACAATTAGTCAATGAACAAAAGTGCTGTCTGTTTGTGACTTGAACTGCTTCATTCTTGGCATGCTGTTCTTGATAAGTGACACTAAGCTGCTGCTGAAAGCTAACTGACTTAAGAAATGCTCCGGTCTGCAACTGGCGAAGTAAGACAACTATGCTTCTGTTGTGGACATGCATAGGAATGCAGCCGTAAAAAAAAGTGTCTTTAAAAATGATTGCTACTAAATACAAGTACAGTCACTTGACAACAATCTATGATTTGATCTCTTACTGTCAGTTATTTAGGGAACATTTGTGTACATACTGTGTTTGGCACCTGATTTGGAGCATGATAACATGCTCACTACGATTCAAAATATGTCATTTGCATTGATGGCCTGATTCTGAAATCACAGTATAGCTCAGCTGCATGTAAGCTAAACTGCACGTACCTTATCTGTGTGCAAGTCCCTTCAGAGTGTACATGCTATATTTGCATCAAGAAAAATACAAAAATCTAGTAACATTTTAACTCAATGCTCAGGGTTAAATTTTGTTTTAAGAATCAGTGATCTGTCATATAACTCCACATCAACACATTAAAGCTACATTCATTTTCTTTCTTCCTTTGGTTCGTTTTGTTTTGTTTTGTTTTCACCATCTTTGGGGTCACTTATCTTAACAGAGATATGCAGCCAGGTTTTATGCAATGTTCACCAGCTATTTTATAACTTTGAATCTATTCTATTGGAGGTGGACAGAGCACACACTGTGGTTTCAGCGTAAGGTTTCTGTCAAAAAATGCATTTCAGCAACACAGTAAGTCTGTAAAGCAGAAAGCCAAAACAATGAGCTGAAAGATGCTAAAACCTTTCACTGAGATCAGGTGATCTGCAGAGTTGGCTGGAACAGCTTCGATCTTTGGATTTTATATGTTCATTTACCTAACGATAACATCAAAGTATTGATTAATGCAACTTTAAATAAATTGTTTTGTTAACACAGCAGCTTTGTGATACTGTATCACAAGCAAGTTTATGCTTTTTTTCTTTCCTGTATTACAATGATATGCAAACACTCTTTGGCAATTATTTCGTATTGGTTTGTGCTTGTGCGAATGCTCTGGCCCAATGTGGACAATTCAGGTCTGATGTGGTTTATCATTCATGTGATTCAGATTGTGGCCAGTAGACTCTGCGTATACTGAGTAGGATTTTATTGTTTTTGACCATGATGCCAAAAGTTGTGTTTGATGTGATGTATGCTGCAAAAAAAATTAAATGATTTTCAACCAATCTGCAGTTTTTGGTGTGTGACAAAAAAGTGAAGAAGACAGAAGATGATGGTGCGTTGTAACCAGTCAGATTTCCTCTAAACAACCGATCGCACAGTTGAACCGAGCAGAGAGACAGTTTGGATAAGATGTTTAAAATGTGGCAAGTTTAATCCATTTTTGTGATTAATCAACCCAGCTTAATAGACAGGGGCAACATCAAATATAGGGTTAACAAGCACAGTTGGAAAAGTCTATATAGATAAAAGTGATCTATATAGATCACTTTTATCTAGTCACAAAACTTCCTGTTGGCAAACTGAGCCTTCAAGATAAAAGCACCAGACATCTGTTTAGACTTCAATGTCATGCAATTCATTTAAACTCAGGAGTGATCAGCCATCCATTTCCTATAACCGCTTAATCCTATTTAGGGTCATGGGGAGGTGGGGGTGGAGCCTATCCCAGCTGTCGTTGGACTAGAGGCTAGGTACACTCTGGGCAGGTCGCCAGTCCATCACAGGGTCACATAGACAAAAACAAGACACAACCATGCACACGCCCTCCTAGGGACAACCTAACATGCACGTTTTTGTATGGTGGGAGGGAGTCAGAGTACCTGGAGAGAACCCACGCGTACACAGGGAAAACATTCAAACTCCATGTAGAAAGGCCCCAGCCGTCACCTCTTACCACCACACCACTGTGCAGCCCTCAGGAGTGATCAGCCTTCTCAAAATATTATTGTTTCAACAGACAAAGCACAACTTTTCAACACACTTAAATTCCTTAAATTTACCTCGTTACCTCATCAGGAAGCATAATGTGCTGGTTAAATGGAAGATATCTGTTGGTAGACTGGGACATTTCCTGAAACATTTGGAAACTCTTATGTGTCTTGTTCCGTTTTCATCTGTACACTTGTTGAGCTGATCACAGTGCTCAGATATCATATAAACTACAGGTGGTTGGGTAGTAAATTAAAAGCTGGAAACTGTAGTGCCTTTTTATTTGACTGAGAAATATTCAGACTTTAAATTGTGGTAATTACTGGCACAAAAGTTACTGAACATAATATCCATATGGTTAATATTTACTGGCATTGTAAATCTAACTTGTTGCTATAAATACGCTAGTTTTCATGCATCAGAGTTTTATTACGCTCAGGTGTATCCCTCAGGCTGAGTGGGATAAAATAGAATAAATCATTAATGTAATTGTTTTTTTTAAACTCGAAAGACCTTTTAGCAGCTCTAAGATTGACATAAATATACATAATTGTTGGGCTGTGAACATTGTTGGGCCACTGCATCTGAACACTTCCTAGTGTTCCATGTTTACTGGGTAGCAGATATTTTATCAAATACTGAGCCAGAGATTCTTTTTCTAATTGTTCACGTTGAATTTAATGTCATTAATATGTTTTTAAAAAGTTAGGACAAGGTCAGTAATTATGATTAACTGTCAACGTTGATAGCATTTAACAGAGGCTGTCTGTCAGCGACAAAGATGTGATGGGTTTGACCACTCTGTGAAAGACTTTGAAGGAAAATGGTCTAACAATTTAAGACATGATGTACTATAAATCAGTACAATCACTTGGATTATTTGCTATTGTGAAATCCATGTGAGTACAAGGATGCACGTTTTGCCAGCGATCGTCTTATTTTGAAAGCCCGAACCCACGCGCTCCTCTCGTAATCTTAACTTGACGGTGGTACCTCCACCTAGGACGGGACGGTGTCGGATTGGAGGCGAGGCTGGAGATTGCAACATAGTGCCGAGGGGAGGATCTGAAAAAGAGGCAGGCTGTAGGGGTGAAAACGCAATTTTAGCAGTGGAGACTTTACTGAGACTCAGTTCAGCGGAAGTGGAGTTCGAGCGAAGTCTGTGCTCAACAGGTGTCACTTTTTGTATGGTAGTGTTGTGAAAACTCTCAAGTTGTTTGGAAAGTCAGTTAAGCAGCAAGATGTCCCACTTTCGACCCAGGCTGTGTGTGCTGGAGAAGGGACCCAGTGGCTACGGGTTCCATCTGCACGGAGAAAAGGGCAAGATCGGGCAGTTCATCAGGCTCGTTGAGGCCGACACTCCTGCCTCCTCCGCCGGGCTGCTCGCGGAAGACCGACTGGTGTTCGTGAATGGGGAGAGCGTGGAGGGCGAGAGCCATCAGCAAGTGGTCGCCCGAATCCGGGCGACCATTGGGGCTTTGGAGCTTATCGTCGTAGACCCCGAAACGTCGGAGCTGCTAAAGAAACACAACCTGCAGTGCCGAAAAGAGTTCGTCACAGAGGGGATTCCCCTGCCCGGCGGGGACAGCGACTCAGACCGCGGTGACGCACAGAGTAACGGCTCTCCCAGGGAGTCCAGTCCGGTCCCGCGAGAGAACGGGGACGCCTCCTCCGAGAGGTCAGGGAGGCTGAGTATCAGCTCCACCGGCAAGGTACTGCAGAGCAGGTCAATGCAGCTTTACTCAGTGACCTGGGCTTATGTTATGTAATATCATGTAATGAACAGGTAGAATTATATGCCAGCACTCTCTTAATTGAGAAAGTTTATTGACAGAGTAGTCGCGAATGTCTGTTTTCAATTGAATTGTTCTCACAAAAAAATCAACATGATTTATCATAGGACTGTAGTGATCAGAAAAAAACCCACTTCCATAAACCATTCTTGGTAATTGATTTTTTTTATATATCCGGAAATATTGACGTTTGAAAAGCGAGTGGATCCAGAAACCGACTTGTGCACACATACATGGGTGTGTTAGGGTGATTGTGGCCTTTTGTCCAGATGCAAATGCAGTTTTAGGATCTTCAAAACATCTGTTTTTATAAAACTACTATTAAGGTAAAGCTGTTCAAAAACTCTGCCTGTGGTTTCTACATGTAGCTAATGTGGTTGGAAACCATAAATGATGACACAGACACACTTTTTTTTCTCTTTCTGGACCCAACTCCTGTCACTCACAGCTGAGCAACACCTTTTTTCTTCCTGTTGACACCAGTACAAGCTCAAAGCGCATTTGTGCTTGTGAAATAAGGGTTTTCAGGACTTTAGTGTGAACAGAGGTAGTTTTCATTTCAAAACGGCGCAGGTGAGGGGGACGTAGGGTGATCAAGTCGGAATGATTCCCCCAAAAAGGCTATGTAGAAATGGATCCCCTTGGTGTGAAGTCACCTCCAGTGTTGGTGAAGGCTTGCAGCAGAAAGGCAACACAGCACAGTGAAACATGCCAGGCCTCTACTTGCTCCCGTTCAACAGACTCTTTGTCATGTTAATGTCTGTCGGGTCCCTCTGCTTCTCGTCAAGGATTCCCTTTCAGGTTTGACTTGTCGAACGAGACCATTTGTCACATTTGAAGCACGTCAGTGATAATCAACATCTGCACTTTACTGTTATCTGAAAGTATGTAATAGAACTGAGCTGAGATAAAAGGGTAAAATAAAAGCCTTTGTTGCACATGCCCAGATTTTTTTGGGTGGGGTTTCGTCAGAATTTTTGATTGTTTTCACTGAGCCACCTTCCTGGTGCTAGAATATTAACAATACTAAATGTTCGGAGACATTTCTTTGACTCAAGGTGTCTTTCTTTGGTCCACCATCATGCTGCTTCTCTGAATGACAAAGTTTTTGTGGTCTGATACAAAGATATGACATGAAGTTAAACTTTGAAAGGGTGAACAACATGAGCAGGTTTTGTTGGCCATTTAACTGTTTTAGCCAGAGCAAAGTCTGGCCTCTGATTTAAAGGTTGTGTAACAGAACTGCTAAATAGCTTCATTGTGGAGGTGTTTAACTTTGTGGAGCTCTGTAAATGGGAAGTAGTTGTTTTATTTTTTTATCTAGCAATTAAAAATATAATGACAAACTGATTATTTTTAGATTAGGATTTGGCCTAATGCACCAAGCTGACAGTCGACTGTTGGCTCTGTCGGACCTCATCAATGTTACTTCCAGACGATTCAACATGTTGAATTGACGTCTGTCACCGAGAGAAATCGTTATGATTGGCTGCCCAGCATAGCTGAGAATCCATGAAATCACCCATTAGGAGCAGTTTCTCCTTATTGTTTCATCTCTTCCTCTACAGCCAGAGGGCAACGCGTTGCCAGCTGCACTCCTCCAACAAAGTAATCAGATTGTTGAATTAGATACAAACTTGGTGTGTTTGGAAGAGTTTGCTGTGGCTGTCAGATCTAAAATACAGAATCACCGTGACTTCTTGTTTTCTTTTTTGAGACACTTTCCATCATCCTTCAGAAACTTATGAAAAAAGTGTCAGTGTTCCTTTTAAAGTCTAAGTGGCATCACATGTCATCAGAGTTTAAGTTTGATTTTATTTTGATTTTATCCGTGTCTTCCTCTGTGTGGGTGGCTCATACCCATTCTCATACACTCCCCTCTGAGGTTAAAGGCTGTGTTGGCTGGCAGGGATGTTGCAAACCTCCTGCCACATTCCTGCCTGATGGGAAACTTGGCAGAGCCTGAGTGATGGTGTGATACTGGCCACTGATACCAGCCCCTCAGTGGGATACAATTGAGTGGGCTGGCCAACGATGACGTGAAACCAGTGGTTGAACAATAGCTCCTTTCACGTGACTGCATTTGGTTGGACGTGGCATTGCAGTCCAAGCTTCGGTCACTGAACTGTTTTCATAAAATCATCCAAAAAATAAAAAAATACACAACAGACTCTGCAGGGATTGCTTTTCACAGACGTAGCATTTCATCGTGTTTTGGTACCCATCCTGGCCTCCAGAGACTGACTCCTTCACCACACCGAGGGCTGTCTGTTGGTCACCATAGAGATCCCCAGCAGCAGAAAGAAGCTTTGTCCACTGTGTTTGTCTATGGAGAAAGGCTTCTGGGCCTGAAAGAAAAAGAGAAGCGACTCTCACGCTTGAACAAGGAGGCCGTGATTAAACACATACCCTGAAATTCATACACAGACTTAATACACCCTGTTCAGGTGATAGCGCTGGAGTGAAATGGGAACATGTGTTGATTAGAGTGGCTGGTCTGAGGATTGAGCTACCATTTGTTCTGTATTTGTGGACGTGAAAATGGTGTTGAACGGTCATTTCGGCAGGCCTGTATGTGTAGGGCAGGAACATGGTTACCATGTCTGGGGTAGAGAGGAGGACATTCAACCTGCAGAGCTACAACTGCATACTTCTAATAGGTAACGAGTGTACTTATTTGATTATGGAGACAAAGAAGGGCTCCTCTAGATTCTTAAAATTTGTTAAGATGAAAAAAACACTGACTTTGTGGGGTTTCTGTCACTGTTCTACAGTGGCAGTACACCTGAATGTAACAAGGTGAGCGAGGAAGTTGGAGTAACCAGTCTGGCCTTGATGTCTACATTTCCACTCAGTACCATATCTGAGGGCTTGGACCTTTTCTTTATCAAGTGTTCCTTTCATCCACTCATCGTGGATTCAAATTATGATATAACTGTATGCAGTTACAGAAGGAATTTGATAGTCACTCAGAATCTAGGCCTTGAAGCATATCTCATATTTTCCTGTGTTTCACAATCTCCCTTATCACTTGTCTCATATAAGCTTAGATAAAGAAAAGTTAATATGACAGTGTAGGAATAATGGCCGCTGTAAATCTGTATTACCGAGATGCTGCTCAGTGAAGTTTCTTCCACTAAAAGAAATTTTCTCCAATTAAGGTAAAACATCAAAGATTTTGGTCTTTGATCTACACTTCTCTAACGTATCTAACTCGAAGCTGCTCCCAGTTACATTGGTTTGCAAGCAGCTGTATGTCATGGTCAGGAAATGCTAGATCCAAGAGATATTTCTTTAATTTCTTTAATTTTTTTTTTTTTTTAAAAACAAACAAAAAAAACATAATCATGAATCTAATATGGTGGGCAGAGTGTTTGATGTCAACACAGTTTCTAAATCAGCGTCCCCCAACCTTTTCAAAGCACCAAAGTACTTTGACACTAACAAATACACTCAAGAAAATTTATTCTAACACAAATTGTATAAATGGCTCTAGGTGGTTTGTATTGTAGAAACCACTCCCCACTTTAAAATGTGTTGTTTTTGATAATAATCATGTGACTCCCAGGGAGAGAATCCCTCTTCTAAACGCCCTTAAACTCTTTTTGGGTCATGTGCTCCGTTTAAGAAATTGGCAGGAATCCGATATAGCTGTGACAACTAAATATTGGGCCATCTGTCATCCCAGCCACTTTGATTTGAAGAACTAAATTCTAAAATAGGAGTGTTGAATTTGTTTGCTAGCGCAGCATCCACCAGTACATCCGTGGAAGGGTGTCGACACCCTCTCACGGGTCATTTAGCAGGTGTGTTGCTACTGCCTGCGTGGAGATTCACAGTCCAGTTTGGGAGCTGTTATTGTGGAAAGGCTGCTAATGTGCCTGCAAAAAGCAGCAGGTAGAAAGGCTGTCAAAAACATTATTCTGCATTTTATTTTACTCCTCAAGTGATCAGATCAGTCAGCCACATCCATTATAGATGGGTTTCTTGTATGCGGACATAACTGGATGCGCATGCACCCAGGGGTCATGATCAAAATTTACGACCTGCCACATTTAACTGAACTGACACTTACTCTACAGGTGGAGTGAAATTTTGAAGCAGTCCATGACGATAATGATGATGGATTTATTGTTATAAAAGATGTGGTCCGAGCTAACTGTAATTGGCTCCAGCCGCTGTCCCAGACTGAGCGAGATCTCACATTTCTAAGCAGGTATTTGTGTAGCCTGATACACATCATTTAGAATGTCACTGAGTGATTGAACAACAACAACAACAAAAGTCTACATGCAGGGCAATCCTTATGCTTATATTAACATTATCTCTGTACTTTTAAGAGATGAGTCTTATGAAATCAGAGTCTCAGAGTTTTGTGCTCTTTCACTGGCGTGCTACACTTGGCAACTCGCTGACATCCTCTTTGATTTGATGATATCAGAAATTGATATCATTACATGATAATGAAAACGATTTGTGAACAATCTTTATAGGCGGTTGGTTAAGTTTACTGGCTTGTTGTCTCTGTTTAGGAGCTCGATTCTGCCGAACAACCCGGTTCAAGTGCAGCTTTCTGTGCACCTCATCGCAGAGGTGTGAAATCCATCTATTGTCTGCAACCAGATATCTGTGTGCGAGTAGTTTTCATTGCAGGACTTAGGAGTCCATAATATTTTAAAGTCCCACAGATGGATATATATTATTTTTAGTACAGATACTTGCAGCCGAGTATGTTATAATATTGCAACTGACACAAGAATCTGGATGGCATATCGAGGGGGAGCAGTTTTCCATCTGATAAGTCTCTGCAAAGGCTTCTCTCCAAACCAAGCTCCATTAAAGGCCTGCTGGTGTCATCTGACTGAGGCCTCTATTTTCTTAAGTAAATGTAAGCACAGATACGAACTACCCCCATCGCCATCTCAGCGTTACTTACAGCCCTTTATTCTTAGCATACACGAATGTGTGAACCTTCATTCATTTTTAAACCATTGGCTCTTGAAGCTTATCCAGCTTCCAGCACAGTGATGGTAAGAAGGTTTTTTTCCAGGAGCTCTGATTAAGTGTGTAGTTAAACTGTCCAGAGGAAGCCTGCAAGTCCAACAAGATTTAATCAGGATATCTGGCATCACAGGGATTATAATTACATTTGTTGCAGCTAGTGTCTTTGACGTGTTTCCCCTCTGAAACTCTGAAACCAATAAGACTGCTACATGTGGGCCCCTGTCCCCGGGCTATGGGCTCAGATGGCTCCCAGCTGAAATTAGTCAACAGCGTTACCAAAATGATTGACACGGTTATGTGCTCATAGAAGTATGTGTGTGGGAAAATGCTTCTTTTTAATCTGTAATTTCTTGCCATGTGTCATTATGATAAATGTGCCCTAATGTTTCATTCTGTTAACAAAGTAAAATGCTTGCTAGTTAAAATGTTATGTTAGCCCGTTTAAGCAAGGATAGCCTTTGTTAAGCTGGACGAAATGACCAGTGAGGGCTCCTGTCAGTAAGTATGCCTTAGTGATCTCTTTCAGAGTCGCTGTGCTCTTATTTATCTTAAATCCACTTTATATTGACAAGATGACATTGTATTACTAAAATTCCTGCTTTCTTACCTTTAACATAGCTTGGCATCACAGATATTCTCATGCTTTGCTACCTAGCTAATGCTAGAACATGTTCTGTAGACGGTTGACACCACACTAAACATATTCATGTTATTATACAATTATTTTTTCCTTATTAATTGGATGGATGGATTTGTTATTCACCAAAAACTTATTTGTTGACTTTAATAATAAATCCTTGATAAGCTAATGAACTAGTAGAAATATCAAGAGACAGATGGTTAAAAAAAAGCGGTGTTTGAATCTTTCAGATGCAGGTTTTGTAACCACCACACGCGCAAACACACACCCACACACACACCCACACACACACACACAGAGAGAGCAGTTTCCTAAGATGACTTGTATGGGTGGGTCTAGTGAGGAAACCACATCCTTCTCTTTAAGCTGGCTGCTATAGTGCTGAAGTTATATGGTTTGTTTTTGTCTTAGCAAGTAAATTATAGACATGATTTTAGATATGTTAGTTGTATTTAGTTTTTGTGGATTTTGTAAGCTAAGAATTGCCTCTGGCAAATTTTGATATAAGAATGTTTGGCGGGGGGGGGTCAGCTCTTCAACAAATGTTCGGACAGGAGATGTGCGATAGTCCTCTCATTTATTGCATGTTTGAAGTGTAGCTCTATGTGGAATTTTGCCCAGAGATACTGTTGCCATAAAGTTTTCGCATCACAAAGTCTCTCAGTTCAAGGTCCTTCTGACAAGACCGTCCTCATTATCAGAGATAGTTTGAAGCGCAGGGTCTGTTGTTTAACTACAGTGAGCTGTAAAACCATTAACCTTTGATATTGAGCAAGCTTAGGGAATGTTTATTGTTGTCGCAGTTTCTTGTACCATCGCACTTCAGTTAGGCCCAGCCTGCCGTCATGATGCCTGCTGCAGATCACGAAGAAGATGCTGCTTATATGTCTGTTAAAGGTGTCATTCTTGACAGTAATCGCTTTAGTTTCTGTTGATTACCCACTCGGCCGCAGGTGTTTGTGGTGCCTTTAGCCCATTCACGGAAATTGAAACTGCAAAGACTACTTGAGGCATAATGTCTATACCGTTGGTGGACCGTCATCTAAAGATTCAGGTTTTATTGAACCACAAAATGTAAGTGACATTGAAACAAATGAGATACAGTGCTAAAACAAACATGGTGGGTTCCAGAAGGAAGTGTGCAGCACCAAACATGGCGTATACAGAACTAACACCCTTACAGGTTCTAGTAACTGAGACGGTTAAGCTTGTCTATACTAATAGCTGTTTGTTTGCCACTTTAAGGCCAACAGGGAGGCATAATAACACCTAAGACTAATAACTAAAGCAGTGCAATGCACATGCCCACCAAAAAAGCTCATCGTTATGATAGAGTGAAAGTCTTTCTGTGGGGGGTGGGGTGGGGATAGTGTCAAGCTAATTTTGTCAGATATTGCTCTGGTCTTCTGCTTCCCCCTCAACAACTGCAAACCACAAATGGAACACAATTCGAAAAAAAAAAACCCTGCTCTGGTTCGCCATAATGTTTTTATGCTTGCTTGAGGTCTCTTTTTCACAAAGAGTCGCGGCGTATTAGGAAAGAAGGAATGCCTCTCCAGAATCAGGCATAACGAACATACCGCTCACAGACAGGTCACTTTAACAATCAGCTGTTTATGCTTGTAGAGAATAAACCCCTGATTTGATACCAAAATGGTCCTTTTGTACATACTAAGGATGATTTGAGATGACCAGGAAAGTGGTGTTATGACAACTCTTGCTCTAAAAGTTCTGACTACTAATTTGTTGATGTAAAGACAATTCCTCTGCATCAAACTTTAGGTTGAGCTATAAACTAAAAATGCTTTTCACATTCTTTCATGACTGTAAATTTCAGGTGTTTGTTTTCTGGGTAGTTGGCCCAACAAAACAAGATATTTGATAACATCACAGTGTAATTATGGGATATTTCGATTTAATCTTTTTCAAATCTTTTATCGTGCAAATATTTCCGTCCAATAAACGGATAAGAAGTAAGTTAATCAGTGTTGAAAATGCAGCCCTTGTTGCTTTAGCAACTAATTGTGCTGGACTTTGCCCAGTGGTGCTATAACTCAGCAGAAGCTGTCGCTCCACTGTTTGGCCATGTGTGTGTGCGTGTGTGTGCGTGTGTGTGCCTGGCTCTGCTGTTACTGTGGGTTTACCTGCGCATCCATTACATCACTGAAAATAAAATGAAAAAGCAGCGGCTGTATACACTTTAAAGATCAAAGACGCACTGACCGAGACAAAAGCTGGAGGGAGTCATGGAGCAACTCTCGCTCCTGCAGAAATCCAGAGTGATCTGACCACCGACACATTTCTGACCCGTGACACAAGTTCTCTGAGAAAAATGCTGATGGTGAAATCGAGCAGTTTAATAGAGATAGTGAGCAAAGTGCCACATGTCCTCCTCCCACTTGTTCCCACAGCATGTACTTTCATGTGTGTTGGCAGAGGAGTGGTACTGTAATCCTGCCCTCCTCCTGACTGATTATCTGCTCCCCTGAGGTGTGCTAACTGGATAATATCGCGCCAGTTCACCTTGGTTCACACACTCATTGGCAGCTATAGTTTGTTTAGTGTTGCTCTGTCTGAACTCCCCTTATCAACGGTAGAATTGATGGAAGGCTTTGTGTTTGTCAGTAATTACATATTCTTCTATGATTCTACATCAGTGACTCTTCTGCAGAACTCTGTTAGAACAAGTGTTCATGTTGTTCTGCTCCTCATCTCCTTAGTCTGCTATATTCTTCATCTGAATAGAGATGGATCCAGGTGCATGTGTAGTTGCTGCACTATATGCACGGTTCTAGATATTTGGGCTGCATGTGGTCAGCTGGTCTACCTCACTGTAGAGGAAGAGTACAAGAGGGCCTGTGTCATATGTATGTACATAGAAATGGATACATCTGTTTAGGTACATCCAGTTATGGTTAAAATAAGTACTCTTTCAATTCAAGGTTTTTATGCATCAGCTCTATCATAATGAAAAGTTATCTTGTCATTCCCAAGTCTAATTATTATTGATATAAAGTCAGTATTATTGAAAACCTCTAAAAACAGAACAGTTTGCTGGCCCATCAATCTGTGAAGAGTTATGAGGCCATGTCCAAACTGTAGCGAGAATGATTTTTCACAACAAATGGAAAACATTCCAAACAGTTAGCAATCTTCCCAAGTTCACCCCTAACCCTAATCCTCAGAGAAACAGCAGAAAATCTAAAAGCTACATCTCAGACTCTGCAGGCCTCAGTTAGCATGTTAGCATGTTAAAGTTCATGACAGCACAGTTAGAAAAAGTATGGCTTATTGGGAAGGGTTGCAGGAGAAAGCCTCTTCTCTCTAAAAATTGCAAGACTTGTGGAATAGTGTGGAGATATTTGGCTATAATGCACAGCAGCATGTTTAGTGAAAACCGAACACAGCATATATGAAATAACATGCGTAACATGAAAATAGTCTGAAGCACATCAGTAAATCAACAACAGATTATTTGGGGAAATAAAAAAAAAAAGAGAAGAGAAGGTGTTGCAATGACACAGCTTGCCTGACCTCCCCCTGACTGAAGTCTTACTCACTCTCCTTTTGCATTCCGTTAAACGAATAAAGGCACAAAATACTATGAGGTGTTGTTCATATTAGGTTGTATTCACTTATTTGAGATATGGTAAGAGGATTTTTTGAGGCTTGAAAGACATTGTCTTTACTTCTGACGATGACCGTTCAGAAGAAGCTTCTGCGTGTCTCTGCTTGTGGGATGATGTTAAACGCAGCACAGGGCATTCCAGCGGTGTACTGTTAACCTCAGTTCTCATATCATCCTTATCTTCACAAACTGCTGTGGGCTTTGTCATAAATGTGTGATTCCGTCCAAAGGTTCAGCTGCCACCACGCCTCATGTCTCTTCAGTGTCACACTGTGACTCTCTCTGGGTGTTCCAGCAATCATCAACCCGCCTGCTTTTATATAAACCTGTGGATCAATACATAATCCACTTTGTGAGTGGCTCAGAGGGGACATTTGTCTTGCGTCAGTGCTGAGGCTGCAGTGGTTGATCTTAAATAGTCACTTGGCAGGGAATCATTTACAGCTAGCTGCTGATAGCTGATAATGACGATGAAGGATTCATCAACAGGTGGAAAAGCAACAAAAGGGTGGAGAACCTTTTGAATCAAGATCATCAGTTGTTTTCTTTGCACAATATACTGTAGCTAGAAAAGGAATTTAAGGCCAAAAGAACAATAAACAGTTTGATGTGACCTGTGATGGAAGCAGTTAATTTTAGTTGATGTCTTTGTGCTTTCACTATTTTTTGTCTAACTTAATCAATGATCACTTAATTATTGATATCCCCAGGCCGGACTTTCTTTATCGATATTTGCATTTATGCCAGGTTGTTCAAAAGGCAGAAACTGAGGGACTGAAAAATGACAACTCAGTCAGGCACTCATTTCCACTAGAAATAATGATGTGGCTTTTGGTGTCAGTGCCACAGTAGTGCTCTAACTTGTTGTGTTATTACAGTGTGAAATGAACGAAGCGGTCCTACACCTGCACCTGGGATTAGACACTTATTCCAGCACAGGCCACTACAGGATTAAGCTCTGCGAGGCAGCATGGCGCCTGTTTCATTCAGTTCCTAATCTGATCTCATTATGTAGGAACGTTTCTGAAGATCCTGCATGTTTCTCACCTTATGATTTGTCCACATGGGTAGCATGTCTACGGGATGTAAAGAGGGAAGTTGCATAACACACATAGTCTGTTATTTATAACAGCACCTGTAATGTTGGCATTCTTTTGGAATTTCAGACTAATGTTAATAACAGTTGGATGTTGGAGACATTCACAGTTGAGACGGTGTCAGTGTCTTTTTTTTTTCTTCTTCTTCTTCTTCAATAAAACATCTCCGGTAAAGTTCTGTAACTTTACTGACAAAAGACTGAGCAATGTGTTTCTGTCTGAGCAGGCAAACAGACAGTTAGCTTAGCTTGGTGACGACTGTGTGTGAAATGTAAGAATGTGAGAGTTCTGACTTAATATGCACGGATGTCACCATGATGTCTCTGATGTCACCAGAGATATGCTGCTCAGAGATTTTGTGATTGTCAGTACCATATAGGCTATATGAAACACAGCAGTGGTGATGGACTTCCTGTAAAACAGCTACTGCTGCATTGCTGTTGTGGTTTTCAACAAACTGAGAGCTCCACAGCTGAACATCTGTGGTGGAAAAGGGCCTCGCTTGCAGACTTCACTCAGCCCGAGGAACTGTTTTTTCATGACTTTTGTTTTTTTCTCATAGATGTTTCAAAGTATAAGAGATGCAACTACAAAAAACAGTGACAATGTGGTTGTTTTGTCTTTTCAGAAGACAAAATTCACATGAATATGAATTAATGTACAAGCTATAAGGCCTCGTTTAAAAAGGTGAGGCCATGACATTTTCACTATTCTAATTCTAACAAACTCTAAACAAACTAAGTAACAAACCAAATGCTCCTTCATGTGATGGTGCTTCAGCACTCACGTTTATACCCAGCAGTAGAGAAAATCTCTCACACATTAATACATAGTATTCTGAATAAATTTACTATTAGATATAGATTTTTAATGTTTGGAATGTCATATTAGAAATGAATTTTTTTGTAAAATTTGTACACTTACTTCCTTTTTTCAGCCTCTAGGCTTTGAATTGAGCTATATGGTAATAACTGGTGGTGCAACAGAGCGTCTGTCTTACAAAGCGTGAGATTTAGATTAGAAACGAGGCTTTATAGATTTAATGTGAATGAAAGTTGATGATTGGTTCTGAGTTCATGGGCCTTAGGAGTGACGTCTGCAGTTGAACCGTATTGTTTGTGATTGAGTACAACAAAAGACAAACTAGACAAACTGAATCAAACACAGATTTCCTCCATATGTCACTCAGGAGACCACTAGTTGCAGCTGCTGCGACCCTTGCACACAAATTGTGTCCAGTATCTATTGTACGATCAATACCATGGAAAACAAGAAGTGTCACGTTTTCTGAATTTTTTATATTAGATGAGATCAAATGGATAAGATAAGAGATCATATGAATTTTTGGGTGTGCTCACTACAAATCCCAGCTTTGCATTACTCCATCTTGGACACTGCAGTACGGCGTCTCGGTCTTACACTCTGCTAACGTGAGCAGTCGATGTGTAAATAGGATTGACTTAATGTGAAAGTGTATTCTTTTTTTTTTAACACGCAGGACAACAACTGTGGGGTCGTGTGGAGGCAGAGTGTTGTCTTTCTCCATTTGTGCTTAGCAGACACGGAGCCACTCGTCTGGGATTTCATTCTTGAACAAAACAAACCTCAAGTGATCTTTTGAAAAGCCACAAAAAAGAAATGTGAATCAGACTGGTTAAAGTGAGAAAGCTAGGCTGTGGAGGAAATGCATAAATAGTGTCCTTTTATCTTTTAGGGGTGTTTGAATGTGTTTCTCATTCACACAGAATTCTCATACGGTGCTTCTTAATGTATAAGTAGTGTCACCAAAGGATGACAGTATAGGTCACATTTCTAGTGGTTGTAATTAAGTAAAAGAAGTAGTTTGTGTGTTCCTAACACAGCGCAAACCAAACAACAGCTGCAGTGCTAATCCACATAACAATTGCTTTAATCTCCGGGAGATATTCAATCATATCTTGGAGGATACTGGTTAATGATGTGAGGGCATCAGCTCAGACTGGAAACAATACCACCTCGTAAAAAAAGAGACGGATGAGAAGTTTCAGTCGCCAACACCAGAACAGAGAAGTGACTGACTTTGGTTAGACGTCCATATGCATTGATTGAGGTGTCGTGCTTATTTTGTCTCGTGTGTGTCTGTGTGTGCAGGAGGAGAGGGACGGGCCACGGCCGCGGCTCTGCCACCTGAAGAAAGGCGCCAGCGGCTACGGCTTCAACCTGCACAGCGAGAAGTCCAGACCAGGCCAGTTCATCAGAGCCGTGGACGATAACTCTCCGGCACAGAGAGCCGGCCTTCGACCGCAGGACAAGATCATCCAGGTCTGTGTCGCTCTCGTCTTCACATGGTCCCTGATCTGGAGAGAGTTATGTCTGCATGTAATTGGGTTTGTATGTGTATCAGCTGTAATCCTATTACATCAGCAGACAAATTCCCAAATTAGCAGAGGGAGTTTGTGTAGCAGTGATGTGCAGACGTGTTCAGTGTTTATGCAGAGGTGCAATTGTCTACAGGTCTGTATGAATGCATGATGTAATGGTGAAATCTGCTTTTGTCTGCCTGATAATGTGTGTGCGGGGTGTGTTACAGCCAGCCACTCTGGCCTTGTTTAACATTGTGGAGTCAGAGTTAATCCACTTACTGTGTCTATGGACTGAATTACAGAGAATCAGCGGTGGATTAATACCACAACTGTACATCCAAGATTCATGTGTGGATTGAGGCTTCAAGCTGCTTTTGGGGGAGATTTGGTGAACTTTGTGTGGAGGCAGCGAGTCTCTCACCATCTGAAAGTTCTGTACCACCTGCAAACACACACCAGCGGCGTGGGAGCTGGTTAGACTGAGAGATGTCTGTCTGTCTGTATTCCCTCCTTCAGTCTTCCTCCCACAGGAATTCCTCAGCGTCTTATCTCCCTGGATGCTTGATTCATTCCATCTCTGGGAGTGTGTTGGTGCAACAAAAACAGCATTACCCAACATTCTCCATCACCTCTGCCATCACTTTGCTGTCAGTCGCGTTTTCTCGACTGCTTCAACTTGCGGTGAACGAGCAACAACATGTAGTTTATGTTCTATGGCCTAAATGTGCTGCAGCTCAGTGAAATCCAAGTGTCAGGAGTATGTCCGCCTGTGGAAGCAAGCTATAACGCATCATGAGTTGTGTTGTCGGGGCCTGATTACACCAATGAGTTTTTTTTACTTGCGTGTGACGCTTGAGGCTTAAATTCTCCCAAGCTGAAGGACTAACCAGGTGATGTTGTCTCTTTTACAAGCTGAGCACTGCTGTGGTCCAACACATCATCAGCTGATTAGATCTTAAGCAAGTTAGTTTAATTATTTTTTTCTTTTCTTGTTTAACCTTTATTTAAATGGAAAGTCATTAAGAACAAAACTTCCTTTAGAGACCTGGTAAAGCATTTTTACCTTATTTCTTTCTTAAGTTATGGGAACA
Organism: Leuresthes tenuis; assembly: GCF_036924035.1. Taxonomy (NCBI): domain Eukaryota; kingdom Metazoa; phylum Chordata; class Actinopteri; order Atheriniformes; family Atherinopsidae; genus Leuresthes; species Leuresthes tenuis. The sequence continues at coordinate 21,598,644 of NW_027325374.1, read as the reverse complement.
ATAGAACTGCTCATGAGAAATTACTGGTACAGAGATGGTACTGATTTGAAGTTGGGGTGGAGATAATCCTACCTCGAGCTGATATTGTGATGTAACACTAGCCTGCAAAAAAGTGATAGGGTTGTGATATGTCGGAGGTTTTGAGTCAGTACCCACTTCAGAAACTCTAACATACGCCCTCAAGCACGGTATAAGCCAAAGGAAAATGTAAGGAAAGAAATGATTTCGTAAAGACTGTAAAGAGTTAAGGTTTTTTTTTTTTTGTGCAACTGCTTTTTTTCTCTTGAAGCCTTATTTCAGACTTTTTTTAGCAGTTTGACATGAAGCTCTGAGATTAAATGAATACATACTGAGAGAGTTTGATAATGCTTCGTATGACGGATACCGTTTTCCAAGCTCATTGACACGTTTCCAGGAAAGTTCTACGCAGATGAGTTTCCCAGAAAGCTGAAGACTGATCATGATTTGGATTCGTTATGACTGTCAAGTGTGACACTGAAGATCTTGAATTGGTTTCAGTGGACAGAACATTGTGTGGACTTTATCCAGGCCCACTCCCTGGTCCAAGGTGCGGGTAATAAGTGAGCTGAGTGGATAACTGCTCTGCTGATTCACACTGAGCACGTGTGTTCCCTCTTCCCCTCTGAACGTTGTTTTTGACTATTACAGATACGCCCGTGTTTTAAATATTGACTAAATGTTGAACTGCTCCTTACTCCAAACTGTACTGCTTGTAAATCATCAGTGACTGTGATGCTGTTAAACATGTCTCAGTAGCAAATTCCTTTGAGCAATGTTTTTCCGTCTTACGTCACTTTTGGTATTAAAGTGATAATCTGATCAGACCAGAGCCTCAAGTCTCCAAACAGGTTTACAGCTGCTTTTTGGTAGATTTGTAGGACTTAAATAGAAACATTTCTTTCAAAGGCTTTTTCTAAATTCCTGAGTTGTTTGTTTGAGACAACGATCAAGTTTCAAGTGGAAAGTCTAGCTAAATTTTGTCAGTCCAGAATCCAGCAAAGTGATATATTAAAGTAACAGCGACAGCTGAATGAGGTATTCACTCAGTAACTTCAGAATGAGAAGTGGTGCTGCACTAAACATGGAAAACATCCTCAGTTCTTTCATCCATCCATTCCTTTTTCTATACCCGCTAAATCCATTGGTCGGGTTGCGGGGGGGTTGGAGCCTATCCCGGCGGTCATCGGGCGAGAGGCGGGGTTCACCCTGGACAGGTCTCCAGTCCATCACAGGGCCACACAGAGACAAACAACCACACACACTCACTCCTAAGGACAATTTTAGAGACACCAAACATGCATGTTTTTGGACGGTGAGAGGAAACCGGAGTACACGGAGATAACCTACGCATACACAGGGAGAACATGCAAACTCCACACAGAAAGGCCCCAGCCGGGAGTTGAACCTGGAACCCTCTCGCTGTGAGGCAATGGTTTTAACCCCCAGCCCCCCAGTTCTTTCATTATAAAAGAAATAGTTTTAGCTGAATGACATGTGCACCTTTTACCAGGTGCGTTTTCCCACAGCTGAATTTAAGTCCAAACAAGCAGTAGCTCCTACAATGATGTTGTTAGGCAAGTACCGTCACATTTTCAGAATGTTGGCATCAACTTGAGAGCACGGCATCTGTTCTTGTGACTCTTCCCTGGAAGGAGGTGCCAGGGTTTGACTTCTAGAAGCAAGACTGTAAACAAGAAATGGGATTCAAAGCGGTGCTTGTTATCCTGCGCCGTCGTGTAGCTGCGGAGGAAGAGAAATCGTCTGCCAGTTAGAAAGTCGGCAGCTCACTTCCCAGCTTCCTCGGGACCACATGTGTCTTTTGGCAAGATCGGGCTGTTTTTAGGCAGTTGTTGCGTTTAGCTGCAGGAGCATTTGACCGGAAACTTTATTTGACAAAATGAGTGCGGTCCAACAGCACCACAGAGCATTCACAATCACACACATCATTTTCATTTCAAATCATTCACTGATTTTTTTTTTTTTAAAAAACAACAAAACCTTTCATTTTATGTCATAAACAATCTTATCTGCAGAAAATGTATTTTGAAATTTGAAAAAAAAACAGTCATTGGATGAAAAAGAGCCTGCTTACACATGCATGATGGCTATAGAGTAGAGTGCCAGCTGTAAAGAGTCTGAGCTGAGTGTGTCCCGTGGTCTCTTCAGGTGAACGGCATGTCGGTGATTAACATGCAGCACTCAGAGGTGGTGGCGGCCATCAAAGCTGGAGGAGATGAGACCAGGCTGCTGGTGGTCGACATAGAGACTGAGGAGTTCTTCAAGAGGTGCAATGTTCTGCCAACTGAGGAACACGTCAACGGTAACCAAACATTCTGTCTCATGAAGAAGATTCCAACTGAGTTAGAGCTGATTGGTGGATGTTGATGCGGTTGGGTTGAGGCTGTCATGTCTTCCCTTTCTCCTGCAGGACATCTGCCTGAGCCTGTTTCAGAGGGAGCATCAGAGGAGGAGGTGAGGACCACGCACACACTGACAGATTCCAGATAGTAGCCTGGAAAAAGCCCCACTGATCCTCTGTGGAGATCCCTGTGAGCTGATTAGGAGTTCTGGAGCGTTGTGTGATGCTTTCAGACTGACTTCAGCTTGTCTGTCAGGACTTTGCCACAAAACTCTTCAGATATTGGGTTTTGTAACAGCAGGCAGGTTCAGGGCATTGGAAATGGACTTCCATTACCTCATTCACATTCTGAGTGTTCATTCACCGTTGAGGCCACAACCTGATGTACACGTTGTGCTTCGTAGATACAGTATCAACAAAATGTGTAAAGAAATTCATCTGTTCTGCAGAGGCCTCAGTGTTACATCCAGTTGTGTGCAGCAGCCTGCAGGGAGTCTATGTGAGCCATCAACATTTGAGAGTTCTCATACATGTGAGACTAACATGTGGTAGTGAAAGTAAGAACTCCTACTCAGATTGGTGATATCTACTGCTCCTAAACACACATGGTGCAATTTTTTTCTACTTACTGCTAATGACCCCTCAATGCAATGCTGTAAAAGGCTCTAATTACTGACAGGTGGCTATTGGTGACTTATCAGTAATTGGTTATAGATTTGGTGTTATAACATTTACGTATTAACTATTTAATATGTGTGTCATTAGACAATAGCACCAACCAACAGAGCAGGAGAGACGATGGCAGCCCTTTAATTAGACCAGCACTGGCAGAGTTTATCAAAAGTAAACAGTGTCCTGTCGAAGGAAACTGCAACACTCCCCCTCCTACACACACACACACACACAAACACACACACATACACAACATGGGAACAGTGGATTGGCTCCTCTGGTGACATTGTAGCTGACCCTTCACCATGGCAACAAGAGCTAGCCACTCTGTGTTTCCCTCTCCCTCCGTGTCCTGGAGGATCATTGGATTGCACAGGCTTTAACTTGAGGATTATGCTAATGAGATGACTAATGGAGGCTGTTCACACACTCACATACAGGCAGCTTCCACGTTCCTGCAGCAAAACAATCATTCATTCACCCGCTATTACATAACGTTGTCTGACATAACTGACACTGGCCCCTGACCTGAGATGTGTGTGTGTTTTATCAGCTCAGCATATCATCAGATGGTTCTGATTTAGCCATATCCACAAAGGCAGAGAACCCACCTGATACATTCACTGTGTTAGTTATTAAAAGTTGTGGGAAAAAGCTTCACACCAGACATCTTTTTTTGTGTTACGCAGCAAACTGTAATGTTTGCCACCAACAGAGGCCTGAGGTTATTTTTAGGAGAGCAGCAGCGTTTAAACTGGATGCCAGTGTTTGGATGCATGAAGTGAGTCACGCTCTGCAGGTCAGACAGGAGTAGGATCAGTGCTGATACTTCAACTGTCAGACAAGTGCCTAAGCAGCCTCCACTTTAATAAGTGAGTGATGAGAGCGTGATTAAAGCAGTAATTACAGCAGTCCTGTGGGCTCTGCTGCCCCCTGCAGGATTGTACCTGCCAAAATTACGGCTTACAGTTGGTTTTATATCTCTGGGTTCAGAGATCTCAAAGACACTAAAATGTCAGATATAGAACTTACAAGAACAAAGTCATGGGGTGTTATGGAATTGCTCAAATGCCAAACATCAAATGTTGAATTTGATAAGACATCATTTTAAGTTAGGATTGTAAACTTATATGATGCTTTGTTCTGAGGAGTGTGCAGTTCTAGATTAATGACTGTGATAGTTCACCTGGTGTCAACTCTGCCTCTTTAACACCGACGTGAAAAACTTGAAAAACTTGGGTTGTCTTAGCAGGTTGAACGTTGTCACACCACTTAGCATGATCCTTAATGTCTTTAATGACTTATTATTCCTGATAAGCATAAGACACTGGATATGTTGAAACTTCTTTATTGTATAAGCCCCTGGACATTCAGCAGGACAAACAAGGTCAATACATGTCTGTAAATCAGTTTAAAAATCAAAGAAAATACGGGGAATCGACTTTCGACGCTTTCAGCTTTACTTCTTGTACAAACTTTCAAAAGAATTCTATGCTGATAAAATGCATCCGGGAGAGAGATGTTCCTGCTGACAAAACTAAATAACAGGAGCTGACAGCTGAAAAACAAGATGATCTCAAGTGTAATTATTACCATGGAGGGGGTGAAAAATTACCACTACAAACACACTTTGGACTAGATTAAAATCACTTGCCAGCACATTCACTTGTAAAACTCCTTCAACTCCCATGAAGATTGCATTACTTTAGTTAGATGGCCCGAACTGACCCTGTAAGCTCAAACATTGTGTGGGTGTGTTTGACAGGCACCAACACAGACGAGGCCCAAAGCATCTGTTAGCTCTTCAGCCTCCAGTGCCTCGTCCGACACCTCCCTGCCAGCGCGCAACTCCCCGCCTCCACAGGTAGCATTTTACTGAAACATGTTGAATATTAATGCTCGGCATAGAAGTCAGAATGATAAACCTGTGTGTGTGTGTGTGTCTCCAGGTTTGGAGGGCCCCTGAGCCTGAGCCGGCCCCACCGGTAGACAATCTGGGTCTGGGCTTGTCACTGGCCCAAGCCAAAGAAAGAGCTCATCAGAAGCGAGCTTCCAAGAAAGCCCCACCCATGGACTGGAGCAAGAGGAATGAATTGTTCAGCAACTTATAAACTTCATCGTGTTCGTTTTCGCCACACTGCTCTGTGCTGCCCTCCAGTGGAGAATCCAGAAACGATCAGCCTCTGATTCTACATGTGTCTGCTGCTGTCGGGATGTCACTGTCAGACACACGCTCATTTTAAACTCCCACGTTAAACAGTATTATATCATGATTTTAATGTTTTAATTTAGGGGTTTGCCACTTTTCTTTCTTTCATGTTTTAATGACAGTTGGATTGTCAGCATTACAAACAGGAATAAAATGGTAATATATTAAGTGAGTAGAACTAGTAATGTACAGTTTCTTATGGAAGGAAGCATGTACAGAATAGTGGGGGCATAGGAGAAATTTTGAATCACAATTTCAAATTTAGAAATGATAGAATTTATATATTGTCCGGTCAAACTCCTGGGACTGTGAATTCCAGCATCCTGCAATCTAAAGGAGCAGTGCAGGCTTCAGAATGATGAGAGGTCTGTTATCCTCCAGGGTCTGTTTTCCTGATATCTGATTAAAAGAAATGAGATTTTTTTTTTCTTCTGTGTTGCTCTTGATAAATCTGTACATATGAATGAATCATTTAAGAGTAAATTTTAGTTTGACTGACTTGGGAAAAGTCTAGAAAGTTTCTGCATTTTGTTGATTCTTCTGAAATGACTTTTTTTTTTTCGTAAAGCTGCACCTGTTGATCTGGTTGTGATCTACACCTGATCTTCAGGAAATCACAGTATGTACTGATGGCTCAGAACTTAGAATGTATTGACGAAAAATATAGCATTTGGATCAAATGGAACCGAGTGTGTGTTGTGATATATATTGTCCACCTTGGTGGGTGCAGAGCATTTGGCAGCTGCAACAACATGGCTACTGTTGTTTTCTCCTCGTGCACCTGGAGATACTGCAAAATAAACTAGAACACAGGCGGCTTTAAGTAGGCGTTTATTTATCTGTGTTTTTCAACACGATAGTGTCACAACACTTGACAGGTGTGAGTATGGGTGTAGTCCGACCATGACAGTAATAATTACAGTATTACATGACTACTTACACTTGGGTGTTGCGGCTAGTGTGATCCACAACTGGTATTTTTTGTGTATCAAAAATCCTGAGAAGAAATTCTAAAGACAAAAAAAGAAAAGGAAAATATTGCACTTTTTCTTAAACATATCTTTTAACAGTAAATTTTCTATACATGTAATAATTTTCATACGGTCTCTGCAATTAACTTGAATACACATGAATGCACTCTACTTGTAATCAATACAAATTGTCTCTTTAATGATCTCCTGGATGATACAGGATTCAGTTAGGAAGATAAATAAAAGTGACATGCATCAAAACAAAACAGGAACCAACAGTTAAAAAATTTGCCTTATTGTCAAACTGGAATCCTCGGACCCTAAAAACATTCATAACTCCCTTGAATTCTTTCTTCCAGTAAAGGTTGAGATATTTGTGACTCGTTTTACAAATGGCTTTTCTTTAACAATGTCATTGAACATGGATAGCTTTCACACTGGCATTCAACTGCACCATATTGTGAGCGTATGGCATTAAGTGAAAGGTTGACAAATAATGTTTTTGCACATTGAATCTCCATAAGGTGCATGGGAAAGAGAAAAGAGGGAAAGTTTCTGAAGGAAAAAGTTAATCAGTCTGTTGTACAATTATCTCAGTTAACATCTGACAAATAAATCTAACATTACTGATTCTGAATAACTTCCCCAGAGTGAGATAAGATAAAACTATTGATTCCTGCAGGGGAATTCATTCATTGCAGCAATACCAAGTTATTCTCGTTAAAGAAACTAAATGAAAACTGGCTAACATCAGTGGCTAATTTGGCTGATAGATTTTGTAAGACAGGTCCCTGCTCCTTTATGGAGTCTGTAACAAAAGTGAAAATTTCAATGATTAACTATTCTGATTTCTCTGCTACCTCTCTGTAAGGAATGAATAGTGCCATATGATCACAGCTTAGTTTGTGTGCTTTCACTGTGCTTTCATCTGACCAATCAAAGCTGCTTCTGCTTTTCTTTGGGTTTTTGGAAACACTGAGCATCTTTAAATTACCGTGGTCGCCTCTGAAGTTAAACTATGACATACTGGAAACTGTAAAGGTAAAAACTTAAAAGTTTGTTCAGTTTGAAATAACATGACACATTAGTCAACAGAACAAGAACGTTTGATTTGAAAAGCTTTTAAAAGTTCAAATCGACGTAACCAAATCTAATTAATTTTGAAGAATTCAATAAAAGTAGTTATTAATTAGTTAAAAGATAAAAGAAGTAAAAAATAAATATATAATTTGTTCTCTTTTTTTTTCACCAAAGATTTTTTTTCTAAATGACTAATAAAGGTTGATTTGAATTCTTTAGAAACACACCAGGTTGCACATGCACACAATCACTCTAAAGTTTTCAGTCGTTTTAGAAGACCTGACATTCTTTCAGAAACCTGTGCTGAAATGTTCAAAGAGAAAACAGCATCTTGTTCTTTGGAAACTTACAGTAAGTTCACTTTACAGCACCCTGAGGCGAGCTGTAAATCCACCAAACAGTCACTGAATTAACGACTTCAGTCCACGTCTGGCCGCAGGTTTTCTCTGACAGTAACAGTTTAAAGAATAGATTAAACCTGCTGAAGAACTGGAAAACAACATTTCGGTAAAAACATCTCAAATCTGGTACATCCACATGGAATGTGCTTTCAGTACATCAGTGTTTTCTGTGTTACAGACAATAAGCAGCAAAATGTACATATAACAATAATGCTTATGTTCAGATGATTGACTTAAACAGTGAACCAATCAATAATAACTCCATTCCGTTACAAAAAAAAAAACAGAAGTATAAATATAGCTGTAAGTCAATATATTCAGTATAAAGATATACTACACACATACACAGTGCCACCATAGAGTCATGTCTATATTTAAATGTGAGTTGAAAGAAATGGACCCTCATTCCCTTTAGTGATAAAATAATATCTGGAAACAGATCTTACAGCTGCTGTTTGTTGTCAGTCCAATAACATTCCCAGGTGTGTGACCTGAGGCAAAGTGCTCGCACAGAAAAACTGGACAACATCGGAACAGTGTGCTGAAAAATCCTCAACTGCGCTTTACAAATTCATCTAGAGTCCCCAAGGAGGTGCTGAGCTCCATGGCCAGTTCTCTGCAGCATCAAGGGTGCATGGACCTCTTGTTTGCTGGTGTCTGAATCTACCCTTGGCAAAAAAAAAAAAAACCTTGTCCAATCTGCAGCGGAGAAGACAGGAAGTCACTCCAACATGGCATCCAGCTGGTCAGCCAGGTCATCAAACATGTTGCCAATGTCGTCCAGAATATTTCCGGCTGCCTTTACCGAACTGGTGCTGCTGGGAAACGGAGAGGGCAATGTGGGCAATATACAGAGCATGTTGAGTGTAATGTTACTTTCATCAAACTGAAATCTATAAATATCTTCCAGGAATCTTGCTGAATACGATTACACGAAACTACACTGAGTTTGGGCTGTAAAAAGTAGTTTCTTTTCCTGATGATATCTAAGATAAAACGATATGTAACAGTAAGAAAGGTGTGGATGAAATCTTCAGAGAACAACATGATTGAATGTTCGGGCGGTTGGGTTTGTAGCTACATCACATGCAGTGTTGACAGTAAACAGGTGAAGCAGAAAACATCTAGGGTACAGAGACACTCCCTCACATCATTATATCCAGGATTACCTATCTATTGTTAACAAGCACTGCAATACATCCTTTACTGTTTTCACTCTTTATGCAGTGTCTGTCTGCCCCTACAGTCTGAAAGTCAGGAAGAGAGGCACTGGGATCCTGGCTATGTTCCCCCGGCCATATCTTGGTGAAACACATAGTACTGCATTGCTAACACACTTAAGAAAAATAGTATAAAGACGAGGAAACCGTGAGTACTTTGGTACTTTGTGGCACAGTGCTGTGCAGACTCTGCTCACTCAGCATGCAGTGGTGTAGTAATGGTGTGGACCCACTACTCTGATGTGGAAGTCTTGTTTTCACTGTGTATGATCACATCTATCAAAAGGTTCATCCATCCGGAATTTTTGATCAACAATCAACTATTTTCAGAAGTTTCGGGAAAATTTCTAGGTCCAAGCTGGCCTTTTCACAAAAATAAGCTATTGGCTGTAAAAAAAACCTAAACATTTTCAGTAATGGTATTATTTCTAAGGTATTCCTGTATCCCCTCAAAGGGTACAGTAATATGACTGAAGCTCAATGTATGTACACATAGGGAAAATAAGGGGGAAAAGATCCTCTGCCGACATATAGGTCCTTACCTGTCCACACTGCTCCCCTGTGCCAGCTTGTTCTCCACCACTTTGAGAGCAGCCTCCAGTGACGTGCTGGTTTGCTCCAGTCTCTTCTGAGCCAGCACCTCCAGACCATTCACACCACCCGGGACTACCCCTGCTTGGCCTGATAGTGGCGAGGTGGGTAAGGAAGGTGTCCGCAGCGGGGAGGATGGAGCAGCAAAGGGAACATTTTGAACCATACCAAGAATTGGTCCTGATAAACAAAAAGTGTCAAATTACTCTGGCATTTAAACGGTTGTCAAGAAACATTAAGAATTAAGGAAGTATTTTCTTACAGTTAGGAGAAAAAAAGGTTAACTTTTACCTGCTGTTGATGTAGTGGCCGTGTTGGACTGAGGGATTCTTGATACAAGCAAAGCAGCAGCCTTCTGCGGACTCTCTGGCCTGGACATGAGTATTTGTGGGTGTTTCACAGGTTTCGGGCTGGGTGCACATGTCTGGCTGTTAATACTGCCGCTCAGCATTGGGGAGACTGTGTGAATCTGCACACTGGTGAGTTTTGGAATGGCTGTTTGTGCAGTAACTTGTGCTAAGGAAAGGTTTTTTTGATTACTTGTTAGTCTGCTGTTAGAGAGTTGTTTAAGAGGACTACAAGGTTTTGAGGACACTGGAGGCTTTGGGCCTTTACCCACTGAGCACTGAGCTCTTTGGAAAACATTCCCCAGCCTCCGAGCTTCCCCATCATTCACTGAAGTGACATCACTGTGTGTGTGGAGGCTGTTATTCTGTAGGTAGTTGTTGTCTCTGTTGGGGGTGGTAGCCTCCTCAGGTGTGGAAGCATCCTTGTCTTTGGGTTTGTGCCGTCTTTTCACAGTATCGGACTCTTTCAGATTGAACTCTGGGATCTCCAGACTGTTCGGGGTCTGGAGTGGACCCTCTGACGGAGTCTTGAAGTCAGTGTCTGATTGTGAAACAGCTGCTATCCTGGGTCGCTGTTTGATAGTGAGATTGCCCTCTTCAGCAAAGTGAAGGCGCTCCCCAGAACTGTGCTTTGGTGATGCAGAAGCACTCCTGGATTTTTCACTTTTTCTTGACTTCTGCTTGTCTTCAAATGTTCCCGCTGTGCTTCCACTTTTGTCTCTGTCAGTGTCTCCTTCTGTCCTTTCACTTCCTACTCTCCTTAAGCCTCCCAAACCCAAGGCAGGAACAGGTTTGGAATGTTGTAGAATAATGTGGGCGGGAAATCCATGTGTGAGTGGGGATGAAGCAGGGCTGTAAACAGGTGAGGCAGGGATGGGGGTTGGTGGTATATCTATCCTCCTGGATGGGCTGCTGCTGTTGCTACCTTCTAACCTGGCTGCGATGCTCCTCACACTGCCCGCACTCTCCGTTTCCACTCCTTCCTTCACCTCAGGCACCACTTTGCCGTTTCCCTGTTGACGTGTAGGGCAGCTGCTTACCGAGCTCATACGCTTAGGTGGCGGTGGTGGTGGACCTTTGTGTTGGGAGCGCACAGCAAAGGACTGACTGCGGATGATATGTCGTTGGGCTCCTGTGGCGCGCCCTGTCCTGCGTGACAGGGTGGCGTAGGATGGCATGGCTACAGACGAAGCAGAGGTACGGGGACGAACAGTTTCGTCATCGTCATCAGGCTCTCCGTCAGAAAGAGCATAGCGAGTCAAGCTTTGGGTGCGCTTCTTTTGTGACACCCTCAAGGGTTCATCTGCTGGGATCTTTGCAGGTGGGGGTCTCAGCACAGGGATGGCTCCGGGCAGAGGCTTGGAAAGTGTTTGTGGAGCCCCATTGACAGCCCCTACCTGAGCCTGCAGGTGACCTAAGGTCTTCTGTGTGGGGGAAGGCTGCAGGGACGGAGACGATGGGGTGGACGGAGGCTGGTGCTGGGGGTGGTGCTGAGGGTGATACAGGTGGCTAGGAGACTGGAGGTGCCTGGCCTTCATAGGAACTGCTGGATGAGCAAAGCGGGGCATCTTACTGGGGGTTAGTGGGGGAGTTACAGGGGAGAAGGGGAGTTTGTTTGTGATAGCAGACCAACTCTGGTGCTCCCACATCTCAGTGGGCATGTGTTTATTTCTTCCTCCAGGACTGCCTCTTGCACGTTTGGTCTCCTCTCCTCCACCACTGCCCAGACTCTCCTCAGACCGGCTAGATGCCCTGGCTGAACATGAATTAGCTTGGCGATCCTGAGAATGTCCAGAATTTGAATTTCCAGAATTCCCTGAGCCGCGCGAACGTTTGCTAATGCTCTCTTGACTGACTGACATGGCATCTATAACTGCAGAGGACACGCCCCTGATGCCAAATGTCTCTGATGCCCCTCCTTCCACCTTGCCCATCATGGCACTCTGCAACTCGGCGCTCAGCTCGCTGTCCTGGAAGGAAAGGAGGGTCCTTGGGGTGCGAGGCGAGGGGCAGCAGTTGTTTGGCAGAGCGTCAGAATGTGTGTGAGCATGAGTATTGTGCGTAGGTGTGTGTTCGATGGCCACCAGTTCCAGTGCAGCAGGGGGCTTTCGTCTGAGAGTTCCGCCTCCGACTGTGTGACTACGAGAGCGCTGCAGGTCACACAGTCGCTTCACGGCTAACATTAGCTTCTTCTGATGGCCTGAAACATAGACAAATAAGTTATTGCTGATGATTGAACTTGGACGAGAGGTGGAGCAGAGAAAAAGAAAGAATCAGTTCAATATTGGTGCAGATGGACCAATTCTTTTCCTAAAATGTGCAAAGTGTAGATCCCCAGTTTCTAAATGGTGCCTTTAGGTACAAGGTAAACTTGTCAGATCAGTCACAAACCAACACAACTTATCTGCAACAAAGTCTGCTTTTATGAATATTGACTGATATCCAGTTTGCACATTCAAAAGGGAACATTTGAATCTTTTGGAGAAGACAGCAGCAGACTTCATAGAAATGGAATCCACTTTCTCACCCAGTTTGGTGATGCCTATCTCCTGCAGGTCCTCCCAGGTGATATCCTTAATGATAGTGATAGAGTCATAGCCATTGTCACAAAATCTCTTCTGGTACTGAGGCAGTCCAATCACACTAAGCCATTCTCCCAGGTTTGACTAAAACAATAAACACACAGGGGCAGAGGTAAAAAGAAAAGGAGATTTTCAGAGGATTACAATAAATCCAAGAAAGATATCTGTGAGTGAGAACATGTGAGTGAGATGTCAGAAAGGATTTCTCACAGGAATGTAATCGGGTAGCCACTCAGGGATGCTCAGCTTGCCAATCTCCATTGAGATCTTCTTTCTGTGGCCTGGTTTAGTCACTCCGATAGCTGTGAGATCCTGAAGTGCAATTCACATGAAGAAAGAATGTAAAATTGCAGCTTAAAGCATGCAGTATTGTAAGGTGTTCTAAAGGTTTTAAGTCTTATGTTAACTGCTGTCTCAAATGTGTTTGGCAATAAAGTATGAAAGCTAACACACCTCAGGGGTCATCCTGCTGATAGTGGGTACGTCGTATCCTGCTTTGATGAAATTTGAAGTGTACTGCTCCAACTGGAACTCACACAACCACTGGTAGATGGCTTCAGAGTCCTAAATTCAAACAAGGGCATGGATTATGAAACTACTGAGATATAAACACACTCAAACTTTCAAAACCCCACTAGTTTTTAACTAACCTTGCCCTCCAGAAGCTGTTCTGGTCTGAAAAAGCCTTTCTGATGAGTGCTGTTGACCTGTCGACGGGAACCACCTAAAAGAACACACATGATTAATCCTATGGGATGACCTTTTCTCCATTTTGTTGCGAGAGACTGGGGGTAGAGAGAAAACAAGGGAAGAAAAACAACCCGCCCAAAGACAGATCAAAGACTTAAAAGTAAGCAGTATATTGCATGTGTCAAATCCAAAAATGCTAAAAGAGATCAGTTTGCATTAGTAAGGTCATGTTGCATCAGTCTAATCCAAGCAGCTGTCTGAGAGAGCAGCATTGTTGGGCCGCTTCAGGTGAGTGAAAGAGGCTTATCCACCTGATCTCAGTACACTCCTGACTCATCTCCCACATTTTACTACTGATCTCAGAGGAATGCAACTTGCCTCCCATTTTCTCCATCTTTGTCTCTTCGTTTGCCCCGAGGGCCAGACTTTCAGGTTTAATCACTGCCCGCTTCTGCCTTTTAGTCGTGTCACCCGTCAGGATCCATCAGCCTTTTAATCATTTATTTATTTACCTTTTACCTTTCTTTGTACAGCAGCACTCCCAACATACAAATAAAGACAACCGTTTTAGAGTAAGTGATGGAGGAGATCATTCATAGCTTCACCAAAGTGGTTGTAAATCTGAATAAGTTGAACACTTTAGAACTTCCATCACCTTCTGTTTCTTTTTCTTCAGTTGGTGCCACATATGAGTCTCTCTGGATTCTCAACTTGGAAATTTGTCCAGAAAAAAATACTAAAATCTAATTTCAATCAAATTTCTCAATGATAAAAAAAGGTCTGTCCCATTTTATTTGACCTCTTTTTAGAGCTTTCATTTGCTCTCCTTTGTCGAGCTGGTTGGGAGCCTCGGTCTCGCATGCGAGTAAGTAGCACCTCGAGAGGTATTTGGCCTCAGGCTCCAACAACATCAACTTTGGGTTGAGAAGCTTCCTGCTTTTCACAAAGCCCGACAAAAAGAGATAAGAAAATGCGTGTGAGCAAATATTTTCTTTGCTACTGAATATCGGAAATAAAAAAAAAACAAAAAAACAACAACAACAAAGTAAATCTTTGTTCTTTTCTGTGGCAAAAACTGTTAGAGCATCAGATTAGTCCCGATCCATCAGGAGAATTTTCCCTGTTTATCTCATTTGCTTTTAAATTCTGCACAGCGTGAGTCCTCAGTCGTCTCTACAGCCACATCACTTCCTTTAACAGAAATAATATTCAATGTGAGCATCAAATATCCGGTCAAATCAGAAAGCAGCCTCTTACCCTTCTGGAGGAATGAGAGCAGCAAAGCTCCTGATGTCTGGCACTTCATCTTTCTTTCTGCTTATCCCTCACGCAGCTCAGACATTTCTTTCAGTTTATTCAACTGCTCACTCCTTTTTCTGTCTTCTGCTCTCTTTCTCTGTCACTTAGCATGTATGTTTTGCTCCCTTTGCTTCAGTCTGTCTCCTCCCTCCGATTCCTCCCTCCCACACCGCATTTCTCATCCCTACCTTCAGCCATTCTTCCCATTCAGCCCCAGGTCAACAGAGATCAAAAGTGACACCTTACATTTAGAGAGTTCTAAGAACTCCCCCAACACATGCAATCCCCAGTGATTTTACTCCCATCTGAGAGCACAACGCATTTACAGGGTGAGGGTTTGCGAGAAAATGGTGGTTTTATTGGTTTCAGTAGCCAGGTGAGGTAAGCCTTTTTTCTCTGTCTCATTTCCTCTCAGACTGACAGTAATAATAGTTAACTGTGCAGAACAAAAGCACATTCCTGAGGTAGAGGACAGCACAGTTAAGCTGGAGACACTATAATAATAATATTTGGGGATTAGATGCTGTCAACCATCATGCATACTTTAAACTAAATCTGTATCGGTTTAAGTTGACTTAACCTGAAATCTTGCATTGGGAGGATGAAGATAAAGAGGAATATCGGGGTTCCTGTGTCAGAGAGTTCAAGACTGAAGGTGGGAAATTTCAAGTGCTTGTTTAAAAAAGTCACAATTTAAAATGAAAAACTAAAAAAGAGCAATACTTGATTGTAGATTAAAGTCAAATAATTGGGGGGAAAGGCCAAACATGTACAGCACTGTGCAGTCACCAGGAAAATTACAATTCTAACAATCTTTAAAGTCAATATCTGCTATGAGCTCCTTTATTCTCCAACACAGCCTGAACCCTCTGAGACAAGCTTTCTGTCATTTCTTTAAGGAGTCTTCAGGAATAGTTCTCCAGACTTCTTGAAGGACATCCCAAAGCTCTTCTTTGGATGTTTTCTGCCTTTTGTTCCGTTCTCTGTCAGATGATCCCACACTGCTTCAATAAAGTTGAGGTCCGGGCTCTGGGGAGGATTCATCCCTCCATAATATCTGTTGCCACTGATTTTCAGTCCACTTCTTGTGTTATTTGGCATACCTCAGCCTTTTCTCCTCGTTTCCCCCCCCTTTCTTTCCTCCCTGTACATGTGCTGTAAATAGTTCTTCTTCGGTCCTCCACTTGTCCAGTTTCCTCAAGCGTTTTAAGGACACACTGCACACCATGCTGAGATATGCCGAGTTTTTAACAAAAGGTTCATTGATAGTGACAGTCATCTTTGGTAGAATTTTCATATGCCACTAAGGCAAAATATAAAGAAATGAGGGTTGGATTAGGAGTCTCATTCAGCAACATAAAGTGGAAACAGGAAACTCCTCAAGGTGCAAAGTCCAACACTGATCAGGAAATCCAAAAACCACTTTTCAGCAGAAAAAAATATTTTACGAGGAGAAAACTGTAACCGTTTCAGTAAGAAAAGTAACAAATCTACAATGGAAGTTTCTATCACAATTTTATACATTGAATTGAACTAAAATCATAAAATGTATAAAGTTAGAGTTATCTGCCAACATGTGAGAGGTTTATGTGTCTAATAATTTGTGTGAAGAATCTTAAGGTTTTAGCTTCTTAACTCCTTTGCCATGAATAGAGCTGAGGTGGAGGCGGTGTGTTATCATTAATCTGTTAGCAGGGTGACACCATCATTACCGAGCTGAATTTCATGACACGTTACAGAAAAAAAAAAGAACACGTTACAGTTTGGTTCAGACTGGGATCGTCTCTGGTGGAGATGCACACTTTGAGCACTCATTAGACTACAGGAATGAACTGGAACCAGTTAAATAATGAACAAATGGATGTGTTATGAAGTAGTGTGATGAGCACAGCAGGAGGTTGCACTCAAACAGCAGAATCAAACAGAATTAAGCTCAACAAATATATGGGGGACTGGTTTAATACACCTCAAGCCCAGAACCTTGTCCTCTTTGAAAAATGTACACTCCCAAACATGACTGATGAAGTATCATCTGATCTTCCCTGCCTGATCACAGCTTACAAACACTAAAGTACATAACAACATATGTTGATCTCCTACACTACCATGTAACTGTACCAACATCGCTTTAATTTCACTGAACGCTTTTTTTCACCAAATGCAACACCTACTGCTCAAGAGACTTTATCTGAAAAAAGGCGGAGAGCAGATCTACCATCAGAGTTGACAGAATTGTTATCAGACAGGAAACGTGTCATTCTGTAACAAACCTGTGGATCCATCCCCGTGTTTGCTTTGTTCGGCTCCTGTAATGTGGACACGATCCCCCGTTTCACCAGCAGAGGGAGCCAGCTGCACACACAAAACAGAGGAGGCTCAGTGAGGAAAGTCTCCGAATCACTCCAACAATCAAACAATTCTTCTATTTGTTTGTTTGTAATTCATGTGTCTTTTCCCTACTGGTAAATAGATCTCCTCTATTCTTACATAAAGTCAAATGTATAGAGATGATCTGATTAAGAATACGCTAATTCCTCTTTCTGAAGTGATACCTTGTCCGCATTGTGGCGATTGTGAGTTCCGTTTTGTTTGTGGCTGCTCTCTGAACTCTGGCCGCTGCCGGCGCTGCGGCTGCTTCCCATACTGCCTGTGCTGCCGACACTGTTCCTGTCACCTGAGGACAGAGAAAGAGCAACAAAACACTGAGAAACTGCAGAGGACAAGAGAGAATTTGAGAACTGGGAAATCAAGAGAGAGGAGGCCAGGTTGTAGATTAAAATGTGTTGTCCAAAGTCCACTGCAAAATCGTTTGTTTTTTTTGTTTTTTTTTTAAAAAAAGGGGGGCATTAGCATGTCCTTCTTTGTCGAGGATTAGCTTGCCATTTTGTAAATAAACTTTCTTGCCTTCTTGTCAGCGGTATGAGAATATCAGTTTCAATCTCATGTTTGTACTTGAGCCCAGGAAACAATACCTTAGCTTAGCATGAAAGCTCCTAAATTATATATTCACAACTATGAGCTTGATAATACAAAACACCATAATCCTAGTCTCTTCTCTAGTGGAACACATAACAGCATTTAAAGCTCTGTGTTTCCTGCTGAAATGTGCCCACAGTCTTTTGTGAACACAGAATGAAGCTGTTGATGTTCCACCAAAGAATCAGATGTCATCAGACACAATGTTTTTTCACTGATGATTTAACAAGGAAAGGTTTGTGCTAATTTCACTCACCAATACGCATCAAATGAGAGCAACTTCAAATTATCAACCCACAGCAACACTTTCAGCAGCACCTCCATTCTACCACTTACAGATTTACAAATTATTCCTAAATGGGAAAAAAAACATCATGCTTTATCCTCAGTTCCAAACAGTTAAAGAATGTTGTTAAAGGAACATGTGACGCAGTACAGCTTTAAACGTGCAGCTGCCTCCACGTTTTTGACTTGTTGCTATCCAGTTCATAATTAGTGCATGTTTTTTCCAAAATAAGTCATATTTTTCAGTTTAAACACAATATTATATATTTAACATAAGCTAATTGTATAGCAAGGTTTAAATTAATTTAAATCTGTATCACTACACTTCCACAGAGTCGCCACATTTTTGGAAACTGGGTTGTGATTAGTGAGCTTTAATGCTAAACTAAGCTCATCAACACCTGCTTCTAGTTCTGTCATTAACAGACAGAGACACAGAACTGATGTCCGTCCTCTCAACTAACACTAAGTTCCTGATTCAGAGTATCTCTATGTGTGGATTTATATACGACTGTCTCTTTGTATGTGAACAAAAAGAAAAAAAAAAGTGTATTGATTGTGCAGGCTTCCTGCAAAAAAACAGGCACGAGCAGGTCAGATTTCACACAAGAGTCCGAAATAAAAACGCATGCTGCTCACTTACCATCGTGTCCCGCTGCAAGAAAACTATTACGGCTTATTAGGTTGTCGGGGTTGTGGGTAGCAGAGGAGCAAAGAATTTGCAGCAAGACTTTGGTATATGAAGGGATAAAGACGGGAATATGCTTGAGGTCTGCTTTATTAGAATGAGGGAGACTGGTGGTGGTTTAAGGGTTCACACAGGGTTGAGGTTCAGGTGCTGGGGGGTGTCGGGGTGGTTGGACAGGTGTTTGGGGCCACACACTCTTACCAGCGGGAGAGCTCCTGAGGACCCAAATATCCTGAGGGGGGCTAGCAGGGCTAGCGGGGGCTGAGACCTGACTGCGCAGCGGTGCACCTAACAAACACACACACTTTAGACACACACTCACTGTACTCCCTGCAAACTGCAGGGCTGGGACTGGATCTATCAAGCTGACACAGAGCACCAGGGGAGAGATCGAGGGGGTAGATTGGTATCAGGGTGCTGTGTGGGAGGGAAATGGAATCACAGGCCCCTGGACAGAGACAACAGTCAGCGGCCTTCATAGAAACAAGACAACAAGAGTGAAGGACACACAAAACAACAAGAAACAATGCGGTTATCCTGTTGATAGGATGTGGTCATATTCTGCAGCATTGTTTCATGGTCGTTTTATGTGTTATGATTGCGTTGCATCTTTCTGGAGTCATTTTACATTTACTCTTTGTAACCTTTTTTCATCTGTTGCTTTGCTTCTCTGTGTAGCTGTTTTGTACATTTGTGGTTTCGTCATTTTTACACATCTTTGTTGTCGGCTGTTGATGTTTTGCTTCTTTTTCTATGCCTGTTTTTGCATCTCTTGCTGTCATTTTACATCTCTCTGTAGTTCTTTTGCTTCTCTTTGTAGTTCTCTGGCATCTGTTTACACTCATTTGTCATTTTGCATGAGAGGGTGACTGACAGCAATCTTCCATCACCAGGAACTGTACCGTTTCAGGACACTGAACCGTGCACAAGAGATTGCAGCTGACCCACTTCACCTTGGCATTAACTGTTTTATACTCTCCCCTTTAGAAAGTGGCTGTGGGCCATTAGGTCCAAAAACCTCATGCCACAGCAGCTACAGCAGCTTTTTCCCTGTAAGCAATCAGCCTCGTTAAAAATAAGACAAAACACTGACACTAACCAATGTCCCCAATACATTAATATGTTACAATAAGCCATCCCTTCACTGTACTATTTCATGATGCTTTCTTTTTGTAGTCATCTGGGATCTTAGCCCTTTTATTTGGTATCTGTCTGCTAACATTTTTCAGAACTACACCAAAACATCAGTGAATTCTTTCCATGTCAAAACCTGCTTGACAATTCAGAGAATTTGGATTCAAGTTTTTTGCAGCTGTTTTGTGTTTCAGATATTATTGTGCTTCATTCTCTGAAGCTGTTTGAGATCTATCTGTAGTAGTTTTGTCTTTCCTGTCGTTTTGCATCTCACTGTAATTTGCTTGTGTCTTTGCATCCATTTGTTGACATATTACTTCTCTGCAGTTTGTTCTCTGGTTGCTTTGCGTCTATGTTACTTTTGCATATCTCTGTATTGGTTTTGCATTTGGTCAATCATCTGATGTTCTTTGGCTGTTTCGTGACTTTCTGTCGTCGGTTCTCCTTGTTTGGGATGCCACGAATGCATTACAAGTGAGGAAAGAGGGGGGAAAAGTTGGTGAGTTTGTACCTGCAGGATCATAGCCAAGGATGTATGAGTCGTCAGTCTGAGGGGCAGGGCCTGAGGGAGGAGGTCTGGATGAAAAATGTTGTCGCTGGCATGGCATTGATGCTTGGCGGGAGAGAGTGCCCCCTAGGGTTAGGGAGACAGGTTTGGGTTGAGGTGGGCATGCATGAGTGAGGGTAAGTGGCTCATGTACATGCATGGGTGTTGTCAAAATGATGTGCATGCACAGGTATGGGAACAACATCATGAACTCTCAAATAAATATATCGAATAACATTAAAAAAAAGGAAGAAAATCATTGTAATTCCCCTCTGGAGTTACATAAGAGCCTGCTGAATGGGACTAAAAGATAACCAGCTCCACTTAGAGAGCTTACTGCCCCTTTCTGTCACTGGTTCATGACTTGCTGACAGCACTGACTCTGCACACACATGAACACACACTGCTGAGCTCGCCTAACAAGCAGAGTCTGTCAGACTTTAAGTCAAACTTGTGCATCTTTTCTTGCTCAAGCATTAACACGCACGCACACACACACACACACACACACACACACACACACACGCGCACAAGGGCTTTAGTACTGAGCTGACACTTTGCAATCTGGCCATAGTAATCCTATTAATGCATGTCTCTGTATGTGAGAACATATACATTTATATATATATATATGTGTGTGTGTGTGTGTGTGTGTGTGTGTATGTGTGTAGGGGTGGATGGCTGTGTGTCTGAGGCTTGTTGAGGGCCTGCAGAAAGAAGTGTGATGTAAACATCTATGTCCGTTGCTCTGTTGCTGTTACTGGACCCCTCGCTATGCTCGTCTTGCTTTTTGAATGTCAGGAGCTTCACAGCTGCAAAACAAGCATAAGGCTCGTGTTCCTTTTATCCAGAGGGATTAAATCTGATGAACCCTTCGATGATCATGCATGCCAACATGACAGATCCTGCTTGTGTACAAGAGTCAAAATATGTTACAAGCACAGCTATGACCCGCTGCAACAAGTTAGCAGGCCCTAGGAGGGGGTAAGCATTCACTCTCAGAGTGCTCTCTATCTTTTCTCAGTGTTTAATTGAAGCATTTCAAACAGATCTTTTTTTCATATAACTTGTAAGGTTTATAATATCAATTCTGGCACTGATGTGATATTTGAAAGACTGAGGAAGCCTTTGTTCTTTTTAACAATAGAGAAAATCCTTTCATCACAATGCATTCTTAATAGATACGTCAGCTGTTCAGAGCAGAATTCTAAGTTGTGTAAGTCACCTAACACCTATGAGTCATTCAAATATAAAAAAGGCACCTAATTCAAGGGATGAACCAGTGTTGTGTTGTGTCTTCACATAAAAGACAACTGAGCAAAGAGCTAGTTTTAAACTGTATCTTCAGGCACTTCAGCAGGCATCTTCAGCAGTCTGTTTCAAAGCGGATTTAGCTGAAAACTTAAGCATCGTGTGCAGTGTGTTCTTTTAAAAAATATCAGGAAACTGGACAAGTGGAGAACAAAAGATGCAACAGGCCTAAAAATAAATTTCTACATCTGATGAACTGACACAGAACCTGAGAGATGCATCTGGACTGATGCCTCACCAGTGTTTCTGCACTGAAACAACTCCACCTGACTTTATGTTTTTAATGAATTAAGAAATTCAAGATCTTGTGTCTCTGCAGTGATCAACCTTGTTTCCAGCAACTACAAACAGATCTTTTTATTGAAAAAAGATTGCTAATACACCGGCTGTGGACTGCACAATCAGCAAAGAACTGGAGAAAAACGTAATAAGTGCTTTAGCAAAAGACAGTTTTCACAGAAACTGGAGACAAACATAAAGTGAAGACAGGCATTAATATTGAACTTACACTTTACATAGCCAGCTGTTGTTGCCATATTTTACTTAAGAGGTTTCACTTTTACAGAGTTTACAAAAATGTTCCTATGAAGTCATCAGTGAACACACATTTTTTTGGACAAACCCTCTCAGAATGTAACTTAAATTAAGATAATGGATTTATACTCCCAATGCACTGTTATGTAAGTGGCATTCAGAATCAAGTCTGGCTAAATTTGATAAAACTTCAACAATTTTAGACATACATACAGGCAAAAAAATGACTGTAGCTATCAAATGAAATGAATGAACTAAAATGAAAACAATTTGTCTGTGAAATGTAGTGGAGCAGCAGTGTAAGCTCCAAACTGTATGGAAGTACTGTGTTTTTGTTAATATGCCTGGCTACCTTCCACCACTTTGTCTGTCTTTGTGTCATGAAGACGTGTGCACACTGCTCGTTTGTCTACCTGCTCTTCTGCTGAGGACCTCCACCACTGAAGGGGGGAAGAAACCAACCCGGTCCGTCCCTCGCTGGGAGTCGTGGACGTGGCCTTTCCACCTGCCATCCGAGTGCTGCTCAAGGACCTGACACCGACAAATCATGAGTGCGCTTCGGTTAAAAGTTGTGTTCATCTCCGAAAGCAGGCATTAGCCACACAACAGTTCACAATCACATTAAAGCAGAACGTGCAACACAGTGACTGCCAAATTATTCAGTGATGTGAAGAAAGAGGTTTGATTAAACCAGCGAAGAAAAGAAAAAAAAGGCTATTCCATGTTGGCAGTGCATTAGCTTGAAGTGATGTGTGCGACTCTTCCAGGAATGCGTTTGCGAGTGTAACAAGAGTGCCAATGAGTTGGAAATCTATTCATGTGTGTTAACAAGTTACTTTTAGGGGGCAAAAAGTAAACAAGGTGTCACGCTACAGAATTTGAGTTCAAACTGAAGTTTTGGACGCCATTAATACTAATACAAAGATATCAAAACACATGGCAGAAAAAACACGTTATTCACACACTCAAGAATGAGTGAGTGTGTTTTGTGAGTGTGAGTCTCTGTGTGTAGGGGGTTGTTGAGTAAACAAGCAAGTAATAAGAGTGTGACAGCAGCAGGTCTGTGCCTGTTTCTCTGCTGTGGTCTCCTGTTCAGAGTACACTAAATTACCCCAAAACATCCCTCACAAATCCCAACAACAGCACTGTCTTCATCACATAATCCTTACACTGCGTGAGATTCCTTCGGCTCATGAACAGGCAGGGCAAAGCGGAGCAGCAGTAAAGAAGGCACAGTTCATGTTACAGACTGCTGTGAGGTATTTAGAGGTCTGTGCAATGCATTTCTATACTTAATAATCTCCTTATATATATATATATATGTGTGTGTGTGTCTATTTCTGTATTTCATAAGGAAATATAAGCTACTTTTAACTGTATAACCATCTGGAAGATGGAGCCGATGGTAACTTAACAGCAAATTGGGGTTTTACACTGAAGATTTAGTAGCTTGTAGATAAAAAAAAGGTAAGAACATTATCATTGTCTGTGACAGTAACTATTATTTGCATGGCTGCAGACCCCCCTGTTTGGGCACATAAAGCACAATTCAAACACATGATCAGAGCAGATACATGCAAAGTCAAACTAATGTGGAAGTCGGCGTAATGTGGTAGTTTCTACCTCCATTGCTCATCCATATCAGGATTTCAATCCTCTCCAAGTTATTTACTCTGTTTTCCTGGGATCTGACTATCATCTTTAACATTTGAGCTGGTCACAGAGGATCCAGCATAGCTCACTCGCTTTCAAAACTTCAAAGTGCAGCGGTTGATCCAAAGGAGATTGCAGGGATCAACTTCACATGCTGGCACAACCATTTTTTCATTTGTCTGGTTCAGTGTTCTATGTTTCTGTGGGTTAACGGTGTTGAATATTTGGCACAATTCAAACTTACTTCAGACTTTTTTTTGGGGGGGGCTGCTTTTGAAAAGATGACATAACAACAACTTGCAGGTTCAAGGAAAACATGCACACACAAACAATTACCATAATAAGATCTCCGGCCCGCAAGTTAAGCGCAGTGGGGTCATGGAGATTCCAGTAGTCCTTCACTGCTCTGACCTGGAGAGAACTTGATGCTTCTGCAATGAGGAAAGCAAAAAAGCATCATCACAAGGCAGGTGATTTCACTGTTGTGGTTTCTTTCCATTAGAAACCTCTACCACAGATTAACCTCTACAAAGTCTCACAGAATCATGAACACAGAGCCAAAAGAAGCATGTGAAAAGCTACTGACCTCTTAAAAGCTGTTTAATTTCCCTGCTGGCTGTGGAGGTGGTGAACTGGTTGACGATATCCAAAGCTGTCTGGTTGTACGTGTTGCGCATGTTCACATTGATGCCAGCCTAGGCATGCACACACACAAAAAAGCATACAGTAAAATGCACTTTGAAAACAAAGCCTCACTCACACCACATTTATTAAAGAATAACAGAGAGTCGTGTCATTTTAGCTGTCAAAACAGCCTCTGCTTCATTTTTCAAACAAAGATGAAGCTATTTTAACAAAGATGTATCCCTCTATTTAATAAGAAAGAAAAAACATTAGTACACAAATCCCACGAAAACTGGACAGTAACACTGTAATCTGTCATTACATCAAGCAGCAGCCGCACTACTTCTGTCTTGCCATAGAGGGCAGCTTCATGCAGAGAAGTCCCCGCTTTGGTGGCCCTGTTGATGTCGATGCCAGCTGTAAGCAGCAGCCTAGGGAATCAAATCAGAACTGTGATTGTAAGACTGCAGGCAAAGCTCACAAACAGATTCATATATTCAACTGCAGCAGACATCTGCAACATCTCATTAAGTCATACGCGCCCGACTCACCCACCCACACAATAACAAATATGTCTCCAGCTCTGTCAAGAGGCCCAGATGAAGGAATGCTGATGGCATCATATGCAGACAGAGGTGCAGGAGAAGGAGGAGTTCTTTGGCTCATCATGTGGAGTTTGAGTCAGGTTTTAAAGACGTAAACAAATCTGAAGCTTGTTGGAGGATGATGGATTTGTGCGCTCCGTGTTTTCTGAATACCAACCAGTGCCAATCAGTCTTGCCACCAGTGTTTGTGTCTTTGTTGGTGCAGCACATTTCAATTCAACTGCCAAACAAAGGATTATATTTGCCTGTGTGTGTGCGTGAGTGAGAGAAAGAGAAGGAGTGAAACTAATAACTCGGGGGGGGGGGGGGGGGTCTCCTACAAGCCACAGCTAATTAGATACATTGCCTAACAATCAATAACAAGTCTTGCTATGAAAAGTTCATCTCAGAGAGCCTGACTGTTTCAAAGGTTAAAGATTAGGTGAGGTTCACCTGTCTGAAACACTGTTGAACAACTCAAACACTATATGAAGACAGCAGGGGAGTAGAGTAGTAAATATGCAAATATCCAGCACAATTTCCACAAGTTTTTCTTGGCATGAAATTCAGAATGAAGGCATGTATGTGATTATTTAAGTGATGATTTGTGAAGCGTATAAATGTAAGGGGGAAAAACTCTGGAGAGCACGCAGGTGAGCTGGGCAGACTTGAGACATTTTTAGCCATCCTGCACCACACGAAAGTAAAAAGAACCTCAAATGTTCCAACTGCTTCTGCCTTTTCTCAGCAGCAGCAGTTTTAATCGTGTTGGTATGAAATCTTGAGACGGCTCAGTGTCTTAGAACTGTCATAGAGCTTAGACATTAACTTCAATCCTGTCCTGAAAATCAGCAGTTGCTATGCTCTCAAACAGCCTTTACAAACTGCACTGTTCTGGGAAAACCTGCATCCCGGGATTCACATGGATCTTACTTTGACACTTGCCACCTGCATAAACATTTAGGGAGGGCTCAAAGAATGTGATAAAGTGTCAGAGCTGTTAACCCGGCCTCCAAACTGCTCAGATACCAAACTGATGAGATCTGATGGCAACTGTGGGAAGTAAGCCCACAAAGATTCCACCTTAAAACTCCCATTGCTAACATCCTGGCACCAGACACTCCAAGACCCCCTCAGATCTTTGTCCACACCCTGACCTGTCAGAGCTCTTTCGTTCACATGAGGGGGACCTATCTAATGTTAGAGGTGTGATTTTAAGCATTTGGCTGATTGGTACATACAGCATATATGGTGTCTAGAATGTGCTGGAGCAAAGCTTCTCAACATTATGTCTCCTGCTGTCATCTCCTGGCTGTATGTGTATAAATGTTTGAATCTGGAGCTCTAACCGGACCTGCAAAGCTTCTAAAGTTAAGTAGGTGCTATAAGGACTTCTGCAGTGTTTGTAAGGCGGTCTGAAGAAACTGATAAGTAAATCGCAGATGTACTCTGCTGAGTAACCTCAGAGTAAAACTGAATGCTAATGCATATTTTTTGTGTGTGTGTGTCTGTTAGGACTCCAGCTTCACTCCTGCACATCTTAACTTCTCAACTTTCCAGCTCAACAGAGAGAAAGTAGAGGAAAGAGATAGTGTTGCAAAACCATTTGATAAATAAGGAAAGAGGGGAATTATCAGAATGTCTGAGAGGCAGGGTGGGGTTATTTGGCAAAGTACATACATATTTACGCAGACATTTCTGGGTGGGCTGGAGGGTGGAGGAGGGAGGCTTAAACACAGTGTAGAGGAGCAGTAGCAGCAGTGCTAAGAGTAAAACCCCTTCCACACATGCACTGATTTAAATCAATCTAGTGGCAACTGACCACGTCATTGTCATTTATGACTCTTTTGTAATCTGCCAGTAACAATCTTTTTTACTGCATCAATATCATTTTCCTTCAGGGATTATTAAAGTATTATTGAACTGAATTTTGACACATTCTGAAAACAGATATCTGGGCACACTTCAGATTTTGTGAACATGCAGATGTGCAAGTTGGTCTTTCAGGATTTAATCCCACAAACACAAGCAATGTCCCATTCCACACTCACACCGCCTCACCCCAGAAATATACACACACAGACTCACAAGGTACAAATAGAACCACCTCTGCTACACTATATGAAGCACTGACAGAACTAAAGACAATGGTGCTAACATTTGGGATGTCATGATTACAGATTTTCTTGATACGATTGTTGTCACAGAAATAATCACGATATTACGATTATCACGATTATTTTTGCATTAATTAATTTCCCACTACCATGAATAAGTAAAATCACATGAACACTCCTTATAGGTCTTATTTTAATTAACTTCCCTCTTTGGATGCTCTCATAACAATATAATACAGCAGCTATGTAAAGTTATACAAACTTGCATACTTAGACATACTTATACAGGCCATTGCACAGTGACAATGAAAAAGTTTGACAACTTACCATGACACATGTTCGGCTTTATGTACCGTTACGTGAATGCAGCTTAACTTGTCCCGTTGCACTGTATGCCAAATCAGTGTTGCCCACCATTAATGGCAAATGACATGTAAGTATTTTCCCGCAGATGATGAAACATATTTGACATATTGCCTGATTTCAAGGCAACTTTTTTGTGGCATGTCTTACACTTAGGCAGGCCGTCTTCCACAATTACACCCTTGTCATTTTTTTGGTAGCCAAAAAAATCCCACACAGCTGACTTCAAACATTTATTCAGAGGGAATAGCTCTTCCTCTTCCATGTTTTACCTCCTGTGGGACTGGGACGCCTCCATCTACAACTGCATGGACCGAAAACAAAGCAACACAAGCGGTTGTTGTGTAACTTTGTTTTCTGGAAATTGACAGCATTTAGGAAACGTTACGATTAACTAATCGTAAAGTTTAATATTGCAATTAATCATGAAAACGAGTAATCGTGACATCCCTAGCTAACATCAGAGATACTGTTAGTAGCAGCTGCAATATCATGTTCAGAGTAAAAACAAAACAAGAACTGCAACTGAAGTTGCTTATTTTCATTCTTACAGTAGTCTGACAGTAACGTTTATAGAAGTAGGTGTAGTAGCAAGGGAGAAGTAGTAGCTTTCGGTGTAGATAAGGAAATACAAGCTGAAGAAGTGCTTTAAGTACACAGCAACTTGTGGGAAAAAAAGAATAAAAGCAGAAATGAGACATGCTGTTTACTTGATGACGTCTTTGTGTCCATTCCTGGCTGCCAGGTGAAGCGGGGTGGTGGAGGGAGAGTTCAGGCTGTCGTTCCCCACCTCTCCTTCTAACAGCGATGTCACCATGTTACTGCTCAGCAGCAACTGAGCCACCTTAAGAAAAATAAGTTTGAAGATGAAGTGTTTGCTGGCAGAATAAAGACCATGCTCCTTGAAGTTTTCTGGTAAAAATATACTGTATATCTTAACTTACGTAAAGAGTTCAACTAGTGCACAGAGGCTTATCCACTGCCCAGCAGCTGCCTAAAGATACCACAGCCTCCACTCACACACAAGGTCAGTGAGTGGCAGCATACAGCTCTCTCTATTCTTTCACAGCTAAACTGCAAACTCAGACCAGATAAGAAAACATTTAACAAGCATGGCAAGTGTGCCAGTATAATTCCGAATTACAGTGCCAGCAATGCATCTCGCAGCCCAGTTCATCCGTTGATGTGGCAGGGAAACAGTAAAATACACTGAAAAGTGCAATCTCTTCAATGCTGCAGTGTCTGTTTTCCTTTCACTCAAACAGGCTTAGCTTAGCTGGGTCACTTCGTCTGAGCCACAGCTCATGTTTGACACAGTCCACCCTCGTTCAAAAAAACCGGGCAAGAGAGTTTTCACATGCAAATAATTGGATTATTTAACTGACCACATGAATGAAGCTAATCTCTTCATTTGGGGGTTTGGGCTCTCACTGAAAAACCATAAAATGTGCTCCTCAGAGGACATTGTAGCAACAAAAGTCTTTTATTACCAAGTGAACTGAAATGTTAGCCAACTATAATAAGACTGGTGAACTTTTCATCAAGTGCCCTCATCAGTTTTCATTTGTCAAAAGCTTTTGGTTCATGACCTACAAGACTAATAGCATACCCATCAGCCTTAGCGAGGTCGGGGATTCTAAATAAACAACCATTTATATTGAAAGAAAAAAAAAGTTTAGCATTCCCAGACATTAAAACTAAAAACAAACATTCCCATACCTTCTGTCTCCCAAACTCACAGGCCAAATCTAGTGGAGTCTTCTTAGCCTTGTTCCTGAGGCAGGGATTAGACTGATGCTGCAGCAACATCTCAGACTGAGAGCGAAAGGAAGAGAGAAACATTCTGTAAGTAATACCCCCTCGTGTATTTTGCACATGCACTCACATGCCAGTCACCCCATACCTGAGTTTTGATGTTTTGTCTTTGAACAGAGAGGACGAACATACGATAGCAACTGTTTAGGATTGTCACTATTGTACTTGATGGCGTTCTGCTCAAGAGGTCAGACCTCAGAGAGGGTTGTATTACAGGTTGAGATGTGTGTGTGTTTATGATATGCGTTTGTCTTTTAGAACATTCCAGCAGCCAAACAAATGACTGTGGAGGAAAGGAATGTGTGTGGTGACTGCTCTTCCGTAAGGTTTGGTGTCACTGCATTAATAGTATCACTGGTATTGTTGTTGGACAACACCAGCTGAGACACAAAAGGGTTAGATTTCAGTGACATGGGAGGACTGGTAATGCCTCGAAACTTGGCCTTTGGCGACTCGCTGGTGTCTGTGCGCATGCACTCACCACCTCGTAGTGTCCATACTGCGCAGAGAGATGTAAGGGTATCTGCCCATCGTGGGAAGGAGAGTTGACTGAAGCGCCGGCTCTCAGC
The DNA here is from genome assembly GCF_036924035.1 of Leuresthes tenuis. Lineage (NCBI taxonomy): Eukaryota > Metazoa > Chordata > Actinopteri > Atheriniformes > Atherinopsidae > Leuresthes > Leuresthes tenuis. The sequence goes on along the minus strand of NW_027325374.1, from coordinate 21,569,002 downwards.
AACAATAAGACAGCGTCAGCTTTACCCTGCCAAGCTGCATAGTGGAGCGGTCGCATGCCTGGAGACAGCAGCAAGAAAAAAACCGATCACTATTGGTTTTTCATTTGTGCTGGGAGACAGGAGGTGTGTACCATAAAGTACGAATAAGCGATCAGCATTAAAAAGAAAGTACACTTCAAGGTTTTATGTGTCAGGACATCATCATCATTTTGTTTTTTAAAAAACCTATCATTTACTGAGGTTTTTACTGTTCAGTCCTGCCCATAGTTGACAAATGACTACAGAGTGTTGTCCAGGTGACTCCAAATGCCCATTACAATCTATTATTCATAAAAAAAACTATTCTAAAAAGACTGGGATGCTGTGTAAAAACAGAATCCAATGATTTGTAAACGTTATGCTGAAGGTAATACATTTTGCCATTTCATAATAAAACATCAGCTCATATTGAAATTGATGCCAGCAAGACACCTCAAAAAAGTCCTGTTTACCTGTGTCGCACCTGCTCTGCTTTTAACAACAGTCTGTAAACGTCTGAGAACTGGAGAGACCTTAGGAAAAGGAATGTCCCTTTCTTGTCTGAAATATGACTCCAGCTCTGGCTTGGGTCTTCTTTGTTGTATTGTGTGCTTCACAATACAGCAAAAGTTTTTTAGCTGGAGAAAGGTCTGGACAGGAAGGTCAGGCCAGCACCTGGATTCTTCTGTTGTTATAGCTGCAGTACATGGTTTAGCATCGTCTTGCTGAAATATGCAAGGCCTTCCCTGAAAAAGACATTGTCTGGATAGGGGCATTTGTTTCTCTCTGCACTGATATTGCCTTTCCAGATGTGCAAGTTGCCAGTTCCATAGGCACTTATGCACCCCCATCCCATCAGAAATGCAGACTTTTGAACTGAGTGCTGATAACAAGCCTCATTAAACAGGGGAACATGGTGTTCATGAATTAAAAAATAAAAATACATTTAAATTCTTCTGAATACAAAATTGTTTTCCCCTTTGCTTCAGTCCAGTTACATTAACTTAGTTTCCGAATCACGTTCACATTAAGCTTCTTCTGTGCATGAGCTATAACCTGCATTTCTGGATAGCTCAGAAAACTCGACTCATAGACAATCATTTCTTGAAGTGTTCCTGAGCCCATGCATTGATTTCCATGACAGAAATATTCCTGTTTTTAATGGTCACAGAAATCCAATACTGATTTTCGTCTGTCCCTTGCACACGCAGATGTCTTAAGATTCTCAGATTCTTACGTATTATAGGTGATGGAAGATTCAAAGTCTTAGCAATTCTATGTTGGGGAACATTACTCTGAAATTGCCCCACAATATGTAGACAGATCTTTTTGCTGGGCCTCTACCCATCTTTACTTCTGAGGGACTCTTCCTCTCAGGTACTCTTTTTGTACCCAATCATAAAACTGACCAGTTAGACTAATCAGTAGCAGCACATTCATCCTGCTGTTTCTTTTGAGTACCACTTCCTTTCACAACCTTTTGTCCCAAACCTTTTGACATGTGTTGCTCCCATCAAATCCAAAATGAGCTAACATTTTTCATGAAACAGTAAAATGTCTCACGCTCAATATTTGATGTTTTCTATGTTCTATTGTGAATTAAATATCAGTTCAAATGGTTTCATTCTGTTTTGATTTACATTTTACACAGTGTCCAAATTCTGGAATTGGGAGTTGTATAGTGTGACTGCTGGGATTTTTAGAAAATGGATGGATGGATGGATGGATGGATGGTAGTTGTATAGAGTACATTATAGAAAGTAACACACAAGAATTCCTCAGGGGCCAGAACACTTTACATCTAGTATGAAAGATATGAAGTTCTTCTACAGGGACCCTTTTTTAGGATCTAGCAGAGGAACACATCTAAGATGAGCAGTTCTGTTTTCACTATGTTACCATTGACACAGTTTGGGGAAATATTTCCTCAGAAAAGCCACATGATGACGACAGCCTACTGGATGATGTCTTGCTGGTGTGATCTATTATTCTCTCTCTTAAACTGTGGTCCTTAAAACAAAAATCAGTTGAAAAACACTTAACACCCCAACTCCCAGTAGAGCTACATGATAACTCTGTGGGTTCATCACAAGCAACTAATCTCCCTGTATCCACAGAACATCTTCAATGCATTCAGACCTGTATGAACAGCTGTGCACTTGTGATGATGGTTATGGTTGCCAGGTTTGAATGGAGCTGAGAGGTTTTATACAACAATTTAACATTCTAAGCATAGCAAAATATGCTATTGTAGAGTAGTCATATCATATATTAGAAGACACGCTGTCATTGCAACTTTTGTAGTTTTCTTGGGATTTGTTGTCAGTAAGAAACAAATGTTTCTGAAACAAATAACACCTTCGTAATATTGCCAAAATTTAGGAACATCCTGTCTCAGAGTGATGCAGAGAAACTAGTTCATGCATTTGTTACTTCAAGACTGGACTACTGTAATTCTTTATTATTGGGCTGTCCCACATATTCTCTGAAAAGCCTCCAGCTGATCCAAAATGCTGCAGCCAGAGTTCTGATGAGAACTAACAGGAGAGATCATGTTTCTCCAGTTTTAGCTTCTCTTCATTGGCTCCCTGTTAAATTCAGAATAGAATTTAAGATTCTCCTCCTCACATATAAAGCTCTTAACGACCGAGCTCCATCATATCTTAAAGATCTCATTGTAAGATATTTTCCTAACAGAGCACTTCGCTCCCAAACTGCAGGTTTACTTGTTGTTCCCAGAGTTTCTAAAAGTAGAATGGGAGGCAGAGCCTTCAGTTATCAGGCCCCTCTCTTGTGGAATAAGCTGCCAGTAAATGTCCGGGAAGCAGACACCCTTTCCACTTTTAAGATTAGGCTTAAAACTTTCCTTTTTTTTTTTTTACAAAGCTTATAGTTAGGGATGGCTCAGGTAATCCTGAAACATCCCATAGTTAAGCTGCTATAGGCTTAGACTGCTGGGGGACCTCATTTGTCACACCTTTCCTCACTTTGCTCTCTTTTCCCCCTGTTTAATTTCTCAAATGATTTTATATACATGTGACATTATTGTGGTTATTAACTTGTGTTTCCCTGTTCCAACAGATTGCACCGAAACTTGTCTTCAGTCCAATCTCCAGTTCTGAGCGTGCCTGAGGCGACTGTGGAAAGGAACGACTCCCTTTTAACAGGAAGAAACCTCTGGCAGAACCAGACTCAGGAAGGGTAGCCATCCGCCTCGACCAGCTGAAAAGACAGAAAAGAGGGAAAAGAGGGGGAAAAAAGGAAACCTCCTTTGAATGGTGTTATGGTGTTTTTTCACCCTCTTTTCTGTCTTCTCAAACCTCCGCTAGTTGAGGCGGATGGCCACCCTTCCTGAGTCTGGTTCTGCCAGAGGTTTCTTCCTGTTAAAAGGGAGTCGTTCTTTCCACAGTCGCCTCAGGCTCAGGACGGGAGATTGGACTGAAGACAAGTTTCTGTGCAATCTATTGGTTTCCTTAGGTAGGAACTTGTTTTTGAACTGGCTCTATATGAATGAATTGATTATCTTTAAATTAATTAAATGGATTTCATTGGATTATGATTACAATGAATTGAATTTCAATTGGCTTGAATTGGACTATATTATTTAAGTGCCTTGAGATGACATTTGTTGTAATTTGGCGCTATATAAATAAAACTAAATTGAATTGAATTAAATTTTATTGAAATGTCATTTGTTCTTGCACTAGCTTAAAATGAGTTCCTCTAAGCAGTGAGGTGGCAAGCAATTTGCTCCTGAAAAGACTTTTTCTGTCTTTGCAGCTTGTTCCTCAATTATTCGATACATTTTGACTTTCCCTGAAGAACTAGCATCTTTTACTTACAAAGTTGATGTTATATTTATTGATGTAGTTATAAATTGTTAAAAAATGAGTGTCGGAACCTTTCATTTCAAGGTAAGCGATTTTCGTCTGTTTATACTTAAACAGTCTTAATGTACGAGGACATACAACTAAACAGCTATTTCCCAGCAATGAAATGCTTCAGAAAATCATTTGCAACTTGACATCTTCTGTGTTTTTGGGGAGTGTAGTGAGTATGTTTTCTTATTAACATATTTTCCTTTATTAAAATACATCCACTTATGCATTTCGGGCGCACAACAAATTCCAAACAAGTAGGGATGGTGGAGGTTTAGGGGCTAGTTATGAAGTACCATCGTTACTTGGTACAAAAGCAATATCTACGAAAGGCTTCAAGGAGCAAAGATGGGCAAGAATCTCCAGTTTGTCAATATATGTGTGAGCAAAAATCAATGAAATCCTCAAAAACAATGTACCACAAAGGAAGATTGGAAGAGATTTGCATATCTTCCCTCTAAAGTGACCTCACATATACCTATGTGATATAACCACATAGGTAAGGGATTAGTGCGGGAAACACTTTGTCAAGCACTAGAATACAGATTTACATTCAAAATTGCCACTTCAAACTTTACTGTGCAAAAAAATGGAAACATGGATTATGGACAGACCAACATCCTTTCTGGAAGAAATCGACGCAGTGTGACCAAAGACAAAATGAACCATTCAGTCTGGTAATCATCAACTAGTCCAAAAGTCAGACTGTGTGATGGTGTAGCATTGTATCAGTGCCCTTGGCAAAGCTCATTTGTACCTCTGTGAAGGCACAAATGACTGCAGAAAAGTTCACTGAGGATTAAGAGCGACACGGGCTGTCTTCAGCACTACAGCTTTGCTGAAGACAGTTTTGCAGTAATGTTATTTTGTCACATTCTTTGCAGTAAGAATGTGACAAAATAACACTTGAGTCTCTTTAAGAGTCTCTTCTACAATGCAATTGCAACACAATTGCTCGGAAATGCAAAAGTGGATGTATATTAAATCAAATTAAGTTGACTGACAAAATGTAAACCATCTTGGGTTCAAACTGCCTGCAATAAAACAAAGTAAAGTAAAAGTAAACGTAATAACTGCATTTTGTTTTGTTTTTTCTCAGTGCGTTTTACAAACTATTCCAACTCATTCTGATTGGAGGTTGTACATAAATAAGACTGAATTCCATAAACTGGCAAGCAGGCAGGAAGTGTTAAAAATTCAGTCCTTCAGGAACATATACAGCTAACCTCGGAGGCATCAGATATATGCTTATGAGCACAACACGTCTCTGGTCTCAGCAGCCAAGCTGTTGCTCCAAATTCCACTGTATGTGGTCCTGTTGGAGTCTGTGGATATTTGCTGTGGCACTGCTGTCACTGCATGGCATAAAAACTTCAAAGTGAATCCCATTTTTTCATGAGTCAAACTTAATTTCAGCTAAGTGTCAGGGAGCTGTTGAGTTTCAGGCCTGATTAAACCCAGTGATGTCTTGAGCATGGACTTTTTTCCCCCAAAAATTTTTCTAAAGCCGTGAGTTTGTTTGGCGACACTGCGTCAGCTGGGGAAGCTGCTCTGCCATCATCATACCATTGATATCCTTGATATCCACCGTGGCCTGGGCCTCCAGCAGCAGAGACAGCAGCTCTGTGGTGCCCGTCAGAGCAGCGTGGTGCAGTGCCGAGAAGCTGTGGGCGAAACACAGACAGAGAGAGGGCGAGAAGGGGAGGGGGGGTCCAGGAGGAGCAGCAGGAGAAGAGATGAGAAGATGACAGAGGTTATAAATCTGAAAGACTTTTCAGCCGGTTCACACTTTTCAAAACTCACTCCAGCCTCAGACAGTAATTTATGTGTTTTATGAGTCACAACCATCAAAGCTTCAAATGAGGTCAAGCCACAAGTGTATCTGTATTTATGAATGTGCGCAGTGTGTATATTCAGTAGGTCTTCACCACTATGCTAAGATAAGAAGCAATGTGTTCATATATCCCATACCAGAACTAAAAATTGAGATTACATCCCATGTGTGTGAGTGTGACAACGCTTCAGAGATGAAAGGTGTGTTTTCGTCTATCCAGCTGCAGTGTATTCCACTGAGGGGGAAATTAAAAGCATAAATTCTATTAGCAATAAGTTTTGTACTTGCTTGAGGCAATAAAGACATAGCGAGCATTCAAGATGAGGTGACCCTTTGAGGCAACACACAACCAGAGCTGATTTATGACACGCTCTCTTCGTGTGGAGATAAAGTAACAGCAGCAGTACTGAGGTCCTCAAGTGATTTAACAGCCTCAGGCAGGCGCTTTGAGAGTCCTCAGCTTATGGGATGCTTTTTTGGACACACCTGGAAACGCAACGTGGCGTAGCTCTCTCAGTAAAAGTTTGTACAGTTCAAGTTCCTTTGACTACTGTGGTTGTGTTTATCATGTCAGCAGTACCCTTTTCCCCTCTCTGGTAGAAGTTTAGGGGCGAGCAGTTGAACAAACAGGGTGATAAGTGCAGGTCAGGAGGTCAAACTGGAAAGATGTCCCTGTTGTAGATTCCCAACACACTCAAGGAAAATAACATAATAATGATGTCTGGAAAGTCAGCTGGCCTGGAAAATATACTTTGGAATATGATTCAGGGCAGAAAAAGAAATTGGTTATAAAGCTGCAGGAAGCTCCCCAATATTCAGTACAATAATTTCAATAAACCTTTATAATGGAGATACAATGCACCAAATTTAAGCGTTAATGTTACAAGAGCCATATTATTTGTCAACAAAACATGATGTAAGGAACCAAAATGATCCTTAAAAGTTGTAAAACTAAATCTAGTGATTTTTCCCAAATCTGCCACAGAGCTTTTCAGATTCTACACTGCACAGCACCCTCTGCTCTTTGACTTTCCATGTAGAAACGTAGAAAAATCTAAGTCCCTTCAACAGAAAAATGTGGAATCCTTAAAGTAAACCAGCTGGGGAAGAAAAAGATTTTTAGGCTCGTCTATGTGATCTTTAGCAAACTACAAACAGGCTGCAATGATCTTTTTAGAGAAAATTTTTAGAGAAAAAGTGTTTGCTCTGTGGGTTTGAACAGGACTCATGCTGGCATCCAAACGCCCCACCCCCCCCCCACCTCTAACACTTGCATGTGCCAATAACTTTGGATAATAGACCCCAGAGAGATTAGATGGTACTTTTGGACATAACTCAGTGGTAACTTAAGACTATCATGAAACTTAACAGGTTTAGCTAACCCGTTCTCTGGTGAGGCAGGTTGCTAAAACAACATTAAATTCATGTTAATCTCAGTGATAAGGATGAGACATTTTCAGCCTATCCCTCAGCACCAACAAATGCGACAGCAGCCAATGTGTCCACAGTTTTGGCCATCGGGTTAAAATGCACGCTCATTTACAACCACAAAATAATGTCTGAGCTACCAGCTGGAAGAAGACTGAAGGGGCATTGGAGGTACAAAAAGGAGGGATGAAACTGGGAAAAGTGAGTGAGACAGAGAATATGAAGGCATTCTGTTGCTTATGTAATAATGTGTATCATGAATACAAAACAACAAGATATTCTTTTACCGGCCCGCAATGAGACCGTACCTCATCCACATCTGGCGTCATCTCTTTCGGCCACTTCCTACTGACCCTCTCAATGTGTCTACCTGGGATGGTGTTGACTCAGTGACAAGCAACTGTTTGTTCATCTTTCGCAATCCACTTCATCACCTCCGCGCCGATCTCGTATATCACAGGTAAACCTTCCTCTGTACCACCCCCACACACCAACTCCCTCGCTCCTCGACTTGTTTGATTTCAACACCTCCATTGAGTGTCACTTCCTACAAATGGCAATGACCCTGCATGTAGATACACGCAGCACTTCTCAGTCGACACAGCCACGCTGCACGCAGGCCAAGACAACCCATTTCAATTTGTGATGACCTATTTTAGAAGATCTTACAAAAATGCAGTAGATTTCACAGAAAAGAAAAAAAAAAGGCTTATAAACATGTGACACATAGTGTGTGACATTGAAACATGACCTGGACAGATGACTTTAAGTTTGGGGAAGAGCAAAGGAGTCTAACGGAGGAGGAAGGAGGAAGCTGCTGGCACTGTGCCTTCTTCAAAACGGATTAGAATTTTCATTTCTCCCAATATGAGCTCAATTAGCAATGAAAAGCAGTTACAAGCGGCCACTAAACAGCACAGACCAAACAGGCTGCATTTCAACCAAAAGTACCAGTACTTTAAGTAATGGTTTAGTAATGTCAAGACACTAAAAAAGGTTCCTTAAGATGTAGGTTGCTGACATTTTCACTGAGGTGCAAAGAGATAAATGAATCCACAGCATAGGGCACAAAGTGTTCTCCAGCTGCAGTCAACACCTGGAAATGTGGCACCGTCTTGCAGCGATAAGCTGTGTTTTATTTGTGCTTTCGGATGTAAAAGCTATGAAAATATGTTTTTTTCTTGTTTTTTTTTATTTCTTTGTTTAATTTCTTACATACTACAGACCCCTTACATTATAAAACATTTAACAAACTGGGGTGTATAATGACCATGAGTGAGACAGAAAATATATAATATGAGGCTTGGCAGAACAAGTAAGAAACAGTCAGTGCTGCCAAGCTCCACCCCAGAAGTATCAGGGTTCTAAAAGCATCAGCACCCAGCTCGGGCCAGGGTCAGATATTCAGATCTGTTTCTTCAAATGAAATTCAAAAGGAGATCTGGATAAGGAATTTTGAAATGGTGCTTCAGTTATGCAGATCAAAGTTTCTCTGTGGTGTAAAAACATTTTGCAATGGGTAAACAGAGGTTTCACATGTTTCCAGAATCTTGGAACCAAAACAATGTGCAATGGCTACATCTTAACTGAGCCCATGCTGGGAATGAGAGGTCAAGTTTTCCACAGGTCTTCTTGTAGGCTATCGAATGCATGATTGTGATAAAATGATGAATGCTAAAGTTTAATGAGACTAAAACTCCCACAATGCTCTATTGTTGTTCTCGGTGGCTTTTTAGATTCAAGCAGCCAAAGTTCCTGCAGTCCCCATCAACGCTGTTTGTACAGAAGAGTAACTCAGTAACGCAGAAGAAGAACTCCAGCTCAAATGAGTTTATGTTTCACCTGTGTCCAGTTAAAACATTTCAACTGCTGTTTGAAAGTACATTCACTGCATTCACTCCAGAGCCAGTTATAACGAACCCAAGTGAATATACATCACCGAATAAACACATTTTTTACCCCAATCCTAACATGTGGCAGGTACCGTGAGGTGAACAAATTAACAATCCTGTAATTTCATACTCAAAGGTTGACATAATAATTCTGAGGAATCCTATATGTCAGTACCTGTGTGTGCTTTGATTGTGAGTGAAAACGAAGAGGAGGCAGTCACACGTAGGGCTTTTTTTCCCTTCTTTTTTTCAATCTGCACGTCGATCAAGATGACTCTTTCATTGCCACGTCTTGTCTCAGCTTCATTGCTTATCTCACAAGCCAAGACACACACATACAAGCACGTCTGCACACGCACTCCTCTTACCCGTCTGAGTCTTGGTAATTGATGTTGAGTCTCTTGTTGGAGCCCAGCAACTCTGGAAAACACAGAGATGGAGAAAGGGGTGAGGTGGATGGAGAAAAAAAGACAATAAGTGTTTGGTGACTTTTTTTCTTCTTCTTCTTCTTCTTCTTCTTCACCTGAGCCCACCAGGAATCTCTTCAGCCCTGTATGTGTTTTCACAGTGTTTTTTCCTCCACTTCCACTGATCAAAACTCCTTCACCTGACAGTTCTGACAGGATGGAGAGCTTTCCTCACCTTCAGATGACTCAGCCTTCCCTCTCTCAGTGCTTCTGACAACCTCACAGCAGCCAAATGTTTCATAAACATGCGACTCTGCCTTGCAGAAATGTACGATTCCGCCTCATTTAGTCTTCTCACGGCTCTTTGCGATTCAGACTGACATCCATATACCAAAGGCATGCAGGTTTTCTTCATGCACAACAACAAAGCGACAGTCAAGTAAGACTTAAAATGTTTATTTCTACTCACCTTGAAAGCGACATGCTGCTATTTGTCCCATGTTTTCATGTATTCATTCTGATCGTCACTTGTCCTGCTCCTGAATATTCTTCCACGGCAACCCAAATTGCAACAAATGTAGCCACATTTGAAACTGTTTGATATAAGCACTGTTGTATTTTTTTTTAATCTAAAATATCAAAATCAGATCTTTCCTTGTGATAACTTCCTTTTCTACATCTGTAATATACTTTTCCAAAAAGTATCCAACCCAAATCACATCTGGCCACCTTCCCAACTCTCTGCACAAGCCTAAAGCCTAATTTTTTAAACTAAATTCAACTAAACTTCCGGGCTCAGAATATCTCTGTTTAACACATCCATCTTTTTGCCTTTGACAACGACTGGAAACACTCCTCACACAGTTAAATATCCTCTGACGTCCTACAGCAGAGATCTACTGTCAAGGCCTGATTGTCCACCGAGACCCACACAGGAACCAGACTGCCAAGCCCTCTAAATACAGCGCCATTCATCACAGTCAATTACCCCCATTGTTATCTCCCACATAGGTGTGGAATATCACAGAACTGTGTGCGTTTGGAGAAGCCAGAGAGACAGGAGGGGAAAGAAATTCACTTGTACAGTATGAACAGTAAAGAGGCCAAGGCTTCAGTTACAATAGACAGCTGTTTTCTGATTTCTCTTTTCATACCTTTAGAACAGTTGCATACCTAAAACACAATGTTACTGACATCAGCTGAAGACACCTAAATCAAAACAAAAACTTCAAAGTACATTAAAAGGCACACAGTCAATTAATATACTAACAGTGGAGTTTACCAGCTGTACTTAACCAGCAAAGCTTCAGGAACACAGAATGTGTAACAGAAAATAAAACCCTTGCTTTCATGCGTGTGCTGGAAGCTTGCAGAATGGTACAATATGGTTATATATATGGCTATAGCATAACTTGAATGCTTAACTTTTAGTCTGGTTTTAGTCAGACTAACACAATAATTCTATTTTTTCTCATGTCATGTGAACATATGGAATGATAAAAGTTAATAAAGCTAAGGCAGTCTGGGCTAAATAGTTCAAGAGGGAAACAGAGCGGTGGAATATATTTACAGCAAATGAGATTGGAAGCTGAACTGTAACTGCAACTGATGTTTATGTTTATGACTTTCATTTCTCCTCTGACAGATATGATACTTGACTCATCTGTGAACTCATCAACTGTCTGATCATATGACAATTTGAGTCACTTCATCTGTGGCGACCACAAAGATCGCAGATATCATCTTAGAAAAGCACAGCTATCATTACTAGTATTATTATTATTATTATTATTCACCAAAGAGAAGGAGAGACTGCCAAAATTGTGAGAATTTGTGAGAACTATGAGGCCAAAGCCTTAATGAACAGAAATCTAAGAATACAAATTCAAATACAAAAATACTTTATTTGGTCTTCCTTTCTGGTTTATTTATCATCATTTTTCAGCTCAGAAAAGAGACTCATTTTAAATGCAGATGCAAAACTTATGTAACTAGTCTGAAATATTTCTTATTCCTGACTATTTTAACATTTACAGTCTTTATATAGCTCATTATTCTATCATTTTCTACTTCATCCATGATGGATGTCTATAATTTCCTCTAGAACTCAATAACTCTGAGTTACTGAGTTCTAGAGGGAATTCTCCCACTGAGACCACCATTGCTATGCAGGGGATGCAGGAGGAAAGTCTGCACGAATACACAAATATGACAGTGTACAGAATTGGTAGAGTCATGCTTGAGATTTGAAGAAGTCATTCCGCACGCAGCAGTCCAGAAGCATTGAGATGTGGGCCTTTTGTGGAGCTGTTTCTGCTGGTGACTCCAGTTTGTCAAATCAAGGGCCTGAAGGCACAAAAAGGCACATTGATAATGAAGGAGATAAACGGGCAGGGCGTTGGGCTCCTTGCCAAAATGGGGTCTAAGCTCCCCCAGCAGCATGGAAAGAACAGGGCCTTTCAGGAGTTCTAGTTACAACTTGAGCCAGCATTCCTTGCATAGCACACCCACCATGGTATCCTACATGTTCACTGTCTCTATGCATCTACAAAACTGTCAGCTTGCATTTCTCTTCCCCTCCCTCCTTCCTTCCCTCTTTGCACAAAAGCAACAAGGGGCTCCTTCTGACATCAGCCTCAAATAAATTAGCAGATTCCACTTCAGCCTCGGGGGTTGGAGCAAATATGCAGATGTGTAGTAAATCTCAGGTATTGTGTTCTTTTACACAGACAGGAAAATTATAAGGTTTGCTCCATGCAGGAACCCACTGTCCACAGAAACATAAATTACTCAACACAGAGAGCTGTAGAGTTGTCAGTGTGGAGGTCTTCTATTGTTCGCTATGGTGCAACAAACCAAGCAAAAAAACATGTGAGGCTGTGTTTCGATAGCCTTATCGGGAGCAAATGTGATGCTCTGAACTGCTGTTGTTTAGCTCCCTCTGCAACAGTTTAAGCATCCCGGACAGAAGAAAGGGGGCTTTGATGCTGATAAACGTATCTCGTTGAGCAGCGGAGAAAAATATCAAAGACGTAAAGGAAGGAGAAGAAAGAGAAGTCATGTGGAAGGAGGCATTGATCTGTTTCTCCATTCAGATGAGATGAGAGGAACGCCTTTTCTTTTTTCTTTTTGTGCATGTCAGATGTGAAAACAAAAGAGCATGCAAAGAAGTTTTCTAAACACTCGTTGGAAGATATGAGGAGAGCGCAAAAGGCTCTGAACCTCTTCAGAGCAGGAACACAAGCTGAGTAATGTAAACAAAAACATAAAAAGGGACAAAGAAAACTTGTTTGGCTTGCTTTTGGTGCCTTTCAATATGTCTGCAGCTGGCAGAGGTATCTGTTATGCTGCTTTGCATGGCTCCAAAGCCCATCTTAAAATGTCTTTGATCGTACAGATGTAAAGAAGAAAAAGTACGGAAAATAAAGGGGGTAAATAAGTCACAGGTATTGCTGTGTGAAGGCATGCTTTTTATACAGTATGCTGGCAAGAGATAAGTGTGTAAAATTCAGTCTTCAATACGACAAAGTGATAATACGTAGTACGTTCACATTACCAGACGAAAATGACTCAAATCCATTTTTTCCACTGATGTCACTCTTACATGTTTATTTTTTCAGGGCTGTGTGAACACAGAAATCTGGTCATCGATTCCAATTTTTCAAATCTGATTGTGTCACTTCAGTACGTCGCCCTAGACTGATCATATATTATCCATTATGTGGATATGCAACATGAGTGAGAATGCAAATATCAAATTCCATGTGTCTTTTCCCTTAAATGCATCCGCTTAGCATTGTTGTCATAAACGTGCAGAACTACTACAGCACTTCTAACAATCGCTGCTAAATGCTGAATGGTGAGAATCTTGCTGCTCCACCAATGTCAACGAGGAAACCTATGTCAAGTTCTTTGTAGAATCTAGCTAAGGTTAAACGGTGCTATGTGAAAGCAGATATTTTCCATCATTACTTAAGACAGCAAACAGTTCCCTTGAACTGTGATTTTATACATCAACATTTCTGTTGCCAAGAGGATCGGTGAAGCTAATTTCTTCAAAGATATATATATAACCCGTCTTTATCGACATCCCTTTCTGACTGACATAATAAGGCAACAGCCAAAGGACAACACTAATGATTTTGAGTTTCATTAAAACCATATAGTTCCTATGGATAGCATTACCTTGTCAGGATTCAAAATGTTGCAGCTAGGCTCATTAATGGGACAAAAACATCACCCTGGTGCTTGCCAACCTGCACCGGCTCCCTGTTGGATTTTCTATTAAATCTAAAGTCTTACTGCTTACCTTTAAAAACTTAAATGGCCTTGCCACTTAACCCTTAAAACAACTCAAGAGTCTCTTATCTGGTATCTTCCCTCCCGACCACTGAGATCCGGAGATAGATCTGTGCTAACTATTCCCATATTACAGTGACAAAAGGAGATAAGGGCTTTTCCATTCGAGGCCTGATCTTATGGAACTTTCCACTGAATTCAGGTACATCAAGTGTCTAGCTGCCTTTAACAAAAATATCTCATATTTCCATAAGAGCCTTCATTTTTCAGGCCCCTCTCTTGTGGAACCAGCTGCTGATGGATTTGGAAAGGAGACACTCTCTACCTGTGAATATAAGCTTAGAACTTTCCTTTTTGACCAAGGTTATAGTTGGCTTGATCCAATGACCTTCCCTTTAGTTATGCTGCTACAGGCCTAGACTGGGTGACTTCCCATGATGCACTGAGCACCTCTCCTCACTCTGCTTTCTTTACTCTCCTTATTCATACACATGTGCTAATATTGCTATAAACTTTGCATTCTGATTTTTTGTTTCCCTCGCAGTGAAGGAATTGCATATTCACCTTCTTTTCTATGAAGTCCCTAAATAAGATCGGGTGCCACGAATTCCCTTCAATTCACTGTGACATCATCTGCTGAATAAGGTTTACCAGTGTGCAATAACATGTAGACCAAGGAGCTTTCCTTACATGTCAGGGGAGAAAGTTGTGTTAAAGTCCATATCAGGGTTGGGTTCTAAAAAAAAATATTTCAAACCACTACTGAATCTATCATCACAAAATGGAAAGAATATGGCGCCATAACAAGCCTGCGTCGAAAAGATCATCCATCAAAACTCACAGGCCGAGCAAAGAGAGCATTAATCAGAGAGGCAACAAAGAGACCAAATTTAAACCTGGAGGAGCTGCAAAGCTCTACAGCGGAGACTGGTGTATCTGTCCATAGGACCACTGTAAGCCGTACACTCCACAGAGCTGGGGTTTAGGAAGAATGGCCAGAAAAAGCCATTGCTTTCAGAGAGAATTAAGAAAAGCATGTTAAGAGTCTACCACATGCCTTTTACTACAGGTGTGGTTTGCACACCCAGCAGGGAAGCTCTAATGACTGCTGGGTTGTAATGTCAGCTGTGCCCTAAGAGCCAGGATTATAAAATTGTGACCCATATTACCAAATCTACAGAAAGACTGTCCTGGAACTGTTAACTACTGCAGCAATACTATGGACAAATGAAGACACCCACGCACAGGCACAATAAAAGAACTTCTCTAAGTCACTGTGTGAGAAAAAGACATAAAAGCCTTTCCACTAATGTTTTGACATCATGATACGCATTAGAACTCATAGTTGCTTAAGTTATTTGGATCTATATCAAACCTTTCGTTCTTTATCTAACATTTTTTTCCCTTGTGCTTTACTGCAGCCAATGCAAACACTTATAAACACTTATACTGGCTTCTTATTAACAAAAGGAAAAAGATAAACTTGGAGTTGTGGGTTGGGACAAACCCCTGCACACCATGAAGAGAGGGTAAAAAGCATACAAACAGCAAGACCACAGCTGCCGGGAGCAAGACCAAAATACAGGGGAGTGAGGAAAGAGGCAATTTAAGGTCATCATCCATCTTTGGTAATAAATGGTTTGTGGTCAGGTAAGGGCCTCATCAAGGGAAACACTTATCTAAGGGACACATCTATCTAACTGCACTGATTACTGAGAGGGTAAACACAGTCCCTCAGTTCAAACCTATAAGGCAGAGTGGGGACTCAGTTTCAGTCCAGCTGTCCCACACAAATACTAATAAGGCTGCCAAAATATGATTGGACTCGTTTCTGCATGCAACACAGCACAAGGTTTAAAATAAAACATGATCTAGTACCCATTAGTGATCTAAAAAGATGAGGATCAGGTATGTAGTGTTCAATATGGAAATGTCTATTCTGTACCTTTAAATTACTTTAAACTCCAGCAGTACTACTGTCCTTGGCAGGTGGTGACTAAATCCCTGTAGGAGTGTGTGCAAATTTCAAACAATGTCATTAAACTGGGATGTTAAGTCTCACCAAGTGAAGGCCATTGTCCAGCTGTCAGCAGTGAGGAGGAATGAGAGAGATTGCCTGTGTCAACTTAAACTTTTCCCCTTAAATAGAAGAGGAGTCCTTCCAGGATTAAAAAAATAGACCCAGCAAAGTGGGTAAATCTTTGTCAAAGACCGTGATTATCAGCTGAAGGTTTCAGAGGCAAAGGTTGCCATGAATTCTAAAATACGTTAGCAATAAGTCATTCCTTGTTCCTAATTTCTCTTTTTTTTTTACTTCTCTCTGTGGATCTGTGCACGGAGAGCACAAAGCTAGAAAAATCACTTAATGGGAATTATGACAGTTTGCAGTAAACAGAAAGAATCCTTTAAAACCGCAGATTTTTGCTATTTATTCAAGAATGATCTATTCAAGAATGATCTTGAAGAAGAATGATGGATAAAGGTTTGTGTGCTAAATATTTTTCAACGAGATAGAGGATGGAAGCAAAACAAAAAGAACACTGGACTACCTTTGACAAAATACAGTTATCAAAATCACTAAGCATATAATAAAGCATATCCAGAGCTTGCATGGAAACATGTTAGACAATTGTTCCTTAGAATATATTAAGATACTGAGAAATGTTTTACTTAACTATTTATTGGACTCTCTCCCTGGATTATCAAATAGTTTTTCCGTTCAGGATTTTCAGGGGCGGTCTAAAATCACAACCCATGACAAAGTGATCCCTGATTTAAGGCAAGTAAAGGCTGACACTTTAAAGTCTTTAAAGCTGTTATGTTATAAAAAAGGCCCACTTCAATGCATTAGCCACTGACGAGACAACCTTGTCATCTAACTATGTATCTGAAAATTAGCTAACGAACTGCTCTGCCTTCATGATGGAAATACATTTTCCCTAGATGTCAGAATTCATAGAGCTTGGGCTGGTTATTTATATAATATATATATATAATAGAGGAATAATACAATTAAAAGGAAAATAATTGATTTTGCAAAATTAAGTAGAGGCGCATCTCCACCATACACCAGCTCAGAGAATCACTTCTGCTTGGTGGATTGAAGGGAAGTACTGGATTTAAATACTTCATTTTAGGAATAGCTGCACTGTGAATGTCAGCGGTGCATCTACTCTAAGAACTGAAGTTTCAGGTCAGTAACTATGGGCTCTGGGCGCTTGATGATTTTCTGATTTTCTGCAGACATACAGTGAAAGAGTTGAAGATGAACACCCACTTAACACCCATTTTTAACCTGGTAGTTTTAATAACTCAACAAAGAGGGCTGGGATTTAACAGATACACCACTTCAACTCGTTGATTAAGCCTCTCCCTTCCTCGATGGAATCCTCACATTTCAGTGATAAATCGGCTGAATCCTCACTGAATCAATCCACCATGAGAATGTAAAATGCATTATTTAACAATGTGGGTAACTTAGTCCACAACTCTTATATACTAACTCTAGATGGTATTTCCTTGGCTTCTGGGACTACAGTGAGGAATCTTGGAGTTATTTTTGACCAGAATCTATCCTTTGACACACAAATCAAACTGGTTTCTAGGACTGCCTTCTTTCACTTTCGTAATATTGACAAAATGTAGGAACATCCTGTCTCAAAGTGATGTAGAAAAAGTGCTCCATGCATTTGTTACTTCAAGATTAGACTACTGTAATTATTATTGGGCTGTCTTACAAATTCTCTGAAAAGCCTCCAGCTGATCCAAAATGCTGCAGCCAGAGTTCTGATGAGAACTAACAGGAGAGATCATGTTTCTCCAGTTTTAGCTTCTCTTCATTGGCTCCCTGTTAAATTCAGAATAGAATTTAAGATTCTTCTCCTCACATATAAAGCTCTGAATGACCGAGCTCCATCATATCTTAAAGATCTTGTAGTGCAATATTTTCCTAACAGAGCACTTCGCTCTCAGACAGCAGGTTTATTGGTGGTTCCCAGAGTTTCTAAAAGTAGAATGGGAGGTAGAGCCTTCAGTTATTGGGCTCCTCTCTTGTGGAACCAGCTGCCAGTATACACACGTGGACAAAATTGTTGGTACCCCTCAGTTAAAGAAGGAAAAACCCACAATTCTCACTGAAAGCACTTGAAACCTACAAAAGTAACAATAGATAAAAATTCATTGAAAATTAAATAATCAAAATCAGCCATTACTTTTGAAATGTTGATTAACATAATTACTTAAAAAAAAAACTAATGAAATAGGGCTGGACAAAAATTATGGTACCCATAACTTAATATTTTGTTTCACAACCTTTTGAGGCAATTACTGCAATTAAACGATTTCTGTATTTGTCAATGAGCGTTCTGCAGCTGTCAACAGGTATTTTGGCCCACTCCTCATGAGCAAACTGCTCCAGTTGTCTCAGGTTTGATGGGTGTCTTCTCCAAATGGCATGTTTCAGCTCCTTCCACAGATGTTCAATGGGATTCAGATCTGGGCTCATGGAAGGCCACTTTAGAATAGTCCAACGCTTTTCTCTCAGCCATTCTTGGGTGTTTTTGGCTGTGTGTTTTGGATCGTTGTCCTGTTGGAAGACCCATGACCTGCGACTGAGACCAAGCTTTCTGACACTAGGCAGCACATTTCTCTCCAGAATGCCTTGATAGTCGTCAGATTTCATTTTACCTTGCACACATTCAAGACACCCTGTGCCAGATGCAGCAAAGCAGCCCCAAAACATTGCTGAGCCTCCTCCATGTTTCACCGTAGGGACAGTGTTCTTTTCTTCGTATGCTTGGTTTTTGAGTCTATGAACATAGAGTTGATGTGCCTTACCAAAAAGCTCCAGTTTGGTCTCATCTGTCCAAAGGACATTCTCCCAGAAGCTTTGTGGCTTGTCAACATGCATTTTTGCAAATTCCAGTCTCGCTTTTTTATGATTTTTTTTCAGCAGTGGTGTCTTCCTTGGTCGTCTCCCATGAAGTCCACTTTGGCTCAAACAACGACGAATGGTGCGATCTGACACTGATGTACCTTGGCCTTGGAGTTCACCTTTAATTTCTTTGGAGGTTGTCCTGGGCTCTTTGGATACAATTCAAACGATCTGTCTCTTCAATCTGTCCTCAATTTTCCCCTTGCGGCCACGTCCAGGGAGGTTGGCTACTGTCCCATGGGTCTTGAACTTCTGAATAATATGAGCCACGGTTGTCACAGGAACTTCAAGCTGTTTAGAGATGGTCTGCACCTTTAAGATGTTTGTCTATAATTTTTTTTCGGATGTCCTGGGACAATTCTGTTGTCCATGTTCAGTGTGGTACACACCTTTTCACCAAACAGCAGAGTGACTACTTGTCTCCCTTTAAATAGGCAGACTGACTGATTATGAGTTTGGAAACACCTGTGATGTCAATTAAAGGACACACCTGAGTTAATCATGTCACTCTGGTCAAATAGTTTTCAATCTTTTATAGAGGTACCATCATTTTTGTCCAGCCCTATTTCATTAGTTTTTTTTTTTTAATAATTATGTTAATCAACATTTCAAAGATAATGGCTGATGTGATGGCTTTTGATTATTTAATTTTCAATGAATTTTTATCTATTGTTACTTTTGTAGGTTTCAAGTGCTTTCAGTGAGAATTGTGGGTTTTTCCTTCTTTAACTGAGGGGTACCAACAATTTTGTCCACGTGTGTATGTCTGGGAAGCAGACACCCTCTCTACAGTTAAGATTAGGATTAAAAATGTCCTTTTTGACAAAACTCACAGTAAGGGATGGCTCAGGTGAACTTGAAACATCCCATAGTTAAGCTGCTATATGTCTAGATTGCTGGGGGCACCTCCCATGATACACCTCTCCTCACTCTGTTCTCTTTTTTCTCCATGTACATATCACATTATTGTTGTCATTAACTTGTGTTTCTCTTTCTTAGCAAGAATCCCATGTCTGGTAATATGGTGTTCGTTGTCCCCTCTTTTCCCTCTTTTCTGTCCTCTCAAACCCCAGCTGGTGGAGGCGGATGGCCACCCTTCCTGAGGCTGGTTCTGCCAGAGGTTTCTTCCTGTTAAAAGGGAGTTTTTTCTCTCCACAGTCGCCTCGTGCATGCTCAGGATTGGACTCAGAACTGGACTGAAGAGAAGTTTCAGTGCAATCTGTTGGTTTCCTTAGCTGGGCTACTTTTTTTAATTGGCTCTGTATGTCTGAATTGGAATAACTTGGACAATAATTTATAGGATTTGATTAGATTATGATTTTATTACATTGAATTGGATTCTAATCGACTTGAATTGGATTGTGTCTTTGAAGTACCTTAAAGTGACATTTGTTGTAATTTGGCGCAATATAAATAAAATGGAATTGAATTGGAAGATGACCAAATATCTAATATCTGCAGTGTGCATTTGTGATTTCCCATCTAAGCAGTTTGCTTTGATTAAAAAAATAAACAACTCTGCTTTGCTTTCTCCATAATGTGGTTCATTTGAGCTAGTCTGAGATCTGTCAGGGCCTTCAGGGGACAAAGCCCCATAGTCTCAGAGCAGAGAGAACTGCTCATTTTCTTTTGATTTTGAAAGATAATGTCATATACTTTGTCTTGTGAATACATTTCTCAGTTATGCGACAAACTCATCAAACATATATTTTTGCCTTCACTCAGACTTTAGATAAGGTTGGATATTTGATCTAATTTGTTTAAATTTGGGGGTATAGTTAGCATACAGGCATTTGACACATGCACCACAGTCCAGGATCCTCATGTAAATGCTGGTAAAAGCTGCTGTTGTTCTTGTCTGCTAAGCAGTGTGTTGCTTTGCACTCAAATCCCTTTACACCTTACATTCAGTATTATGTATATGTTTATATAACTATTGTACTGATAAACTTTAATACGTGCTGTCCATAAATCACAATTATTTCCACATCACCTAACTTTCTCCCTCATGTTTTACAGTGTGAGAGCATCTCCAGCAGAAAATCTCCAACGATGAAGTACAGAAAATGCAGAAAATGTCCCGTCCTCACATTCACCTTAAAATCTTTGATGTGTGAAAATGACTGTGGATTTAGTTTTGCTCTTCCTGAGAACCAAAAGGAAAACATGCATATCTTTTTTTTTCTGTCTGTATGTTTTCCTGATGAAGGTCAGGTGCATAAATATTGCAAACGAAGCAAAAACAAACATCATATAGAGCCCAATTAAAGATGAATATATGTACCACCACACCTCCATCTGCTGACTGTCAGTCTACACTGATTTATAACATAAGAGCTGAGCGCAGTTCTGTGCTGTGCTATGCAAAAGTGTAAAGCCACCCTTCCTTTCTTCATGTTTTGGCAGAAAACAGGAAATGGGTGCAGCAATGTACTGAAACATAAATGGAAATACAGTCTATAAGGCAAAAATACAGTTTGTACAATTCTATGAGGTTGAAAGTCAGTTTAAAATTTCAATAGAGATTCAATTTAAAACTGGTTCTTTGCCAAGTTGTTTTTTAATGTGTAGAGACAACACTGGTGCATTCCTTGAGTGAGGGGCCTTTTTATGCCTGATTGATTCATAGGTCAGTGTTAGGTGGCTAACAAACAAAAAAAACACATTCCTCTGAAAATTGTCAGGTACAAGGACGGGAGTAAAGATGAATGAAAAAAACAGCCAATGTCCCAAAGAAAAATGCTGATGGACCTTCAGAAAAGCAGGAGAACTATTGCTCAAGACCATTTTAGCAGGAAGAGTCTGGCTGCTTGGATGCAAAACATAAAGAAATAAGGGGTGAATCAAGACTTTTGCACAGTATAAAACCTTCTTCCTCTCTTTACCAATCTCTGCAATCAACGGAATGTTTTCCACTGTCCGTTTACCAGGGTGTTATCTTGATCACATCCTGTAAAAATGACACATTGTGTTAAATAATTAACTGTATAGATTAGACAAGTCAGCTCACCTAGTTGTCTAAATTATTAGCTCAATGATGATGTGTATTAGACACACTTAGCTTCCTGCCTTTGACTCCCTTCCTTACGTCTTAGTCCCTCCAACCAGAGTACTGAGTGGAGGAGGTGATGACAGACGTGAGGAGAGAGGAGCCGAGGTCACAGGCACTTAACAAAATGAGCCATTTTCACTTCGGGGCTAACATTCTAAACAGGCATTTAACCTGACGTGTGACATGTGTCTTGTTAATGACATGTGTCTGTTTTGTTGCAACATACAGCTGTATTTCATTATTTCTGTCTGGTGAGCATTAAAGATGTTTTTGACGACATATATATTTATGTTTAATTCAGCTTACAACGTGAGATTAATGAGCCACGCTTCATTCAGACGTCACCGATGCCAAAAAGACCACATTCAAAATATTTGGCTGTGAATGATTTTTGGTTCACAGGCAGGAGGAAAGAGGTAAGAGGAGACGAGGAGGTGCAAATGAGAAAAATGAGAATCATCAGGATTGTAAATTCAAGCTTGTAATGCCACCTGCTTCACTCCATAACATCCAAAAGTTAAAAAAAGTTTCTATTATATCAAAAATCATTAAAGTTTACAGTCAATCTGGATTCAGACTCTACAAACTGTGTCATCAGCATTTAAATGCTCCATCAGACTGTCAGGTGTCATTATATGTCACCAGAATATGTGATATGTGACAAAGAAGCCCTGAAGTAAAACCAATGATCTTTAAATTGATGAGTTTGTGTGAGTTGAATTGAGTTTCCTGCCAGAAGTGCTCCGGTTTCATCTCCTGTTTTACAGGAAGACACGTATTAACTGTGAATATCAACATAACTGCTGTGTTTTTGACAGCATATTCAGCTGAACAGAAAGTTCGCTCTTTCCCTAAAACTTCAGCGTAAAAGCAGAACGGTAAACACTGCAAACCCCAGGGCATACATGTAACACTAAATTTACAGAGTGACACACTAAGCTTTGTCAATTCTTCATCAATTGCTCCAGCACTTCATGGTTTGTTGTCAGAGTAAACAGTGGAACTGGGTCCTGGGGAAATCCCTTTATATCAGAAACACTTCCAGGCTGCAGTATCCATTAATTTGCTCTATTGTTGAAAATGAAGTAAGTAATCTCCCTATGGTGTAGCCGGTAACTAGGTCAGACCCACTTTGTATACGAACTCAATATAAATGCAGTAAGTCAATATGGAAATTAAACAGATGATCTGCTGTGTTGTGTTGCTGTGTGTATTTATGAGTGCCCATGAACCAGCCTCGCCACATTTGTTTACTTACCTCAAAAAACGAGGACATTAAAGCAGGCATAAACACACCTGCAGCTCTCCTGTTACATAACACATCTCAACTCTGCACCTTAGGGACAAAACACTTTGCATACCATTCAAATCATCTGTTTACTCTTCTTTCCCAACACACTGCACAGCCCCTTCTTTACTTCAGTGTACTCTTCCTACAACTATGAGACCTGAGGCTCAGCGCAACGCTGTTTTATTATCCACAAATGCTGGCCCGGGAGGAAAAGCGTGTTAGTAGCTACTGTTCATCAAGTACTTAATGGGCACAATGCTGCTGCATACTGTATCATGGATCAGTAGAAAACTGCAAGCCATCACTATCAAAATGATAAATCCTTTTATTTTTGAGTATTAGATTATTAAGTTAAACATCTCATGTTAGAAAGCTTTATCCATGTTGCCAGTTTTTACTTGAGTGGATGTATTTCTGGTGTCGTATTCATCCAGGTCCGGGTAATTCTAAGAGCTAGAATGAGGGCAACTGGACTTCTTATTTCTTGGTTGAGAACTGAACAAGCCTTTCAAATGAGAGATGAAACTTCTTTAAGAACCAAGAAAAAGTAGTCCAGTTGCCCTTATTCAATCTCTTATGATTAAGTTTTGGTGCCTTCTTCGGGGGAAGAAATAAAAACCTAAAATGGACAACTATGCAACTATGCTAGTTCTTTCAGAGAGCCTATAAATATCATCTGGATAATCATACATATCTGTGTATACGAAGGAGGGGAGCAAAGATAAGGATATTTCACGGTTTGAGTGAAGCTCAAGGGGAGGTAGTACTTTGGATTATTACCTGCTCTGGTAGGACTCCAAAGTACTATTATTTGTTCTGCCACAGCCTGTAGGATACAGTGTAATGCTATTGCCTCATGTTGTTGTAGTAAGAGGTTTGTCCCCTGAGAAATAGTGGTAGTTGGACTGGTTCAGAAAGCACTGTGGCACCTCGAGGACTGAGGGTGAACACACCACCACTGCAAATGGGAAAGGATTTGATCCTCTTGTTTCAATGGATGTTCCCACATTTAAAGTACGGTATATGTAAGAATGGGAGGCTGGCGAGGTATCAGCTCAGAAGGCAACTTTTTTATTGGATGACTTGATCCTAAAGTAAGAATGACGACAAGTCCATCAATGAAGTAACATATTAAATCCTCAAGCAATTAAAAGCCCCCACAAAAAAAAAAAAACACTGGATCAGTTTCCTTAATTTTCTTTTCCTTAATCTTGGCTGTGTTTGTATCAACAACACGTCCAATCCCAGAGGTATCCCAGAGCCACAGGATGTAATGAGAGGAAACACGACTCACAGGTTCATGAAGAGTTTGTTGCACAGCTTAGGTTGCTTCAATTATGGTGGAACAAAGTTGTCTACAGTGTCTTCTGTTAGCTTTGTTGGGACTTCACTGGCGTCTAATGTGACGTAAGTTGATCTCTAAACTGCCTTAATGTGACTTGAAGGCCTGGGCATCAACAAACTGTTCACTCATTCCCAATTTGAAAATGGTGACAGTGGCACAGCCTTGAGGCCTTTTCCATTTACACTGCTCAGGTCTAATAAACAATGATTGATTGAGCATAGACTGATTTGGTCAGTGACCCACTCCAGATAATTAACCATCATCTGATCGCTGAACTTTCACCAGACACCAGCGACAGTTCACATCCTCCTACACTGATGGAAAGTCGTCACATTTTTTATTAAACTTAAGTCTATTGGCTCTATTGGGAAAATGGGATAGTACAACATCTAATCAAACACCAAAAAACTATCGCAGAAACCAACACCTGTAGCAGTAACAGTCATAACTAATACTAAACAAATCCAGCACTGTGGACAACACAAGAGCCCAGGAGAAGGTCTTTTTTAAGTCAAGTGACTACAAGTGAAATTAATTGATTGAATAATAGATTGAACAGACTTGTCAGTTTTACTCAAAAAGCTTGATTCTTGTTAGTTTCTTACAAAACTGATGACCTAGGAAGTATGAAGTTTTGGATATCTGAAATGATAATGTAGATTGAGGGAAATGTTATTGTGGAAATCCAGAATATTGCCTTTTGTCATGCATCATTCAGGATATCTTAAATATTATATTTAAATATTTTATATTTAGATATTTTAAATCCAGTTTTGGCATGTACATTCAAAGTTGTGGATATCTTGAAATGTAATTTCTACCTGTAAGAAAGTTACTGTGGACATTTTTACAGAAAAACTACAGAAAAAGCAAATGTTTTTGCTATTGGGCTTCCCCTTCAGATGTGGAATGTAACACCACTGTTAAAATATCATATGATAATATCATATCATATAATATCAATATAAAAACAAATATCTGTATGAGCTTTGGATGTATACGCTATTGACATTAATTTGTTGTCATGTATAAGAGGCAAAAAAGACGCAATCAAATGTCCACAAAAATGTCAAGTGACTGTAAAGCAAAACAGTGTGGTGCAGGGCAGCATCTCAGTGCCCGGGCGTTCCAAGGTGGTTTCAGGTATGATTGTGCATAACTAAAGACATTGTACATCCAAACAAGTCAGAAGCAGATAGTTTTAAGGTTCACAAAATTCTCTAATGTCTCTTTAATTACAATTCAAGCAAGTAAGATAGAATTCTAGCAAGGAGGAATGCTGCTTGTCTGTTGGCGAACTCATTTTACACAAGCAGTCGCTCAACAGCTACACTTCTGCTGACACACTTCTTTTTCCCAATTGATGGATCAATTTCCTTTGAAAATGATTCCTTATTTATTGTATGTTCTTTAAAAGACAAATTGTACATGGCAGCAACAGAGCTTTTTAAAATTCAGTGCCAACAGAGAGTCTTGCGCTCACAGTAAGTGTTGAATTTTTGGTCACTGGCTCAGAAAGTGGAACATTGGGAACAAGGATTGTCCATTAAAAAATTATTTGCTCCTTCAGCACAGCTGAAAACTAGCAAGTGAACACAGAGCTGCTGCTGTCGCCAGCATAAAACAAACTCTGTGGTTCCTCATCTACCTGTGTCTGTCCGGTAAGCAGTTTGCAGTTATGCGCCGCACTTTGAGCTTTAAAAAAAAACAAGAATTCAGAGCCTCCTGTGACGCAACCGTCCCATGTCAACAATGACAATAAGATGTGGAAACAGGAGCAGCAGGAAAAGATCTCCTTCTGACACAAAACCGTCTCACAGTCTATGTGGTCAGGCTGCTCTCACCCACAGTTCGTATGAAAGCGTACGAAAAGTTCTGCACATATTTTCCTGCATAATCCTACGAACATCCATCAACACGAGCCACCAGAGCGCCTGTGCAAAGCCTGAAGTCAGGGCTGACGTGCCTTTCATTCACAGAGGAAAATAAACATTTTAAAATAGTTTCGATATTATAATACATTGTTGAAAGCGAAAATTTTACTTTTTATTTTTACAATCTTCCTTCAGGGAATGTATGCAAGTTCATTAGTTATTAACCTTTAAAGTTTATTTTTGTTTCGAACGTTGCTATGGTGGTTACTAAGGACGCTACTATCGCTGTCGCTTCCGCAAACGTCACGTTAATCACAACAGGCTACTTTTTTGTTTGTTTGTTTATTTTAATTTGCTTTTGTTCCGGTTTTGCTGCTGAAACGCACTATAAAGGAAATACAAGCAGTCAAAAGAGAAATAAGTTTGTTTTGGATGAACAACAGCACACCCTGAAAGATCCCTGCCCACTGACATCTTCTGCGTTGAATCAGAGCACCGAGGCGAATGGAGAGAGCCGAAATAATTATATTTACAGGAGGATGTATTCATGGACAGCTAATACATAAACAAATAAAATTAAGATAGGTTTTATTTGTCATTCCTATGCATCACATAAAAATGAAATTGTGTGTCACATATTCACTGTTTGGAGATCAGTGCAGTTCATTTCAACAATAAATAAGTAAACAAGGATAAATAAATCAAAACAGATAAAAATGGTCAGGGAAAAAAGAGAATAAAAATTATCATTAAATAGGTGCTCTAACAAATAAACAGCTACAGACACCACACACTCGTAGCAGGTCTGTTTTGAGCTAAACTAACACAGTTTGGACAGGGTGGAGTGAATAAAATGAGACCCAGGCTGGCAGAATTTACTGCAAGATCGAAATTTTAAGAAACACTGTAAGTGTACGGAAATCCCTTCATCATCTTCACATCATCGCTAATAAACAACATTTGTAAAGCTATGTATGCAAAAGTTAAAACTGTCCAGATACGTATTGGCACTACAATATACAGAAGTCTTGGTCATCTAGGACCATCCTGTCAGCCTGGGGAAGGGGACACAGTAGGCATAACGTATTAGTAGGTATAATATTAGGTCAATAGAAGCTATAATATGAAACTCTGGGGAAATTATGGGGAAAAGATCAAATCTGACCAAACAGATGTAGTTCTCAACCCCAAAACCTATAATAAGTCTGAAAGTTTCCTGGCCACAATTTCACATATTACAGGAAACACATTCGAACTAAAAGACATGGCGCTGCCCGCCACTGTGTATGGCAATTTAGTACAAATTGTAGTTTTAGGGTCAGGGTTGCAAAATTAGGATTTAAAAAACCTATATCTGTCCATTCTTCAATTAAAAAAGTATAATCCTGACATGTATGTTTATGTCGTGAGAAAAGCTATGTTATGAAAACATAAAAACATGCTAATTTAGACACGATTCCTGCCACTCTGTTTCGCCGACGGAAAGGTTCAATAGCTGAAAGAATGGAAGCATGCGCACTGGCCGCTCGTGTCATTGGATATTCATAGGATAATGCATGAAAATCTGTACATTTTCAAACAACTTTTCGTACGTTTCCATACGAACCCTTTCGTGAGAAGAGTTGATGTGGTAAAGATGTTGCAAAGAAGCAGTGCTGTGTGTCTCGTGCACCAGTATTGATGCAGGGATAACTAACTGAAACTGTAAATTCTCATTAGCACCATCAGAAATTGACAAAACTCCAAGTTGGAAGATGAAGACTTCACCAAAACACATTCCAGTACATAAACACACATCCCTGTAAGACATTCGCATTATCTTTGACCTCACCCCACACACACACACACCTTAAATTTGATAACAAATTTAAACCCAAACACATGAAAATATTTGCAGGGCGTGTAGAGGCAGGACAAACCACAGTGACAGTCTGAATGCTGCATTCATGCACCTGGCTGACTGGCAGCTTATTTTTTTTTTAGTAACTACAGAAAAGAAAAGAACTAAATGAAGAGGAGTTCAACACCCAACTGAGTGCAGCCTGAAGCCAGTGACAAAAGGTTAGTTTTGCTAGATTAAATGATGCAAACTGCAACCACAAACACAACTAAATACGCACACACACACACGTGTGCGCGATAAGTAAGTAATTCCTTTGGTAAATTCCTCAGCAATCCTAGACAGCTACCCCATCTGTCATGGAAGGAAAAGGTTCAGGATTAGTGTGTCTGGGAGTGTGTGTGATACAGAGGAAGAGCAGGTGAACTCGAAAGCCGTTCACAGACTACTTGGCCGCAACCCAGCTGTCTGGGCTAATCAGTCTTCTACTTTATTAGCTTGTTCTTTGTGTGCTTAGCTAATGGGCTAAATACAATACACTGCAACCACAAACTGACAACTCAGATGAGACACGAGTTAAAGAGCTGAAAAAATGTCATATGCCACATATGCATGGAGGTAAGACATATGCAACAGCTCGATTAAGCACATGCTAACACGTGTGTACAAATGTGCCTCTAGGTAATCTTAAATCTTACAGACTTCTAATCTGACTTTAGGCCAGATGGGTTGTCCCTAATTCAAGGTACGAGAACGAGGGAGGTGGAAGTAGGGGTTGTTCAAGAGACTGCAGGAGCGGTAGTAGCTTGCCAGCAATTGGATGCAGGGTGAAGCAACTAGTTGTGATCGGTGCAAAATGAAAGATTACACCGAAATTTCTCAGGTACACTAATTGCATTGCACTAATTACATGTAATCCATTTGTTTAACGCATATCTAAACACAGATGTAGAAATGCGCTGTTTGTGTGGGAGCTAAGTGCTGTAATTCTACATATATACAGAACAATACGTGATCCATCCAACAAGCCTTGAGTATTTTGCATCGCCACTTCAAGTAGGCCTGAAATAACTGGAATCTTTTAGCTTTAGGAGTTTTTCTTCATTAGATTGAAGCAATGAAAATTAATTTTGCGAAATTGTTAGATTTATAACTTATTTTTACTGTTAAACCATATCAGGACACCAGATTTGTCCCATGCTGATTCCTTGTGCTAAGTTAGGCTCACCACAGCTGGAAAAATGTGTTGTCTCAGTGTCAAAGTGTGCAGAAAATAGAATATGAGATCAGGAATTTATAGAAATAAATGTGTATGCAATTTTCATTAATGATATGCAATTCCATTGTCCAAGCAGTCTCTTAAATTCAGTGTGGTGTGTCATGGCCCTTTTTGACTAAGTACCTACTTGGCTCGTCTTGACTCAGTTTTCCATTAGGTAATAGCACCTGGTAACAGGTACATTTTTGCCACCTACTCCCCCAGGGTCCCAAGGGAGCCGAGTGGAGCCAGAAATGTAACATCTTCTGACTGCAGGCCACTGATTGGCCAGGGACTAACGTTGTTGGATGAGTTGTGACAGCAACTCCTTCACAAGAATCCAACCATGTTTAAGAACCCAGCAACAGCGACCGTGCAATTTTATTATTTCTGTGATCGTCAGCAGTAAATAGCTACACACAAAGCCATAGACCGAGCAGCAGGTATACCATCGCCTCAATGTCCTCCATTGTTGTGTCGTGTTTGTATCATATACAAATAAAATTACCAAGTAGAGTTGATTCGAGTCACGTTGAGTCGAGTAGAGTCGAGTAGAGCCGAGTAGGTAGAAAAGTTAAACAGGTTAGAGCAATTTGCTTTAGTTGAATAAATTTGTTGCTCTGAAAGCAAATGGACCGACCAAAAGATACTTTTAATAGCAGTTGTTATTTAGCTTGAATATAAAAAAAACAAAACCTCAATGATTAAGCTACTTGCTGTGAACTGTTTATCTTACAGTGAATCAAAACAGTTGAGGATTTGTTTGAAAAAAGCGTTAAAAAAAAAGTGTTAACATATACCAGTCGAACACTAATGTGTCAACAGCCAGGTTTCCACTTACATTTTTCATCTGCATTTAGGAGGTATGAGTAAGTAAAGACGGATGGGAAAAAAAAGAAAATCGATGTAACAATCAAAGTAAAAAAAAAATCTACTTATATCCAAAAAGTTTATGTGCTCGCTTTCGTTTGTTGTTTTTTTTTTGTCAGTTTTGGAAAAGACTCGATGTCCATTAGGGGGAATGGAAATAACTTTTGGAATCACTTCCGTCCTTGCAAGGATTAAAATGCTGTGATTCACAAGCTGTTTCCTGTCTGAGCAGGCAAAAAATAAACTCAAGTGACTGACCAACGTCCTCAGATATGATATATCACCCCACGTATTCCCTGATATGAATGTAGTTCCTGAAAAGCAGCTCTCTTTATTTTCCTCTCGAGGATGTATATACTAACAGATACTAACAGATTTTTTCTATTTATTTCATCAAAGCACAGCAATGTGTAAAGTGAAGATGTGACATGCTGAAAATGAAGATACAGAGGAACTATAACTTAGTTTAGAAAAGTCATTAATGATTAATCCCAAAGAAAACACTGGATGGACTATTAAATTCTGCTTTTGAAGTGTTAAGAGAATTCTTGAACAAGTGCCCAGTTTACTGCAGTGGCTTTGATGGATGTTGAAACAAGCAGTCCTATAACTGACAATGATCAAATGTTCAAAATAAATCTGGCATTCCTGTGCATATGACAATTCTTTGAATGGCAGAAAATTTTACAATAGTAGTTGACAAAGAACTTGACAGCTTTTGCCTCTCCTTCACACTCACACATCAACGACAGTGGAGCCGACGAGCTTATTTGCTATTGGGGGAAACCTGTGGTTCAGTGTCTTGTCGCAGGACATTTCAGGATGTGGACAGAAAGCACCAAGGATTGAACCATTAATCCTATGAGTGGGGTTTTTATTTTGTAAAATAATCACTTGTTTTCTATTTAACATGAAAGCAGGTGTTTCTATAAAACAATTGGTCAGTTTAAGAAGAAACTTTGAATGATGGCTGGTTGGTTCAGAAGAAACATTCAGCAAATATAGAATGGATTTCCATTTTCATTTTTTTACAGTCATTCATGGTTTTAAAAGATTGATCAATCAATCAATATTGAGGTCAGTTTTACTTCTACAGGTAATACGTCCGTTAATAGGCCTCTGCGGCAGCTTCCACCACCAGGAATCCTGAGCCCAGCTGTACCTCCACTTCTACGGCAGCTTCCACCACCAGGCCTCCTGAGCCTAGCTGCACATCCACCTCTGTGGCAGCTTCCACCACTAGACCTCTTGAGACCAGCTGAACATCCACCTCTGTGGCAGCTTCCACCACCAGGCCTCCTGAGCCTAGCTGCACATCCACCTCTGTGGCAGCTTCCACCACCAGGCCTCCTGAGCCCAGCTGAACATCCACCTCTGTGGCAGCTTCCACCACCAGGCCTCCTGAACCCAGCTGCACCTTCACATCTGTGGCTGCTCCCACCGCCTGGCCTCCTCAGTTCAGCTGCACCTCCACAGCTGTAACAACTCCCACCCCTAGTATCCCCATCCCCATCTCTATAATTGATAGCAACATCACTCCTGTCGCCATCCCTCCGCTACAACCTCTGTGTCTAACTATAGAGGAGGTGGAGGCCTAGATGGAGTCTGTCCAAGGCTTCTGATGGACTATGCTGGTCAACTCGCAGTCCCTCTTCATAGGCTCTTCAATATGAGCCTTCAGATGGAAAAAGTCCCGGTGCTGTGGAAAACCTCTTGTCTCATACCCGTGCCCAAATTAGGGCAACCGATGGAGCTGAATGACTACAGACCGGTGGCTTTGACATCTCATATCATGAAGACCTTGGAGAGACTCCTTATTCGTCGCATGAGATTGCAGGTTGCTGAGGATCTTGACCCCCTCCAGTTTGCCTGCCAGAAACATTCCATTGTCCAAGAAGTGGAAGACGCGATTCTGTACATGCTGCATCGGGCATAAGCTTATCTGGATGTGCCTGGTTCACATGTGAAAATCATGTTTTTTGACTTCTCCGGTGCCTTCAACACCATACGGCCTCCCATACTGTAGGCGCGTGGACAAACCGGTGCAAAAAACTGGTCCTGTGGTAGGCAGAAGACTAGACCCTCTCAGTGCTGTGGTGGAGCAACGGATGAGGAGGAAATTATATTCTGTTTTGGAGAATAATAAACATCCTCTCCACAGCATCCTGGCAGGTCAGAGGAGCAGCTGCAGTGAGAGGCTCATCTCACTGCAGGACTGAGAGGTTCAGGAGGTCCTGTGTCCCCACAGCCGTAAGGCTTTTTAACAGTGACTGCTGACATGTTCTTCTCAAATTTTATTCATTTATTACCATTAGTAGTAGTAATATTACTATTATTGTTGTTGTCTAATATACAATCACTGTAAATATCTAAAATTTTTTGAGCTACTTGACTAATTTGAGTAATGAATAAAGTATTTTCTATTCTATTTTATTCTATTCTATTACTCTACACAACTAGCCAACTATCAAACATTGATGAACATCAATCTCTGTCTTTTCAGTGTGCAACACACATCGTCCGCACTGCCAGGCCTGTCTACAGCTGATTTTGTTTTGTTTTGTTTGTTTTTGCCAATTTAGCATGTTGAGTCATATCGGCCTGCTAGTAAGAGAGATAGAAGTGGTGCAGTAATAAGTAAACAATGTTTTCCTTTTTTAATCTATCCAGCTTCTAGCTTCCTTTGTTGAATACTATAAATAGACTACTGACCCTCCTGGAGAGTTGCAGTATGTCCTCTTGGACAGGCATGGATGGTACATCCAAGTTGGCAGTTAAATGTGGTCTTCAGGGCGTGTTTGAGCCCTATTCGTTTACCCAAACAAAGCAAGGAAACCCAATACAGGGACCTTAGAATGCCAATGGTTCTTCATGTTGACTTGGTGTAAAGAGCTTTATGACCAAAAATCTGCAAATCAACAGGCCCTCCTTAAGATAATTAAAGGCTTGACCCTGTCTCCTCACTCTAGGAAATCAATCTCTCTAATCAAAGTGCACCGGGTAGAATATTGCATTAGTGAAGATAGTGAAGAAAAAAAAAGATTCAATTCATACTACTGTATTTTCTCAGATGTCTTCATTTTATTGTCTTTATCTGCTGAGGGTACCAGGCCTTTATTAGAGCCAGATCTCTATCTTTAATTCTCATTGTGACTGGTGTGACTTGTCATCTTTTTCTACAAAGCCTTATTTATTAATGCCTAAAAACAAAATCTGTAGATGTACACATAAACCAACCTCATTTCCACGTCTTCATATGCAAATCAAATTGGAAGTTTATTCATTCCCCATAATCACTAATAGGTGAGTGAAACTCCGTTGTCTGTTTCCCCCCCCTCGATACTTTGCCTCGAGCACATTAAAAAAGTTTAACTTGAGAGATGGATTTTCAAGAGAGACTGCTCTGTGCACCAGGAAGTTGGATAAACAAAATAGGGAACTTGCTAACAAACTGCTTGCTTGACTCGCCGCATCAAATCAAAATCCCTTCTGAATCCAACTGGATAGAAACCTTGCTGTTCTTGGCATGGCTTTTACTGTGAAATCTGCATGGAAATAAATTTGCAACAGTTTACTAGACTCATCCAAAACGGTTCATAATTAATTGATTAAATGACTCCACTGTGCCCCTCTGTAGAATCGCTACCTTAAGTATCCCCATGATTCTGAGAGTTGTGTTGTCAGAGTGTTAGCCCCTGGTAGGGTCTCCCATGGCAAACTGGTCTCAGAGGAGGGATCAGACTAAGCGTAATTCAAGACCTCGATGGAGAGGCACCACACAACAAAAGTCACATCGCCTGAAAATCTCCTGAACCTGTTGCCTCTGTGACCCAACCTCTGATAAGCGGATGACAATTGATGGATGGGCTCCGCTGTACGATAATATGTAGCCCTGACAAAAAATGAAAAAAAAACGCATGATTATTTGATTGAACTGATTAGATACAATATAGGTGACAAAAATTTGCATTGGTAATCATAGTATGTACACTAAAATGACAGGTATGCATCAACTCCTCCTCTGATATGCTATTCCTTACACACTGCTTATTTGAAAGCACCCAAAATATATCAGTTTCAACCTGTTGTGCCTAAAATAAATTAGATGATCATGGTGGGCGTTCAATATCTAACACATTATTATGACTTTTCACAAGGATTTGGCAGTGATTTAGCTATTGATATTGTAGTAGTGAGATAATTGAGATGTGCTAATCATATCAAATCTTAAAAATCAGCTTAGCCTGCTATCCTGAAATCTACGTGTAGCATAAGTGTCACCACCTGAATGGTCAAAAGTTTGTGAATATCTGAGCCTCCAATACATAGCACATGAGTAAAACGTCTGACACAATTGACAAATGAGATGGTTTGAGAGTCGCCCAGAGGCCCTTTATTGAGTGTGACAGCAAAGAAGGTTGGGCCATGGGCCAAGATTAAAGCAAGCGTGTGTTCAAACAAAAGACATCGTAATCACAAAGGCCTTTGAAGACCCTTTAATCTTTAATGGTCTCATCAAGGGAGGGGTGTACAACACCCATGTCTCCACTCAAAGGCATGGGAGTTCTTTGGGTGAGATGACTTTACAAATCAGGCTGTCATTTTAAATGCCGAAGAATAAAAGGTGCTGGACCGTGGCTGCGGCCTGTGGCTGTAAGTCCACTTAAATTGACTGAGCACCCAACCTGATGTCAGCAGACGGCTGATTGAAGAAACCTTCCATCTCAGCTCCCTGTCCATCAAGCCTCAGTGCCACAAAAAATCCCAGAGGGACATCGCAAGTCTCCTCTGGCAGCTCGAAGCCAGCTTTACCATAAGGTCCAACACCATAAGGTCTTTTCTTCATCAAGACCACTGATTTCATAAAAAGGCTCATGCTAGTCGTTTTTTCAGTAAAGGCTTCAAATTCAAACTTAACATATTTGATGAAAAACCCATGTATGCTGAGACAGAAGCCTCTAAAATAGCATTGAGTGAAAAAAACAACCAGGTTGTTCACTCTCTGTTACAATCTATCACAAATCACATCAGGTTGAAAAAGAAAAAAAGAATCAGGAAGGCATCAAGCAATGTGAAAACAAGGCAAATACTGGATGTTGGGCTCAAATATTTGCTCTGAATAAACACTTATTGTGTATCTATTGCAATGTAGTATTATTGGACCGAAAGTCAGCTGCTTTTGTTTGGTATTACTTGACTGTCACCTCTTAAACAACCCACAAAATGCACAATTCCCCAGAGTATGTCCATTTCTGCCCATGTTCCACACATCCAATGGGATCAGCTGACCACATGCTCCCCCTCCTCCAGTCATTTGTACATGCTATTGTTGGTCATATACATGCTGCTTCATTCCCTGACTAACAACCTGACTAACAACCCCGAATTACTTTCACTAAAAACCCCCTTTAACCAAAGTGCTGGTACTAGAATCTAGAGTTCTAAATTGGTATTTTTAATTCAAGAGGACCCT
Organism: Leuresthes tenuis; assembly: GCF_036924035.1. Taxonomy (NCBI): domain Eukaryota; kingdom Metazoa; phylum Chordata; class Actinopteri; order Atheriniformes; family Atherinopsidae; genus Leuresthes; species Leuresthes tenuis. The sequence continues at coordinate 21,533,310 of NW_027325374.1, read as the reverse complement.
GCAAATTGATCTCTTATCATCACCGGTACAACTTTTAAAGAGGAACTCTGGTATTTTTAAACCTAGACCTTATTTCTGGCATGAAATATGTTCATCTACTCATCTTATCTTCCGAAGGACGCCGACTTACACCAAACTGTTCTCGGTGAGTAGATAAACATATTTCATGCCAGAAATAAGGTCTAGGTTTAAAAATACCAGAGTTCCTCTTTAAACAACAGTTGGTGTTTGTGAACGTTCTCTGCAACACTGATTATTGTTTCCAAATGCAGTATTTATGAACAACAATACAAACAGGATTTGTATACACGCTGTTTCAGCAGAATCTGCAAAAACAGCTGACGATAATAAAACATCCAACAATGTGTAATAAGCATAGCTGCAAATTCAGCTGCAAAGAGTGATTGAGAACGATGCTCATTGCACCACAGTGTGTTGTGTTCACAGACGCTGCAGGGGATATGAAACGTTAAACAGCGGGAAAAAGAGAGGAGCACTGAGCTCATGTTGTTCCACTGCTGCTTTGACTTCCCATCCACAATGCAGCTCAGTTGGTTTTAATGCAGTCCTCTGAATTAAGACTCAGTGCCAGCCTGGAACTGAATTTTCTATTTTAGTTTTTTTTAACATGGCAGTCATAAGATTTCAGTTGGTCTTGGAGGTCTCTGTAGCCCCGCCCCCAGACCCTGATGTAAGTGGTCCAAAAGGTGGTGATATATGCAGCACCAGTTTCTAGGTGCTGGAGCCAGTGCTGGAGCGGCCAAAACAGAAAGGAACGGTTGTGAGTTTGAACCGCTTTTGTGAAAGGCAATAAGAACACCTTTCAAAAGAAACCATTGGAAATATTTCAGCAGCCACAGAACAAGCTGCCCTGAAATCTGATTAGAACCATGTCCTGTCATCTAGTAGCACCAGTGACTATGTTAACATGCTAAAATTAGCATTTAGCAGAGAGCACCTCTGAGAGTAAGCGTGTCCTGAAAAAGCTGCTCGTGTGGCTTCTGACCTTTGTGGATGGAGTCCACATTCTGGTTTTATTTCAACCCCACGTTCATGAGACTTGTGTGGATCTACCGGTCCATGCTACTACTCTGCTTTTGAAATTTAAGGGACCAAAAAGTCAAAATTATCGTGTATATCACAGATGAGAGCATGCACCCTGCAGCCTTCCATAAAACTGATTTTTACTCGAATCGTTTTATATTTGCTTTCAAGTCTGACTGAAAGCAAACACAAAATATTTGCTGCTTCGAGCAGCAAATTAGCAAACAACCAAGGGGATTTTTTTAATTAACAATGCCAGAACCAAGACAAAGTAAGAGTTGATTGACCACCTGTCGGTGAAGAGTCACTAAGAGCTTCAGGCTGAGAAAAGAGTGAGTCGATCTGAATCAGAGTGGAGTGATACATCGGATAAAATAGAACTGTGTGTACAAACTTGTTGTGATTCATCGCCAACTGAAGTTCTTAAAAGGTTAGTTAAACTGTTCTCCACCCATTACAGGGCTCAGTGTTGCAGCATGGTATGAATTTCGATGCACACCTGTTGCATAAAAAACACACAAAATTCTAAAGACTAAACCGATGGAACAATTCAACCGTTTTAGGGTAAATCTGCAGCTATTGTACTTTGTGCAACCTTATTTTTTGACTGGCTGGTTCTCCAACCTTCCAAAGCAGGTCACGACAAACCAATCAATCTGGCCTCATCGACAGGGCGCTGGAAATAGGAGACAGTGGAGGTCATCTGCAGAGCCCTGTTGTGCTGCTGTCAGACATGAGACACTCTGACCGTGGTGACAAACGACCGCATCATTGACACCTGCGCAAAGAGTCCTCAAGGATCAGCGGTGTTGAAAGCAGCTTGTGCATATGACAGCAAGGCGTGAAGAAAAGAACACACAGACAAACACATTTTACTCTCCACTCCTGCAGCAGTTCCACAGTTTCTTGCACATTTTTCCGCGTTATTGCTGGAGGAAAGAAAAGAAAAAAAAGATGTGCCAAAAAAACTAAGCCTGCAACTCTGGCTGGGATGAGGATTCATCTTTAAGCATGCCACTGACCCTGAGCGCACAACTAAAGCAACACGAGTGATTTCAGGGTAAACCTTGACGCACTTTGGAATGGTCTCGTCAGGTCCTGTCCTCAATCAGATGGAGCATTTGTTGGACTCAGCAGAGTCCGTCCAGCTTGAGAGACAAACTACAACAGACCTGCAGCTGTAACTGCTGCAGAGCAGCTCATGACTTTGAGTATTTATTTATGTTTGTTTTGCTGTGGGTTTTTTGTCACCCCATTTCATGTTTGTTTCAAAATCGCACATTTTTCACACTTTGCACGTTCTTTTAGTCGATGAATACTTTCTCAAGGCAATGCAGACTACATTTTCGGATCAGGACTGTCATAATCGGACCATCCATCTGTTACAATTGACTTTTTAGAGTTTATTTAAAACTACAACAGAGCAAAAATCAGTGGGTCGACGAAGTAAGTTAAGCATATAGGCGGAGATTCTAATGTCCTGATGGCTCTCTTTGAACCTGCTAAATCACCATGGCGACTAGTAGCTGAACAAATAACCCGCTCATCAAATCATCTTTAAAAAGTTTTTTTTTCCTGATATCATTCCAGTCAGCCACATCAGACTGAAACAACATTGTCACATGCTGTCAGGCAGAAATATTGATTTTTAACCAAAATGAAAGTTTAAGAGCTTTGTGTAGCTTAACATTTAAACAGCTGGAGGATAATAACTTACTACTTTGCACAGCTAACACTTTTTGTTGCAATGCTTTTATTATCCCTCACACCTGTCTTTTCAAACAACCTGCTCTTCTTTTGAATAAAATGTGCTGGACTGGTTTGTGTATATTCTTTGTGCTAAAGAAGGATCAAACAAAGTCTAACACACACCATTTTTTGTGAGCATTACAGCCTGAGCCTCAAGCAGATGCAGTGCCTTGCTCCAGCGCACCTCAACATCAGTTTCTAACACGGCAGAGAACACTGTCTTTCCCCTGCTGCATTGCCTCAGTGAGTCAGGCAGCCACAGATGTACACAGCAGTGCACAAACCGACAGAACTGACACTCTAACATTCTCTGCCAAGCAGTAATCGCTGTCTGTGCAGAGTGTAGAGAATGTAAAAGGCTTTTTCCTGACAGCCACAGCTTTGTTCCCAGCACTTGTCACAGAGCAGCCAGCCACCCTGATGAAAGCCCGGAGCAGATAGTGCCTCAAAGAGCAGCAGCTCCAACTTCACAGCCTAGCCTTAACTTTCCCCGGGTCTGGATGAGGGCAAACTCTGTCATATGCAACAATGCTAATGTAAAGTGAGCAAACTTGCTGCCTGACTTGGAATCTATGCAGATAACAAACTGAAAGGAGAATAAAGCGCCTTACAACCCACACGGCAAGAGGCAGGCGCTGCAGGGCTCTGTATTTAGCAGATTAGCTCGTGTTGTGCCACAGTCTGAATCCACTTAGTTTCAAATTGTCCCCGACCTGTCTGCTGCAGGGGGCTGTGGTCGACAGCTGAACCTGATGCTGTGCTTATTCCACAGAGTAGGCACTGGGGAAACTAAGGAATAACAGCCGATTGCAGTAGCTCTACTTCAAAAGTTACACGTTACATTGGAGACAATTACACTCCCAGGACCTGACGGCCAAACAAACGCAACATCATTTAAAAGCCAACTCTCCCTGCCTCTGGAAGCTCTGTACTCACTTGTTTTGTTGCACTTGACTTTGGAGAGAAGCTTGTGAGCCAGCAGAAGATCTCCATTCTTCACTGCCACCAGCAGATCCTGTTCCTTCCCCATGATCACAGACGTAACAACAGATGCACCAACTGCTCGTAGGTGACTGACAGAGGAGCTTTTTCAGCAGAAGGAGTTTCAGCAAACTTTTTTCAGCACATAAACAGGTAGTTGCTGAATCCCAGCCATGAGATGATGCTGGCGAATAGAAGGCTCAGCAGCATTTAGAGAAGAATAGTCAGGTAAAGTGTTCATGGAAACATTCTTCCTCTTGTTGCTCAGGTTCATAATCTCTGATAGCTGCCCGACTGCTTGGCGATGAAGGTTCACTTTCTTGCAGGACTGAGTGGATGTTAATAGTCTGCCTCTGTCAGCATGGGGGTGGCAGCGGCAGCCCAACCTGCCATGACACTGCAGAAGGGACAGAAAGACAGACAGACATTAATCCCTTTGAGTCGGTCATCTTAAAAACACAGTGAATGAAAAGATCATTATCATATGACTCTGCGTCTCTTGTGTCCAACACCCAAAACTGTTAAGCATCAAAATTTTGCACCGCTTGCCCCTTTTCATTTATTCTTTAATTGTTCCGTGATGCTGTACGTCTTCTAAAAAGCAGAATTTTACACATTGCCAACTGACTGAATGAGCTTTTTCATTTTTCAAGTTTTTCTATAGTTGATATAGCCTAGTTATTTTTATACATAGTCATTTTTCACTGTGAATATCTAATTGCCGTGGTAAGAAAATAACAAATAAGCTTTCATCCAAACATGGTGAATTTTTTTCACGAAATTAAGATTAAAAAAAACAAAACCAGCAATGCCTGTTTTCACTGTTAATAGCCAAGATGGTAGAGCTGGTTCCATTAATACAGAAAATAAGACACAATTGAAATGTATCAGGAGACATGAACCATTGTGGATGTGTCTTAAAGCACGATACAACAGAAGGTCGCTGGGCGGTCACTCCGACACCTCTCTGCAAAAATGAAACCAGTCCCTTTCTAAAAAGTTCGGAGAGTCTAACTTTGTGCGTTCAGAGCAGCCACACAAAAAAGCAGGGTGCTCTTAGGAAAGAAAATGTTTTCTAAAAAGACACTGGGTGCAGTGCTTTTTCTCAAGTCGGTCGCATAAGTGCTGATATTCCAAAAAAAAAGGTTTACAGAGGCGTTTACAGAGTGTTCGAAGAAACACAGGTTTGCTTCGCAGAGATCAATATGACGACAGTCAGGGCCTCAAAACAGTAGTCTCAAACTACCGAGTGACGTCATGAAGGGCTCATCCGTTCAGGACCTGATGTGGTGCCTCCACCTTGATGGAAACACTAAAACAATGGTTTAGCTAAGAAAGAATTATCCTTCTTTGGTTAACACCTTCAGCACGTTTTACCGTATAGATTCTACAGTGCTGCACTATACCTCTCTCATTCAGCCTATCAACCCAAAACTCATCAAGCACTTTTTATTCCACATGGGCACTGTACTGTATTTGGTATTTAAAGTGCAGACGTTCTGCCCGGAAGATGCCTAAGACTTCTTCACCTCTTCATTTAAATACAACATCATCAAAAGGTAAAGTCTGTGGGGTTAACTAGAGCATCTCTGTTTCTGTTTCACTTCATTTGGCTTTCAGCAGCATGCCAAACGTTACATCTCAGATTAACGTTAACTGAACTAATCGGGTTACGCTCAGATGGCTTTTCATACATAATTTGAAAATGTGAAAAGCATGAAAAATGGTGGGTGGAAACACGCGTTTCTCTTTAATTGCAGTCAAAGTTCTTTACTTTGCCCTTTACAGCCCTGAAAACAAGAAGAGATGATCTGCTCTGGATGTGGAATGTGATTAACCTTATTTCTATGTGCAAGCTGTTTGGCTTTCTAAATAACTCTCTAAGCACTTTCAAACATCAGAGTGGTCCTTTCTTCTTAAAATCAGAAAAGTCAAGAAAAAGTTGGAAGATATCCATCAAACTTCCTTATTCTCAGAGTCTGAGGTGTCACCTTTAAACAGCCTCTTCTGTACAACCAAACATCTCAAAATGACAATGAAAAATATATTCTTATTGACTAATATGCCCATTAAACTTGATTGTTTAATCAAACAGTTGATAAGTTTTATTCTAATTTTGCAAAGCAGACATAATTAGACCTGATGGACTTTAACCAAGAACATGTTTGCTTTTTTCCTCACAAAGTGATGACAGGAAGCAACTGATTAACAAAATAATCAAATAATTGTTGCAGCTCCACAAGAAAATAGAGGGAAAAACAACAACAAATCAATGCATTTAAAAGTCAGGAAACAAAAGCTTTGTGCTTTCCAGTTATGAGCAATTAACAAAAAGTTCCAAGTATATCGTTCCTGTCAGTAATAGACATGAGACCTCAACTTAACTCAACTTTTGTTTGTTTTTTTCTGGACCAGGAAGCCTGGTCCCTCAGGAGCCAGAAGCTAATCTGTTACTCTTCCCGTGTCGGAATAAGGTTTTGGTCCACTGATAACAATGTTGAGGAAGCGTCTTCTCAGTCGAGCACCGCCAGACAGCTTGTGTTTTTTATTGGGAAACTAATCCATATTTATCTGACTTTTTAAAAAAAAACTTCTTCAGAACCAGTTTGAATAAAATCCCAGTTGCAGATACAACACAAATAAGAGCCAAACTAAATAATTGAGGAGTTCTCAGAGAGGCATAAAAACAGTGCCAATGGGTTTGCCCACTGCTGCCGCAGTATCAGACGGCCTTTATCACTTTGCCATGTCCCCTCAAATTAGAAGACAAGTTTTGTTTGTGACTGTTAAAAGAATGCAGCTTGAGAAAGGAAAAGGGGAGTACTGCCTCCAGTCCGGGCCAGGAGACTTGGGGGGGGGGGGCATCTTGTTTAAATAAGGTTTGGATGAATCAATCATTTGAAAAATAAACATGTATTAAAATATGATAAGGAAAAAAAGCTCATTGTGTGTGCCAGCCTTTGTAGAGGCTGAGGTGTTCATGCAGCAGTGCAGCCCAGCAGCAGATGCATGTCTTTGCACTGACACATGATCTAAAACTAGCCAGGCAGTAAACAACTGCCCAGCTCCGGCTAGCATGAGCCACAATGTAAACAAGAGGTCCTGATTTGGCTTGTCAGCCCAAATGTCAGTGGATGTAAAAGGGGGTTCAATGGGACTGCACTGACAGGTGATAAATACTGCAGTCAGTAATGCTCAAGGCTCTTACAAAAACAAATCATATTCTTTGTGCCGTTACATTCAAGTAGTACTCTAAAATTTTTGCAAATGTTCTCATTTGTTAAAAGTTTTATTCGAGTCCATCAAAATGGACTTTCACCGACATAATGTGTGTCTGTTGTGAGCCTAAGTTTCCCTTCGCTCAGTCACGTGCGGACCATTTCGGACCAAACCCCATCATCAACTCTGACAACTTAATCCAGCTTTGCCCCGAAAATAAAAAAGTTCAAATCTCATGTACACGTTCTTAGAACCTTCTTACTTACTGTTCCGAATAAAACCTGCATACATTGTATGTGAAATTCTGGAACTAAATTTAATTATCTCAAGTTTTAAAACTGAAAACAGTTTCTAGGATTATCTCATTGTCTATCCTCATCTTCCACCGAAAAACGCCGAAGCATGCGTGAAACGATTGATGCAAAACCGAAGTAAGGCGCCTTAAATGTGGACAGTCCACAGTCTGAAATAACAGCTCAACAATACGCTAATGTACAGTTTGCATTTAAATCAGACGTCTGAACGCACGTATGAGGGTTCTTCGCCGTCCCTTGCCTTGTAAATGGTTCGTCCGTTTAGCCTCTAAGTGTTTACCAACTTGTCAGTTTAAATTGTCAGGATTTTCCAACGTCCAAAATCCAAATGCACACGTATTTCCATCTATAATGTGGCGTTATTTATCAAAGCTGAGGTGGTTTCAGGTAGCTTCTTCGGAATAAACAGAGGAGAGTTCTCACCTGATCTAGACAGTCAGCGGCGGTGCTGTAGTGGTTCACAGCGGAGCGGCTGAGGGATGAGAACTGGCTGAGCCGCACAAAACGCACAACAGAACGTCAAGTTCGACGCTTACATGTACACTATTTCCGGTTTGAACTTCAGAAATAATGGTGCTGATTTGGCCTTTCCATAAATAACCAAAATTTGCTTGTATAACTAATTCCAAGCCTGTTTACATGGTTTGACACTTAGCATCAGCAAATTATTCAAATAAAGGTACATTTTTAAGTGAATTTCTTAAATAACTGAGTAATAACATCGAGTAGCTCCAGATACCACATACGTGTGTTTTTATTTTGAAGGATATATTTAATGACTTCGGCGGGTTCTCGGGTGGTTCTTCAAACTGTGTAACTCTAAAGATGTGAGCCAAGTTCAGCCTGTCCCTTAAGAACGGAGAAACAGCAAGAGACACGTTTAATAATCCCAAGACATAGTACAAATATTTTTTTCTTCGTATTAATAGACGCCATTCGTTTTTAACCACTGGGGCTCATATGTAACTGATTTTGCTGACACAATCGAATTTCCATGACATTGTGATGGGAATAGACAAACAATGCGCCTAGCTCATGTATTCTTATTCAACCCAACTCTGAGTAGTTTTTGGGAAATGTGTGGTGTTGGTGGAGAGTCTCCGAGGACGAACTTGCACACGCCAAAGAAGACTTCACTGGCAGAGCAGTTATGTGGCAGCGACATCTGGCGGCTGTTAACGAAACCGTTGTTAATAATCCAACAGTTACATGCAGTTATTTATGTTATTAGAAATTTGGAAATAAATAAATAATGTATCAAAACGCTTTCAGGCTATTGTTCATTCAATAATGTTCCTACCCAGCAACGGTTCTGGGAACTCTCTCCGAAGTTACCATACAGGTTTGTCTTCTCACAGTTTTAGAGCCTGGATTGTGAAACTATAACTATTGAATACAGGCAAACATCCTATTTCACAATTTCAGGTGAGACAGAGGTGAAGACAACATTATTGCCAAACTGGATCACTGCACAAGACAGACCAGTGCAGTCATCACTTTATCATGATTTCTGGTTGATCGCTCTGAGATATGGCAAATATTTTATCGTGAAAAAAATGAAGGCAGCGCTGTTCAGAGTAGGAATATTTTTACAGATTGCTGTAAAGATTGCTGACATCATTACGGGGTCAGAACTTTTGTTATAAATTAACAATGTTTACCTTGCTTATAATTCCGTAGTTCTTTTAAATGTCATCATACATAAAAGCACTTTTATTACGCTTGTCTAAAGTAGCCCGAGAGAATTTGGCTAATTTGTTGCCCTTTGGTTTTCCCTAAAGTTTTGGGATGTAACACCATTTTAATAAAATTAAATCTCTGTGTGCACTGCAAATGTACAGCCATACAAATTACTTTGTCATCATGTTGAAGAGGCTGCAAAAACTGCCATGCAAAGCATACAAAATGCCACGTGACTGTTAAGGAAAACAGTGGAAAAAAGCTGGAAACAAAGTTGTGAACTGCAGTAACTCAGCCCCCGGGCACTCCAGGGCAGTTTTAGGCTGGGAATGTGCATAACAAAAGACAGTGTACTTTAAAATGAGTCAGAAGCGCATAACTTGGACCATGGAAAAAAACTTACTTAATACCCAGCTGATAATCACGACACCACCATGCAACCCAGAACAGAATCTAAAGACTATCAATCAACTTTAATTCAATTTATTTTTATTCATATAGTGCCAAATTACAACAAATGTCATCTGTCAAATGTCAAAAGGCATGTCAATGATACAGTCCAATTCAAGCCAATTAGAGTCCAATTCATTGTAATCATAATCCAATAAAATCCAATCATTATATTCAAAAGGAATCCAATTCATACATATAGAGCCAATTCAAAAACAATTTCCTAGCTACGGAAACCAACAGATTGCACAGGAACTTCTCTTCAGTCCAATCTCCAGTCCTGGGCATGCCTGAGCACTGTGGAGAGAAATGACTCCCTTTTAACAGGAAAAAACCTCTGGCAGAACCAGACTCAGGATGGGTGGCCATCTGCCTCAACTAGCGGAGGTTTGAGAAGACAGAAAAGAGGGGAAACACCGTAACACTGTTCAAAGGATACCTGTTGGAACTGGGAAACACAAGTTAATGACAACAGTAATGCCAACTGTACATAATGTCATATGAGAAATTAAACAGGAGGAAAAAGAGAGCAAAGTGAGGAAAGGTGTGACATAAGAGGCCCCCCAGCAGTCTAGAACTTTAGCAGCTATATCATCCCAAACTACAAGTTTTATCAAAAAAGGAAAGTTTTAAGCCTAATCTTAAAGTTAGAGAGGGTGTCTGCTTCCCGGACATATACTTGTAGCTGGTTCCACAAGAGAGGGGCTTGATAATTGAAGGCTCTACCTCCCATTCTACTTTTAGAAACTCTGGGAACCACAAGTAATCTATCAATGAGATCTTTAAGATATGATGGAGCTCAGTCATTAAGAACTTTATATGTGAGTGGAAGAATTCTATTCTGAATTTAATTGGGAGCCAATGAAGAGAAGCTAAAACTGGAGAAACTTGATCTCTCCTGTTAGTTCTCATCAGAACTCTGGCTGCAGCATTTTGGATCAGCTGGAGGCTTTTCAGAGAATTTTGTGGGACAGCCCAATAATAAATAATTACAGTAGTACAATCTTGAAGTAATAAATGCATGGAGCAGTTTTTCTGCATCACTTTGAGACAGGATGCTCCTGATTTTAGCAATATTACGAAGGTGAAAGAAGGCAGTCCTAGAAACCTGTTTTATTTGTGCGTCAAATGATAAATTCCGTTAAAAATTAACTCCAAGGTTCCTAATTGTAGTAGTAGAAGCCAAGGAAATGTCATCTAGAGTAATTATATATCTAGACAACAAAGACAACAACTTCAGTTTTGTCTAATGTAGAAGCAGAAAGTTCTGAGTCATCCAGGTTTTTATGTCTTATGACATGCTTGTAGTCTGACTAACCTACTGGTTTCATATATGAGTACAGCTGAGTATCATCAGCATAGCAATGGAAATGTATGCCATGCTGTCTCATAATGTTACCTAACGGAAGCATGTATAAAGTGAAAGGAATTGGTCCAAGCACAGAACCCTGTGGAATTCCATGACTTATAGTTACAAGAGCAAACTGGAATCTATCAGATAAATATGACTTAAACCAGCCTAATGCAGTTTCTTTAATCCCAATAACATATTAAAGTCTCTGTAATAGAATGCTGTGATCGATAGGACTGAGCTCCAACAGGAGAAGTCACTTTAGATTAATTATCAACTAAATTATATGAATATAGCTTGGAGAAAGAGCTGTCACCCATCAATCAGAAGGTCGGTGGTTCGACTCCAGCTTCCCCGGGCTACATATCGAAGCATCCTTGGGCAAGACACTGAACCCCACCAGTATCCATTGGTGTATGAATGGTTAGAAAGCACGTAGTTATGTATAGACGTTCAGACGTGCTGCATGAGTGTATGTGAATGGGTGAATGTGGCATGTGGTGTCAAAAGTGCTTTGAGTGGTCAGTTAGACTAGAAAAGCGCTTTACAAGTACAGTCCATTTAAATGTTGTTTTCCTCAACCTGTTGGAAAATATTCTGTTGTAATATGTGTTGTAATATGTGTTGTAATATATGTAATATGTAAATAAAAGTAGAATCATTACGTTCTGTTGGAAATTTCATAAACCTAATTTTATTTACAATAGTACAAAGTGAAACGTTACCACTCCATGAAAAAAGGACTCATCTTAAATATGAGCAAAACATCTTTTTTTTTTAAAGTTGGGACGAGCCAACAAAAGGCTGGAAAAGTAAGTGGTACTAAAAATAAGCAGCTTGAGGAACATGTTGTAACTAATTAGGTTAAACGGCAACAAGCCATTAGCATGAATGTAGAGAGGTAGAGTCTCTCAGAAGTAAACATGGGAAGAGGATCGACAATCTGCTACAAACAGCATCTACAAATTGTGAAATAATTTCAGAATAATATTCATTCACACCAAAGTGTGAAGACTGAATATTCCATTATCTATAGTTCAAAATATCATCAAAAGATTCTGAGAATCTGGAGACATCTCTGTGTGTGAGGGACATGGCCAAAAAACATATTTCAAATCACCATGATCTTCAGGCCTTCAGGTAGCACTGTATTAAAAACAGGCGTGTGTCATGGAAATCACTGCATGGGCTCAGGGACACTTCCAGAAATCTTTGTCTGTGAACACATTTCACTGTGCCTTCCACATCATGCAAAGAATAAATCACATCTGAACATTATCCTACACAAAGTTCATTTAAAATGGTCTAAGGCAAAGTAAAAAAACTGCTCTGTGGTCAGACAAATCGAAAATGAAAAATTCTTGATGACAGTGGCTGACACCGCATCCACCGGACTAAAGGGAAGCAGTACGGTAGCTTGTTATCTGTGCTCAGTTCAAAAGTCTGCATCTCTCATGGTATGGGGTGCATAAGTGCCTATGGAATTTGTATCTTACACATCTGGAAAGCACATCAATGCTGAACAGTATATACTGGTTTTAGAACAACATATGTGCTCATCCAGATTGCCTTTTCTTCAGGGAAGCCTTGCATATTTCAGCAAGACGATGCTAAACCACATACTGCATCTATTACAACAACGTGGATTTGAAGTGGAAGAGTCTGGGTGAAATCATTTGATGCATCACGGAACACAAAATACAACAAGAGAAGAACCAGAACTGTTGAGCATTTAGAATCTTACATCAGAAAAGAGTGGGGCAGCATCTTTCTCAGGTCCAGCAACTGGTCTCGTCAGTTCTCGTGTTATTCATTCAGTCATCAATTAATTCAGTTACATAATGTTATATAGGCTATAAATATCATTTTATATATATATATATCATGTCATTTTCATTATCATTCAAAGTCGAAGAAGCTCCTTTTGCAGGGCCAACACAAACAAGCATGCATTCAAACCCCTGTTAAATTTAGGCATCTGGAGTATCTGGAGAAAATCCACTCTTGAATATGCAAACTTCACACTGAAAGGCTACAGCTGAGAGTTGGAAGCTTTTTGTTGTGAAGCTGCAGTGCTTACTACCACACCAACATGGAGGACTTGGTTTCAAAGGCAGGCTGTGGGAGTCATTGTAATGACATTTAGATGATACAATGTACATGATAGGGAAGCATCAGTCAGGATTATGTATGCAGTCAATAAGCCATCATTATTTCTTATTGATTGCATGGCATTTAGTATACTGAGAAAAATTAGGACTATGATTAGTCCAGCTGAGATGAGGGGAGCAGTGTTGGCTGATGTGTCGTCAAAAGACAATGACTTCCTGAAAATGATGTAAACGGTTGAAGCGTTAGATCCAGAAGATGGCAGTAAAGCAACTTCGAGGATGCCAAAGAAGAAGAGGAAGAAGAGGAAGAAGAGGAGTAACCTGCAGACAACACGGAAGGGACTTTTTTTGTTGTTGTTCTAATGGGCAGAGACCCGCACAGCTGAAGATTAACTGGGTATTATTTGGAGCAGATAAGCAGACAATGGTTTCTCAGGAATAAAATGGCGTGTAAATAGCAGTTGGATTTCTTTACTCCGCCGCACCCTCCTCAGGTTTGTTTGTTTATTGTCTTGGAACCGGAGACATTCTCAGGCGTGTTCTTGTACAACTGACTACCATTACCTTCCTTACCATCATTCAGTATTCACCACAGCTCAGTGGACAGTTTGTCGGGGTTCCTCTCGAAGGAGGGAGCTCCTGTCTGTCGGCTTCCCTGCTCAGACTCTGTTGTCCATTATGTGTCATCTACAGCTGCGGACATTGATTTTTGTAGCGTGGGTGCTGGGATACGTCGCCTTTCTGCTCTCCGTCAGGAGGATGTGGAGCACGAAGTACGTGCGCAGTCCGCTCGTCCGCTCGCTTTTTCTGGACATGGTGCAAGAGAGCGAAGCGGTCGCAGCCGAGACCCAAGAGGTAGGAAACCTAATGATTTCCAAGGAAGGAAGGAAGGTTTAATGCGCACGTGAAGACTAGATTCAACTATGTGTTGGCACCACATTACTGATATTTTTGGATTTCTAAAATGTTTCTAATGCGTTCCAATGACATTGTTTCTTTTTATTTTACCAAGTTGTAAATAATTTGTTATGAATATAAAGAGGACGTTTGGGAGACTTGTATTTTGGCTCCCCTCTGTGGAAGAGAATTTAAAGCTGCAACATGAGGTACTGCATCTAATCATATGCAAGTCGTTTCTTGCACAAAGTTTTAAGCACAATTTGACAGTTAGAGCCTGTATGCATTCCATTTGTTCAACAGGGCGAAGTTCTGGTGACCTATAACCAAAGAAATGAATCCATATCTTACAGCAGGAAACCAGACTATCTACGGATGGAACCCTGGATTCAACGTGGAGCTAAGATGTGGGACAAATGGCTTAACCAACCAAGAAAATGGGATATGATCTGCTGGGTTAATTATTCTGTATTGACTTTAAGAATGAATGTGAGCGTGTGTCGGTGTTTGTCTCTGTGAATCCTCTCACCTCCTGAAATGGATAAAGAAGGTATAAAAAATAAATGGATGGCGTCAGCTGTCAGTGTTTCACTGCCGATGTAGAAGCTATCATTTAGTGGTGGCTGTGCACTACCTGCACAACACTGGAGTTTCCTCTGTGAGAAAATACAGTGCCAAACAAGACAACTTCTGTCTGTGCTGATGATGAACCAAAATGGGACGGGCCACATAAAGCACGTGGGGCTGGAGTATAAAAAGTAAGCTTACGTCGGCTGGGTAATGTCAAACACTGCAGAAGCTGAAGAAGTAGAGTTGTGATAACAGAGGGAGGACCTCCACTTTTAGGAAAAATGTGTTTGTCAAATAGCAGACTCATTTAAAGAGTGCTAATTAGATTTTCAGCAGCTACACAAGTACAAGGTCAGTTTAAGTTTTTAACTGGTCAAATCCGAGAGGTTGCGTTTTCTGGACGTTATCCAGACCAAAGGGTTCTTCAAACAAAGAAAAATCCAATTTTCGCTGGTTTTATTGTAATGTGGTTCTCTAAGTTCAACATTAAACTGTTTCGGTGATGGTCTTGACGTGTTCATGACCTCCCAAAGTCTTGGTCTTATCTCGGTCCTGAGGTACTGTGGTCTTGGTATACGACATATGGTCTCGGTTTAGGTGGTTTTGACTCCCGCAGGAGGAGACGAAGCTCAGTTTGTGACAACAAAGCAATTACATGACTCCAATAAAACATTCATCTGTGATTGTTTCCCAGCAGTTATAAACCCCTTGTACTTTGAATTATCTTTTGGGATGATCATAGTGACTGAGCTCCACTATAGTTAGCTTTTGTCTTTCTTTCTATTTTTAAAGATTTGTAAAACCATGCGAACGATATGGTATCTGTTCACATTGTGAGTGTGAATTCTTAGAGCAAGGAAGTGTGCGTGCGTGCGTGTGTGTGTGCGTGTGTGTGTGTGTGTGTGTGTGTAGAGTCTCCGTTGCTCTGTGAAAAGCTCGGTGTTATGATGGTCAGTGAAATATACCACCTGCGTTACGTTAGTTCTGCCTCTCATGTAAAACAAAATGCCTACTACTCGTACTGTGTACTGTCTTTGGCAGCATTTACAGCTGCGACTCTACTTGGCTATGTCTTTCCAAGCTTTGGGCACCTTAATTTTGGTAGTTTATCCCATTCCTCTGGGCAGATCCTTTTAAGCTTTATCTCATTCTATGAGAGATGTCTGTAACCTGCTATCTGCAGGTCTTTCCACAGATGCTCCGTTTCTTCTCAGAGGTTTTAGTCTGGTTCACTTTTTGACTAAGTATAGTCTATATCTATTTTGTGACAATTTACATATGTAGGTCATGACTCATCACTTTTTTTTTTCTTAAGCCATTTGGATTCAAGGTTTCAAGCAAAATCTGATTCTGCTAAAGCTTTGTAAATGCTCTCCTCTTAAATTTGAATATTTTACCTTCTATTTGTTTAGTGGTACCGATGCTGCCCTGACCTGCTCGGAGAATCTCTGCAACCCCTGTTTGTTCAGAGCCATCTGGACGAGGACACCAAGGCTTTTCTCAAGCGCAGTGCAGAAAAGTCCGGCTGGCTGTTCACCCAGCTTTATCATTCTCTTATATCAACCGTCCTCGGCCCTCTGGTGTCACGCACCTCCATCAATGGGTGAGTAGCGCAGACTGGTCTCCGTTTCACCTGAAGTTATCCTCTTGCTCCATTTGCTCCCTGACTTGCTGTCCGTCTCAGGTTTCTGGGCCGGGGATCAATGTTCGTGTTCTCCACCGAACAGTTCCAGGCGCTGCTCCGAATTGGCCCGGACTGGAGGGCCGAGAGACTCCTGGACCTCGGAGCCGGGGATGGGGGTGTCACAGAGGTGATGGGAGTCCATTTCAGACAGGTGTATGCAACTGAAATCTCTGGTCCCATGCAATGGCACCTCCAAAGGAAGAATTACAAGTAAGTGGAAGTGTTGGACAACATGGAAAAGAAGCTTCACTCTCCAACACTGACTGTGTTGTTCACTGTGTATAATGACATCCATCTGTACACGTTTTAAAAATTATTTTTGAGGTGGAATTATTATGGTTGATGTTTGATGTGAAAGTTTAACTACTGCCATTCTCTTTGTTTGTTCTTTAGACATTTTTGCCTTCTAAAAACAATCTTAACTATCTTCAGCTGTCACTTTGATGTGTTGCGGTATCTGTCTGATTCCATTGTGTGTTTTCATGAAGGCTGGATATCGCCACTCAGTGGATTTATATGATTCTGATTCGCAAGCTCCCGCTTCAATCTGTGCTGTGGTTTTAGCTGAATTACTTGTAAAATTAAGCTAGAGGAGATGTTTTTCCTCTCACACACTCCCTGTCCTATCTGCAACTAACCAAACAAGCTGTGGTTAAACCAGCTGCTGCATCTATGAAGTTAAATTTGCTTGATTGCTCATTAGGTTAGTGTTAGGTCTTGTTAGGTCTTGCTTCTCCATGCTTTTGGGGGAGGAGAAGAGTTGTAGTAGGGATTTCCACAGAAATTATTTTGACTGATGTAAATAGATTAGACCAAGTATGGAGCCTTGTGGAGCACAACTGATGAAGCAGGGCAAATGAGAACTGGTTAAAAGACAGAGTTCCTGACATCAGTTTACTGTGTGTTGAGCTAGGATCAATAAGAATCATGATTTGTCTCCACCAGTATGAGATATAAACAAAAGAGCAGTGGTTCCTTCTGGAAGGGCAGCCTTATTGCAATGCGATGAACATACATTTCTTCCATATTTTGTGGGTATCCCTGAAAGCATTTGATCAAATTGTCAGAGTAGTGATGAAGTTACTGCTGAGCAGACATGCTCAAAAGATAACTCCCTGCTCTCTCATCCATCTTCTGTTTGCAGCCTGTCTCTAAATGTCAAGGGTACGGACACAGTTTTTATTTTGAAAATGTTTGACTTTTTTTGAAAATCCTATTGTCACTGGCCTCTGGAGATTAACCAGCTGTTCTTCTCTTTTCCCCTCTGTGCTCTCCTTTTGAGCACAGGGTGCTCGGTATAGATGACTGGCAGCATACTGGTTTCCACTATGATGTGATCAGCTGTCTGAACCTCCTGGACCGCTGCGATGATCCTCTGCATCTTCTGCGGGACATCAAGATGTCCTTAGTTCCTCAGACAGGAAGAGTTGTCCTGGCTGCTGTGCTTCCCTTCCAGCCTTATGTGGAAGTCGGTCAGTGGGAAATCATTGTGTCTTGTGCTAATGGTTTAAATGGCACAGTACACTTTGTTCATTTAATTTACAGTCTAAATCAAAGCACTGTGTATTTTCTTTTCCTCAGGAGGAAAATGGGAGCGTCCAAAAGAACACCTAAAGATCGCAGGAAAGATGTGGGAGGAGCAAGTAACCAACCTATCCAATGAGGTTTTCAGACGGGCAGGGTTTGAGGTGGAGGCTGTGACCCGACTGCCATATCTCTGTGAAGGAGACATGTATAACGATTACTACGTGCTGGATGATGCGGTTTTTGTACTCAAGGCCTCAGACGACAGTGAGGAGTCTGCTCAGTGAATTCTACATGCACTGTGGGAATGTGGGATGTTCATATGCTGTTATCAAAACTTTATCTCGTTGGCTTGCTCTGGGATGGATTTTAGTGCAATTTTTCTTCTGCTTCATTCATACTTTGATTCATTTCTGACCTGTGTAGACATGTTGAGTTAGGTGGGCAGCTCAGGTTCTGTAGTTCCAACTGTTACCAGCCATCCTGTGATACCTCGACTTTTAAGCAAAAAAAAAAAATTGAAATTGAAAAGCTGTTTGCCTGTGTGGAAATGTGATTGAAGATCTGCTCTTCTGAAACATATCATCACATTGTCAGTGTACGTTTTGTGAAGTCTGTTGTTTGTGTTTACTACTAGTGTTTGTTACGATTTTGCCATAATGATGACAAAAGTAATAATAGGTCTTCTTAAGGTACTTCTTTGTCATAGTCTTTTGCAAAAGTCTTGCACCACCACTGATTTCTTGATGCAGTATATCTGCAGGAAAGCTACAATTAGTTCCAGTGGTTTGAAAGCAAACAATGTAAATGCAGCCAATAACTGAGTTTTTACAATTCTGATGAGTTTGAGAGTCAGTGTTTGGTATGAGCACAGCCTGAACCCTCTCAGACTGGCTTTCTGTCATTTCTTTAAGTAGTCTTCAGGAATAATTCTCCAAGCTTCTTGAAGGACATTCCAAAGCTCTTCTTTGGATGTCGGCTGCCTTCTGTTCCGTTCTCTGTCAGATGATCCCACACTGCTTCAATAATGTTGAGGTCCGGGCTCTGGGGAGGATTCATCCCTCCATAAGACCTGCTGCCACTGATTTTCAGTCCACTTCTTGTGTCATTTGGCATAGCTCAGCCTTTTCTCCCTGTTTCCCTTCCTTCAGAATGGCTTCTTGACAGCCACCCTTCCATGGAGACCGTGTTTGATGAGGTTTCAGTGAACAGTAGATGGACCAGATTTATCTCTCAGGTCCTGTGTCAGGTCTTTGCTGGATTTTTTGATAGCTTTTTAGGACATCACTTTCAGATACTGTTCATTGGCTGTTGATACTGGTTTTTTTGTTTTGATCTCCCGCTTCTTCTTTTGTTCTACATTTGTCTAGTTTACATAATTTTATCAAGGACGCACTGCACACCATGCTGGGATATGCCAAGTTTTCAGCTAATAGCTCTTTCGGAATCACTCGATTGGTGCAAAAATACTGTTTTATCTCTGTCAAAATGTACTATTTTTTTTGGTATCTTCATAGATGTTTATGCATTTAGCAGACGCTTTCATCCAAAGCGACTTACAAATGAGGATATAACATTACAGCTAACATCAAAGCTAACAATAAGCTACATAGAAGGAAAACCACTCGTCAGACTCTGTCAGAGGTGACAGGGGTGACAGCGTGCAGGCATAGAGGGAAGTACAGAAAGATAAGGTGCAGTAGAGGGGGTAGGGAAGTACAAGGTAAGTGCTAGGATAGGAGATGCTCTCTGAAGAGCTGGGTCTTCAAGAGTTTCTTGAGGATAGACAGGGACGCCCCTGTTCTGGTAGCGCTCGGTAGGTCATTCCACCATCGTGGGACGACACATGAAAAGAATCTGGATTGTCTTAAGCGTGGTGAAGGATTGCTAGACGACAATCTTTTGACGACCGGAGTGACAAGCCTTTGCAAGAGCATTCAAGTAGATGGGAGCCGTTCCATTAAGGACTTTGTAGGCTAATATCAGTGACTTGAAATGAGAACAGATTACATTATGGCTTTGCAACGGGCTGCTAGAAACAAAGTCTCCAAAAGATATTTAAAACTGGTTCTTTGCTCAGTTGTCTGTTATGTGTAGACACCACACTGGTTCATCCCTTGAGTTAGGTGCTCTTTTTATGCTTGAAAAAGTCATAAAAACAGAATAACACATTCCCCTGAAAATAATAAGTTTGAAGGAGTGGACTGAAAATGAGTGAAAAAGCAGCCAATGCCTGGAGAAGAACTTGCAAAAAGACTTTCAGAAAGCCTGGCTGCTTGGAATGGTGGTGGTGGTGGTGGTGGTGGGGGGGGGGGGGGTGTCGTGTCGTGTCATGCCGCAAACTTTTTGGCAAACTGTTGCATATTTAAGGTCAAAAGGAAAACAGTAGAATTCACTTTGATTTGGGCTTCTGGCCACCGGGTCCAAACTATTGTAATTGTTTGCTGTTTCAACCTCTTTTTCTTTCTGCTGTTAAACTTTCAGGTGAAAAAAGTTCATCACTGTGGCTGTAAACTGGGGTTCTGACATTGGGGGGTTAAGAGTAAAAAATATTGACTCAGCATAGCCAAACCAAAACAAACTTTAAACCATAAAGCTTTGTAGTCTATTTATCACTTAGAGCAAAGGTTCTATTCCTGTATATGCTCATTTGAACCATTGTTTAAAAGAAAAAAAAAATCATCAGTGCAACTTTAATGCTCCTGCATAAGTATATTCACAGAACTGGTCACACATGGCCTTGAACTGTGAAACCCCGGGGTGTTTTATCGATCATAAGGAAAACACGTGATTTGTTCAAGGATTTAGTTTTTGCTTCTGTCAAACTTTACAGAGTACCACTAAGACAGTGTTGCGCACTCAGGTTGACGCTGCATAACAACTGGAAAATGTGCCATAATTAAATTAAATATTTGTAAGAGTGTATTATGAGTTCTTCAATTAAATTTTTTTTTTAAAAAAGACTACATTTTCGTACATTTTTCGCCTCTCACGTATTTTTTCCCGCGTCACTTGGGTACTGTTATAGTGTAGTTAAGGCACTACTGGTTTGCCTTTCACAGCAGACTCAACGGGACCCCTAATGGTCTTCACAGTAGGAGTTCAGTTTATAATGTAGACTCCGCTTGACTATTACAGCCATAACGATTTCCCTATTCACCGTTACTACGTATATCTTACTGACACGTCTAATATACTCCTCACTCAGCTGATATATTTCCTTGTTCCTTGAAAACGCCAACAAGGTGCCAAAAGTGGAAACTCAAAATTACTATATTTTCCTCAGAGCAGGAAGGCAGCGTCCGCATCGTATAATTTATACAAATAAAACATCCTGCTATTCTGATTTGTTGAGCCACGCGCGTTTCCCGTTTTGCATTGGATACTGCTGTTTTAGCCACGTCCCCAAGCCACGTCGCTCTTTACTCGCCATTTTCCCGTTTTGTGAAGCTAGACTCGTACTATTCCGGCGTCACGTTGTTATTCAGCACTGCCAGTTTAAAAACCTAAGCGTTACTGGAGACAAACGGAACCCGCTCAAGGGCCTAAGATTGGTTTGCGAGTAAAGCCGCTTGCTAAAACATGAACATTTTCAGGCTAACCGGCGATCTGTCCCACTTAGCAGCCATCATCATTCTGCTGCTAAAAATATGGAAAACCAGGTCCTGTGCCGGTGAGTGCCTAAATGATTTAATTCGGAGTTTCACTGACGTTGGTCTAACCGGAGACATGTCCTCTTGTGTAAATGGGTAGAAAGCAAAAATATCTCCGTTGTGTAACTCCAGTAGTTGGAGCGCAATAACCAGTTAACGGCTAACGTTAGCTATAATTGCTACTACCAGTGTCCACACCACCGGCATGCACTGTCATCAAATATTAACTGTCATTCTTGAGACTGTCGCTGTTACTGTTAGAACCTGGCTACGTGATGAGTAAAACTTGTAAATGACCATTGTGGGTAAAAAGTAGCTAAGCTGCAGCTTTCTTGATAGCTAGCCTTTACAGTGCAATGGGCCCCATTGCACCGTTAGCTAGGGGACTACCGGGCCACAGTATTTGTTAGTTTGAAATGAGGGCCCCCCTGATTTTAATTGTTCAGTGACACTCCACGCTGCTTCCTGCAACCGCTGCATGTTACTGTAACCCAGTCTGGAGTGACCTCTCGACGTGGCAGCAGATGCAGAGCCGGTGTCTGAGAGCAGGGATGCATGCATGGAGTGTAACCGTGATGAAAATTTGCTGTGTTTCTTGAAAGATCAAAGGTTATAGCTGTATCACTGTATGGCAGCTAGTCACCAGAGTTATCTACCACTGCTGTTTGCTGGAGATTAAACCACACAGATAGCTGACCATGTAGGTCAGTCATTTTGAAGTTCCAGTGATCTATATAGACAATATCACAATTTTCACGATAAGGCTGCAAAACAGATGTGTTATAAAGGTAATTATTAGACTTTGGTTTGCTAATAATGAGGTAGAGATCGCTGATTATAGACCCCTCTTCCTCTAATGATGGGCGTGACCTGTTGTCATCTCCTGGCATGTCAGATAAAGTTTTGAACTAAGTGCAGGTGAAAATGAAGGCTGTGGAGTTACAGCGCAGCTTTTTTTTTTACCAGCACTTGTTCATCAATGATCCAAATCCCAATGAAAACACATCATAAGCAACAAAAAGGGTTACAAAGTGAAACGTTCAGCGCCTGCTGGTTTATTAGTTTTGCAGTCTCGGAGCTTGATGCGTTTTGGATATGTGGTTGGAGAAAATGAACATTGATGAATAAATTGATAAAAAGCTTTGCTTGTTTTGTATAAAGAAAAAAAGTGGGCAGGCACATGTTAGAAAGTTGCAACAAAGAGCGGAAGAGATCAGTGTCTGAGGTTTACCGTGAATAGCCTGTTAAAGTTGTTATTTGACATACTTTTATTACCTGTGGCCATTGCATGATATTGGACCATGACAGTAGCTGTAAATACCACCAAATTGCGTTCAAAACTCTTCACACTTGTCCACTTGATAAGAATGCACTCCTGTCCATTCATGCTTTCTGCTGTTTCCTCACAGGCATTTCTGGAAAGAGTCAGGTCCTGTTTGCCTTGGTGTTCACCACTCGCTACCTGGACCTGCTCACTTCCTTCATCTCCCTCTACAACACCACAATGAAGGTGAAACCCTCTCACTACATGCTCCTCTTCCTCTTTTACCACAGAGCACATAGTGATGAGATCTGCCAACTGACACACCTGTGTTTGCTGAAGGAGAAAAACGCCGATCTGAAACGCAAAAGGCTCTTTCCTGCTGCATTTACATCCAGCTAATGTGTTGTGTGACTCTTGATGTCTTTTTCTTCCAGGTCATTTACATCGGATGTGCATATGCCACCGTGTACCTGATCTACATGAAGTTCAAAGCGACATACGATGGAAACCATGACACATTCAGAGTGGAGTTCCTGGTTGTTCCCGTCGGCGGACTGGCTTTTCTGGTCAACCACGACTTCTCTCCTCTGGAGGTCAGAAATTCAAACAAGAGTCTGATTCCACGAGAGTGAAAACCACATGTTTATTCTTCAGAAAACACCACGTACAGATTAGTTATAAAGTTGAGTTTCAGTTGAGCATTTCTGTCTTTCAACTGGAGATGACAAAGCCTCCACTTTGTTTCAAGCACAACTATGTAAATATGTGAATTCGGTCCTGTCACCGTCACTGCTGACATGCTGTCCTCCTCCCTCTGTGCCCCAGATCCTGTGGACGTTTTCCATCTACTTGGAGTCGGTGGCTATTCTCCCCCAGCTCTTCATGATCAGCAAAACGGGTGAAGCTGAGACCATCACCACCCACTATCTGTTCTTCCTGGGACTCTACAGAGCCCTCTACCTCTTCAACTGGATATGGAGGTTCTACTTTGAGGGATTCTTTGACATGATCGCCATTGTGGCTGGAGTGGTGCAGACAATCCTCTATTGCGACTTTTTCTATTTGTATGTAACAAAAGGTGAGTGCAGCTTTGGCGCAGGCCGCTATGAGAATCTGACGGTTTGATAACATGAGGCAAAAATGACCATTTACCAATGCTGGTAAATCTGGTTGGCGACAGCATTCCTCTACTGAATCTAAACTTTAACCCCCACATTAATGTTTTAATGTACTTGAAAGGGGGTCCAACCCTCCCATCATCAGTATAGATCTTGGGGAAAAATGAATGCAACTTGGAAGAGTGTTGTGACATAGCTTAAATTCGTTATAAATTGTGCCACAGTAAGGGCTTTATGGAGGAACAGCTGTTAAACCAGAGACAGGGTAATGGAAGCCATCAGCTCAGTGATGCACGTGGTGATCCCACAGAAATCTTACTTGCTGCTGTTAAATATGATGGACAGCCAGGAGCTTCTCTGATGTTTCCCTGGGGGAAGAGATGGCGACCGGAAGCAGCTTGGGAAGAGAGCAAGCTAGCAGAAGCTGTGTGAAGCACAAGGCAGTGTTGAGCTACTTAAACACTGGATCCTGGCATTTACTGTGACAGCTGACACCACGGCTGCAGATCCTGTGTAATCCTTGGTGGCACTGGCCTCATTCAGATGGATAATGAGCTGAAACTATGCGAACATTTTTCAGGAATGGTTTGGAAAGCATGACAAAAAGTTCAGTCTGTTAACTCGGCTTCCAATTTCCCAAAGTTTTGATCCATTTGAGTGCATGTGGAAAAATAAGTCGGAGCCGTGAAGGACCCTGATCTTAAGTTAACCAGGGTGATGCATGTTGGTTGTGGCTCATTGGTGAATCGTTTGGACCATCTTAAGCTTTGAAGCTCAACTCAGATATGACTGTATAAAAACCCATCAGACTAATCACCTTAAGCATTTTGAGGACTTGAGTAATGAATCCTGTCTGTTTGTGTTATTGTGGAATTATTCTGGAATTAATATCTCACCATTTGTCGTCTTCACTTTAGACACTTGTGTAATGTGTGAGTGTGTGTGCAGCACACACACTTCATCAGAGACAACAGCAATGTCTTAACTGATATTCTGAGGGTTGCCTTTTATTTTTCTTTGTCCTGATGGGTTTGGATATCTTGATCCAGCGGATATCATACGAGCCAGATTTTCATTGCTGTGTTTTATTTTCTTTTCTTGGCATTGAGTAGATCTGAATGAGAAAAGGTTGAATGCAAAGTGCATCAGTAAAAACAGAGAAAACTTGACATGGTTGTTGCCTGTTTCACAGAAGACTTGATGCATGTTAGTAGGAACTGAAACATCTTTGCAAATCGTGTTTGAGCGGGCAAAGATTAGAATAACGTGACTCACTAGCTGCTTCTGGTTTTAGCCACCAAACGATTAGCCAGCATCTTCTCAGATGTGATACAATATTTCAGATATTCCCAGTCGATAGTCATTCCTGATGAAGAGCTCTCCTCCTCTTGGGGATGTTCACTTCAGTTGTTGTTGTTTTTTTTGTAAAGTTTGTTTCTGGATTGAACTACTACTACTCCTACCGAATTACGACTTTTAGCAACGTAGCCTATACTGCCGCCCTCTGGCAACACTATGCAACCTCGTTACTTGCTTAAACAGTCAAAGGTGTTCCATTTGTTTTAGCATTGTTTCAAAAATTGCTTCAGATTTCCTTCGCTGATGAATGGAAATCCAGTTACCGTCTCCATGACTGTTTGACTCTGTTACACTCGAGGTTAGATTGACAACAGGTATGCTCATTAAGTAAAAAAAAAATCAATATGAAGTGGGTTTCTGCTCTGTAATTTCATACCCTGACTCTGGTCTGAAAGGCAGTGACTCAGACTCACACCAAGAAAGCACCTGTGAAATCAGCTTGGAAGGAGGTTATAGATCATCCGTCTGTTTTGTGTCTGTGATGAAAACTTCCTGATTCTTTAACACAAATCTACTCTGTCTGCTTTTAGTACTCAAAGGAAAAAAGCTGAGTCTGCCAGCTTAAGTGCCAAAGAGGAGTGTTTGGGCAGACTCCAAGCGGGGGGCTCGGAGGGGAGGAGGAACGGCAGCGGACGCACCTCTGAAACCAACGCCCTCCACCCTCCACCACTGCTTCTCCTCTTCCCCTCCAACCAGCGTAAGATGCCTGAGACAGAGAGCAAGCAGGAGCTGCACCACCTCCGTCTGATCCAGAATCAGTGGAAGCGGAACACCTGCAGACGCTGCTTCGTGCCCTTGGATTTCTGTTTGACGCATCTTGCCTTAACTTTTTTTTATTGCTCTGTATAAAGGAAGAAGAAAAAGAAAAAAACGCGCAAAAGGTTTTCTACATAAAAAGGTGTACTCTGAAGATTTGACATGACGAATAAGAGCTGAAGGTGTAAAATTGCCTGTGATTTGGCATTGTATGATACAGAAGCGGACTACTTGTGGTGGGATAGTACTGAGCGTTTGTAATAGTATTTGCAATCAAAATAAATGTGCTTTGTTTTTCATGAATCAACTTGGGGAGGAATTTGTCGAATCCTCGTAACTGCGTTGGGCAAATTATGTTGGTTTTTTTTGTTTTTTTTCTTAAACCTGTATGCATTACTGCATAAAAACGTTTTTTGGGTCGAATATAATTCTCATACAGATGCAGTAATCTAACATTCTTATTCCAAAAAAAGGAACTTGGATGTCACTGAAAATATATTTTTTCTCAAATGCCATCAGAAGTGGTGTGTGTGGGTTGCCTCTGCACATTTTAATTGTTGATATGAAAAGTCTTCTTAAGAATAAACGCAGAGAGAAAGCACAGGTTTAGAAAAAGGAGGCCAATGAGTTCTTCATCACTGTAAGTGGCTATGCTGATACGAGTCATTTCTTAACGTACGCCATATCACCTGTAATTATGCAACATTACCAAGCCCCTTTATTGCAGAAAGCTCTTTTTAGATGTTTCAGCTGCATAAACTTACTGGTAATGTGCTGTATGTTGAGTTTCACTGCAGATAGTTCTCTTCTTTTACATACAGATGTATTTATTCTATTTTTTTCTTTTTTCTTGCTGATTTCCAATAAACGGAGTCCGTGGAATTGTCTACGTGGTGTGCATGATTTTAACAATGAAGAGGAATTTCTCTGCTGGACTCAGAAAGGAGCAGCAAGTGTTGCGACCTGCTCCCGTTATGCTTTCCATGCACATCATTTCGGGGTTTTTTCATTTTTCACCAGAGCTTTTTGCATGATGTTGCCACCACAAATAAAAACTTGTCTGGAAATCTTTGTCTGAGTGCTGTGGTTCTACTTGAATGAAAGGTTCACTTTTATGTCAGTCTGAGTGTCTGAATCAGAGGGTTTAGTGTGGGCAGCGGGGTGATATTCCACTGTAAGGACACCACTGCTGTATAAAAAACCTCATTGACAATCTCTTTTGGTACATTACCAATTTAGGAATCCCACTATGTCAGCATGCAGACGCTATCTTAAGACCCGATGCAAAATATGAACACACCTGTCTCCATCTTTAAAGGACACCTCAAGTCTTAATGGGTTACGACAGTTGTAACAGGAGACATTTTCAGCTATGATATCCAGCAGTGTTTATGTGTAATCTATAAGCAAAAGGTTACTAAATTAAGATATTTAGCAACAATGTATTCAAATTGGGTGGTGTTTCCATACATATTGCCAGAAAAACAGGAATTAGGAGCAATTACTTTTGTGTGAGCATAAATGGAAATGTGCAAGAAAGTCAATATCTGCTATGAGTACCTTTATTCTTCAACACAGCCTGAACCCTCTCAGACTGGCTTTCTGTCATTTTTTAAGTAGTCTTCAGGAATAGTTCTCCAGGCTTCTTTAAGGACATTCCAAAGCTCTTCTTTGGATGTTTTCTGCCTTTTGTTCCGTTCTCTGTCAGATGATCCCACACTGCTTCAATAATGTTGAGGTCCGGGCTCTGGGGAGGATTCATCCCTCCATAAGACCTGTTGCCACTGATTTTCAGTCCACTTCTTGTGTCATTTGGCACAGCTCAGCCTTTTCTCCCCATTTCCCTTCCCTTAGGAATGGCTTCTTGACAGCCACCCTTCCACGGAGACCGTTTCTGATGAGGCTTTAGTGAACAGTGCTGAAGGTCTAATTCTTCAGGGAGTCACTTTTTTTTGTCCTGCTGCTTCTTTATTTTTCCCTGCACTTCTCCTGTTTCCTCATGTTTTTGTTTTTTTGTTTTTTTTTAAAGAACACACTGCACACCATATGACAAGTTTATTTTCTTTTACTATTTTACTATTTTACTATCTCTCAAAAAGGCTGCTTGTGACAAAGTGCCTGTAAACTTTTCTGTGCAAAATTGTCTGTTGTGTGTCGACACAACACTGATTCATCCCTTGGGTTAGGTACCTTTTTCTTTTATGACTGGATGATTTATAGGTCAGTGTTAAATGGCTTAACAAATAGGAAAACACATTCCTCGGCTAATGTGTTTTTTTTTTTCTGTTCTCTGTCGAAGTTCAAGGACTAGACTGCAAATGAGTGAAAAGACAGTTATCGTCCAAAGGAAAATGTTGAAAGACAACGTGGAGAAGTATTGCTTAAGACTTTTTCAGGAAGAGTCTGACTGCTGGGAAGCAAAAACATAAAAAAATGAGGAGTAGATCAACACTAACGCAGGCAGTCGTGTAAAAGTTAGAATTCTCCAAACAGCTCCTAAAAGCTACAGAGTTGGTGCTGAGCTCTCTTTACTCTGAGTGGAAGAAAGCAATCGGAACCTCTCAAATGATCATGGAAAAGACTGAGTGACATTTATTGTTATTTTTTAATTGTTATTTCATGGTAGCTTTGTACTGTAGAATGTTACTTATTCAAACTGTAAGTCTAATCACGTGCAACAAAAAATGTACATCATCCTTACAGCTGGGTAGTGTTGAGATGGTGTTCTATGCCGGATGATTAATAAAGTTATTTCAAAACAGTACGCGTTCCGACCATGAAGCTTGTCTGACATTTGCTTGTCAAATGTTCCAAATTTTATGTTCTCCCTTTAGTCTTCCTGAAAAATAATTAAATACGACAAATTTAATCTAGTAAACCGTGATATTGGATTAACTACGTCGGTGTGTGTTGGTCGAGGCTCGTGTTGTTGGGTGAACTGGAGCTAGGAACGTGAACACGTACAGTCCGGAATAAAAACAACGGCGGACGAACCATCAGCGAGGTTTTGAAACGACCAATACCTTTAAAAGAGTAGATGTATAGATGGAAAAACAGGACTTCCCTCAGAAAAGTTAGCCGTTATGTAAACGAGTACAGAAGATAAACAGGATGGACGATTATATGTCAAGCAGAAATCCCCGCCGTTCATCAAGTAAGTTGATGTTATCACCGCTGGAAACACTTAAGTTAGCTGATCGATAACCCTAACGCTAATAGAGGAGTTTTCCCCCACTCGTGTTAGCGGCCGAAAAGCATTGATAGCTAGTGTTAGCCCTGCAGAAGAAATGTATGTGTAATAAGTGGCGTCATAATGTTCAGAAAGTAATGTTCAAAACCCACGCATGGCGTTCGAGTCCAAAGAGGAAAATAACTTATGGCTGTTAACTTGTTTAGCACAAAGTGAGTTTAGTACAGATAATGAATAAGAAGCAGTGCAGAACGGGAAGGTCCAGTTCGAAGTAACTGAAAGGGGGCTTATTTTCAGATTCCGTACTGATTTAAATGAAAGTGAATTGTGTGGAAGCAGCGAGTTTAAATGATGTGAAATAGAAAGTATGCTTTCTTTCCATGCTGTGGTTTTATGTCTCAGGAACTAATGACAACAAACTAAAGTATGGCCTTACTTCTGTAGGGATTAAATAGCAGCCACGTGGTGCTTGTGAAATCATTGATTATCAGCAAGTGTGAGCGCCACTATAAAGGTTTTGTAAGTTTGCTGGTGTGGAGCATTCAGATGTGTGTTAATACTAGTGACGTGTCAGTTGCGAACGAGTCGGTTAAAAGAATCGGCTCTTTTAAGTGAACGATGGGAGCCGGCTCATATTTTCGCTTTAAGTATCTGTGGTGCTGTGGGTGTCACATGCATGTTGTGCAACCAATCATGTGAGGATTGACAAGGATCATACCACCAAGAAGGGAGGGGGGTAGCAGTGCTGAGACGTGACGGGATTACGTCTTATGCTTAGGTTTTTATAGGCATTTTCTATCTGCTTTGTGTAGCAGAGTGGTTCCTCAAGCAAATTAGAGAGTTACAAGGGATTTTACAACTGTAAATGCAATTGGCTACAGCAATTTATTGACATTTAAGTAACATGTGTTCAAATACAAATCACAGTCAAAACAGCGCTTAATTTGGCTGAATTCTAAAAGGTATAAGTGGTAAAATGGAGAGCAGTTTGGGAGCCGGCTCTTCTTGGTGAGCTGAGCCAAATGATCCGGCTCACTAAAAAGAGCCGAAATTCCCATCACTAGTTAATACAAGACTAAGAGGAAAGACATCAGCGATGATCTTAGAGTTGCTGCGGTTTGGAAGGGTCATAAGACCATTTCTACAATTTGGACTCTATCATTCTACAGTGAGAACGATGGGGAAACTTAACAAGTTGAAAGCATTGGGGGGGGGGGGGGGGGGGGGGTTTGGTTGATTCTAGCAACTTCGGCTACATTGGTGTTTATTTCACATCATAGGTATTGCTATTTCCTTTAATAGCTGCAGCTGGATTTTTTTTTACCTTTAAGAAAAGAACAGTGTTTGGTGGTTGATGTGTCATACTTCTGTTCACCTTCAGGTGCACCTCTTCCTCTCTCTGCCCTGCGCCTCCTGGTCCCTCCTCTTCGGCTGGTCTCAGCAGCCATCTGGCAAACCGTCCAGCAGAAAATTGTGGCCGATTATGGGATGCTTGAAGAGTTTGTTTCTATGGTTACAGACATTGTTCCAGAGTTACTCACCAGCAGCCAGAGGGCCCAGCTCACCCTGGGTCTCAGAGCACGGGTCAGTGCAGTAAACATTTCACTGTGGGTGTGTTTCTGTGCGTTTCGCCCATCCTGCCCAAATTAGATTTTTAAAGTTTAAGTCTGATCTTTAGCCTTTCTCAGGAGCCGTCCACACCAAGTACAGTAGATACAGCAATAACGATAATAAAGGTGATTGTCATCAAACTGGATGGAAACACTAACGACAAAGTCTGCACCAAAACTATAAGGACACCAATGGTGGCAAACGGTATAGCTGTTTCTATTTCTGTTCTATGTTTTCTGGTTTTAGATGATCCTGGAGTTATGTCGGCTGGAAGGTCCTGAGTTGGAGCTTGTTCAGCCACACCTGGACAGAATGCAGACGCTCATCGAGGCATGGCTCATGGAGGTAAATTTAAATATCTCTCTTTTTTTTTTTTTTATTTAAGCTTATCACCAAAATATAGTTACAAAAAATGAGCAGCTTTTCAGAATTGTGCTCTTTTCCACTGCTGTCCTTTCTTACTCCAGACTGGTGGTGGCGATACGGAAGCACCGAACTCCAACTTTGGGGATTTTGTGAAGAACTTGCTGAGAAATCCTGATGGGAGGCAACACTTCTTCCAGGTCAGTTTTGTTGCTCCATTTGAACCTTTCTCTACTCATCTGGGGCCTCATGTACAAAGACTTGCGTGGATTTCCTACTGAAACATGGCGTACGATCAAACCAAAATGCCCTCCAACGTACAAATATATCCGGATGTATCAATGTGTGCGCACGCATGAATCCAAGCACATTTCGTTTGTACATCCCAATCAACGAGCGCACATGTCGGAGGACCCGAGTCCTCCATGTCCACGCCCCAACTTAAATATGCAAATCATATTTAAATGAGCCCTGCACCTGCGATTCCTCTCTGCACGATCAGAAAATAAAGAAAAAGAATAACGTAATGGAAAGGGAGATGGAGGTACTACTTTCTGAAGTGGAGGCCCGCAAAAATGTGCTCTTTGGCACGCTGTCCTACGATATAAGCAGCAAACGTAACAGGAGTGGGTGGGAGAGCGTGAGCGGGGCCTTTAATGCTGTGGGGTCTGAGAAGCGCACACAAGCAGAGGTGAAGAAGAAGTGGTACAGCAATGGGAGACACTGCTCTCTCAGGGGTGGTGGGTGTGGGAGTGTTAGTGACTCTGATTAAAGGTAAATACCTATATTTGTGTAACTCACAACAAACTGTTCATACAGTAACCTATAGTGCAGAAGTGTGCCAGGGAAAAGGTGAGGCTGATTAAGACATTTCACACTTTACACACAGGGTTATTAACATTTTCACACAGAGACGATCAGGGGCTTGTTAGAAGGATCTTAAGCTGTTGTTTAACCAGAGAAAAACAGCAAGTTACTAACTTTAACTAATAACTATGATGCTGTGAAGACGGGATAGAAATTGGGGGCACATGCTCATTGCACTTCATAGGGAATAATATTAGAACAATTACACGACTAAAGTTACTCACCAAGAAGCCAGCTTGTAGTCTGTTCCCAACAATTCTGTTACTGAATGTATGAATCGTGCGTTGAACCAGGTCACCCCACAAAGCATTTACGCATCACATACAATCTGTACATTGATGGAATGAAAATGTTTCCTGTTGATATACAAATTCATCATGTGATGGCGCTTTTATAGCACTGTGTGTGCAGTCGATAGCTCCGATTGCATTAGGAAAACCGGCTCTCGCTTCAAATTGCGCTTCAATGTTGGCCTGTTCAGCTGCATTGTGGGAATTTGATATACCTGCTGAGATGCAGATAATTCCGTCGCACTCGGCTGGCATGGCTCGGCTCGGCTCAGGGTCGACTGGCACAGTCCCAGTTGGCCAGCTCCCTCTGGAATGCCCCGGTTGCTCAAACCCCAGTGTGCACATCACCTGTGGCACAAGCAGCTCATGGCCCCTCGCTGTGTTGCACTCCAGCGCCGGCCGAAGCTCTGCCACAGTTCCAGGAGGATTGCCCTCAAAACGGCTGATGAGCCAGTTGTCATCATGTGCCAGCAAATCCTCTCAGTCTCTGAACACATGCTCTCTTCCAATTACACCATTTACAATGTCTTCCAATACCGCTAAAGCAGCCAGTGTTTTTAATGGTATGCATTGCACCGCTTTGCACATGCTTTTATATCCACTCGTGTTATTGCAAACACATGGGTGTGCTAATTGTTCATGTGTCTCAGATGTGCACATCACTCAGTCAGAGGACAAATTGTGTTCACATTTATTTATTAAAACAGTTTCCCAACATCACCTCTAAGTGTCGCCAAAGAATCAACAGCTGTAGAAAAGTGCGTACGACAGCCCTGAAGATGGCGTGAGGCACTGCACATTTCCACGGTCATTTCACTCTTGATACATCTGAGCGTTGACGTGAAAAAGTGTGTACGCCACTTTTTTGTGCCTACGCACACTTTGTTCAGGAGGTCTCTGTACTTCATCAGGTCGTAAGCATGCAGTATATGAAGTGATGTATCAGATGATCATTCACTAGCTGTCTGATAAATAAGAGCTTTTTCGTCTTAAATTGTGTATGTAAATGTGTTTTAAAGTTTCTGTAACAACTTAACACAGTGTAGTGTCTGCTTATTAGAGAGTTTTCCATGAAGAGTTTGGTCCCTCATATGATGAAGAACTTAACACCTTGGTGTGGCTGTTTTTGTCCAGACTCGAAAAGTTCCTTCCTATTCCGACTTTCCAACAGGTACATAAAGTAAATTTCTGTTCTATTTTGTGTTACCTTCAGTTAAATGTATCCTTCTATATTTCTGTGAATCTTGTAAATCCCTCCATTTTCTTTCTCTTGGCATTTTCCTCTTTTTATTTTTCATCAGGTTGCATCAGTGTTTGATGAGGTGTCCAGTGTTCTGGCGGACTGCGTGCAGTCTGTGTCTGAGTGTGATGAGCTCAAGGCCCTGCTGCAGTATCATAAAGACTCCAACCAACTGGATCACAATGGTATTCAGTTTATCAATGCTCATGTATCAGCTCAGGGTCGAGGTGTTTTTCTTTTGTTTTGTTGCCATTGGAGCCACTCAGGACACCTCAGCTCCTGATCTCTGTTGTTTTTTTGCCAGCTTCAAAAGGTTAATTAGTACATGGCTAATAAGTGTATCAATGTCATTACTGAAACTATTTTGCAATATATAATTGATAATATGACATAAAACCCAGCTTGTTTTTCTCATATAGATAAAACTCACGAGTATCACTGAATCTCACAGCAACACAGTAGCATGTCGCAGTGAAGCTGTTGCATTCAATGTCATTATAGCTCCAAACGTTGTGCTTAAATAATATTATATCATAATATTGTTTAGTTTGAAAACAGTAATAAGATTCACTCTGCGCAGTGTAGAATTGCTTAGAGCTTTCTGTAAAAACATTCTTATTCATATCCATTTTTACATGGTTATTTTTGGTTTTAAAAAAATGTTTCAGTACCAATTTTATTGGCATCTGAAATTAACACTCAAGTTCATATTTCTTTTCTGTAATAAGAATAGTGAAACAGTATTTCTACGTGGTTGTATATATTTAAGACCAACACCAGTATTTTTAGTTTAACTTGTAGTTTAGTGTTGTTATAGCAACAAAAACACTTAGTTAAGTTTAGGAAAACATCATTGTTTGATTTCAAATGGAACCTTTTGCATTCAACCAACTTCAAGTCCTGTATCCAGTTCTTAAATGCATGCCTGGGTTCACACAGCCCAGCCTTTCACATATTTCAGGAGCTTTGATGTGGGGTAATGGGCCACAGAAGAAGTTGGTTTAACACACTGGCCACAATTTCTGAGGAGGATTTGTTACTAATGTGGGCTCAGTTTGTAAGCATGCGCCTTTAAGGCCAAAAATATGGATAAATGTTGGTTTAAATATATCGTTCAGAGCATTTTGTGACACGAGCATTTCAAACCTGATACCAATAACCAAACTCAAGTTTACTCTCTGGTCCGGCACTCGCACACGACACAGATTCTGGTTCCGTCGTGGTGTTTTGTAAGATTAAAAAAAGAGGGGAAAAATACCCATGGGGGTGGGGCATGTTTTTAAAAGGGTGAGGTTGTAAAATACTGTCGAGCCGTCTCCAAAAATCTTTCCTGAATGCAACCAAGAGATCGCAGTCGGAGCCCTGATGAAGAGTAAAAACAATATTAAGTTAGTTTCTGTTTGCGAACATCATTTAGTGTTCATATGTGGAGCTGTGAGTGAGGGGAGGAGCCCGCTGTCTGCAGCGGTGATGTGTGTCAACGGAGGAGGCAAATCCATTGCTCATGGTATTGATACTGATACTGTAGAAAATGGTTCTCTAGTTCCATGCTAATTTTCACATCTAATCTGAGTATTGATTTTTCTTTCGATAAGCCCGTATAAGACTATGATTTTCTCCTTTTGTTCTGTTCCCTCTGTAAGTTTGTAAATCTGTCATGAAACATATTTGAATTATTAATAACATTTGCCACTTGTTTGTTGAGCCTTAATGACAGAATTAGTCTTTTCTGTTGTTTTCAGACAGTTTCCCGGATGGTGCCTGCATCATTTCTGCTCTCAAACTTCCCTCCCTGAAAACGGCTGGGACCAGTCAGGATGATGCACAGATTAACTCAGAGACGGTCAAAAATCCCCTGACGGGTGAGACAACGATGGCTCAAACCAGTTCCACCCTTGAGACGAATGAAACTCAGCTGCCTTTGGGAGATGCAAAAAGACAAGAAGAAAATGTGGACCTCCTTCAAAGTCAACCAGAGCATGCTTCTTTCTTTCTGAAGGAGTGTCAAGTTCAGTTAGCAAGAGTTGACACACCAGTGTCCTCTCATTCTCGACCTGTGAGGCCAAACAGAGGCCTCCGAATGAAAATGTTTCTGATGGAAGAGAAAAGAGAACTTCCAGACAAGACCCTCCCTGCCTTCAAATTTGCTTCCAGGAAAGCAAAACGATTCAGGAGGACTCCTCCTGCTGTGTCTGATGAAGAGGATTCAAGCCATTTCCACAAAACCGTTTCGTACATGGCACCTATCAGTTCATGCAGTGAAGAAGACTCCTGGTCATATTACTCAGAGGAAGACTCTCACCAGACTGATGGTAGTCATTCCAGTGTGGCTGATTCATGGTCTTACTACTCGGATAATGACTCTTTCGTTTTGAGTCCTGTCAATAGTTCCTCTGAAAGTGATTCTAGCTGCTCAAATCTGAGTCCTAGCAATGCATCGGCTCCATGCCTAAAGCTCTCCGACAAGAAAACAAGCATTCTGAGAAAGACCCGTAAAGTCCAGTGTTTAATCTGCAAGGAGCATGTGAAGACAAACCTGAGAACTCACATGCAAACCCACTTCCCCGACGGTGATTACGCCTGTCCTCGATGTGACACGAGGTATAAGCTGTTAACGTCTCTTCTGCAGCACTTGAAAAAGACCTGCTTCGAGTATGGCCAGCAGTGCATCGATCCGGACAAGCCCGATGAAACCAAGAATCTGTACAAATGTGACAAATGCAAGGAGGCGTTCAGGTACAAGGTTTCCTTACAAAGCCACATACTGACCCACCATGAACTTTACTGCAGTGTGTGTCGGAAGGTGTTACGAGACGCGGCGACTTTGGCAAGGCACAAGGCCTCACATACGCAGTTTCAGTGCATACGGTGTGACCAGTCCTTCACTGTTTTTAAGCATTTGCTCAGACATTGCGAAAACGTCCATAAAATCAGCAGACCCTTTAAGTGCAACCATTGTCCAAAAACTTCCCCCAAGCTCTGCTTTCTGATCCGACACGAATGGCAACACACAGGTCGTCTGCCGTACCAGTGTGCTCAGTGCAGCTTGAGATTCAAATCTGTCTGTGATCTCGCGGCTCATGAAAGGGTCCACACCAGAGAGAAACCCTACCTGTGCACGGAATGCGGCAGAACCTTCGCTCAAGGGTCCAACCTGTTGCGGCACATGAATCTCATCCACAGTGAGTCTCGAAATGACAAGAAGCATTCTTGCTCTCAGTGCGAGAAATCCTTCAAAGAGAAAGGATCTCTGAAAAAGCACCAGAGGAGCAAACACTTGCACGAACTTTTCCGCTATCCGTGTCCATACTGTGGGAAGATGGTATCATCCTCGACTATGGCTCGACATAAATTAATTCACACAGGGGAGAAACCCTTCAAATGCACAGTGTCAGATTGTAACAAGTTCTTCCGGTCAAGTTCTGAGGTGAAGAGACATGTCCTCATACACCATTCTACTGACAGACCTTTTAAATGTGACGTCTGTGGGAAGGGCTTTGTTAGAGCAAGTTATCTCAATATGCATATGAAAACACACTCAGGGGAGAAACCGTTTGTTTGCCAGATATGTGGTAAGGCTTTCCCCAAGGCCTACAGCATGCTGAGACATAAAAAGCTTCTTCATTCATTTGTTAAACATTAGATCTACATGCTATATAGGCTCATTTACAGCAGTGAGAATCGTTTTTCAGCCTGCACAGACAGAAAGACGGTATTAAAACAGATGCAGCAGAAGAGGCCGGTAATTGTTTTTAGCCCGTTTTATCTTGGTTTTTAAATCTGAACAAACATTACCCAACATGGAATTAGAGCGCTGACAATAAAGTCTTTCTCGGCTAGTTTTGATACTTAGCCGTTGTCTTGGAAATACCCATCGGCAGTTTTCTCCGATAGCTAAAGTCATGATGAAAAAAGAAAATACACCCTTTTTCAATTTTAAGGTTTTGTGTATCAGGACAGAGGGCTGTCACTGTTGGTATGAGGTATTTGTGCTGATATGCTGTGTTTGGGTTTCTCCAAACATCCAATCATCTCCACTTTGGTCTGGTCTGTCCAAAGGTCATTGTTCCGTAAGTCTTGTGTCTTGTTCAGATGTGACTTTACAAACCTAAGCTGTGCTGCTATGTTCTTTTTAGAGAGAAGAGGCTTTCTCCTGCAGCCCTTCCAAACAAGCCATACTTGTTCATGAACTTTAACACTGAACTTGCTAACTAAGGCCCGTAAAGTCTGAGCTGTAGCTCTTGTGAATAATATTTCTCACTGTAGAATGATGGACTCCAAACAGTCTGGAAATAGTCTTACATTCTTCCCAGATTGACAGGCAGCAACAAATTGTTTGTTGTTTGAATTAAAAGCAACATACAGGTCAGCAGAAAAAGGTATGAAAAAAAAAACCCAAAAAACCTACTTTCATTCCCAGTTAATGCTCCATAACATTAACTGCCGTGTATGCGCACTGTCACCTTGTTTTCTGTGCATTTTACTGACGTTTTACCAAAGTGTTAGGTTGAGAATATGTTCAAAATGTCTGAAGGAAAGGCTGCTGGTATTTTTCATGCTTTTCATTTTTCTAGGCATTTATTTTCAAAGACGTGTGGGAATGAAATTTGAGGTAAAGCATTGACTCTTAAACTTCAGCCTTCCCTTCACAGAGACATTTTCCTACATCTTCTTTTGATTTCTGGAAACTACATTTGACTCCCCGTCCTCTGACACATGATTTTTAACAAAGGAAACGATGACGGGTTGCCTTTCATGGTAGGTTACCTGCATTTACATAGACATTGAAATAGAACAGGTTTTATTTCTGTTTAGCCTTGATTAAGTGATGTCCGCGTTGTTACAAAGCTATGTTTTAATTGATAAGCTTTACAGCTGAATGGGGTTATTGGGTAAGGTATTTTAGAACATACAGGAGCATACATGTTCTGCTGAACATGCGTATAGAATTAAAAGAAGCATGGCTGAAAGGCTTTATGTACAGATGTGATGGTGTAATGTAGGTGAGGATGAAAAGTGAATGGGTGATGAGGTAAAATGTATTTGTGTTTCTCGTGTGTCAATTACTGTTCTTGTAGGTTTTAAACTGCTGTGCATATCAGTCTTAGAAAAGTGTATGCTAAAAACTGTGTAGTGCTCTTCAAAGACCTTTTCAATGACTACATCTTGTCACAAAATAATCTCAACTGTGTGTTTATTTGCCCAGTTCTTCATTGTTTTGATATTTTATGTTAATTGTCCATTCAGAAAGCTGTACGATGAATAAATAAACAAATACAATTGAGTGGGAGGATTTTTGAATGTGAGTTTGCATTTACTTCTTCTTGAAAAGGAGCATTGAGCAGGAAGGAATATGACCTGTCTGTGTTGGGTGTTTAGATAGATAGACAAACTTCACAATAATGGTAGGTTTTAACCATCATAATTCATCTACAATTGTTGCTCTCCTAATTAGATTATGTTAATACTTAAGCATACTTAAATAATTCATATTCGACTAACAGGT
Source organism: Leuresthes tenuis (assembly GCF_036924035.1). NCBI lineage: Eukaryota > Metazoa > Chordata > Actinopteri > Atheriniformes > Atherinopsidae > Leuresthes > Leuresthes tenuis. Next base: position 21,494,519 of record NW_027325374.1, on the reverse strand, counting down.
GTGACGTAACGTGACGAGATGGGGGAAACCGACAAACGTCAAAAAACAAAAATGCGGAACGAATGAAATGCTGCTGTCTGAGGTCGGATTGTTGTTTCAGACGGAACGCAAAGCAGCCGTTGACGCAGAAAGATCGCCCGTGAGACATCGGTGTTGAAAACTGCCACAGGATAATATTTAGTTTGACCTCGGTCAAGCGAGGGCCCGTATTTTTCATTAGTGTAATGTAACTACAGTGAATATTTAGGATGGACAGAGGAATTTCAGAGTTACCCGGTGAGTGCAAGCATTTACAGACAGATTTGTTTAGGTAGGCCGCAACGCGGCGCGCGCGCGGGAATAGCATTGCTATTTATGTTGAAAAATATGGGTTTTTTTATCTGTTATGTTCCGTTTGTTGCATTTGGATAGAGTCTAAGATCCATAGAGTACATTTAGATGTGTTTTAATTGTGACGCGGGTTGCTGGGTTAAATACAGCACTTGCATGCAGCGGCAGTGTCAGGGCACGTATCGAAGCTCAGTGTGTATGCTAATGCTAATGTTAGCTGCAAGAGAGCCGGTCAGTTAAGTGAATCTTATGGTGTTGCGTGAACTCCGAAAATCCCTAAAATAATTATTTTAATATATGTGCAGGATGTTTGACGTAAAAGTGTTTACACCTGCTGTCTGCTACTTTGTGACACATCTGCAATTTGATATTGTTTTATGTAACACTTTCAACCGAAGATGACGCTTATTAAAAGGCGCATCCGAGGTGACCAGAGTTTGGGATTCTAAGGATCCTCAGAAGAGGAAGTATTAATCATACACTGAGATCATCTGGGATCTTAGTTTTTCTTTCAGGTTCATGGGTGGGGACTAAACGCATACCATATTTGCCGTGTCATCTTTATTTATTCTCAAGATAATCTGAAACTTGCTGTAAAATATTATATCTTACCGTTACCAACAGACTGTTTATGATGAGCATTATGATACACCAGTAAGCAGGTGTGAAAAGTCTTTGAGAATTGCGAAAAACAGAAGTTTTAAGGTTATTAGCTTAAATGTGTACATTCTGAAAACTATTGTAGTATCTCATTAAAAGTAAAGGGTAGTTTGTCTTGCTTACATCATTAGATAATAATGATTGAAAAGGACAGCAGCTCTGTGCAGTATCAGGTTTGGCCCTTGGTCTTATCATATCTCTAACCAAGCCTTGTTTTGAATGCAGTGTTGGTATGTAAGCTTTTCAAAGGTTTAATGAAATGCATCTCCTTGCTTGCAGGTTCCACTCTCCCCCTCTCCACCCTTCGCCTCTTGGTCTCACCGATTCGGCTGGTGTCTGCAGCCATTTGGCAAACCGTGGAGCAGAAAATTGTGTCGGACTATGGGCTGCTTGAGGAGTTTGTATTTATGGTCACAGAGATTGTTCCTCAACTTCTCTCCACGAGACAACGAGCTGAACTCCTTTTGGGTCTCAGAGCACGAGTGAGTTGGGTTTCTTTATTCAGGGAAGGCAGGTGTTTGTCAGATGGAAAGCATTTTAAATTCCAAAAAAGGGATCTGTAGCATAAGGCATGGTTATTGAGCTGCAGCCTTATAAATATTTAAGACTCGTAGTGGGGTTGTAACAATGCTAACAGGTTAATACTCTATCCTAACCCTGTTCTAAATGTAAATTTAAGAAGTGATTAATAAAAAGGTCTCCTTGATAGCTTGTTTTTCACCAGCAGCACTGGTGCTTTTAACTGAAAATATGAACACCAGTGCAAATCTTATGGAGCACGTCTTAAATCGTCTTTATTGCAACATGTTTGCAGTACATGAAACAGAGTGTTCCTTTCTTTGCAACATGTTTACCTTGTAAACTGACTGAATGTTTCATGTCACAGGGAGTAGACCTTTGCCTGCTGATTCAACATCGTATCCTCATTAATTCCTGAATGATATTAACTCATGGTCTGAATGCTCATTTCTTTAGAAAAATCCACTTTTGTTAAAAGGAAACAGGAGACAGTCAGCTGTTTTCTGAGCATACATGGGTAAATGTCCTCCTACTCAGTATACATTTTCCCCACCCTTGTTGTGATAACCATTGGCAGGCTTAAAATAACTCTTCTGCATCTCTCCTGGTGTTTCATAAGATATTTGATAATGATTTAAAACAAACAAAGTAGTAGTATTTCCAAGTACCACTGTGTTCAGGGATAAAATATTCTTGCACCATTGCAAAATGTGACTAAGTGGTTCCAAGCTGAGGCGCTTTGAACAATAGAAGCCATGTTAGTTTAGGTCTGTGCTGGTCATCGGTGTTCAGCTGCTACTGAGAGAAGAAGCTGTGTGCCAGCTGTAGGAGGTGAATAATGGTATGGATACTGTTGTAAATGAGTATCCTAACTGGATACATATTTTGGGATTAATTAGTGTTGGACATATCTGTTTTTTTACAACCCAAACTTGCAGTCAGACAAATGTCTGATCAGTATTCTTCTGAAACTCAACAGGAGTCATGTCAACCTCTCAATCAGAAGGTTAATACCCGTCAACGTTTTTGCTTTAACTGAGGAACCACATTTTATACGGGGTGAATATGGCCAAAGGTTTGAAATCTGAAACATTTTCGGTGTGTGACATAAGGTCAGGTGATTGGTATTAACCAAAAGTGAATTAGAACAGAGCAGCAGAGAGATGAGAAGGCTGCCGTTTTCCTCCCTTCTTCATTATTTGTGCCGTCTTTTGATTTGTAGTTGATCCTGGAACTGTGTCGCTCTGATGAGACGGCTGAACTCGACGTTATTCAGCCGCACCTCGACCGCATGCAGAGCCTCAGATCTCTGTGGAGCGTGGAGGTAGGCAGATGCCTCGCTGTGATTCAGATTCTGGATTTCCTCACATGTTTTGTCAATGTTTATTTTCCTTTTTTTAATTCATTCCATATTGTTTGTCATTTGCTGTCTTTTTCTTATATGTATAAAAAAAATCAGAAGCCTGAGGGAGAATTCTGATGAAACTGTCTGTGTTTTTACAGTCTGATGAGATGTCTGACTCTCATTTCATGGGCCTTGTCCGAAATCTGTTGAGAGATCCTGAAGAGAGAATGAATTTTTTCCAGGTTTGTGCATCTTTGAAATGATCAAACATGGTTACTCATAACTTGGGTAGTTGCATTAACAACAGATTGTTAATGGTGAGGAGAGCTTTACTTTCATAGGCCAGTGTAGACTTGTGTTTTTCTTCCCCTGAGGAACTTACAAAAGGACGATGATATCGCAAACTGCACTAATGAGCCATCCAAAGTTACTGCTGGCTATATTCCCTCACTGTGACAGTCCTACCGATGACTCTTTGTTAAATGATCTGCCCTTATCTATACGAGTTGTGTGGTCAGCTCATATGATTGAGGTTTATGGAATCGTGTTCCAGGATGTTTTCCCAGGAGACTTCGGGCCTACATATGACAAAGCAATCCAAACACTGATGTGGCTGTTTCTGTCCAGACTTGAAAAGCTCCTTCCTTCCCAAACTCTCCAACAGGTATGCATATGATATACACAAAAACAACTTGTCCAGCTGTATTTTACTGCAAGTAATACTCGTGCTACGTACTCCCGTTAAAGTGTTTTTAAAACTTAAGACGTTGGCCGCTCACTTATGAACCTCTGCCTCGTATTTGTTGATATAGGGGATTTTGAACAACATTTCTTTATGTATGTTTTTGTCAGATTGCTTCACTGCTCAGTGACACCTCATCTGTTTTGAGTGAGTGCATGGAGACCTTCGTTCAGCCTCAGGATCTCAAAGTCTTGCTGGACTCTCAGAAAGATCACATCCAGTTGGAAGACATTGGTGAGCTTGACAGAACATTAAACTGTAACACTGACATATGAGCCAGATACTTGTAATTTTGGCAAGTTCTCAACATATTTTGCTTTAGAATCTTTGAGTTTGAATTTTCTATTTATTTGTTTCCTTTGATCTTGTTTCTTTGCAGAGTCTTATGTGGTTGACAGTGGCATCTTGTCAGCCTTGTGTCTACCTCCAGTGGAAAGAGTTGTGATTGTCAACGAGCAAACGGAAACAGAGGCAGAGAGTGGCCTCGTGTACACCGTTTGCACAGAGATGGAGGTGGAATCTGAGAACAAAGAGGTGTATGTGGAGGGATCTGGGAACCCAGAAGAGTCCGAACAAACTCAGTGGTTTGGCCTCAGCGGTGAGGTGAAGGCAGAAATGGACAGCATAGTGGTTTCAGATCCCACCGAAGGCACTGAGGCCAGTGAGAGCGAAATGGCAGATGGCCACCATGATGAACAATCCGGAACACTGATCATCGGGGAGGACGGCCAGGTGACGGTGCTGGATGGCGTTGAGAAGAAGCCGAACCGACGCGGCAGGAAAAAGAAGCGACCCGTAGATGAAGACTTTGAAGTGGAAAGCAGAGCAAAGGGCATAAAGGAAGACTCAGAAACTGATGTCTTGTTGGAAAGACCGGTGCGAAAGAATAGAGGACTCAAGATGAAGCGGTACCTGTCGCAGTGGAGGAAATCAGGCAGTAATGCCACCAACAGTGGCCCTAAAAAGTTTGCCAGATCCCAGGGTTCAGCGAAAAGCAGCGACTTGGATGAGAGAACGTGCAAGGTGTGCGGCAAAGTGGTGAGCCAGGCCAAGTTCTTGCCGCGACATATGAATCAGCACTCTGAGGAGCTGCCCATTGCTTGTCCTGCATGCAAAAAGTTTTACAAGAGTTTGCGTTACTTGCAGCAGCACAGATGTTCAAGTCTAACAAAAGCAAAGGCAGACACGAAAGAGACTGCAGGTGATGAGGGTGAGCAGTCGTCCAGTGGGGTTCCTCGTGAGGCGTCCCACGAAGAGCAACTGTTGGACAACACTGCCCAGGACCCCGATTACTCGCCCTCTGCAGAGAGGTCCTCGAAGGGATCGGGACAGAAAAGCCCAGAAGGAAGCAAAAGTGTGCTAGAAGGTCCATTCTACTGTCCTCACTGCAGTGTGGAGTTCAAGTGCAAGCAGACCTTCAGGTTCCATTTAAGAAATATTTGCTACAACGAGCAGCAGGTGGATCCCGAGAAGCCAGAGGATGTTAAGCACTGCTTCAGATGTGATGAATGTGACAAGGCGTTTAAGTACAAATCAACATTGGATTCCCATAAACAGACGCACAACCCGCTCTACTGCGAGGTGTGTATGAAGTTAGTACGTGACTCGGAGGCACTGGCCTTGCACAAAGAATCCCACACACCGTTTCAGTGTAACCGGTGTGAGGAGAACTTTCCAGTGTTCAAGGCCCTCCATAAGCATTACATCGATGTCCACAACCCCACTGAGCCTTTTGTCTGCACTCACTGTGAGACCACTTTTGCCAGTTTGAAGCGTTTTATCCGACATGAGTGGAAGCACACCGGTTACCAACCTTTTCAGTGCACTTATTGCGCTAAAAGGTTCCGCTCATATTCCGACCTCGTGGAGCACCATAAAAAACACACTAAAGCGTATCCGTTCCTCTGTTGGGAATGTGGCAAGAAGTTCAGGCACGGCGTTACGCTGACGAGGCACGTGGAGCGCGTGCATAACTCTGGAGAACCAGTGACCGAGAAGCCCGCAGCCATCTTCACCTGCGCTCAGTGTGGGAAGACCTTCACGTCCAGAAGGTGTCTGCTGAAACACGACAACTTCCATCACAAAGGGCTGCGTTTCCCGTGCGAGCACTGTGGAAAGGGATTCTTTGGGAAGGACGCGCTGGTGAGGCACACTTTGATTCACACTGGGGAAAGGCCTTTCAAGTGTGATGACTGCGACAAGTCTTTCAGATCTGCTGCAGAATTGAAGATACACAGGAGATATCATACTGGGGAAAGACCGTTCAAGTGCAACATCTGTGAGAAGGGTTTTGTCCAGTCTTGTTTCCTTACGTTACACATGCGAACCCATACTGGAGAGAGGCCATATGTCTGTGCAGTGTGCAGCAAGGGCTTTTCAAGTTTGCATGGCCTAAAAAGACACAGGAGACTTGTTCATGCTTAGAGAAAATAGACAGCATACTAATCCTCTTGAGGAGTTTAAAAAGCCTCTTAGGGTCAGAGTTTAGCATCAGATGTTTATCAGAACTTAAGGAACAGTAAGATTGAACCTTTTGCTAAAGGACACTGGCAGTGTGGATGCTGGCCACGAAGAAGACTTTAAACCAGTTCAAAGACATTTTCTTTACGTTGTTTCAGTGCTATCTCTGGTTGCTTGGGTCGTTAGAAAATATGTAATTGTATTGCGTTATAAAAGTGTATCTTTGTATTTTTTACAGACTTGTCTGCTGTAGCTCTGAATAAGATTTGTATATGTAAATGATTCAAAAATTCGATTCCTTTAGGAATTGATTCTCTTCTTTCTTGAATAAAAATCCCAAGTGTCACTTACATTACTTGAGTGAAGTTTTTCATGTGTTTTGTATTTCCTACATATGAAATATTATTTAAAGGCTAATTGTTGTTCACAAGAAATTCTTAGAATTTTATTTGCTTGAAAGAGTAGCAATAATATCCATTTTATATACACCCTTTACGAGTGAATGATTTAGCTCAATTTACAATTTACTTCAATCTACTGTAGTTCAGCTTCAGCACCCCCTGCTGCTAATGCTTTAAAATGTGATGATGCCATGTCACTCTTAATAGATCTACATTTTTATTTTACATCTATGAATACTTTGGTCTATATGGACATTTTATCTGAAATTAAAAAAAAGTTGCTGTAATAGTTTTAATTTCATTTATAAAGGCAGAAATACTGTTTTTCATATGAACATCACTGTATCAACTGTGTAGATGTAAAGCAGTGATATTTAGGTCATAGTACGCACTTTAAAAACTTGTGCACAATTTCGACATAAGTGGGTGAATATAATCGCCACATGTATATATGTGTATATACATATCACACAGTGAAATATCTCAATATCCGTATTAAAAAACAATCCCACCCCAGATGGGACTCGAACCCACAATCCCTGGCTTAGGAGGCCAGTGCCTTATCCATTAGGCCACTGGGGCTGAATATCTATATATCATATGTTTCCGATACCGATAGGATAGATTCTCCATAGGTCACTTACTTGTATTATATGTCACGTTTAATTAGTTATCATTTGACTGATTGTGTGATGTTAGGTCATACAATGTTCTCACAAAAATAACATCGACACTCAAATGGCATCTTTAAAAGCCTGAAAAAAAACATACATTTAAACTAACTAGTGTCACACCCATATATGATTTCTCTGATTATCACGACGACGAAACTGATTCAGACCCATTTAATGAAAAATAATATTTCGGCCAGGAAAGTCCGAGTTCATTAAAATATTTTCTCGATCGGTGTGACTACTTTCAGTTTATACTATTAAATACTATTAATTAGGATTAGGCAATTATTTTAGGGATAGCCTTGACGTCAAATACTTTCAACGAAGTCCATTGAAAAGTCCCTGTGGTTTCGTTGTGGCCGGTGATCCTTTCCCTGAGCAAGAGCCAGCCCCGATTGTTTTCCTTCCTTCTGGCAAACAGACTCAGGAGGAATGGTAGCCGGTTAGCTCGTCAGGCATCAGCTGCTGGATTCACTTGTTAACAGTATCGGTTATTCAGTCAAAACGATGAATTTACTACCGTCCAATCCTCACGGGAATGGGCTTCTTTATGCTGGATTTAACCAGGATCACGGTAAGAAGTGTATTGTTTTTTTTCCTACCTAAAATGATTAGCCAACGTCGTAGATTCCGAGCTCTCATTGCTTGGCTGATGTCTCACAAGAGCACACATTTCGTATAATGTTACCCGCCAGCAACATCTTTGTATTTTCTGATCTTGAAACCATTTACTTGTAATTCTGCTGCGTAGGTAACGCCGAAATCTTAAGGTGAATTACCGATTGAGTTAATGTTAGCTTTAGCAAGCCCTTCCGATTCAGCTAACTTTAAACAAAAAAACGCTAGTATTTTTGTAACGAAACTAACACACATATCAGCTAATTTATTAATAGGTCACTAAGTCAAATGTGCTCAAATTAGTCACAAAAGGGAGATAAATAAATTAAGTCATGACATATAGTGTATAAGTGGTTAGTCATGTATGTGAACTTAGCATTCATGCTAATGCTAGCTGCATTTCCATCGACCGTCATAGTAGCGTTTGCGAGCACAACGGCCATCGGCTAGCATTAGCAAGGTAATGCTAACAGTACTGGGCTGTCTTAACTTTGAATTATTTACAATGTAAACAATCTGTGATTAGGTTAATAGTTTTGTGTAAGGTATAAGATAGCTTAGGTCACAGATAATTTCTGCTCTCCCGCCCCATGAACGTTAAGTTTGTTTTAAAATCTCCGTGTCTAAACTTTACTTCTCTGTAATATCACGTCATTATTGATGTCCAAGTTTCTGAAACTAAACTAACGTTTCTACCGTAAATAGACATCTTGTGATTATTTATAGGACTTGGCGCTGAAACTCGCTGTTGTCAACATGTTAGTTCTACACGATTTCCAACACGGTTAATCATTTGCTTTAAGCTCTCGCTTCGTATTTAAAGGCTCGGTCTTTGATCACTTCACTGTCTATCATTGTGCCTCTTTAAACTTATTACCTTGGTGGCCTTGTCTTGTATAAATTATCTACTGATTGTGTAAACGTGTCTCTGTTTAAAAGATTGTTTTGTATATCGAAGAGCTATTAGATTATGATTAGTGCTTTTTGATCCGTGTGTCTGTCCAGGATGCTTTGCATGTGGAATGGAGAATGGATTTCGTGTGTACAACACAGATCCTCTCAAAGAGAAAGAGAAGCAAGGTAATAAAATCCTAACACATTAAGCTGGTGGGGAAGAGGGTTTGGATATGGTTAAACATGTTCACTGCTGATTTATCACTCATACTTTGTGTTTTACTTGTTTGACAGTGACTGTTGTGTATCTTTGACTGTCACATTTTGAATAAGGCCTTTCTGTGTGGAGTTTGCATGTTCTTCCCGTGTATGCGTGAGTTCTCTCCGGTACTCCGGCTTCCTCCCACTGTCCAAAAACATGTGCATGTTAGGTTAATTAGTGTCTCTAAAATTGTCCCTCGGGGTGAGCGTGTGTGTGGTTGTTTGTCTCTGTGATGGACTGGCGACCTGTCCAGGGTGTACCCGCCTCTGCCCAATGATTCCTTGGATAGGCTCCAGCCCCCCTGCAGCCCGACAGTTGGATTAAATGGGTATAGAGAATGGATGGATGGATGTTTTTAATGTATGATGATACTATCATGATACTGATCCTGGGTAAGGTGGGGTACTACTGTAAGATAATCTTTTGACCATTTACATTGTTGTGAGGACTTTGCTTTAAACTTTTCATCCAAAACTGGGATGATTGAGCAATACTCTGTGGTTGACAGCTGAAAGTGTTTTTGTCTGTGACTGTGCTGCTCTTCACAACCAATTATTTCTACTGGAATGAAACTCCTTAAATTTGGAGACATTTAAGAGGAAGTCTCCCCTAAAGGCAGCTAAACATGTGACTCAGGAGACGGTCGACTCCAGAATAACTTCTCTAAACTCAACCAATTTCAAGTGCTTTGGGTCAGCAACTGCTGAACTAAACTTTTATTTATATATATATATATATATATATATATCTTTCTGAACAAAAACCCTTGCATCACTCAAGTTTTGTGAGGCAGTTGTCACCCTGTGGAATTCACAGGTCATGAGAGATAGCAAACGGTAACAGTGAACAGCACCTTTCTTTGGTGACTACAGTAACTCCAGTTAGCAATGTGTTTGATTTTCAGAGTTCCTGGAGGGTGGGGTTGGCCATGTGGAGATGCTGTTTAGGTGTAACTATCTAGCACTAGTGGGAGGAGGGAAGAAACCCAAATACCCAACAAACAAAGGTAGGTTTTGTTCTTGCTAGCTGCAGTATTTGATAAAGTTTCGATTTGTAGCTTTGGACCTGTGATGTCACACTGTCAACTTCTCCTGTTGCAGTTTATTGAGCAACTGCTTATTATTTTAGATGGGTCATTGTTTGTGTTGCTCCACATCCTGCTCCATGACACACATCTCTTTGCCATAACACTGCTTGTGACTGATCATCTGCTGCATTGATGATCAGTGAATATTACCGTTCCTTACATTTTGTACCTGTTAACATCCTGCCTTTGAAGTAGCGCATGTGACGTATTTTATTCATGTATCTTTTCCTGTCGTGACGCTGTAGTGATGATCTGGGACGACCTGAAGAAGAAGACAGTCATTGAAATTGAGTTTTCAACAGAAGTCAAAGCAGTAAAGCTTCGGCGCGACAGGTAAAAGCCTGAAAGAGAGGGCGTGTCCTCTGTCATTTTGTATGTGAGGAATTTGTTTGGTTATCTGTTGAAAAATCAGTGTTGTGTAAGGGAAAGCTTACTTTTAGCCACAACCATTCATCTTATTTCACTGTTATTCATACAGACCTCACCCTCTTTCACTTTAAAGTTTATGTATCAGAACTTCATTTAAAAAAAAAAAAATCATCTGGTCCCTACCTGGTCTTCGAATGAGGTAAATATAACCTCAGATGAACGTCACATGACACATTATACAGTGTCATTATTTATTTAACAAAAACTGCAAAAGCAGTGTGTAAGAAGCTAAGTCCAAGTTGTTGCTGCCCATCAATCTGGGAAGAATGTAAGACTATTTCAAACTAATTGGAGCCCATCATTCTACAGAGAGAAAGATTACTCACAACTAGAAAACATTCAAGACAGCTGTCAATCTTCCCAGAAGCAGACATCCCAGCAAGTTCGCCCCAGGGTGCTTCTGAACAAACCACAAGACTTCTGAAATAATGTCTATTGGACAGATCAGACCAAAGTGCGGTTATAATTCACAGCAGCACGTTTGATGAAACTCACACTATATCATCCCAAACACCTCATACCAGCTGTCAAGCACAGTGGTGGAGGGCTGATGATCTGGGCTGGTTCTGCAGCCACAGGATCTGGGCACCTTGCAGTCACTGAGTCCATCATGAACTCCTCTGTATGCCAGAGTCAGATGTGAGGCCATCTGTCTGACAGCTGAAGCTTGGGTGAAACTGGGTCATCAACAGGACAATGATCCCAAACACAGCAGCAAACAGAATGCCTGAAAAGGATCAAGATGTTGCAATGGTCCAGTTAAAGTCCAGACCTCAGCCTGATTGAAATGCTGTCGCTAAACATTGTTCTACAGGCTATTTAATCGTAGAATGAATTTAGTTTTTCTTCAACTTTTGGCCAAATTTTGGCCCAGTTTTTGTTAAATAGATAATGATACAGTAGATGTCATGTGTTGTTGTTCATCTGAGGTTGTATTATTTCAGTCTCTGGTCCAAACGATTAATAATCCTGTAATATAATCCTGTCTTGATACAGTTTAACTCTGAAAAGGATTCTCTTATTTAAAAAAAAAAAAAAAAAAAAAAAGCACGACTATTCTATCTATCTCTTTCCCAGAAGGATAGTTCATAAATTATTACTGGAGTTGTTCTCAGGCTCTCTGCCTCTTCTTTTATGACTGGAAGAGTCGTATTGTTTTTAGTCTGTATTGCAGCTCACATGATGGTTGTCCTTTGCTCTCAGGATCGTGGTGGTCCTGGACTCTATGATTAAAGTGTTCACCTTTACCCACAATCCTCATCAGCTGCACGTGTTTGAGACATGTTATAATCCCAAAGGTCAGTCCAAGCCGCGTAACCTCTGACTTGAGTTTCATATTAAATGTGGTGCTGCTCGAATAAAGTGCTGTTGCTCGTGTGTGTATCAGGGCGAGCCTTACCTCCCTCTCTCCCTTTGGCCCCTTCAGGTCTGTGTGTGCTGTGTCCCAACAGCAACAACTCTCTGCTGGCATTCCCGGGGACTCACTCGGGCCACGTGCAGATCGTGGACCTCGCCAACACGGAGAAACCGCCGGTTGACATCCCTGCTCATGAGGGGGCGCTGTGCTGCATTGCGCTCAACCTGCAGGGCACGAGAATAGCCACCGCATCAGAGAAAGTACGGAAAGCTTGTGTGCGGTTACACCCCCCTCAATGTTGGGATACTTTTGCTGACATGCGACTCATTTCCACAGGGGACTCTCATCAGAATTTTCGACACATCTGCAGGTCAACTCATACAGGAGCTGAGGCGAGGCTCACAGGCAGCAAACATCTACTGGTGGGTGCTGATTTAAATGCTACTGACGTCTATATCCCTCTTCTGCAGTCTCCTTCCCAGTAAGCCGTTAGATGTTAGATGTGGGTTACAGTTGGTGTAGATCTGAGCTACAGCTATAAAAGTATCGAGTTCATATGTGTGCGTGTGTCTCTATGTGAAACTTTAATTTCTTTCTACTATTTCTCTCTTTTTCAGCATTAATTTTAATCAAGATGCGTCCCTCATCTGTGTGTCCAGCGACCACGGCACCGTGCATATCTTTGCTGCAGAGGACCCCAAAAGGAACAAACAGTCGAGGTCTGTTTTTTTCCATTCAGGCAACGTGTTATCACCACTGCTGTGAAAGAGGGCTAAATCCAAAAACTACCCGTGTGTTGTTTTTTTTGTTTTTTTTTTTCTCCACAGTTTGGCATCAGCCAGCTTCCTTCCCAAATACTTCAGCTCCAAATGGAGCTTCTCCAAGTTCCAGGTCCCGTCAGGCTCTCCCTGTGTGTGTGCCTTTGGAACGGAGCCAAATGCTGTCATAGGTAAGGTTACTTGGGAGCGTGATGCCGTCTGACAGGCGTGACTCAGCCTGTGAGCATCCAACTCTGACTGATCACAGACAGCGGGTATCACAGAGAACATATGGTGACACTGAACCCACATTTGAATTCTTGTTTTCAGCCCCTGCATCAAACATTATGATCTTATCATGTACAGGACAGTGCGAAGTCTTGAGTTAGCCCTTTTTTAAAATTAGAAATATTTTCATTTATTTATTTTCTTAATTTGTGTCCAGTGAGCCAGACTTTATTGTAATCTTTTAAATTGCTCTTGAGCAATAGTTTTCCAGTCCTTCTGCAGTTCTTCTTTGAACATTGGCTGCTTTTTCACAGAGCAAAAGAGAAAAAGAGAGCAAAGTGAGGAAAGGTGTGACAGATGAGGTCCCCCAGCAGTCTAAGCCTATAGCAGCTTAACTATGGGATGTTTCAGGATTACCTGAGCCATCCCTAACTATAAGCTTTATCAAAAAGGAAAGTTTTAAGCCTAATCTTAAAAGTGGAAAGGGTGTCTGCTTCCCGGACATTTACTGGCAGCTTATTCCACAAGAGAGGGGCCTGATAACTGAAGGCTCTACCTCCCATTCTACTTTTAGAAACTCTGGGAACAACAAGTAATCCTGCAGTCTGAGAGCGAAGTGCTCTGTTAGGAAAATATCTTACAATGAGATCTTTAAGATATGATGGAGCTCGGTCATTAAGAGCTTGATATGTAAGGAGAAGAATCTTAAATTCTATTCTGAATTTAACAGGGAGCCAATGAAGAGAAGCTAAAACTGGAGAAACATGATCTCTCCTGTTAGTTCTCATCAGAACTCTGGCTGCAGCATTTTGGATCAACTGGAGGCATACACATAAGACAACTCGGCAAAGAACCGATTTTAAATAGTGTCTTTGGACATTTTGTGACTTGCAGCATGTCACAAAGAGATGTTATTTCGTTGCATCTGCATAAATGCCAAAGATAATAGTTTGACAGACAAATTAGTATTCTTGCAGCAACGAGAGGATTCTCAATGAGCTGTTGGCTGAAAACTAGGAATATCTCAGCATGGCGTGTGGAGGTTTGAGGTACTTGGACAAGTGGAGGACCAAAGAAGAAGTGTCCGGCCTTGGCTGTGTTTATATAGTTCTTATATGATTGGCAGGCGACTGCTCCTCCTCCTGAGCCACAGCAGATGAACATTCGCTGAGAGCTCATCAGAAAATGTAATGATGGGATCTCTATTTTAAAATATGCGTGCATTTTTTAAGTAATTTAAAATATTTCCAGAGTTTTTAACTGCATTTTTTTAGAAGGAGGTATAATCACTGAATACATAAGCTTTAGCAACAAAACCTTGTTGATACTTAACCAACCGTGCTCTTATTGGACGCTTCCATCTATCCGTCCGTTTTTTTTTGTTTTTTTTTTTAAAGTATGGCTTGTAATGGACAGGACAGATGAAAGAGACAGAAAGCAGAGAGGTGGAATGGCAAGCAGTAAAAAGCCGTCCGATGCGGGATTCGAACCGGGGCCGACTGCAGCAAAGACGGTAGCGTCCGTTCACGGGGCATCTGCACAACCCGCCACTACGCTACCGACCACCTCATCCGTCTGTTTTTTAAAACAAAATTTCCCGTCTACAGGGCCAACCAAAGTGGTCTCATCAGCTTCTTCGCTCATGTTTGACCATTGTTCACTGTAGTTTGTTGTTGTCTGAAGTCATGAAAGTTAGTTGGTGCTCCAGTTTAATCGGTATGTCTGAAACTCATCCAGTGAGAAACGTTCCGCGGTGCAAAAATAAGTGCGATTAAAATGCGTTAATTTTTTAAGACATTAATTTTCGTGTAATTAATTGATCTTAATTATCGCGTTAAAATCCCGGCCCTAGTAATAAGTTCATTTTAATCTCACTCTCCTGTTTTAAAGATCATAAAATGTAGTTATGAGCTTTGCAGTATCTTTGTTGCCAGGTAACAATTAGCTCTGAAAAAATCCTCAAAAAGGAAGCTGCCACCAGCTGCTGTCAGTTTCAGGATCAGAAGGGGCTGGTTGATGATTATTACTGTCTGACAGAGATGAGGTCACATGGACCCTCCTCTCGGTGTGCGTTTATCGTTGCCTCCTCTCAGGCCTCCTGCACCCAGTCACACTTCAAACAGATTTGCTTCATTAAATCTTGTTTTTAAGCTTTGACAGCATTGTGGATGTTGTTCCTTCCTCTATAGCGTCATATCTGTGTTCAAAGTGTTTGCTGACTGTTTTTTTTTCTTTTTCTTTCTCCCTTCTCTTCATAGCCATTTGTGCTGATGGCAGCTACTACAAGTTTCTGTTCAACCAAAAGGGGGAGTGTTCCAGAGACGTGTACGCCCAGTTCCTGGAGATGACTGATGACAAAATATGACCCTTGATCTCCCTACGGACTTCCTGTTGAGCAACCCGATTACTTTTTTTTTTTTTTTTCTTTTTCTTTTTTAAATTCAGAGGAGGTAGGAGAGGTCCCACGTTGCACTTCACCTTATCTTGACAGACTCTGCAAAAAGAGAGCATCAGATCAAGGAAGGACAAAGAAAAAGAAGCACAGACTTTTGGGGGATAATCCCTCAACTCAAAGACGGCGGCATGGAACAGTGATGCAGATTTTGTCTCTGGACAGACAGACGGACACGTGTTCTGACTTTACTCCCAAACCAAACACAAGAAAAAGAGGGAAAGCTATTTTTTTGAAAGTACAACTCGCAGCTTTTTAAGATGTCTTCCGAGGAGTTCACAAAGGATGGCTATTTTTAATCACATGGATGGTACAGATTGATTGAGAATATTGAGATTTTTGTCAACTAACACCACCTAACCTAACTGTAGGGAGTGCCTCTGAGACTAGAGCAAATCTGTATTTTGTGCACATATTATTGTTGTCATATATACATACATGTGCTTGTATATTTACCAATGTACCACATTAGGTGTTTGCAAACAGGATCAGCGGAGAGACCCGTTGTTCTTCCAACATCAGGAGTATCAGTAGACTCATCCTGTTTTGGGAAGCATCACCTTCGTATTATTAGATTGTCACTGTATATACACAACTTGCCAGACTGAATTTCTAACTACAGAACTGTAAAAAACAGTAGCAGGAAAAAGGATGAATTAACATTTTTCTTTGTTTTACTTTTCTTTTTTCATATGTTGTGCAATACATCGTTAATCTTTTGTTAAAAGCTTTGAAAGTCGTGTTTAAGGTTTCTAGCTGCACAAAGTGTTGGGAAAAGTGGGACATTTTGAGGAATACAGTTGTTCACTCTCATTGTCATGTTTGTATGGTGAGCAAGAACATCTGGACAGGCTGAGTGTATCTGCCATGCAGCATCTCTGAAGCTTAATAACAAATGTCAATACTTTTTAGGATCCATAGGCACTAAAACTTTTTTTCTTTTAAATGAGGAAAAAAAGAATCAAATGTTTTTCAGGTTTTTCACTTTGGTGATATTTGGGCTGTGAGCTGTTGATGAAGTTTTTTTTTTTTTTTTTTTTAATGGATCCAACTAACATTACATGATTATCAGTTTCTCAGTATGGTTCCATACACAGTTAAGTTCAGCTACAGTTATAGCTCGACTTGGCCGTTTAAGTAGGACTCTTTCCTTGTTCCAGCATCCAGGCATGGGAAGAAGCTCCGGCACAATAGGTGGCATTATGCCCTCCTTTCGGCTTGTTAGCTGGAGGTTTTTCCAGTCAGCCTTTTAGTTTAAATCAAAACAACTGACAGCTTAACTGGCAGAAAATTGTCGCCATATTGTGGTGACCTTTCTTCGTTCTGTACACTTTTCTTACAAATGAGATGCACACTGTCTTTCTGTTGTTACTGACTTCTATTACTCCGGGTCAAATGCTGCGACAGGGACTGCTTTAGGTCCAATACTTGCATACTTTTAGTAATTCAACTGTCTGAGTTTCTTTGTCCAACTTTGACAAATTGGATTTTGTATAATTTCAGTCAGAATAACATGTTTACATGTATTTAAAAGTTGTTGTTTTTTTTTTTTTCAAACTAACAGAAATGAGTATTTCTGCTTCTAACATGTGGGTGTACTGAGGTTTAAAGATGTACTTAAGTTTTTCTGAAGTTATGGTTGTGTGAAGAACTGCAGTAGACAACAGGCAAAGCGCTCTCACTTTGGACAATCCAAATGTTTCTCAATGGGCGAGTTAAAGCTAAAAGGTTATCTGATGGGTTTTTCTTCATCTAAATGAACATAAAAGATTTTGTTGCAGTTCAAGCAAACACTGTTGACTCTGACTCTAACGCTGCCTCTTTTCTACATCAGTCAGGGTCTGGGTCTGTAATTGGGGAAAATGCAGTTGCAAAAGAAAAAAACTCACGCAGAAGCAATGAGGTGTAACAAAAAAATCCACAGTATCACTCTCACTTGACCCACGATAAAATGTTTTGGGCTTGAGTTTTATACAAATTGAATCTTCCATGTAGCTTTTAGCTTTAGCTCACCTGAAAGGATTTGTTTCTGATTTTTTTCCAAACATTTTTTTTTTGGAGTCTTACTTTCAAATAAGAAGAAAAAAAAACCTTTAAAAGAGCATTTACACGGACTCTGTTCTGTAGGTCAACAGCCTTTGCTTCTTGGGTAATCACAGTTCCCAAAATGCTGAAACATTTCTGGAAGCGTTTGAAAGTTAAAGAGCCTAAACCAAATTTTTTTTCTGTCCATTTTTGTTGATTTCCTGCTTCATAGTCAAAATTATAAAAAAAAAAAGAAGACATTTTGAACTCAATACTGCACTTGACGTTTAATGTTACTCGCCGTACATTGATCATATAAAATAAAAGTTCCACACCACATGCGTTTGGTCTGAGAGACTATGCAGTCGCAGTTGTATGTCAATTACCTGACTACACTCTTTTTGGTAAGTGTATTTTCTGTGTGTTTGTGTAAAATGCGTCATAATGCCAGTTCAGCGAGTGCATCAGGGACTGCGAGGTGCTTTGCTGAACCCCATGGCCATAAACAGGAGGCGTATGTGTTAAACTGATATAAGCAAAGCTGTAACAAGCTTCTTTTTTTTTCCCATTTCTAAGGCTACTTGACATCTTCTGGTGGATCCATTGCAAAAACACATCTTCTTTGCGTTGCTTTCTGCATCAGATTGTATTAAAGCAGGCGTCCTGCTTTGCACACACAGCACTTGCCAGACCACAGGAGGGACTCTTTACAAACTGAAAACCAAGCCAACTGCTTTCTGACATGCTCAGAATGATTGTAAATCCTGCATTTAAAATTGTGAATAAAGTTTAACATCTGCTTTTCCAGTTAAGCTCCATCGACTAATGAGTTCTTTGTTGTGGAAGTAATACGAAGGCTCTCAACTGTACTGGTTCTGTGTGAATTTCGTATTTGTTTACTACCGGTGTTTCTAACCATATGTAAGCATTAGGGCTGCCAATGAATAATGGTGTTCAATTATGACAAATTACATGAAGTAATGATGGCAGTAATTGTAGTTTGAGGCATGAAACTGGAGAAGAAAGATGGGGAACTAATTTAGCTACATTCTAATATAGCCGGCTACACTCGGACTGGATTGGCTTAATTCTTTCTATATGAGTCTCCTGCCTTGACTAGTCCATAAGATGTTTTTTTTTCTTCGTTACAAGACATATCATGATCAAAATCAGACATCAGTGCTTTGGCTGAGGATTCCTGCTGTGAATCTGCGGAGCACGACTGACGTTTCAGAAATAGCAGACTATTCAAAGGAACCAGCACCAACCAATCCTGGTGGGGTTGGGCTGTGCAGTTCTTCATGTGTTGTGACGGGCAGATGAAATGAGATGCTAGTAACTTTAACTAACAAAGAAAATGAGCTACCGTGTACTGTTGAAAAAGCCTGAAAGGCAAAATATACAGGCAATCGGTTTTTTTAAGGCCCTACCAAGAAATATGTCATAGAAAACTGTTGATTGAAACTGTTGTAAAAAGTGTGATCACTTAAAAAAAACATTTAACAAAACCCTTTTCCTAAAGGAAAAACTGATCTAAAAATCAGTTTTTGTGCTGGCATCCCCATAACTGAACTTGTAGTTCAAAAGGCAAAAATAATTTTATAGTGCAGAAAGAAGACATTAGTTACCACTATCAAGCCAATCCTCTGACCAGTGGACACCCTTAGCATATTTACTGTGTGACTCAAACAAGTTTCGAAGGATGGGGAGCTTAAATATAAAGTGTATTAGTTTCCCTGCAGCCTTTAAATGCTTTTAAGGACAGTGTCCTATTGTCTTCAGATTTTATAAACAGTTGCATGAAAAATAAAGTACATTCTATTCAATTCTAAGGTTTTACATAATAAAAACAATCTTCCGGTTCTTATCAGGTCTTAAAATGAGACATACAACCCCAGATGAACAACAACACGTGATCGTTGCCAATCTCTCTAGGAGTAATGTCCCAGCAAGTTCATCCACAAGATTTCAACAAACCGGCAACAAAACCCCAGACCTACATCCCAGACTCTACGGGCCTCAGTTAGAATGTTAAATGCTAAACTTCATGACAGTACAGTTAGAAAAAGACTGAACAAGTAGGGCTTGTGGGGAATGGTTTGCAGGAAAAAGCCTCTTCTTTCTAAAAAGAACATGCCTAAACAAACCACAAGACTTCTGGAACAATGTCCTTTGGACAGACCAGACCAAAGTGGAGATATTTGGTCATAATGCACAGCAGCACGTTTGGAGGAAACCAAACACAGCATATCAGCACAAACACCTCATACCAACTGTCAAGCACGGTGGTGGAGGGCTGATGATCTGGGCTGGTTCTGCAGTCATTGACTCTCGATGAACTCCTCTGGATACCAAAGTATTCTAGAGTCAAATCTGTCTGACAGTTGAAGTTTGGCTGAAACTGAGTCATCGACAGGACAATGATCCCAAACACAGCAGCAAATTTACAGCAGAATGCCTGAAAAAGAAAAGAATCAAGGTGTTGCAATGGTCCAGTCAAAGTCCAGACCTCAGCCTGATAGAAATGCTGTGGTGGGACCTTAAGAGAGCTGTGTGCAAATAAATATTCATCAACATCCATGACCTGAAGCAATGTGACAAACAGGTGACACCATCCACAAAACTACCACTTCAAAATATTGCTGCTAAAGGTGGATCCACCAGCTGTTTAATCATGGAGTGGAGTTAGTTTTCACCATTTCTCTTCTTTTATGGTTTAGTTTTTGTTCAATGAAATCCATCCATCCATTTTCCATCCCCACTTAATCCAATTCAGGGTCTGGAGCCTATCCCAGCTTGTTAAATGAATTGACATTGTAATATGTCATGTGCTGTTGCTCTTCTGACGATGCATTTACGTAAGTTCAAGACCTGGTAACAAGCAGGTGACGTTTTATCATGTTGTGATGATGAGGGTGCACATTCTTTTTCACAACAGTCATTTCCTGTTGCAGTTTGACTTCACTCTGAAGTCCAATGCCTTGGCATACATTCAGCACGACTCAGGACTGGAAATGTTTGTCGGGTT
This sequence comes from Leuresthes tenuis, assembly GCF_036924035.1. Lineage (NCBI taxonomy): Eukaryota > Metazoa > Chordata > Actinopteri > Atheriniformes > Atherinopsidae > Leuresthes > Leuresthes tenuis. Next base: position 21,474,250 of record NW_027325374.1, on the reverse strand, counting down.
GTTTTTTTTTCCTTGAGGAAAAAGACTACGTTAACAGAAACTTTCACACTCCAGCGAAACAGTCTTCCTTTCAGGAACACTCAGTGTAACCTCCCCCGGCAGAAAGAAATAACAGACAGAAATAGAGTTTGCGTTTGCTCAGCAGAGAAGGCGTTTACTTAAAGAAATGCAAACTGAGAAGTAGTTTTAAATAAATTTATAAAAAAAAAAAAAAGAAAAAAAAAAAGCATTTATCCACTGAAGCAGAACAAACAACTATCACTTGTTTTTTCCTGGTGTAACACAGAATACAATCTGTATAGACTTTAAAGTCGCCAGAACAGAATAAAAAAAAATAAATCAAGCCAAGAGACTGCCAACTTCAACACAAAGGTAACAAACACAGCCAATGATGACAGGGAAATCAACCGAACAAATACAAATGAAAAACAATACAAAATAACTAAGAGGTTAAGTGCAGCACTGGTCAGAATCATATAGCGTAGATTCAGTCTAAATTTTCTTTGCTCCATATTCAGATAATCTGCTCTGGTACATTTGTTTCTAGATCCGTAACATGCAAGCTCGATGACACGTATGGTCAAATACACATGGGAATATACTTTTTTTTTATTTCATAGGATATTTGTAAAATATGAAAAAATCTGTTGATGTACAGCGATAAAGAAATTTCATTTGCATCACTGAGCAGGGAAAAAAAAAAAAGAAGAGCATCCACTCCGTAGTGTTTTCTTTAGAGGAAGAAAAAAAAAAACAACCAAAAAACAAAAGACTACATTCATTTCACCGAACAGTCCACATACAAAAACAACAACAACGAAAAAAGATTCCCAAAAATACCATGTCGAGATGTTTAAATGTTCTCAAAGACCCCACTTACAGCGTTTAGTTATCTTAATTATTACTACATAGTATCTGTGCCTTGGGAAACGAAGTAACACTCAGAAAAGATCCAAAGATACAACGGAATACTGCATATCTACTCACGACTGGGTTAGGTAGGTCGACGTGGAGGCTAGCTGCCGAAGATGGGAATGTCCACATGTCCTCACACACTTCCCTTTGTGAAATACACTACTTGTGATGTCACTTGGGTGCTTTTTCTATCCAACACAGAGTTAAGCGCTTGTCTTAATGCTACCAGGATGAACCTCCCTATCCTCTTTGGGAAAGTGTCGAGACTCCTCGCTCGTATACATAGTGTTTGCTTTCTTTTATCTGGAAATCTGAACATTTTAGTCCCCCCCCCTACTTTCTGTTCTTCTTCTTGCTGTCTGGGTCTCAAACACAGGGGATTCACAGTCATCAGCCTCAATTCTATTTTCTATTTTCAATTTGGTCTTTTAGTTTTTGCATCGTATTTCACCGCCGTCATACGTGGAAGGGAAAGTGGGAGGGGCTTGCACATTCTGTAGTCCTTTTCTTTTTGGCACCTTGGAGAAGATGATGACACCGGGTGGGATGGAGGGGTGGGGTGCGGTGGTGAGGGGTGGGGTGGGGGGGTGAGAGGCTCAACGCGCACAGGACAGCAGGGCCCAGGATGTGGATAAGAATAGTTGAGGAGGGGCTACTTGTCACTGCCGTCACCGGTTCTGTCCGTGGTGCCGTTGTTGTTGCCGGCTGCTGCTGCTCCGCCATTCTCTTCTTCCGTTTTCACTCTCTTAGACTCGGGCTGCTCTTGCAGTTCTCCATTCTGCCTCTTGGTGGGGAGGGAAGCTGAGGCTGAGGCGTGAGTTGCCAAGAGATGAAGAGGGTTTGCTGGTGGAAAGAAAAAAGAAAGTACAGGCTTTATAAAAAAAACGTTGGTCTTTATGGAGTGTGATGAGTGTCACAACTGTAGGAAACAAAGTAAAAGGAGTGTTTTCCCCGGCACAAGACTGCTGCAGCCATGGCACTAAGGCTGAAGAAACTATGCTGTTAGAGGGGGTGGTCTCTGACCGTTAAGTTATATAATAAGTTAATATGTTCATCAAAGTCACCTTTTAACATGGCCTTTATTATTAGTTATCATTAGGGCTGCAGCAAAGAGTTATTAAGGTAATCGAGTAGTTTATCGATTAATTGAGAAATCGGATAAGAAATACTTTTGCAATGGGGAAAATTTACGTTAAAAAAAAGCTTTCAGTTAAGAATTAGGGCTGGGCAAAGTCTCTAAAAACATTTCTCATTCTGATGTAACAGTACTATAGAACACTCGGTATTTGCTTTCTACTAAAAGTCCAGATGTGTCAGCAGGTAACATCTGTTTGCCTCTCCTACTGCCTCTGCTTTCATATACTGTAGTTAAATGCAGCTGAAATCCCAATAAAACCTCTATTTACCTTTTTCATTGACCGTCATTAGACAACACAGTGAATCAGAATCAGAGGCTGAAATAACAGCAGCTAACACTAACTCCATAACCAGCAGTCTCTGGTTTTATGACATGGTGTGATAAAATTGCCTTTGGGGACGTGTTTTTATTTAGGTTGAACTTTGATGTGACTGAGAATATTAGTTCACATTAACACAAGAAGCTGCTCTAATGGGCATGAGGCAGATTAGGGAAAATATGATAGTGTGCTTGTGCTGGCAGGGTAGGTCTGGTGCCATTCAACAGAAATTAGTCACAATTTGTCCAACACTTAAAAAAAGCTGCATTTTTTATTAAAAATACCAGACAAAAATGAAAAAGTACTTAAGTACTGAATCATATATTTGACAACTGATGGTATGGCTGTGTGTGTGTCACCTGTGTTAGCTGCAGTACTGATAGGCACCAGATGAGTCCCGTTCTGTGTGATGGCCTTTATTGGAAGCTGGTGCTGGCCGAGTGGGGCTTGTTGAACGATGGTGACGGTTGTCAAGGGAGCAGCCTGAGAGCTCTGGATGATGCGACTGACTCCGCCTATAGATGAAGCTGTGATAGATGGAACTGGCTCCACTTTTACTGTAAACGGGGACAAAAACCATGAAACAGGGTGCACTCTCAACATCATATCCGATGAGAACATTTCCATCTGAGGTCCATGGGAAGTCACCTTTGATCTCTTGGTGCTCTCTTCCTCCGTTCTCCTGAGGTTGTGGGCTCACGGTTGAAGTGGACTGTCCGCCAACGGTTGCCACGGTGACAGCTGGGATCTGGTGCACAACGTGTACTGTCTGCATGACAGGGGCAGAACTAACTGTTGTTGTTACGATGGCTGGTGTTGCCATGGCGTAGGTCACAGGCTTCATGGTCGTTTGAGGCATCTGGCGCTGCACGGCGATGAGCACCGGCTGGTTGCCGAGTGGGGAGCCTGACAGAGTGTGGGGGAAAATTTACTGCAACTATTGTTCAAATACAATACACCGTTAAAAGAAAAAAAAAAGTAGCCGTGTCACCTAATGTTTGCAACAAAGAGCCATCAGTGCATTAGTTCCCTCTGCTAAAAATCTTAAAAATTGTTGTGCGTTACCAGGGGAGTTCTGTGCAAAGCGGGCCTCTTGAATGACGGCGAGTTTGGGCTGGACTGTAGTGGGTGGTGGTGGGGTTGGCTCTGGCTCCATAGGGACTGGGGAGCCCTCTCTGGATAAGCTGTCTGGGGTCTGGACCCCACTGGAGTGGGCAGACAGTGCCCCTGTGTGGTTGGGGGAGGCCGGGGCGCTCCTGGGACAAAAAAAGGGAAAACTGTTCATCACTGTCATGTAAGACCTTCCACACAGCTTTCCAGGTGGCACGAAAGCCCTTTTAATTTTATTAATATATATATTTATAAATGTAGCTTTCAGCAAGCGTTACCTTGAGGAGAGAGGCCCCACAGGGGTCCGGAAGCAGGGCACTCCCCTGGGCCTGCGTTTCCTGAAGGCCTGTTCTATCAGCTTCCCCTCTGAAGCGGGGTCGATTCTCCAGAACGAACCTTTGCCCGGCTCCTCCTGTGAGCGGGCAACTTTGATGAAGTATCGGTTCAGAGACAAGTTGTGGCGGATTGAGTTCTAATGGAAACAATAAAGAGTTTAGTAAAAGTTCAACTGATGCAAGTCGAGTATCGTCCGAGTTAAATAAGGTCAGAATATTTCAATCTTACTCTATATTATAGCACTATACATATACATATGTATATATGTGTGTGCAGAAAACATACATGGAAAGCTTGCTAAGCTTTGCAACACTCTCTTAAAATGTTCTTCATTTTCTGTTCAAACAGTGAAATGGAGTGTATTTATACAGAGTTTCTGGTATTTTTTTAATCCATCACACACATCAAACGGACTGGGGAAGCCAGGGATTGAATTACCAACGTTCTGAGTGGTTGATGCTCTACCTCCTTAACAACAGTTGGTTGTCGGGTGGGTCTTTGTGGACTGGGCTTGTGTCACAGAAGTAATCAGATTGCTATCAGCAGAGCTTAGAGGCTGGCTGAACACCTCTGGCTCTGGGGTGCATTTTAATCAGCAGCTCCCACAACTTAAAGAACCTGTTTTTCTTTTCTTTCTTGGAACTAAAAATGTATTTCAGCCCTGGGTCTGTTGCAGTTTGACAGAGGTCTAAGGTTCTGTGTAGATCGGGCTAATTAAGTCTGCTGAGGTGTGTTGCTGCATCCCAGCAGGGCTCACTGGTGTGTGGGCTCTGCCACGCAGAGCTTACACAGGCAGTAAAACTAGAAAGGGTGCTGAAGCTATTTTCACTCAAAATCTGTTTATTTCACACACTTTGATTGGCTGTTGATGTATCTGTGCCCTGCTGTGAAACTATCTGAGATTCACGTTTTATCGCTTTAAACCTTTGTTGTCACGACTGCTGTTGCCTCTGCTGTCAGCCGTGGAGGCGGCAGGAGATTGCAGGAGAGTTAACCAGCATTAGTTTAAGATGAAGGATTACAACAAACAAATGAAGAGTCAAACTACTCACTGACATTACATTATCAACGCCTGGAGTGACCTCCTCATATTCATCCAAAACCCAGAGGTAAAGAAAGAGAAAAAAGCTCCAAGTGCACTCATTAGAGGAGCGGTAAACAAGATTAAAGTAAAAGATGTAAAGTTTTTTTACCTTTGGGTAACGGATCATTCCATCTCTAAACGATCCGTCTGCATTAGTTTACATATCTACATGGACCCTGTGTTCTGACTGTGAGAGTAACACCTGCACTGCTGTTCACCCACAGACAAAATGCATAAAAATAGTGAAGACACTGACCTGCCAGCCTTTATCAGCTGTTCTGTAGTAAGGGTAGTTCTTGGTAATGTGGGTGTATATTCCATTCAGTGTTAGCTGCTTATCTGGAGCCATTGTGATAGCTTGGACTATTAGTTGCGCATATGAGTAGGGTGGTTTAGAGTCATCCTGTGGAAGATGAGAAACAAAGTTAAATCAATGTGCTGTAGGGATGAAGTTGATGATTTGAACAAACACGCACGGATGCACCATAAAATTTATCCAAGATCAAAGTCTGGGTCTGGTACAGTCATGAGGATTGGGCGATTTTAAGACCTCAATGATCAATCAGTGACATTCACAGTATGAGTCCATCACGACTGCTCGAAGTCTGCTGCGGCCATCGTGCAACCTCCCGTTTAAAACATCCACACTGAATCCTCTAATGCAGCTTGTATTCATCCACCTTTTGGCCAGTTCTCACCTTTGGGCTGTCTTCACCTGAGGCCTCCTTGTCATTCTCTGATTGGGAGTTGTCTCCTATGAGGTCAGAAGCGAGAACTCGGCTCGTCCTGTAGCTTGAGAGTCCCGCCCCCCGTGGACTTGATGGACAGGAGTTTGCAGCACTACAAAAGAGATTAAAGACGTATTTTTTGAGTTGGGACACTCAAAACGATGACTTGGGTAAGAAAACTCTGCCTTCAACGCAACCTACCTGATGGTGCCAGTAGGTGAAGGCAGTGGGCTCATGAGGTGGGCAATGTTGTCAGGAATGTTAATGGTCAATGGGGAAATCTGGGGCTGGACGGGCTTGACCGGTGATTCCGGCACGTTCCTTGGCTCCTTCTTGTCGTTAGACAGGGCGGTGAATGTGATCTTTATACTTGTGCTGGGGAAGCGAAAACAGCACCTAAAAGAGGGAGAGAAAAAAAACACAGAAGACAGCGTAAAGAGTGTGTTGAATGCAGACATATTTCCATTAGTGAAATGATGTTTTTTACAATGTTACTGGACAGAAAAACCTCCTGCCTGGCAAAACGCATGCCAAGGTTTTCCAAATGAAGCCCAGAGAGGAGCACTGAGGGTCAGCTTCACAGCGTTAAATATGGACATACACTAACACCATTACGTTACAGATCATGTCTGACATGTATAATTTATTATTAACGCGGCAGGCTATATTTGCACTACTTGCTGACACCTAAATATGAATGACACAAAGGAGTGGTGGCAATATTAACTCCAAATCTGAAAAAGGTGGAAGAGTATGGAACACTTTCTGTTTAAACTTTACAGTTCAAATCCAAGATATTTAGTTTATTTCTTTTTTGCCATTAAGACCTGCTACACATTCCACAAAAGTAGGGACAGGATCAAAACAGAATGTTTGACGAGTAAAGTCCACAAGTTTGCCAACAAATGTGTGACGAAAATTTAGGGTTTAAAAACTGTTTTCCTCAATGGAAGATAGGAGGAGACTTACATATTTCTCCCTGTGCAGTGCAGAATATCATTTAACCATTCTAGGAGGAATACTGTAAGGAATTCCAGTTGGTCTGAGCTGGACACCAGTGATTTCTGATCGGCATCAAGAACCATCATTCATCAGTAGCTAACATATTAATATGGGTAAGGGATCACTGTGAGAATCCTTTGTGAAGCACTACAAGACTTAAATGAGCAAATGCCACCTCGGACATAACCGTGTGAAAAACGAGCTTTACATTGACCTTGCACAGAGGCGGCGTCAGCTTCTCTGGGCTCGGAGGCATCTGGGCTGGACCATCACTGTGGTCAGACCAATCGGTATTCAAGATTTTTATTTTTTTTTTTTAACGGAAGAAATAGGTAGCATGTGCTCCAGACCAAAGACATCCAGATTATTAGCCACAAGTCTCTGCGACGGTATGGATTTGCTTTTTTCGACGACAACATTAATGAAAAGAGTTCATTGAGATTTTGGAGCGCCTTCAACACAGGACCTTTTCCAAGGAAGTCCACGGATTTTTCATCAAGACGTATGACAAAGGCTCAGTTGAAGAGGAGGAGGGTACGGGTACTGGACTGGTCATCATGCAGTCCTGAGGTGTTCCCAACAGAGAACGTCGGAAGAATTTTGAAACGAAAAGTAGTACAAAAACCCACACCCCACAAATTATTCGTTGCTTGGTATCCCCGTCGCCAGAACATCCTGTAGGAGTTATAAAAATAACTGGCAAAATTACATTTTTTATTCCAACTTTTATTGAAATGTGCGGTTAAAAATGAATGCGCATTAAAAAAAAAAAAAAGTTGGCAAAACTTGAAATATTGTGGGTTTATACTGTCTATAATCCAATAAATGTCAAAGTAAATGTTTTCCACAACATATAAACTTTTTCTGATTTGCAAAAGAAAAACAAGAAACTGACAAGCCAGCAGTGAAAACATATGCAGAGATGGGAACAAGCTGACACTGACATCAACTACAGCCCAAACCTGGCATTTATTGTTGTATCCTAACTTCCTCTTTTTTTTTTTTTTTAAATCAGTAAATTACACTGTGAATTAATGACTGTATCAATACAGTCTTCTTCCAAGTAAAATATACTCCAGCCTGTGTTATGGCAGCCTGAGTTCAACCTGAAGGGTGTAGGCGGGGACAACAGAACTTGAGGGTTGACCCCAAAGCCAGTGCTTTCATTTTTAGTATTTGTTCAACCAAACCTTACTACAACTCGGCCATTTTATTGATTCGTGCTCAAACCTTACTAAATGCAGGCATCAAAGAACACCCCGTGAGACTGTTCGATGTGTTTGAAAATCCTTTACAATTCGGCATATTCAAATCTCTCGATTATAAAAGATAAATTCAACTACTATTACTTCAATGTTACAAACTAGTCTCAACATGGCACAACAAAGTTGGTGGCAGTGCAAATAACCCTCGGTATATGGATTACTTCAAGACCGGGAAAAAAAATTAATATTCCAAAGTCATGAATCAAGTTCAGTTACATTTAGGATTTGGTAAAGAACACAACCACTATTACACTAGTATGCCTAACATGGAGAGTTCATGTGACGTTGTTGCTATACACACACGGATCACGCTTGGTGCTGCTTGACACAGCACGTGCAACACCGCTGCGGGCTAACAAAACAATAACAACACAATAACCACATGAATGCATTAATCCGCAGATGCATTTGAACGTCAAGCAAATATGAAACTTACATTCGTGGAAGCTGGAGAGGTGGAGCCCCTCTTCTTTGGAACACCCCATCAACAAACACCCCGTTTTTCCCAAGGCACCGGAGATAGAATTCTCCCGTGCCAGTACCATTTTCTCCTGCGGTGAATATTTCGAGGTGCCGTCGGGATATAAAACTGGAGTGCCCCATGCTGACGTCCACAGACCCTTGAGAAGAATTCCGGCCGATGGTCACCGACCTTTTCTTCATCAGATACTCGAATTCTCGGCCCTCCAGCCGGGCTACCGCCGACCCTGACATCCCGCTTACCACCGCCATCTTCCAATGTGTCTAGTAAAGATTTGGAGATGTAAGCTAAACGCAAATTAGAAGCGGATGCAGGGATCTGAAGAGGGGTTATATTTGGGGGGGTTATTGAAATGGGGAGGGGATCCAATCTTACACCGTGGAGAATTTAGCTAGGAACGTGCCAGACCGGGGACACAGCGGCTCCGACCCAGCACCGTGAAGAGGGAGAAAAAAAAAGAAGAGCAGCATCAACCAATCAAAAGCAGCCAAACGGACGGAAGTCTTGCGATAGACAATCTTCTCCACCAATGAAAATCTTGCCTGGGCAAGCAGATGTGTAGTGTTTACCAATGACAACAATAATACAAAATAGCCGTAGAAAATAGAGGTCGGTTGCAGTGCAGGTGACACGCAGATGGACGGACACATGCAAAATACGGCGAAGCGACTTCAAGGAGTGGAATTTGTTGATCTCAACTTTGAAGAGGAAACATTTGTTTCACCTATTGGTCCTCATGTTCATCCCTTGAGAGGCATTCCTATGTTCTTCTGTCTCTACATTTTCAAAATTTCTTATACAAATTCAAGTTTTAGTTTATTTATCATTACACAACACAAGATCACATAACCAAACCAGAGATGTAGTCTGGAGTGGCTCCAGTGTCTTAGACATAAAACTCTTAAACAAAAAAAACACAATCTTTGAATGGACACTGAGTTGATAGAACCATGAAAACATGATCCAGCCACTGAGGATGACGATCTTAGAGGGCTTTATAAATGTCAGTGGTATTTCTTCTTGTGTATATGTAACCATGTTCATGGAATTTAGGTGAAATGGTTCTGAGGAAGGTTTGGTTAAAATCACCAGATACAATAAAGCTCTATCTCTTTGACAGTGTAAATGTGGTCCACACATGAGCTGTGATAGGGCCATGGTCTCATCCCATCCACTCCATTCTCTAGTGACCAAACATATGCCAAAAGTAAATTGGATTGGATAGAGGAATAACCCAGGGTCTATGCTGACTTCTTTTAACTCCATATCTGGGCTTTTCTGTCTCTGTTCAGGGTCAGACGTTCCACTTGCAGTGATGTTTGGTCCAGCTGCTCTCACTGGCTGATCAGAGGACACTGGAACAGAGAAGGTTTGATGGTCCGCTGAACCAACATGATCTCATGGCATTGTGTATAAATCCTGTGGCCAAATTTGTGTCTCATTTATAAGCATTTTGGTTTTTCCACGTTTTTTCACAACATGGAATTAGAGTTGATGTCAACCCTTTACAGTATTGAACGTGACATGACACTTAAAAGAAAAAAATGTGCATACTAACAACGCACAACATGACTTGGTAACTTATACTACTCTCTACTTGCCATGCAAATTGGACTTCAGAACTGGGAATGATGTCACACCTAATTGACTGTGTTTCAGTTGCAAGCTAGATAGGTAGGATTTATTCTGTGTTTTAGTTGCCCCTAAAGTCAGAACTGACACCACACACCAAAGTTGACCACATGCAAGTCAGAGTGATTTGCTGAGTAACCAGTCTAGCTTTGACAAGCTGATAACAACACCTTGTGCATACAAACACCATAGCAACATGTTCGCTCTTAGATGCTGGACAGTGCTATTTGTGTGATGAATTTAATGAGACATTAATTGACAGAGGCACTAATAAACAATTTATTTCTTGAGCTGTCATTGCTATTTGTGCACCAGAGAGTCGTGTTGGATTTTGAGGTCAAGACTGATGAGGTCCCTCTGACTTTCTGCTTAGATATTTAGACTTAAGAATTCAAATGGAATGCAATATTGTTCACTGACCAGGCTAGTGATTATTAGCATTAGAAGTTGAAAACAACACATTTCGCTGTATTTTGCACATATAAACACCATTGCAACATTTTCACTGACAGAAATTGATTAGCATTTTGTGTGCGACTGATTTAATAAAATGCAAACTGACAGAATTGCTAATTAACATCTAACTGTTTACAGCTGCACCCATCACCACTTTTTATGCGTGATGGAGCCCTGGAATTTGAGATTGGAGCTGGTGAGGTTCCTCCAACGTTCTGAGTTTGAGTTCTCTGATTGGGAACGTACTCAAATTCTGACTTGTGAGTTTAAATAGAACATACAGTATATCTGTGTTAAGAAATCATAAGTTATTAGTACTCAATTCTAAATTAAAAGAAAATCAAACAAAAATATAGCAAAATTTAAGCGTGCTACCAGCCATTGCATCTGCATGTGTTGCCATCACCATGGAATAAAAAGATATATACAAATACTGTATGAAACTCATTTATTGTCTCAGACAGCTCCACATTCATGGGTCATGATTAATTTATTCAAAGCCAAATTACAGATGTATTTGGGTGGTTCCTTAGGGCGTGTGACCACATTGTATTTATTCCTGAGAAAGTCTGCCAGGACACTTGGAAAACCTTCAACGTCGCCCCTTGTCTATACAAAAGTGCTCCTACTCATGTCAGTGTTGACAACACAGCTAACAACAAGCTTGCAACACTCACCAGCAACATTCTGTGTCCAGACCATCTGCTTGTACAGATGGGCTCTACTGTGTTTGCTGTGATAAATTCTGTCTAGCAAATCATAAGTGCGTATAAGTTCAACTCGTGATACACAGACATGATCAGAACCAAATCTCCTCTAGTTTCCTGGTTTCCTGGGTGACAGTTTGCCTAAAAAAGATAACGGGTGCAGCACTCTTTTTTCAGGTGACAGCATGCAGACACATAGGCTATCTCCTGATTTTGGAACAACTGAAGTAAAATGCTGGTGCTCAAAAAATGATGCTATATGTGCCTTGAGATGACATTTGTTGTAATTCGGCACTATATAAATAAAACTGAATTGAATTGAATTAAATGTGCTCACATGGCCTTATGTAACGCTTAAATTCCTTCAAGCTATTCATTATTTAATATTCAAATTTTTTTTATCACCACTGGTGATAGCAGTGTGTTACTGTATATGCTGATTTAAAGGTAAATGTCAGCATCACATTTTCTAAAAGCTGAGAAAGGGGCAACAAAGTCTTCGGAGGAAAAAAAGGAGCCTCAGAGGCAACAGTAAAGATTGGAAGGAATTCAGAAGACTGTAATTGATGTGTGGGCAAATAGTACAGCAGTGAAGGAAAAATTTCTCAATTTTAGAATGTTGCCAACAAAATAAGATTATTGTTATCATTATTACAGTATGTGGTACATAACATTTTTAAAATAACTGGAGAAACCTCAGTATACATGGTCTGAAAACCAATGATTGTGATGATGTTTTGAAATCTGATGAATCAATGTTTTAAAACTCTTTTGGGGAATTATGGATTCCGAGTACTCCAGGCTAAAGAAGTGAGAAACCAATCAACTTGTTGTTACTGCACAGTTCAAAAATCCATCATTGCTCAAGACATGGGTTCAGTTTTTTATTTATATAGTGCCAAATTACAACAATTGTCATCTCAAGGCACTTAATGAATATAGTCCAATTCAAGCCAATTGGAATTCAATTCATTGTAATCATAATCCAATTAATTATTTTCAAAATAATCCAATTCATTCATATAGAGCCAATTAAAAAACAATATCCTACCTAAGGAAACCAATAGATTGCACAGAAACTTGTCTTCAGTCCAATCTCCCGTGCTGAGCGTGCCTGAGGCGGCTGTGGAAAGGAACGACTCCCTTTTAACAGGAAGAAACCTCTGGCAGAACCAGACTCAGGAAGGGTGGCCATCCACCTCGACCAGCTGGGGTTTGAGAAGACAGAAAAGAGGGGGAAAAAACACCATAACACCATTCAAAGGATATCAGTTGGAACAGGGAAACACAAGTTAATAACCACAATAATGTCACATGTACATAATATCATTTGAGAAATTAAACAGGGGGAAAAAGAGAGCAAAGTGAGGAAAGGTGTGACAGATGAGGTCCCCCAGCAGTCTAAGCCTATAGCAGCTTAACTATGTTTCAGGATTACCTGAGCCATCCCTAATTATAAACATGTTGATGAATATGAAGTCTGTATATTTTTCGTGTCCCACAGCATGACTTTCATGTTTTAAAAGGACGTCTGGTTCATGTAGCCGACAAGTTTTGGGTGTTTAGCTGAGAGGGTGGGACTCAGCTGCTTATAATCCAGGAAAAGGTTATTTTGATACCTTATAACAGGGTCAGTTTCAGTGCAAGTCATGATGTTTTTCTAACCTCAACCACCTTGTTTTAAAAACCTTGACCAAATACTTTTTAATATCTAACTAGTTTGTCATTTATAAAACAGTGATGAAACAGTGCAAGGAAACAGAGACAAAATCCAAAAAGGACATTTTAAGATAAACTTGAAGGCACTAGCGGACTAAATCTAGACTTTGACACTTGTCATTTGTGCCATCCCTAAATCCCTCAAAATGTGAATTTTGTAACATATTTCTCAAGTTTTGCTGCAAAACTGGGTTGTAGGGCACATTGCAATGCTTTGTAGCTCAATGGTGGGCAGGCGTGATGCTTGGAATTGTTGCGACAATCAGTCAAAAGATTAGATGCATGGTAAATCAGACAATTTGATTGACTGGTGTCTCTGCTGGTGATAAATGCTGAGATTTCCACCAAAATCCACCGCAAGCTATGCCAGAGAAAGTAAAGTAACAGATACAGAGTTAAATTTGCAAATGTAAGACGTCACTCCATTCAAAGTGAACTAGAAGCAAGGCAGTTGATGCTATGAAACGTGTACATGTGAATCTGGCCTAATGGACAGAGTGATATAACAGTGTTTAAACATGCTATTGTCATGTTGCTGGCCTCAAATTCATCAGGACATTCTATTTTTGAAGAAGCGATTAAGTTTCTCAGTGTCAACATTTGATATGTTCTCTTTGTATGATTTAACAATTGGGCTTGCATATCTTGCCCAGTGCTCCTTTATCAGAAGCAAAAGTTGTACTTTTATGCCATTATTATATCCAGATCCTGGGGATGTTGCTGTTCTTGGTGTTTCTCTTAACCTTGAGGCCTCCAAGAAACATCCAATGTTTATCGTGGAGTTAATATCAACAAAATAATCTTTATTAAATGTCCTCTTATTATTATTATTAATGTTCAAGCACATTAACCTGTTTCTATCAGCTGATACAGTTGGATAAAAGTTTGTTATAAGTTCTACATGTCACATAAAATAATCAGATGTGGACTTAAGCAATGAGACAACCAGTCTCAATTAATAGATAAACCAACTTTATCTGTGAATTTTTTTGCTTGTACTTTTACCAGTGCTTTGGACTGTTTATTCTATCCTGTGTAGTATAATTGAAAAAAACGAGAAAAACGAGAAAAAAGAATATGTAGCTACACGGAGTAGCTTTCTGTAAACCTGAATTCACCATGTGGAATTTACTTGGAGGTTCCAGTTCCACACGGGCTTTCACAGCCGTTGTTTCCGTTTCGCCACACTTCGGTCTACTAACTGTAGTACAACAGCCACCACGCTGCTGGCGCAACGTCTGTGGATGTAGGTCGTGTAAATTACTGCAGAATGAGTTGACAGTGGCTCAGAGGCAGGCTGAATTACTCATAGCCCGATGCCACGAATCTTCTCAGTCCAAGACATGATGTACATCAAGAATACATCAATATTCAAGAAGTGTCCTGTCTTAAAAAAAAAAACTTACGCCCCATGTGCTCCTTCTCAATGACGTAATTCCAACTATACCCATGGGTAAAACCCAAAGCTATCAACTTACTCAAGTTAAGCCATACATTTCCAGCTGAAATGTTACCGTAAAAAGTACGAATGTATATATAAAATTAATTATGTTTCTGAGAGACCGAGTGAGAGAAAAAAAGGCAGTGGACAAGAGTTTGAAAATAGAAGTAGGCTAATGAATGCACTCAAATTAGAATGCACTCCCAGGCTGATGTTGGAAAGCTACTTTTAGCTCTACAGCAGGTTGTTTATCTTATTTTCATTTAATTTTTTTAAATGAAATTCAAAAATCGTTTGTGGCTTGAACATCTTATGATATAATGTTGCTTATCATCAAAATGAACTTAAATTATTCTGTTAGATACTGTTAGTTGAAGTAAACACAAGAAACTATATTGTTTGAAGACACTAAATTGGTTGGGTAATCGAAAGCTAAGAAGCCTGGCTCATCCCCAGATTTCCCGAGCTTACGTTTTTGCCTATAAAATCACAGGTATTCATTTCATGCGATTAATTGTCCAAATAGAAATAGTGAAGTTGACGTCTTACTGCTTCAAATTTTTGGAAGTTGTGTTTGTTTGTTCCCTGTTGTAAGGACCCCACTAGCACAGACGCTATGTTTTGTAAGCAGGGATCTACCCACTGAACCTCCTGGATACTGTTTTTATGTCGATACTCTGGCCTGAATGGACAGAGATCTCTGATGGTGTTCCTGGGGTCTGTTGGAGCTACTCTTTCAGTTTGGGGGTCACGGCCCTGAGTGCTCAATGTTGCCTTCACTTCCCACGTCTTTTCAACTCCCTCTTTCAGTCTTTGGTATTTTTCGAGCTTCTCGTGTTCCTTCTTCTTGACGTTGCTGTCACTTTTAATTGCTACTCCATCAACCCACACTTGGAACAGATATTCCTGTATGCTATTCCACGTATGACGTACCTGGCTGCATCTTACAAGGTTGCTACATATGTGCTGGCCTGGCTCTGAGGCCTGTTTGATTAGAAATGATTAGAAATGGTGAAGATTTTATCATGTGTAATGCTGTCATATGTAATCACGTGTCAATGTTCGTTCTAAATTCAGAACCTTTTATTTTATTGTTATTATTAACCATTTATTAACCATTATTGTTGAAAAGAAGGAAAGAAAAAGAACAAAACATTTTTCAGTACTAACATACAGTAGTAGTAGCAGACTGGGCTTCAGCTGCATTGAAACATCAGTCATATGCTGCCATCTGCTGTTATTCTTGCAGTACTGTCTGAGGCGCTTCGGTGATCACTACATTTCATATTTGCAAAGGTCTTAAATATTATATATGCACTTATCGAAATGTTCCATATACAAGTTCCATACCTTGCCTGAAAAATGTATTTAATTAATTTACTTTTTTGTATATACATTATATACATTAGGCACATATTTTGCGTATAAGGTACTCTTTTCTATTATAACTAATAGAATATTCATAATTGATTAATTAAAGCAAACGTTTACTATTTCTTAATTCTTAATAATGGGAAGCATCTCTCTCCATAGAAATCAGACTAATGAAATGCTTTTAAAAGAGGTGGGAGCTCATTAATGTCTTGAGAACCCAAGACACAGTCAGTGAAAGGGAAATTTAGGGATAAATTAAATCCTTAAGCAAGAAATTAATTTCCAGGAAATGCAGCTGAACAAATCTGTAATAGATTCTAAATGTGTAGAGAAAATAGCTGAGATTAGGAAAGAAATTAGTGATACCTGATATTTATTAAAGAAAACAATTGGCTGAAAAAGACTTACCCTGGAAATGGTCAATGTTGACCTCCTTAGTTTATTTATTTTTCATTGCTGCTTTAGTACTGCTAAACAAAGATGGATTTTGAATTTTCTGTCATCTTAGCTTTTGTGTGTGCATATTTTTTAAGTGTTGCATTAATCTTTGACAGTTAGTTGCGGTTTCTCGTCATACCTTACGTATGTTATGTAATGTAATATAACATAACCATGGATAAGTGGTGGAATTTCACAATCCTTCAATCCACCTACACATCATTGCTTCATTACATTGAGATTTTGTTTATGCAAAGTTCTATGTACTGATGTCTAGACTTCGTAAAATCGTAACATATTGATTCTTTTTCTTGTTAACCATTCTGTTGTAGAGTTGTGGTTTTGTTTGGCCATTTGACTCTAGAATACTAGAATAGGTATACAGAGGAGTTCATGGTAGACTCAAGGACTGCAAAGTGTCCTATTCCCATGGTTGCAAAACAAGCCAAATCATCATCCCTCTGCCACCGTGTTTTACAGTTGGCATGAAGTGTTTGTGCTGATATGCTGTGTTTGGTTTCCTCCAAACGTGTTACTGTAAATTATGATCAAACGTCTCCACTTTGGTCTCATCTGTTGAAAGGACATTGTTTCCAGAAGTCTTGTGGTTTGTTCAAATGTAACTTTACAAAATGAAGCTGTGCTGCCATGTTCTTTTTAGAGAGAAGAGGCTTTCTCTTGCAACCCTCCCAAACAAGCCCTACTTGTTCAGTCTTTTTCTAATTGTGCTGTCATGAACTTTAACATTTAACATGCTAACTGAGTTTTGCATTGCACGGTCTGACCTTGGGGTAAATTTGCTGGGACATCCACACCAGGGATTATACTTTATAATCCTCCCCAGATTGATTGGCAGCAACATTTGCTTCTCATTGCTGATGTCTTTCCTCCTTGGCATTGTGTTTACACATATCTGAATCCTCCAGTTCAGCAAAAACTTCTGCTTTAACAGAGGTGCTTATACTTGCTGATGATCAGTTAATTAAGTGCATTTGACAAGCAGCACCTGGCTGCTATTTAACCTCTTAATTCCTATGAAAGCAATTAGGGTTTAATTAGTTTTTCACACATGAACAAAAACAAACAAAAATGAAGTATTATTAAGTATTCATGAACACCCCTTTCTGAATTATAATGAAGTACAGAAGTGATCATAGTTTCCTTAATTCTCTGGACTTCATGTTGAATTTTCATCACATCAAATGCTGCTGCAGTGTGAAGTGTTGGCAACGCTGACAACACAACACAGACAAGGCTCGCAGAACTTAATCCCTGTCGCCTTTGTCACCGCAGTGTTCAGTCACAGTGTCATGTTCAGCTGACCCAGCCCAGGTGTACGTGTGCTTTTGTGTGCGAGCTGGCTACGTAGTGTACAGCAAGTAATGGAGAGATATGTTAGGTGTGAGGTGGAACCTGAAGACCCACAGCGTCCTGAATGTGCAATTGTGACACCTTGGAGTCACCTGTCAACCAGCTCAGTAATTCTCCTGGCACTGCCTGAGCAGTGAGGTTGAGGTTATGAATTAATAATGCTCTGTTGACACATTTCCAAACACTCCCCTTGTGCAAGTCTGAAGGATGGCGTGGTCCCGCTCCCTGAAAACACAGCAGCTTTTCAAAAGAGACTGATCAGAGTAATTATGGGTTGTGCAAAGACTTCTGAGGCAACTGACAATGTAACTTCATTTTCGATCTACTAGAAGCAGAATTATATGCTGTGAACTAGTAAATCCAAAATGAAACTTCCTAAAATCTTTCTTTTGTTTTTTCTTGTGTTTGTTAGTTTTGTTGTCGAGCCTCTACTGTTGTGGCTGTGGTTTTAAAGACTATTAATTATTAATTATTATGGTGCAAAGCTCAGAAATCAGTTGCTCTGTAAATTGGATGTGGCATATTTCAGGTAAAGATTAAACCAGAGAACATTTCGCTAAAAACAACTCTGTGCAATCAGCTTTCAAAACATATATTTGCTGCTTAGCACAGAGGGGAAATGTTTTCTCTCTGTCTTTCTCAAACAAAGCAAACATGTAAAATGAGAGCGCTCTTTAGCCTGTAACTAAAGGACCCAGTTTGACTGGTTTCTTTTGAATGGCTTGAGCGACCAATCATCAGATTTCACAACAAGAAAATCACCAGACACTGATCGGGAACAACGGTCTTAAGATGGAAATCAGTTAAACAGAAACATGACGGATAGCATCACCAGGCTGTCAACAAAGTAGAAGTGCAAACAGCGGGCAAGGTTGAGTCAAGAATGAGACGATGTCTAAAACATTCAATATCCCAATCATTTGATTAAACATATATGTTATTAAACACAAAATTTACTCATCATCATGAACAAGCAGTCAGAGTAGGAGGAGAACTGAAGGAATGGCATTTATTTTACTTCCCCATTCGGAAGGTAAAGAAAGTTAGGTTTGTTAGCAAAAGAACGTCTTCAGAGTAGACTTCAAACATTTCATGTTAAAAAGCTAATCAAATGACTGTATACAATGCAAAATGAGAATGAGAAAGATGTGAAAAATGACTAAATATGATTGTCACAAAATGACTATAAAGTGACAGGAGGCAACTACAGAGATGCAAATCAACGACAAAGAGATGAAAAATGACACACAAACCCACCAAAGGACAAAGGAATAAACTGGGAATCTGGGACCCGACACTGAAGTGGTCATGTTAATCAAGTCCCTTTTTCAATAAACTTAACAAAAGAGTTGTTAAATAGTCACTACAAGATGAATAACTGCAGAGAAGTGGGACATGTCCAAAGATGATGCACAAAATTTAAACAAGATAAAATGACAAAGAAACAGATCACTATGACAAAAAGCCTCCAAAGTGATGTGTACACCACACAGTTAAGACAACTACAAAATGATGCAGTTTGACCACAATTTAAGATTAAATGACCAAATAATAACTTAAAATGACCTGAGAAACATACAAAAATATAGCAGTTTGCTATTTATGTAGTGCATCTGTTGGTTTGGTGGCCGTTACACTCTTTCTTTGTCTCTGTGATGTATCATTTTAATCAAATAGTAAGTTGTTTGAAGTTACAAATAACTGGTATTTTATTATTTATGACAAGAATATTTCACAATATCCACATGAACTTCTTTAATTACATTTAAAAAATGAATATGTCTATGAATAGTGTAACAGTCTAACAATGCCTAGATTCAGAGCCATAACTAAGAGTCTTTGTGCAAATATCCACGTCTCTTCAACAATGTCTTCCACCAGATTCAAGAATTTCCTTAAACTTAGTCTGAGGTGCTCAACATTCGAATGTCTGTTCCGATTATGTCTCCATGTTTGTCCTTTCAAGATAAATTCCACTGTTTTTGAAGAGTCAAGCAAGCATGCACACTTCCATATATCAGGCAGATCAGAAGCTGAGCATTTTCACCCTAAAGAAACGGGGACAGAGCTTTGTTAAAGGAAAATCCTGATTTTCACAACACACTTTGATTGCAACAGTGACGGTATGCACCTGTAGCTGTGGTTTCCTTTTCCAGCTCTGCCAGTGAATGGCTCAATGCTGCCAATAAAGAGGCAAATGAAGATCCTCATATAGGAAGCATCTCCTCTACTGACACCTCTAGGTTTCCCACATACCAGAAGATCCAGAACACCAGGCTCAAGAATACGAGGAGTGGCCCAGAGAAAACAAAGAAATCCCAGTAGCTGAGGGGAGCAGCGATCCCAATGAAGAACAGGATGAGACCTACTGCATCCAGGAGGATAGCAAGAAGGAAAAACAGCAGGCAGCGGCCGATATAAGTGCTAAAATCCATGACGGGAGTGGTTGCTAAGTACTGTTTCTTCCTCTCTCTCTCTATGTGCCGCCTGTGAGTCTGCAGTGAGACTCATGAGAAGGAAGCACCCAGGTCACATTCTTTTTGTATCTACATCTCAAGTTTTTTTTTTTTTAAATGACACTGTCCGACAGGAAACAAATGCTTTCTTAATGATGAGGAGATTGTCCAGCTCGAACACTGGGAGGGGCTTTTTTCAGAAACATATTCTGTCCCTGTACCAACACATACTGGCCATATCTGAGGTTGACAGGTTTAAAGTAAAAATTTACTGGCAATATGTTTTGGCACCAACACATTTCTCTGCATAGTTTAATATCAAATAGGTGGACCCAGAGAGGTACCATTTACACCTTTCAAAAGTTAAGATCAGCTTCATGTGTCATACCAACCACACTGAACAGCAACAGGTGGAAACCAGACCAGGAAGAGAACAGAAAAACAGTGTTCCTTTTCTGCCACTCATTGCTTTGTTGTTATCAGATAGCATCAGTCACTCACAAACAACTACTTCCAGGTACTTTTAAACTTTATTCCCAACAAAAATAATTTGCATCTCCCACAAAAATGTGCACATAAAAAATAGAAATTTGCTATGTACAAATGATAGACATTTTCTTCCTTTGTGCACAGCCCCATCTGCTAACTGTGGTTGCAGGGCTCTTCCCTGATTAAGAAGTTGTCTAAAAGTGACTTTGGTTCATACACTTATGTTATTCAGTCTTTTGGAGTTTTTAGAAAACAGCAAAGAGGAGAGCCTGTCCTTAGAAGTACCAGGAGAGACACACATCACCTGTAAAAAGGAAGAGGGCAGAAAAAGGTTAGATTAAAACAGAGTTCAGGAAAATAAAGAAAACAACAACAGAATTTAATATGAAGTAGTATTTAGTCATAGCCCCCCCCCCCTTTTTTCCTTTTTTTTTTTTTAAATCAGTTTATCAATGAAGTGCCAATTCACAACACATGTACAGTATATATATATATATATACATATATATCCTGACAGTCTAATTGCTAATACTTTATACCCTGGAATAATTCAGATTAATGAAAAATAGCCCTGCTAAGGAAGCCAACAGATCCCACTGAATCTTCTTCACGTCGGGCACAGGCTTTGCATTACATTACTAACACTGCAAGAGGATTTTTTCCTGAGAAAAAGTTGTACAACATTTGGGGGACATTTGGAAGACATAGTGGGGAAAAAAACACTCCCATTATATTTTAAGCAAGTAAGTATCACTCGAAAAAGGTAAACAATAATTAGGCATACAAAGGCAGTGTCACATGCTTGTGTGATTATAATTACTGGTGATTTTACATAATAGATCTATTATCAGTGATTAATCTATACAAGTGAACTGGCAGTCCAGTGTAATAGCTGAATCTGTTCACAGCACAAACCTTTTTTTTTTCTTCTTAAAGAAGAATAGCTGAAAAAATTGACATGCATGCATTTTTCTAGCTGTACGCTTGATAAGAGTACTTTTAACAACAGTAACTGAGAGAATGGGATTATAGAGCCTGTGATTAATGTTGCAAACGGGTGGATTTTGGAACATACGACAGTACACATTGCTACACAAACATTTTAGAGAGAATGTAGTGACAAAGTAAATAACAGTTGGATACAGATGTGACATCGTGTATAAATCTACAACATAGCTCTTGGCCGAACCGTTGAGATTTTATTAAATAATTTAATTTGTTTTACATGGCAAAACGTTTGCTTCTGTGGTGGTCCAGTTCTGAGAAGCGTTGGCTTGTCTGTCAGAAAAGCTTCTTTCCCTCGTTCCCTCGTTTGGACAAATGACTACTACAGGTAAGACACTGACGACTAACTTTACAGAACTCTGTTTAAAAGAAAAATTAATCCCACAATACGCAAATAAAGACAAAACATGACCTGAGGTTGACATGAGTAAATAATTATAACTCGCAGATGACTTATTTAGGCAAATGAGTAGATTTTTCAAAATGCTAACATATACCATAATAGCACCACACAAAAAAATGACATAATCCACTAAACAAAACTATCCAATTGACATCACATAACAACACAATTACATGAGAAAATGTAGTAATCATCACTTAATCCTGTTCCTAATCCCTCTTCGTATTAATGTTAATAACATTAAATTCACACAGAGATCCCTGTCTGCCAAACACGAGACTTTGTTTGCACAAGCTCCTATCAAATGTGACTGATAAACAGCTCACTTCATGACTCATTATATAGATGAAGGTGGATCCTACAATAGCAATGTTGTCTTTAGGTGGAGGCCTGCGCTCAGAGGAGGAATGTACACTGATAACATGCATAATAAAAATGTGATGTCATTCAGGGAGGTAGATGGCAAATTCAGAAAGCCAGAAGTGGCCAGAAGTGTAATTTCCTGCGTTACAACTGACTGACCGTTCCTTCTGACGCCCCCACCACCCACCCTAAGGATTTTCTGAAATATTTTTGTCTGACAAATATGTATATAAAAACATGCTTTAAATATGTTATTAACAAACCTGGTTTCTTCATCCTGTGGTGTTAAAAACTGATTATGTAATCACAATCAGATTTGTGACTATGGTGTGGCCTATATAACAAACAAGTGCCTTTGTCTTCCTAACACTGATCTGAACTGAGGAAGGCCTTAAGGTTGAAACGCCAATCAATAGTGAGACCAAAGTTTTGGTGTGCTAAACTTTTCTGGCATAATAACAAGTCAGCCAAACACAAATCATTGAAACTATCACACAGTAAATAGAATTGGTTTACAAAATCACAAGTAAATCTCTGTGCTCTGAGATGGGGAGGGTGTGTCTGCTGAAGACACCGATTGATAGATCAGACCATTTATTCTAAATCAGATTAACATGTTTTCATGCAAATTGTTGAATTTGCTTTACTTGAACTTCGAGTATATTCAGTATGAAGCAAATCCTGCATGGTTCTTGAAAACAGCACTTTTATAATTAAAAATAAATTAATAATTCCCCAATAATTCACCTCTTTTCTTAGGCTTGACTTATTTGTATATTTGTTGCCTAAATAGTCGAATGTAAAGATGTTTAGTAACTTGGAGCTGGTACTAGAAACACCGTATTAGTGGAAGGATGGAAATCTAACGAATGAATGCCGTCATCACTGTTAAGACAGCTCAGCTCCCAGAAACAATTTTTGACACAACCTTGGTTTAACTTCTTTTGTCTCACATTTAAACATAATAAAGTTACAACAGATTTACTGTTCATTGTCCCATGTTTGCTCTTGTGACCACACCATTTTACACAGTTTCTTATCTCAGGATCATGAGCTGATATCTGAATCAGGCTAAGGCTCATCAGAATCAACTACCTGGAACTGGTGGATGAGAGGAGCTGGCATTAGGCAGAATAATATAGGATCCCTGCATCTGGAGGCTAAGTGAGGAGACCCAGACATAACTACACCCACCAACTACCTACCTACCACACTCCATTCTACTGGATCAATAAGTGCTACAGAGTTCCATTAAAATGCAATTTTGCTTTTATGCCCAAAGGGAGTCTGGCCACCCAGTTGCAAGTAAACCGACGGCTAAAATAATGCAGCAGTGTGAAGGTGAGCAGAAACGGTCAGGCTCATTAATTAAAAGTCGCCACGGGTCACAGAAGATCTTTTCACAGCAGACGGGGAAGGAAAAAAGTTATTATTGCAGATATTCATGAGCAGCCTGCCATGGCTCCTGGGGAGGGAGGGGGGCCTGTGTTACTGTGAGGGAGACCATTCCTCAACACCAGTTTCACCATGGGGGTCACCTGATCATTGCTAATAATGTGAGACATTTTCTAATTATAAAAGGGCCAAATGCAGAGGGAGTGCTGCCATGCCAACACACAACACAATGAAGATGTCAGTAGTAATGATGAAAGAGTTAGAGAACAGCTAATGACAGGTAAATCAACAGAAGGCTTACAGAGAAGGTGAATGCAGGGCAGCATGCCGGATATTTACAGCATTGAGCAAGTGTTGAGCCACCCCTCATTTCTTTAAAAATTACTTCCAAGCTTCCAGACTTTCTTGTGATCTCTTAAAGTGATCTTGAGCTACAGTTCTCTGGGCATTCTGAAGATCTTTCAGTTTTTCTTTAGACGTTGGCAGCTTTTTCCACTCATTTTCAGTCCAGTCCCCGTACCCGACCATTTGTAGAGAAATTTGGTTTTTGGTTTGTTACGCCACTGAACACTGACCTATAGATATTTCAAGCATTAAAATGGGACCTAGCTCAAGGGATAAACCAGTGTTTTCTCTACACATAATAGACAACGTAGCAAACAACCTATTTTAACTTTTGTTACTAGCAGCCTATCATAAAGACAAACAATTCATTCCCATTTCCTAAAATTTAATCTTTGAAAAATACCAAAGATAATACAGTTTGACAGACATAAAACTGTATTTACGTGCCAACAAGATGATTCCCAAATATCTATAAGCTTTAACCTTAGCATATCTTAGCATGGTGTGTAGTATAGAAACTAAACAAGTGGAAAAAAAATAAGTCTTGGGCCTAAAAAAAAACTATCTAGAACTGATGAACAGTGTCTGAAAGTGATGTCTTTAAGAAATAGGAAAAATACCCAATACCTCACACAAAACCTGAGAAATACATCATGACCTTCAGTTGATCCATACAACTGTTCACTGAAGCCTCTTCCGTAAATGATCTCCATGGAAAGGTGGCTGTCAAGAAACCATTCTTAAGGAAAGGAAACGGCCTGTTTCTGTTGTACAAACTCTTATTTCGCCCTATATAACTGTATTTCCATTTATGTTTCCACATGTTAGAATAAAATGCTTTAACTATTTTCCTTTTCTTGGTAATATTTATTTTTGATCTAGGGGTGGCTCAATACTTCTGCTCAGTCCTGTGTAACTCTTAGTTGTGAGGGTTTGTTGGTTTCAGAGGCCCTGACTTTCAGTCATACATTTTCCAGAGGCTTGCTTTTATAGAACTTAACAGGTTACAGTGTCAGGAGATGGAGTCTGCTGAGAAGGAATGTGTTTTCAAAGTCAATAAAACACTGAATAAATTGCAATAGGAAAATTAACAAAGACGATGCTGAAGTAGCCCTGGGTTTGCCAAGTGAAATACACACCATCTCATGTCAAAGAAGCCTCTCTGCTTTTCCATTTCCTGCCTGCAGAGCCAGGTCTGTGGTCTTCAGCACCCCCATCTCCACGTTCTTATCCGCGCACTCGCTCCCACCATCAAACCCCTTGTTGTCGTGCCCCACTGTCAAAGCTCCTCCGCTGCTCTCATCCCACCTAATTCCAGATGACGCAGCGACACGCACAGTCGCCTTAATCTCCTTCCCATTCCCCATGCTCTTCTTCTTTTCCTCCCCTGCTTCCACAGGCTTCAACCTGCCTTTAGAGAGCCTCTCGGACAGCTTTCTGGCCCACTGCGTAAAGCTGATATCCAGGGAGCTCGTCCTATCCACCGTGTACAGCTTCACGTTCCCGGTGTACCACAGAACCCACCAAACCAAGCTGAGGAAAATAATAATGGAGCCTGTGTAGATGAGGAAATCCCCATAGAAGCGGCCGTCCAGGTTCAGGTTGCCGAAAATCCCGACCAGCAGCACAACCAGACCAGCGGCGTCAAAAACAAGGGCAAGGAAGAATAACGGAGCGCAGTTCCCCACGCACCTGTTGGCCATGCCTGAGCAAAAAGGACAACAGGCCGAGTAGCGGCGCTGGGCAGCTCCACTTGTTTTTCTGGGCACACATTTCCCCACCCAACACCTGTGTGGTGTTCACCTGTGTGCAGGCCCCGCCCTTATACCGTCACCGTATTAAAGTGGGCTTCTAGGGTACTCAAATCAGAATGTGGCATTCAAATGCATTAGGTGAATTACACTTTTCAAACTTTTGGAAACAGTATAGCAGACTGGACGCATTTGAAGGTTGGAGTGCTGTTCACATCAGTCTTAGATGGAGGCAATAAATCATCATGTGCGCTGTGAAGACCTGGGGAGGATTCAGACGTGTTGCCACTGATTTTCAGTCCAGTTCTTGTGTCATTTGCCATATCTCAGCCTTTTCTCCCTGATTCCCTTACTTAAGAATGGATTATTAACATCCACCCTTCCATGGAGACCATTTCCGATGAGGCTTCAGTGAACAGTAGATGGATCAATGCTTTGGATGGATCAATGCTTTTCTTTGGTCTTGTGGGAAATGACTTTCATATACAGTTAATCTGCTGATGTCAGATGACTTTGCTGTTGAAAGGATCTTTCAGACTGGGGGAACTTTTTCATTTTTCTTATAACTACTGTAGGAAGTCCCTCTTCTTCTTTCTATCTGTAATGCAGGAACTGTTTATAAAACACTTGTAGGGACTCTACTCCTACACGGTAATATAAGAGAACCATAACTCTAAACACGAGCACAGAATAGGCACCTGTCACTGGAGAAAAATGTTGAAACATTTGTGCAGTGTTTCCATGGAAACAGTTGTTCTAATGTTCAGCTGAAAACACAACACAGAGGAATGGAGCGAAAACCAGTGAAAACCAGAGTTAATTGAGCCTACATGCAGTGAAAAAGTTACAATGTGATTTGAGCTTTTAAATTCTCAAATAAAAGACAACTGGGTTTCTCTTTTTTTAGTTCTTTGGTTTATCTCTCACCCAAAATATGTATATTTTTTTTCAGTTTTGTACGAGAGGCTAACCATCTACAAGCAACAAAAAAGGAACATCGGTTGCCTTCTATTATATCACCATAACCTGAAAAACTAAGAAGCTATTGTCCAGCACATCCCACTTCGACCTGCTGGTCAATGAGCAGTTCCACTGAGGCAGCAGGTGTGACGGTTTGGGCTGGATGGGGTAAAAGGCTATCTCAGTGGTGGCACTGAGAAGAAAAAGCATGAAAGGGTGTCCCTTTCGCATCACAGTTCATACAATAGAGATAGACGAATGTGTTGAGCTCAGATAAAGCCACTCTCACATGTGACTGTGGGAGAATCTGTTGTGAAAAATCCCTGCGTCACTGATGCTGTGGTTAATACATATACCCCCTTCCTTTCATGGCTCAACTGGGTGCTGTCATTTAATAATTTTACTATTTCTAACTATTCTTGAAGGCATATGCTGCACCTTTTGTTTGTGGCACACAGAACTTCCCCATCAACCTGCAACACCTCAGTTCTTCATCTAGGAATTGGGTTAATTTAATCTGCATCCTCATCACGCTATGAATGATTGCATGACTTATTAAGCCCCCTGATTAACTGAAAGACGTGGTAGATTACATGGATTTCCTTCAGTGAAGTCCTTCATGGCCCAGTGTGATTTCTTTGCCATATGCAGAGCATCTGCTGCAGAATCTCAGAGGTTTCAGCCTGAATCCCAAACTATCCTGAATGTTTAAAACTGCTATAATAACAGTTCATACTGATCCACAATATACATGCTGTCTACATGAATTTGGCTGCTAGAGGGCGCCAGTCATCTTCAAAACACAGCTGAAACTGCCTGAAGCACTGCATTACAAACACACTGCATAGTTTAACCATCAGTGACAACGTCTTCCCTTTAACATCCATCCATCCATCCATTTTCTATACCGACAGTCCGTTAATCGGGTAGCGGGTGGGCTGGAGCCTATCCCAGCAGTCATCGGGCGAAAGGCGGGGTACACCTTGGACAGGTCGCCAGTCCATCACAGCCCTTTAACATTATAAACAAAAAAAACATTGTTTACTTTGAGAAAACTGTCTAATCAGATGCATTATCATCAGCCAAAAAAGACTGGCAGAACAGACTCATGATATTACATTCATACACTTTAACATGATATAAAAAAAAGATAAGATAGAAAGAAATAAAAGAGTGAAATAAAATCAACATTTTGAATGATCAGATGTGAGGAAGGTTTAACATGCAGCGGCACACACACAACAGAGGTTAAAGTCTGCATTGACACACTGCAATGCAGCTGTGCTGCTGCCTCCAGTCTCATGGTGGTTTTTTTCTGCCAGACCTTCTGTAAGAGCTCCTGTGTGATTTCTTCAGTTATCGGTCTGCATTGGAATAAATATTACTTGCAGCTTTATTTTTTGAATATACTAAAGGTAGAATGGGATAAGATATGTGTTTATGCATATGCTTAAAACTGTGCAAGCCCAGTATTCTCTCTCTATGTATTGAATATATCAAAACTTACATTATGATCACGTATTGTGTTTGGAATGAACAGTACATAAAGTTCATACTAAGTGAAAATGGCTTTGATGAGAGGACTGACGGAATTACAGTCCTGTGAAAAAGTCTTGAGCCACTCTCATGTCTTTATCTATTGCACAACAAGATTAGATGCAGTTATTTATTGAAATGTGCAAACATAAATAGAAATAAAGTATTTAGGGCAAAAACAGAGTTTGAACAGCCTAAAAGAGTAGTCTTCAGGAATAGTTCTCCAAGTTTCTTTAAGGACATTCCAAAGCGCCTCTTTGGATGTTAGCTGCCTTTCACTCCATTCTCTGTCAAGATGATCCCATACCGCTTGCCACTGATTTTCAGTCCACTTCTTGTGTCATCTGGCATATCTCAGCATTTTCTCCCCGTTCCCCTTCCTTAAGAATGGCCTCTTGAGAGCCACTCATCGATGGAGACCATTTCTGATTAATCTTTAGTGAATAACAGATGGATCAACTGTGGATCCAAATGCTTTCCTTTGACCTTGTGTGTGGTCATTGCTGGATTTTTTTTCTCTATTTCTTAAGGACATAACTTTCAGATACAATTAGTCTGCTGACTTCATTTGACTTTGCTGTTAACATGATCTTTCAGACTAGGGGAACTTTTTCATAGTTCTTATAACTACTGTAGGGAGTCCTTCTTCTTCTTTGTCTCTGCATTACAGGAACCTTTTAAAAAAACAACTTGTAGGGACTCTACTCCTACATGGTAATATAAGAGAACCATAACTTTAAACACATGAGTACAGGAATGGCTTGACAGCCACCCTTCCATCGAGACCACTTCGATAAGGCTTCAGTGAACAGTAGAAGCATCAACTGAGGGACCAGATGCATCTTTGCAAGATTTGCTCCTATTTCTTGAAGACATCCCTTTCAGATACTGGTAATCGGTTGTAGTATCTTAAAGATACTTTTTTTTTGTCTTTTTGCGAATCAACAAGTTGGTGCAAAAATGCCAGATCTTGTTCTTGTCATACTGGGTTGTCTTTGGTATTTTTTGTGAAAAAAAAAATTAAAATTAGAACAATCTATGTTTTGTTGTGATAGGCTGCTAGTAACAGAGTGCCTGAAAGTACTGGTTGTCTGTTACACATGGAAATGATACTGGCACATTCCTTATTCCTGAGTTAAGGGTTGTTTTATAGTAAAATTATTCATTGTTCAGTGCTAAGTGGTTTGACAAGAAAAAATCCTCTGAGAATGGCCCAGCTTCAAGAACTGGAATGAAAATGCAGCCAATGTCCAAAGAAAAATTTTGAAAGACCTTCAGAAAGTTGGGAGAACTATTGCTCAAAACCACTTTAAGAGATTACAAGAAAGTCTGGCTCCTTGGAAACAAAATATTAAGATATGAGGAATGACTCAAGAGTTTTACACAGTTCTGTAAAACATCAAAGTCACTGGCCAGCATCAAAACACTGACCGAAGAGAAGCTTCAACGCTCCACAGAGAGCAGAACTGCAATGTAAGTTGAATTGTTAAAACAAGTCATCTAGGTTTTGTCAAGTCAGTCACTCTTTGTTTTGATTTCTTTTGCAGTTTATTCAACAGTGGCATTTGTAAAGAAGGGCTTTAAAATAGATTAAGGATGTGAGCCAGATCAATACATATGAAAAATGCTTATATTAAAGAGCAAGCACAAAAATATCTGCGTTGAGTAGTAATATGATACAGCAAACCCCAGGGTAGTTAAAAGAGACGAAAACAAACCAGATGATGCCTATAAGACATTTACACTCCAAACAGCCTGAACTTGTTTTTCTGCACTCTGTGTGTGAAAGCTCTGTGAAGAGGAGCTGGTTCACCCCTCACTTTGGTGTGCTGCATTTTGATTGACGGCTTAGAGGTGCTGCAGGGTCGTTTCAAAAGTTCACTTAGTTTGTCTTAAGCATACGGGGGGTTCCATTAAAGTCGAGTGTGCTGATAAACCCTGGTTGGTTACATTAGAGTTTCATTACTGTTTCCTCTCCCAGCTCCTGGGTGTTTGGCAGATACTCAGCTCACATCACTCCCGCCCATATATTCTTCATGATCTAAGACCTGCTTTCTGTCACACAGCCTCTGTAAAATTGGAGGATAATACATATTGCTCTAAAGCTCAAACAGTGCAATAAATTTTCCTTTTCAAGCATATAGTTGTGGAACATTACAATGAGCAGAGATGTGGTCACCTTGGAAGAGTAGGTTAAGTCAGGAAAATGCTTTGCTTTACAGATTAACACCCCTGAGACTGCATTGTAGTGTAGAATAAATCAGAAAAGGCATGCTGTAGAGAAACACTATCAGTGCCAGAAAAGGCAGGATTGGAGAGTTAAACTTTCTTCTGTTGAACAACATCTGGAAGTAAAGGAGCTGGAATTGTATTAAATAATTGAGAGTTGGAAGGTAATTGAGGACATAGATCAATAATATCTCGGGGGTTGTTCTCATTACAGAGATACCCAGACACTTCCGAAAGTTATAGCTCAATGATGATGAATCTTGAGAGAAAGGCAAAAAGAAAGGGGGAGGAAGGAGGAGGAGCAAGGGAGCATGGAGATCTGAAAATGTAACAAATGAGACCCATTTCCTATTTGTGAATGTTTCATCAGAGCCTTGTATCAAACCTCTGGATGTGGCAGCTGGTTTGGCCGTCTCACATTTCAAGATGTCAGATCTCTGTGCTTAGAAATGGAGATCTTTCCAGGGAGCCTGATGTCTTCCTGGGCTCTGATTTCCCAGCGGATTGGCAGTCTCGACACGCATGAGCGTCTGAGAGTGTTTAAACAGCCTACTCCCCCAACACCACCACCCATATCTTCCCAAACTGCACCCAGATCCCTATTACAGCCTCCTTTATCCTTTCCTCTCTGCCTCTCTTTCTCTATCAGCACACTTTGTTTCCACTTCTATCACCTGCTGGCGATGTAAAAAGGGACTCACTCAACTTTTAAGGAACTTGTGGGATTAAACAGAGTAATTTCATTAAATGTTTACACAGCCTTAGCCATAAGTGAGGGATGCTGAATAGATGAAGCTGGAGTTTCAAATCAGAGATAATATCTTTTCCCTACCTGGGGTGGAGATTGGAGTTCTGCATTAAACCTGATAGAGTGTTTCTAAGGGGAGCGCTTAGTTTTCTAACTGTTTATCCCCGAGGGACTCAGTGTGGAGATGGCTGCATTTTCTGTTCACTCATACATACACGGATAAAATATTGTTAAATACTAACCTCTGACCTTACTGCTTCCATACCGCTGCATTACACACAACCATGCATTGTTTATATGCAGATCATTAATGCTGGAACCATAAGCATGCAAGACTTTTCTACATATGTGTGTGTTTGCAAAATAGAGACTTTACCTTTTGCCCCAAAGTGTTAAAAGGAAAAAATTGCTTGTCATTGTTATGATGTTTTTTTTCTCCAGATGAATGAATCTCACCTTCCCAATGGGAGAAGCTAATGTTAACAGTTTTCCTGTCCAGTTGTTCGGGGTATGTGCATGAAATTATCTTGACATGCTGACTTCCATTTAGTTCAGCTGAATTCAGTTGAATAAGTTAATTAATCTCTGAAGGGAAATGACATTACTGCAGTATAAATGATTGAGGAAAAATGAAAAAAATACATAACAAAGTAAACAGAAATAAAATGCAAAAAAAATTGACAACCTTTTGGAAAGATGAAGTGTAGCAGGGAGAGGTGTGGCTAAAATCTTTCGAGATCGTCATGACTGAAGTGTGGTCATGCTTTTGTAGCTTGGTAGCAATTTAGCTGATATCATCAACTAAATTGGCAGTTAACAGCACTGGCAGGTAACACGGGTGAACTCTCTCAGTAGACACCATGGACAGAAACTCACAGCCAGCGGTTTGACATCTAGCGTGCAGACACACTCCTTCTCAGTGACATGTCCAGGATTAAAGTACTGCAATCCTTCCTTTACTACTACATTTCTGTCTGCAGTCTCTGTCTGCCAGTATATTCCGACAGCCAGAAAGCTCAGTCAGCTGGTCTGACATGTAAACAACTTTGCCATGTTTTAAAAATGTGTTTTCACCCACAAAAAGAGTTTAGTAGAAAATCTCTGAAGAAGATACAAAGAAACACATACTATGTCCAGAGACACTGGTGCGATGCCATTTCAGAATTTCAGTGACTCTTTTATTAAAAGAAGAGAGGTAACTTAAAAGTGGCTGGTCTGCCTGGTAGTATTTTTTTGTGAAAGATGCTATGCATGGACATGATATCTTAATTTTTCAGCATCAAGGTGCCTAAATATGTTTTTAAAATGTACTGATCAGTTTGACTCTATAGTTAGTAGTTTGTCGGCCATTTCACTACATTGTTTATCAAATTTCCTGAGATACTGTAAGGTCTCTTTCTGAAATCCACCGCAGGAAAAATATTTCAATGTACTCGAGCCAAATTCTGGAAGGGAAAAAAACAGGGAAAGTTTAACACAACTATTGGAAATTCTAATAAATCAGTTGACTTACAGCATACAAACACACACATAAGTGGAAAGAAGATGTGAAATGTAAGCTAGTTGCTAACTCTGCCTGCCTAGGGTGATGGTAGGAAGGTAGTATGAGCTTGACAAATTTTTACTGAAAGGCATGCTTGTAAATGAATTCTAAATCAGTTTTACTTGTTCATTTATACCAATCTATTAATATAGTGCCAATTACAAACTAAGTCATCCCAGGGTATGTTGTGTAGAGAGAAATTCAACAAAAATATTTGAGGAGCACATGGTAATGTTGAAGAAAAGACAGTTTTAACAGAAAGAAGCCTCAAATTGAACCAGGATCATGGACCTGAGATGCTCGGTACCCAGTCCTAACTATATGCTTTATCAAAAAGTTATAAGAATTATCTTAAAACACGAAGGAAGTGTAATAGCTGAAGTTAGGATGTTAGGATGGTATAGTACTTTGAAGTACCTAAGATTAGAGATTCCATTTAGAACTTTTTATCGAGAAATATTTCAAATTTTATCCTGGACTTAACATAGAGCCAATGAATAGAAACTAAAACTGAAATAAACTGAGATCCTTTTCAAAGTCAAGGACTTCCTTGGAAGGAGAGATCTTTCAAAGTCACTCCTTCCTTCACTTTGGAAAATGTATAATCGGACTGACCCAACAAGTTCACAACCACAGTACCACCTTCAGCTACTTCCTTCACACAACAGCTGAAAACTGACATTTCTGTTTATTAGCTGGTAGCTATTAGCTGGCTACTTAAACGGCATTTATATTGCTGATTGCACATTGCTGACCTTTGATTGAAAACATTAAAATAGTAACAACTTTAAAATAACAACAAATATGGTGAGAAATATACAATCAAAACAATTCAATGCATATTGCACTGAAATTGATCCATCGACTGTTTGTGCAGTCTTTTATGTGTGAAAAGGATTGGGGCACCCATAATGTGTTGGAGAACACAAACGATACATACAAGATTTCTTGAAATAACACCAAACAAAGAACTAAGTCTTTTGAAGGGTCCTTGACATTGGAAGAGTCCTTCAACAACAAAAACAGTGCATGAAAACAAAAACAGCTCGAAGAACAATCTTGAGCAGCAATGACATGAAGTAATTGTTGTCTAAATGTCTCTCTCGTGGCTTTGGAGTAATTCTGGTCCACTCTTCCTTAGAGCTCCTTGGGATTTATAGACATTCTTTTATGCACAACTCTCTTAAGGTCCCAACACAGCATCTGAATCAGGCTGATTTCTGAACTTTGACTAGAGCACTGCAACAGCTTGATTTTAACAAAATTTAACTGTCAAACAGATGGCCTGACACGTCTCAGAGAGTGCAAGGTGTCCAGGACCTGTGGCAGCAAAACAGACCCAAATCTTCACCCCTCCACCACCCCACTTGACTGTTGGCATGAGGTGTTTGTACTGATGTGCTGTACTTGGTTTTTTCCAAACGTGCTACTGTGGATTATGACCAAACAGCTCCATTTCAATGTCATCTGTCCAAAGGACATTGTTCCACAAGTCTTGTGGTTTGTTCAGATGTAACTTTGCAAACCTAAGCTGTGCTCCATGTCCATTTTAAAGAGAAAAGGTTTTGTCCTGCAAGCATTCCAAACAAGCCATGCTTGTTCAGTCTTTTTCTAACTGTACTGTCATTAACTTTAACATTTAACATGCCAACTGAGGCCTGTAGCGTCTGAGATGTAGCTCTCTGGTTTTTTTTCGGGTTTGTCTGAGCATTGCATCGTCTGAACTTTGACTGAACTTGCTGGGATGTCCACTCCTGCGAAGATTGAAACAACCATGAATGTTGTGAATAATCTTTCTCACTGTAGAAACTGTACTGTAGACTACAGATTATTTGGAGATGACCTCATAATCCTTCCCAGGTTGATGGGCAGCAACACTTGCCTCTCTAAGATCAATGCTGATGTTTTTCCTCCTTGGGGTTGTGTTCGCACACACCTGAATACTCCAGACCAGTAAACTTGCTGATGATCACATAGCTGCTGTCACAAACGGTGGAAGAGGTAGGACAGGCCGTTCTGTCAAAATAACAAGATTTATTAACAGAAAGGGGAGCGAGAACAAAAGGTGGCACTCCACAGTGCAGGATCTTAAAAATACTCAAACTGTGAATTAACAAGACTATGAAAAATAAACAAGACTATGATTAACATCGGCTGTGGGTAAGCAAGACTATGGACCAAGACTTAACTTTGGCGACTGTGGCATGAAGTGTAGTGAAAGTGAGGATTCCGACATGAACATGGGTGAACCAGGAACCTACATACTGAGGAGTGTGATCAGTGAGTGAGTGCAGCTGTGATACAGAAAACAGGTGACCGGAGTGAAGCTAAGTGACAGGGGAAAACTAACATGACAAGAAGCCTGAAAACAAAACAAAGAACCTGAAAACATGAGAGTCAAAACATAAAACCGTGACAGTTGCTACTTCCCGTCTTAATTCCTATGGAAGCAGTAAGGGTGGAGTAGGATTTTCCAAACACAGCATCTACATTTTGGTTTAGTTCTTGTTAACTAACTAATGACAGTGTAGTATGTCATGTTGTTGTTCATCTGAGGTCATTTTAAGATCTGGTAAAATTCATAGGATTTTCTTTTTTTTTTCTTTTTTCAATATCTTCATATGTTATTTAGTTTGAATAAACTTTACGAGAACATCAAAAGTATAATTGTTAAGGTATCCAAATTGGCACCTGCTCTGTGCCTGATGTCCACACTTCACATCTTTCACTTAGGTTAAAGGTCATCTTCCATCAGCTGTTACCCTGTGAGGTTTGCTCCACAAGGACGGTCATGCTGTTAATAATTGTCAGCCTTGCCGTCTCTTGTATCCACTCCACTTCTACACAACCCAGGAAATTGACACAGAGACTAGTGACGCCAATGAAATGTCTCATCCTCCTGAACTGCTGCCCTTGACTTTGAGTGGCCATTGTCTTCACCCTGGTCATATAAATCAGATGCTGAGTGAAAACTGGGGGAGGATTAAAAGAGGACCAGGGAGGAAGAAAACTGAGGAAGATGGAATGGACGGGAAAAAAAGAGAAATAGATCTAATGGCCAAACTGTCCTCCACAAGGTTGTCGTTGTGATTGTGTGGCTGTGAGGATGATGGGACTCAGGGAAATGAGAAGGCACAATGTCCAGTCTGCAGTGTGTGCCATTTTCTCCAAAGCAAATTTTCAATGCTGGATCTTCTTTCAGC
The DNA here is from genome assembly GCF_036924035.1 of Leuresthes tenuis. NCBI lineage: Eukaryota > Metazoa > Chordata > Actinopteri > Atheriniformes > Atherinopsidae > Leuresthes > Leuresthes tenuis. Next base: position 21,438,308 of record NW_027325374.1, on the reverse strand, counting down.
CATAAAGGAATATAAGAATTTCATCACTATTTTAAAGTGAAAAATACATGATGAAGTTTCATAGTGTTGCATAATTTTGGGTGGATTGACCCACATTGAAGAGCTGGCAGCCAATTATTAAGAATTACATTATGTAGGGCTCAAAAAAGAAACAAACCCACCCTGTGTAAAAGATTTCTCTTGCCATGTGATGTTTGTGGAATGTTTCAGCACTTCATCATTCTGTGTTTATCTGTACTCTAAGGCACAAGTGTGATCGGTTTCTCGTGACAGCAAACAGATGGCTGTCACTCCTACTCTTGGCTTCTACTGGCTTGAGAGTAGGTGTGAGCGAACATAGATGTGATGGACGAACCAAACGCAACAAGGTCAGCAATGTTGATGTATGTAAGGATTGCATGGTTAGAAAAGAAGCTCAAAATTTTGAGAAAATAAAGTGTACAAGACTTTCTTTTTTCACTGTTCTTTCTTTTTAAATTGTATTTTAACTTTCAGTTACTTTAAATGCATCCATCTGTGGCCAACAGATTGCAGTGTCAGCATGAATCAGCTGCTCTGCTTAACATGAGCTTCTTGTCATGACTGGTGAAGGTTTGTCTAATTTCTTCAAGAGTAACTACAGTATATGAGTGACTTTTTATGGTATTGATTTGCATTTCAAACTATTTACACTCACTGACTCCAAACAGGTGCAATAAAATCATGGTACAATTACTGTACAAAGTACATTTACAGCACTATCTAAGAAATGCTGTATATACAAAGGTATGCACTTGTTTCTGCTATTCTCTTTGAAGAATTGGTCATTTTCATATCCTTTGCCTTCAAGTGAATGTCATGTAGGGTAGTGAAGATGAATTGAATAGGCCATCACAGCATGTCTCCTTCATACACCCATCTCCTAAAAGCATTGGTCCATTTTAGGGTTGCTGTAGCATCAGGCAGAGCAGAGACACTCAGGCCTCCCTGAATCCATAGCTTCTCTCAGACTTGCTGGGAAATTTAATGCCTCCAGCAAGTCCTGTGATTTTACCTCATGAAACAAGGCTGTAAAGACCCTACTCCCTCCAATTGTTTTACTTCTACTATGTATGTGTGGGTTTCACAGGTTTCACAACAGCTACTTAATTTATGGCTCCATTCAGAGAAAATAATATGATAAGGTGATCGTTATCACATGATCATCTTCCTCAGTAATCCTGTGTGTGATATATTGTGTGTACTGTTCTTCTTGATGCATCTTCAAAGCAGCCTCTCTGATCCCTGCTACCACACAGTGCAACATGATTGGCTGGATATGTTCCCTGGGGCAGCATATGATTGGCTGATTGATGTTGCCATCTTTGCAGAATACTCCTACAAATTTCCCACAAGACTCTTTAAGTGATTTGCTGGATATTATAAGGACTCTACCTTATTAAATCTCTGGCTGAACCTTACGCTTTGTCTGCTGCAAGGAACTGAACCCCTCATGTTCAGGAGTTCTTTAAAGTGCTCCTTGTAATAGCCAACAATATTGCCAGCTGAACTCATGGTGTCACAGCCTTCTGGTCTATCGGCACTTGGTGAATCATATCAGTGTCAAAAAAGTTTTAGTTTAGGTGCTCTGTCTTGGTAGAGGTGGGCAGTAAACAGAAAATATGGTGCTACTACACTGTATTTTGTTAATTTGAGGCTTTTATAATGTATACTAATGTTGATGAGGAAGAAAAAAAGACATTGTTGTGTGACATTTATAAAATGCAAATAAGTGTTTTATTGTGTATTATGCATGGTTTTTAGAATCAAATTGATTAATTGGGAAATAAAGTGTACTGAAGTTGAATTGTTACTTTGGATCTATTACAGGTGGAAGATTCAGTTATTGCACTGCTTAATGTTACATAGATGGTTAGATGGATCCGCCTAAATTGAAAACTCATTTCATATATCCTGACACAAGTTTTTGACTTGTCATTTGGCGTCATCCTGACATGAGACATCCACGTTTCGTTGCTTCTTTAATTTTTAGTGTGGGAGGTTTCAGAAACATTACACTTTCCTAGTCCTTACCACAACTTGAAAGTAGATGTGTGTTATTTACAAGTGTTCACAGAGCTGCTTTAGGCTGAGAATATGCTCACTTTTTAATCCGATAGTGTGAATGTTGACAACCAGCACCTTAAGTCTACATATACTGGCCTGTGTACTACTTCAGTTACTGAACTATTCCACCAAGGGCCACAGCAGCAATCTCAGACCACAAAGATTTGCAGAGTGTTGAAAAATGAAAAGGGAGTCCAAAAAAACCCATTAGATTTTAGATAATGTTAACAGCAGAAAAAGCGACAGTTCCCAGACATTTCTCTCCCCAGCGTCAATTTCCAGCTCCTTCAGGAGGATTCCCAGGCCAGAAGGGATATCAAATCCCTCCATCGAGTCCTGGGTCTGCCCTGGGGCCTCCTCCCAGTTGGATGTGCTGGCGAAATCTCCAAAGGGAGGTGACCAGGTGGCATCCTAACCAGATGCTCGAACCACCTCAACTGACTCCTTTCGATACAAAAGAGCAGCAGCAGGTAGTGTCACTACCCAGGTCTCGTAACCATAGGTAAGGGCTGGGACAAAGATGGACCAGTAAATTAAAAGCTTTGCCTTATGACTCCTTCTTCACCACAATCTGTCTGTCCATTGGTCCCTCCAGCCTGCCATCACTCATGAACAAGATTCCAAGATATTTGAACTCCTCCGCGCGAGGCAGGAACTCATCACCAACCTGAAGAGGACATTTCACCTTTTTCTGGTTAAGAACCATGGCCTTCAATGCGGAAGCGCTGACTTTCATCCCAGCCACTCCACACACAGCCGCAAACCGCTCCAGTTAGCACTGAAGGTCTTGGCTTGAAGAAGTTGACAGAACCACATCATCCACAAAAAGCAGAGATGCAACCCTGAGGTTCCCAAACCAGATGCCCTCCTCTCCATGACTATGCCTTGAGGTCCTTTCCATAAATCCTTTCCAGAACATGCTAGCGAGATTAAGGCAATCCTCAAAGTGTTCCTTGCACCTCCCAACAATATCCTCAGTTCAGGTATGCAGTTCTCCACCTATAGATCAAACACAACCTGGGTGAACCCATGCTTTTCCTTTTTGAGTTTGCCAGAACACCCTCAAGGCCAACTGCAACTTCTCCATGGCCTCACCAAATCCTCCCACACCCGAGTTCAAGTTTCAGCAACCACCAATGCTGCAGTCCTTTTAGCCATTTTGTACCTGTCAGTTGCTTTGGGTGACCCCCGGGACAACCAAACCCGAAAGGCCTCCTTGTTTAGCTTGACGGCTTCCCTCACCACTGGCGCCAGGCACCAACAACCTTCAGGCCACAGCTCTTGGAAACCAGACAAAGTGACTTTTTTTTACTTTGGTGCTGCTCCATTTAGATCTTTGACATCATGATATCTGGTCACATTTATCTGCACACAGCCACAGTCATTATCCATATTGCATCTTTTGGATGCATATCTTTAATTTCTGAGGGTGTACACCACCAATGTTCCAAAGTATATCCTCAGCCTTGGAGTTTTGTTTTAAATTGTGTGAATGTCTAAAACAAGCAAACAAACAACAGAGGAAACACAGAACATAGAGAAACACAAGAAACATAGAAAGAAGAAAAACAATTTTTTCCTCGCTTTTTAATTTACTCTGAACTGACATCTTAACATTGTCGTGATGGTCACAGAAATGAACTGTCTCTACTGAAAAATAATTAATTTAATCAAGTAAGGAGACATGGTGTATTTATCCTGGAATTAATTTCTGAAGAAATATAAGTTATCTGAAATTCAGTCAATTGAAAAATGTAAAAACTCCTTATATCTGGGACAGTGACATGATTTATAGTGCTTATTTTCTCGTCACAATATGCGTGCTGCAGCAGAATAAAAATTCCACTTTATGCAGGTCTGTCCGGAGTTCTGCCCTCCCCCAAACACTATTCGCTTGTGTTCTCCATTAGTAATCCAATTATGCATACTGGCTCCTGCCACCGATGTAGCTGATCGTTTTTAAATCGTGTTAAGCCCTTCCACTTGTTCCACTGTTTCTTTCAAATCGGCTAGATACATGGTCTTGGGGAATTAGACTTTGGTTAATAACTAATGAGTAGAAAATCTTCAGTGAGCAAGTCGTGCTGCTGCTTGAGCGTCTGGCCTGCTCTGACCAGCTGCTGCTAACATTACTCCTCAATCGAAAGCTGTTCTGTGCAAGTTACACACGAGATGCATGGAAACTGATACGCAATTGCTGCGAGTAAGGTTGATGTTTAAATACACTGAATACACTGATTTAGAGCCCCACTGTTAACTGGGAGACACAGAACCAAGTCTGGCAGCAAAGAATGCTCTGCACTCAATTTTGTATGTCTTTACATTCTGTAGGAGTGGAAGTCAATATTCTCAAACCTCCCTGGGGCTTTGAAAAGGGAGAAATTGTGAAAAATGTTGACAAATAGATAATCAGTTAGAGTCTAGATAAAGCAAGCCTCACATGCCTCTTTGCTAGCTGAGATAAAAATCCGCAAAGTGTAACTGCCATGAGAGATAAGGGAGAATCTCATCTACTTCTCATATCGCCTCTCACAAATCTGCTACCGGCATCCATTTTTCTCTCCTTTCCTCTCTCAGTCTCCATTGCTGTGGTCCCTTGAAGCTCTTCCTTTGAGGCAGCAACTCTTTTACTCTGTAGCCCCCATTTTAAGCACTATAATATTGTGCAATTCCTCAACTCATTTGAATGAAATAAAAAAAATATATATATATGTATATTAGATGGTAACTGTCATTTGTTTGGTTGGTTGGTTGGAGATCTCTGCCAAAAGGTTCTTCACAAAGACTCTGGACCTTTAAAAGAAACAGAGGAGTTAATCAATACCTGAACCATACATCCTTTGAAGCTGAGAAAAAAAATAGTAGTTCCACACAGGAATTGATGATGTTCAAGAAAGTTTATATGAGATTTGGTGAATGGTGAATGGAGAATCAATTCACAGCATTCCAGAAATAACAGTTTCAATAGCTCACCAATACCTTGGTGAACCATCTTTAGCTTCAAAAACATGAAGTAATCATTTTCTGTATGTTCATCTGTCTCTCTCTTCATCTCTGTCTGTCACACTGTTGTCGGAGAATTTCTTATTAACATTGCCTTAGTTCATTTGGATGTGTAAGCATTCATTTAGGCACAACTCTCCTAAGGTTCTGCCAGAGCATTTCAATCAGGTTGAGATCTGGACTTTTACTGTACCATTGCAACACCTTCTTATTTTTCAGTAAGTTTGTTGTAGATTTGCTGCTGTGCTTTGGGTCCTTGTTTTGTTTGATGAAATAGTTTTAGCCTGGTTTTAGCTGTTAGACAAATGGCCTCAAATTTGACTCTGGATTACTTCTGTTTGCAGAGGAGTTCATAGTCAGCACAGTTATAGATTGACGGTGCAATTTGACCAGTCCACTGTCCTCGTCGGAGTTTACATACACTGGAGTGGAATCGAGTTATTGACTGAAGTATGTCTGATACTACAACACTGTAGACTGTATGAGTAAACGTTTAAGACGTTCTACTGCTTCTTTCTCTGTGGGAGATCATTGTGCATATAAGTATTGCCAAATTCACTGCGCAGACAATGTATTCAAATGATTTAAATAGTGATTTAGTCACATGATGCCGCAATTGAAAATATCAGAATTTTGTTTGAATAAAGTGACCATGAGTAGAGACGTAGTCCTGATGGACTGATTTTCTGTCAAAATTTCTAATGCATTTACTTTCTGACAAAAGAAACTGACAAAAAAAAACAACAAAAAAACTGCTGAATGAGAGCTGCTTTGTTGGGAATTCAGCCATATCATTATACACTTACATGTTATGGTTTTTAACAAAATTATGGAACTTTAGTGCATGTACAGAGTGCCTAAGCCCATTTGAGTTTAGCTGAGCTTATACATGCAGAAATTATGTAGGTCCTGTGGATGCAAAACGGTTGGTATGTGGTGTTTATGCTGATGTGCTGTACTTGGTTTTCTCCAAACGTGCTGCTGTACATTATAACCAAACATCTCCACTTTGTCTTGTACATCCAAAGGACATTGTTCCAGAAGTCTTGTGTGTTGTTCAGATGTAACTTTGCAAACCTAAACTGTGCTGACATGTCCTTTTTAAAGAGAGGAGAGGTTTTCTCCTGCAACCCTTCCAAACTAGCCATGCTTTTTCATTTTTTTTCTAATTGTACTGTCATGAACTTTAACATTTAACATGTTAACTGAGGCCTGAAGAGTCTTTTTGCTGTTTCTCTGAGCATTGCACCGTCTGAACTTTGAGTGAACTTGCTGGGACTCACTTTCTCACTGTAGAATGATAGACTTCAAAGTGTTTTCAAATGGTCTTTGAAATAACTCTTCCTAGATTAATGAGCAGCAACAATTGCTTCTTTAAAAACATTGCTGCTGTCTCTCCTTCTTAGCCTTGTATTTACACACACCTGAATGCTTCAGACCAGCAAACTGACAAAACTTTTGCTTTTATAGAGGTTCTCACACTTGACGAGGATCAGTTAATCAAGTGAACTACTACTTACCCTCTTAATTCCTGTAGAGTCTGAGATGTGGAAGTAGCAAGAGTGTAATTAGTTTTTGACAGACTGTTTCTGAATTTAACTTTAGTTTTTGCTGAATAATTAATCACAAGAGGCAGTTGGGGATTGGCATGCCCAGGCCAATGTACCCGATCCCCCCGCACTGTTTTTCAGGCGAGGTGGCTTCTCTTGTCACTTCATTCTTTATGTTTTTGTTTTTGAATAATTAATGACTTGGTGTAATATGTAATCTATTGTTCATCTGATGTTGTATATACCTAATTTCAAGGACCTGTTAGGTACCAGATGGTTTTTCGTTATATTTTGACATATATCTTGAACTGACAGAAGCTGTACTTTCTTTTTCACATGACTATATTAGACAACAAGCTCTCCTCTAAAACGATGGTTCTGTTGTGTTCATTTTTCTATACAGATCCGACTATTCACTAAGAATTTTGTTGAGGTAAACAAACTATATTAGATGCCAGTTTATATGTTAGGGGACTGGATAGATGCTATCTTCTCCTCAAAAGTATTCTCATATCAACTGGGCCATTTCTGCTGTTGTTACTGTTTGTTTTCTTTTTTCTTTGGGCCAGAAAGTGAAGATCTGTCTCCGGTCCCTCAGATTTGCTGCACCCGCAGGCAGCAATAAACCACAGAGAAGTTTCCTTGGCTCAAAGTCCACCTTTGCTGCCCTTTCTCTGCGACAAAGGCCATATCATTATCCTCACAAGCAACAAAAAAACACCTCTGCAATCTCAGTGCTGGAGGTATTCCTTCTCTCGTTGTCTGTCAGCTGCACCTATCAAGCATCTCTGCACTTGAGACAGCGCACTGAATGCACAAAAATCACATTGAAAATCCATGCTTGTTGTGAATGTGCTGAGGATTTTGTTGTTACCTGAGCATAAGAATAAAAGGGAGGGACATGCGAGGATTTACTTGAAGCTGACTGACAAGTCAAAGCTGCTTGAGAGTGTTTGTGTTGTGAGAAATCCTGTCGTCTAATAAGAAAATGCAGCCTAACCAGGTATTGAACCCCTCTGTTAACATGAATAAAGTGTCACAGGTTGTGAGTGCAGACTCACGGGAGGGAAACAAGTGTTTCTGGCTTTGGTCCCAGAAAGCCATTGATCCTAGATGTTGCTATGAGTCTGTGTGCTGCTGAATTTCTGCAGTGCTCTTGTGCATCTGTTTGTCTGGCAGTGGACCAGATAAGGAGGCAGAGAGTGGAGCTTGAGATGAGGTGCTGCTGATAGAGTGGCACACATTGAGCATTTTGAAGGTATTTCTGTCACGGACATTCTTTTTTTCAAGCAGCTTCTGATGGCTCGGTCACAAACAACACTAGATGGCGGTGTTTATTTCTAGTAGAGTGCTCACAGTACCGTCTCATCCATATTAATACTAAGTGGAGAAAAGTTGTCCTCTCCAATTCAGATATTGACATTCCTATACAACTCAGCACCCATAAACCATTAATTTCTTAACTCTTGCCTCTAGAGTTTTAGTTCTTCAGGTATTGTTTTTTAATTAGTCTGTGCTGGGATGTCTTCTTTATTTATTTTTTTCCATTTTTTCTTCCATGTAGCTCTATTTCAACACAACCCTCAGTTGCTTCTATGTGCCCCCTGAGGAAACAATTCTTAGTGATGCTTTAAACAATACAAACAACAGGGCCTTTTCAGAGCGAATGGTAGGGCTTCTAATGCTGCCATTAGACAGGCAGAGGAATGCAGACCTGACTCGTCGTACCAAGTTAAGTGAAGCATCAATATGCTATTGCCTGGCAACAATGATTCGCCCGGCATAATGTGAAAATTGGATTGCAGGACTCATGATGAGAGTCTCGCTGTTCCTGCTATCGCTAAGGTGTTACTGAACGTGTTTACGCTCCCAGCATCACCATGCATGCTGGAATTATCGGAGCAAATGCTGCACAGCAAGGAACAGTCTTCTATATATCTGCATGATCATTCATGTGTGCATCTATTTTTCCCCAGGGGGAAGCTGTTATAGGAAGGGTCAATAAGTCATGGCTTATGGATTTGATTATTAGCCAATAAGACACATGGGGTCCTGCTCTTGAAGAAAGACAGGAGAACAAAATGCAATGCATGGCCCTTTATTGATATTCACTGGGTCCCTTGATTGTCAGTGGAAGGCACTGAACCTGCCTCAGATCACTCTCAGTGTATCGATCAAAGCAAATGGAATGACTTGAGTGAAACACAGTGGCCAGACCTGATGGGATTCAGAATAATTCTCTAATTCTCATATATACATATATCTCTATATATAGATATATGTATATATCTAGATATTTGTAGTTAGGGATATATGTATACTATATGTATCAAATATGACAATTGTTTGGAGAGACATTACTGCCTGAGTGAATGGGCCCATGCCTTGTAGCTCTTAATTTAATCCTGAGACACTGTTCATGTCTGAGAAACTGGAAAATATTCTAATCATTAGGCAAGCAGTGTTGTGTGTCATCCTGTCCACCTCTAAATGTTATCCTGGGCTTGGAAATTGTAGCTTGTGACAAAAAGGTATATTTGTTTCCGTCTCATCCTGAGGGAAAAGTTTTTATTCCATGCAACTCTGATATCATTTTTAATAGTTATGATGACACTGTTCTACCAGGTATCTGTTGAGATTTGAGAACAGTGTTGGTATTATTGAATAAATTCCAATGGGCAAAAAAACCCATGGTCTGCCAGATGAGTCAATGGTTAAATTATGTTATGTGGACATACAATTACAGTAAGTGTGATGAACCACTGAAAACCCAGCTGAGTGTAGGGATTTTAGCTTCCCCCTAACTCTCCTCTCCTCCCACTCAGCTTCCTGTGCAACAAGGTGCAGCGGTGAGGAAAGCAGATTGGAAAGGCAGGACACAAAGTTGATGAAAATTGCTGTCTTTGACCTCTCCCACTTTGGTCAGTCCACTGCCCCCTCAGCATCCACAGTCGTGTTTTACACCACAGAGTATGTTTAAACACTTGTGGTGAATGGTTTTGAACAGCCTACAAATAAATGGGGCATCCAACAGTTAAGGAAAATGAGCTACATAACCTAAACTTAGTCAAATTCTTGTAGACAGGAGAGGGGGTGAGGGTAACTAGTAGTTTTGTTGCTGAAACCTAACTTAACAATGATTAACAGGGACAGTTAAAAATAAAAACAAACCAAAGAAATAAAATAAATCTTCAATTCCGAAAACATATTTGCTGTCAGAAACCGTTGGTATAGGAGAAGGGAGGACCCAGATGCAGACTTCCAAATCAAAAAGGTTTATTCCAAAAGCAAGGCAAAAACAGAAAACGCAGCTGAGCCGGATATCAAAAATGCTTAACTATGAATGAATAACAAACAAGACTATGAATAACAAGACTATAATTTAACTGTGGCTATGAGGCGAAACGTGACGTCAAACACGGAAAGGTTGAGTGAGGATTTCGGGATGACTGTGACTGAACCTGGAAACTAAATACTGTGGGGAGGTGATTCGTGATGAGGTGCAGAACAGAAAACAGGTGACTTGAGTGAAGCTAAGTGACAGGGGAAAAAAAGTTAAAACACGACCTGGAAACAAGACAAAAACCTGAAAACATGATAAAGAACCTGAAAACAATAAAAATCAAAACATAGCACGTGACATTTGCTAAAAATTTTTTTTTATCAACAGACGATGTTTGCGGTACAATACGGAGCTCCTGTAGTGCCACGAGTAACATTTTTAAAATCAGGAACTCAGGAGCACAGTACCTTTGTCATGGTGATCGATAGAGAATATTTTATTAAGCATTACTATAGTATTGGGATTATCTAAACATATTCATCAAAGTTGCTTGGCAAGGGATTACTTACAGTTAACAAGAATCTTGATAGCTTGTGGATTATATCGTCAGCATTATATACTATGAGGATGATATAGGATTTGATAGTTGGTCAGCTGGAAGGCCTGGGTCAATTGTTACAGTTAGCTTTAAAGGACATGTAAATGTTTCCACAAAACCATTTAATCACTAATAGTTTGAGTAAAGATCAAAAGAAACTATAGAACTTCTGTTTTTCAGTACCCTAAGACACATTCTATCAGCATCTATAAATGACAACTGATAATAATCAATAGTGACCTGATTCCATTATCATACTCTGTACATATTGGTTTAGATATTATAAGAAATTGTTAGAATTTTGTTTAGATTAATGTCAAAAGGGTCTGGGTTTACTATCAGCAATGTACAGAGCCCTGGAATTCATGACTGATGGTGCTCTTATTTTTTTTTCAAAACTTGTGCATACCGCACCGTGCCTACAAGTTATCTGTATGCATGTTATTATGTTGTACAATCAAGATAATAGACTTAAATCACTTATGGCACCTCAGGGTCACCATTTAAAATTTTTGCACGTTTTACACCTCAAGTCCATTAATGCAATGCTCGGTTTACACTTGTCTGCATACTGTCTTAGACAGGGCTTTTCAGCTAGTACAGTTAGTCATGACTGCAAGCAATGTTCCAGGTAATTAAACTAAATGTTAGGAACCTACAAATGCTTGAAAACCAAATGCTTGTAGAATGTGTGGGTGTGTTCTAAACCTCTGAAAACAAGCATACGTACAACTGTGGTTGAAATGCAATGGTTTGCTAAAAGATCATTTGGTTCTGTGCTTCCTTAATATATGTTGCTCATCATAAAACATGTAACAACAAAATAATATTTTTGAGCATCTGATCTATTCAAACATGGAAGAATCAATAATAAGCTGGATACTGAATTAATGTGGAAACTACTCTGTGACTGGAGGGGACTTTTAAAACACAACATTATCTCATAGAATCAATACAATTTTTGGAAGCCACTTCACTTCACTGTGTCTTTTGCCTGCCTGAGTACAGCCTAGGAGAAGCCTTAATTCTGACCATCATAAAATAAACATAGTGTTGTTTGGACCAATGAGGAGCTTACACATTTTGATTCTTGTTTTTCAAAAATTACTTTAGGACACACATGATGATGTTTTTTGTCTTAAGGTTTAAGGTGTGAATTTGACAAGTTGTATTGCAATATGAAAGCATGAGCAAAATGCAGAGAGCAATAAAATGGTTCATGAATTCTGCAAGATGTGCTCAGTGCATTTTGTGGTCCCATTTCTAAGGAAATCTTATCTGTCCACTGGTTCCCTGTCTGCATACAAAGCAGAAGAGGAACACAAGGTACACAGTCCACACAATTATACTTGAGAATTTTCCAGTAGAAGTGCATGTTTTCCTGCTAATGAATACTCAGCTCAAGTTGTCATCTTTTAATCTAAAACTGTCATTGATAAATGCTTTTTGTGAGTGGGTGTTTCTTTTTCTCATGCAGGTATTTCCTCCATATGCCTTACAAATAACAAAGTACTTTAAAGTCCCACTGAATTCATGATAATTCATTTTAGAAATCTAGTCATGGAAGAATTGTTTTGCTGCATATACCTAGATAAGGTTTGCACCAAAACTATTGTTTAAAAGAAAAACCACTGAAACATCTTTGTGTACTACCTATCTGTGGATTTAGCAGCAAGGTTTCTCATGTTGAGCTTTACAGTGAATTCCAGTTTGTTTTAGATTATGGAACATGCTTGATTTTTCCTGATGGACTGATTAAAGTGAGTTACTCAAGCTTGGGAGCAGAGGCTTGACAGGCGTGATTACTTTACTTTGGTTTGTGTTACTACTTAGCAGAATGAGGTAAAATAATGGAACTGCTAGTGTAAAAATAAGACCCCAGTAAGGATGAATGTGTATCATCTCGCAGCAGTACATCAGTGACAAAGGGGCAGAGGAGGAAACACATTCACATATTTCCCAACACACACAGACATACACAGACAGCCCCACAGAGAGGGGAGAGGGTGGTTATTAAGAAGACAGTGATGTGGCCACACATTTCACCTCTGCCATGTGTTATAGGCAGACTGACATGAGCGCGGCATTTCCTTCTACTATGTCTGACCTCACGTCAGCTACGCCAAGGTGGGTGTCACCTCATTCAAAAATGAAGCGTCCCTCTCTCCGGCAAATTGTTGCCCCCTCTTCTATATGGCAAGGCCTGAGAGCCTACCAGAGGCAGGGGTGGGGGTGGGGTGTGCAAGTGATAAATCTAAAAAGGCTGTAAAAAGAGTAGAGGAAGGGGGAGGGGCAAACAGCGGGAAGGGAAGACGAGGTAGATGTAATGCAGAGGAATGAAGGGTATAGAGGTGAAGGAATGAATCAGCTCCTTCTGCTTCTTCTCGGTGCAACAGGGGCTTGATTTAACCTCAGACAAGAGAAAATAGACTGCACCATTTTTCTCTGTATACAGAAAACCTGTAAACCCTGATCTGAGGTCAGATATTTCACTGAGTGGGTGAGTTCAAAGGTAAGAGATTGGAGAAGCTGGTCTTCTATCCAAAGTCCGCCGCAAACAATCGAAAGAATTGGTTGAGTCACTGTGGTCTCTGAATCGTGAACCAGCAAATCATTAAGGTGAAGATTCTCAACTGCGAGCTGTTCTGATATAAAGAGGATGTTTTTTTTGTTGAATTATGCTTCATATTGAATAATCTGAACTATCTTGAGGATTTGTGAATTAACAAGAGGCAAAACAAGTATTATAAGAGTGACAAACTGACACTGACAAACACTTTATGAGCATTCAAACTGTCAGGTTGGCTTTCAGCACATTTTTACTTAGCTTTCTCATTATGCTAAAAGCTTTGCTAGAATGTCCTGTGGAAACTGTGGGTTAACTGTGTTAACCCGCAGAAAACTGTTCACATCACAGAAAACTGTTTTCTGAATGCTCCAACATGTCTGAAACCCCTGAACATTAAAAAAATATATATTTAAAAAAAGAAAATGCTTTAACTAGTTAAACATTGTCTTAAGGGTATATACTGTATGAAGAGACCATCTAGGTCAGAAAATATATTGTTATGGTAGCTGTTCAGATTCGCAGGGTAATGTTACATCACAGCACTCCGTGTGGAATTACCCAGCCTCCACATCTTTGTTTCTACCCACAGCTTTAAATCCCTCTGCATTTGCGTTATCTCAGTTTTTTGCTTAGCTATCAACACCAAATTATAATAATATTCTCTTGCAAAGTTCACTTAACACAAGAAAAAAATGAGCTAGCAACTGTCTGCCAGTACTTTGTCTGATGTCTTATTTCCCTGTTAGAAAATCTGACGTCTTGTTGCTGTTTTCTTCGATTTTATTCTCAGTCAGAAGTTGGAAATCAAAGGTTCCTATTTGTTATTGAATGCAGCATTGGTAATGCACAGGAGTCCATCATTTAAAAAACAAACCTGAAAATGTCAATGAAACTCAAAAAGTGTAACAATAGGCAGATGGGTGGACTGAGTGAAGCCCAGGGTTGATGGAGCCAATATGAGATGGATAGATTATAACTTTCTGATTCACCTATTACCCACTGGCTGGCTGCTACATTGTTCCTAGCTATCTGTTTTTATTCTATCTTTCTACAGTATGATGTCTAAACACCTCGGGCCAGTTCATTGCATGACCCCCAATGTGGTTGTGTTCTTAAAAGTGTTTAGGTTAAAGTGTCCATAGCCGAACAGTAGATAAAGGAAATATTAGTATTTGAGGATGAAATCACTGGTAAAGTATTTCTCAATCAGTTTGCTTTTAGTGCAAGCTCTAAGGCTAGGAACTGTCTGCACTCTCAAATGGTAAAACTGTTCTTCAGGGGTCATTGAGTGCGATTTGTGTCCAAATTTATGTTTGTGTGGTATCTCAAATCAAAACTGTATTCCTCTTGCAAATAAGGGAAACCCTCCAGAGGAGGGGGGTGAAATGGAGACAAACAGCTCAGTCTACCCCATAAAACAGGCTGCTGTGAACAGGTGTAAAACAAGGGAGCTGTTGTACTGTATCTCTGTGGGACAGTGTTGTGACCTGAGCGTGTCACAGGCATTTTATTAGGACCTCAGTTAATTGTATAAACTTGTTCAAAAAAGGCACCCTCAAACAATCAGCTCATCAACAAACTGGTAACTACTGAATGTTTTCCTGGCTGTTACTTTTCAAGTAACATGATTAATGTCATACATTTTTTTTTTTCCCCTTGTCCTGTTCAGCATTATGGCAGCATAATTGTAGTCTGAATACCTTTGATGCCAAACAGATTTGCTTTGCCAAGGGAAGTTTTATAAATGTAAAGCTCCCCTTGATGCCCATTTATTTATTTCTGTTTACAATATATGACATGTAATAGAACTGAACCGGACCGGGGGACAAGGAAAGAAAAAGAGGAAAGAAGGGGAAACAGAACAAAAATAGAAACAAAAACCAGACAACCAGCTGCTACACCTGTAAAAAACAAAACAGACAACAATCCATGGCCTCTGAGGGGAATCCAGCCTTAGCGCCACCAGGAGCACCTGAAAGCAGACAAGCAGAGAAAAAACAAACACACAACCAAACAAAAACAAGCACAAGAAGCGGCAATCGCATACAACACAGCTGTGGATATAGATGACCTGAGACAACATGATAATACATCAACTGCTTAGCGACCATGCTACTGGGCTAATAAATGTGTGTGTGTGTGTGTGTGAGAACATGCAACACCCATGGCACAGGACCTACATGGTAACGTGCTTAGTTATGAGTGTATAAGTGTACAGAGCCACAATCCACAGCCCCCCCCCCAGCAATCAGAAGCAGGCAGAGAGGGCCACAAGACCCAGGCCACCAGCAGCCCCCACAGAGCACAGAACCCAGGAAGCCAACCACAGGGGCAACCACGCATCCACCCAGAAGACTGCAGAGGAAGCCCCCGGACAGAGCCCCCATAAGCATAGGGCAGAGGCCCTCCGGGAGCCAGGGGCAACAGCCCACCGACCCCGCCAGGCCCCAGCCGCCCAGACACGGGCCGTGCACTGGACCCGGGCCCCAGGAGCCCGAGCGCCCCCAAACCCCCCGGCAGAGGCCCCACCCAATACCCAGGAGGGCCAAGCGCCCAAGACAGCCACACAGTGGGTCAGCGCCTGCCCCAGCGCCCCTGGCCAAGTGCCCTGGGAGTCGAGATGTGCCCACAGGTGGGTGAAGTCGCGAGCAGCGGGGAGAGGCAACGCCGCCCCCCCATCGGGAGAAGCACAGGCAGGCCAGGCGACAGCAAGTCCCAGATCCAGGCCCAATCATCACCACACACACTTTCACGTCCCATACATCCACACGTCCTCCCTCCCTCAACTCCGCTGGGGTGTAGCGCAGCGGGCACACCAGGGGGCCAGCAGCCCCCCAGCCACCACAGCCACCATACATTTTTAATACTGATGGCACTGCTTTCTTTATAACGCAAAATACAATCATGGTTTCATTTGCTTTAGAAATGAAATGCCTTGATAGCATAATTTAGCTTAAGTACAATAATGTTTGCACATGTAGGGACTTATACTTTCAGTAAGTGTTTGAGCTGGTGAAATGCAGAAACATATATTGATTCTAGTGGTTGTTGTGAGAGGAAAGAATAGCAGAAACTGAGCTTAGAGAACTGGATAACACATTAACCTAACCTACCAACCAAAGGCAAAAAGTTTTGTGACTTCAGTTTTTGCTTGTGCATCACAATCCATGGCACATGGACATTGATTCGTCATTGACCCAAGGCTTGGACTATATTTTTATGACATTATAGGAGCCACAAAAGCCCACTGGGAAAAGATAGTAGCAAAGCTGTATGGCAGAGCCACTGACTCCAGTGGAAACCAATGAGTGACATGACAGCAATTACAGATTTTGTGGTTCCCCCAGAAAACAAACAAACAAACAAACAAAAAACATCCCTAGGATTTCTGCTAAATGTCCCTCCGGAACATCCACCATTGCAAGATATTCAAACTCTGAACTTTAAAAGACTGCCTCTAGCCAACTGTGTAAGGAACAGCTGTGGATCAAACTCTGTTCTCTCACACCAGAATCAAATGCCAAACTCACTGGGCCACAGAGGATATGCAGCTATGTCAATGCTGGACTACAACCTGATCGATTGAATTATAATGCTGAATCCTTCATGCAGCACAGGCTACATGTTAGTACAGCTGTGTCTCGTGACACCATAAAAATTGTTACAGTGAGTGATTTTATGTATGCACTTATGAACACACACATGTATGACTAATGAGCCTACCAATGAAGTCCCAGTGTTCCCAGAGGAATGTTACTGATTTATTTTTAATTCAAAACGTTGCACCAAAACCAAAAACTTGTAACAGAAGTCAGTGAAGTTACTATTAGCATGTAAAACGTCTTATGGATGTCCAGGAGACACCCCGTGTTTGCTTGGCCATACAGTGTGCTTCAAACAACCTACACTAAAGTTTTTCAATAAGTCATTTTTTGTGGTAACGACTGATAAAATAAGACAGAAGAATGTGACACATGGGTTCAGACAAGGAGATTTTTTTATCCAAACTTCTTGGATATTTTTTTAAGACCATAATCCTTCTCTGACCATAACTCCAAATCTAAGATTGAGAAACTAAAACATTAAGCCAAAATATCAGATTATGATTTAGGGCAGAAACACATTAAGTTTTGAATTGTTACACGAGGCAAAGGTTTATTTTCCAAAATACAAAGACTTCCACAGCTGTGGTTCCTGTTTCAGATTTAAGCTGAATAAACTATGGTTATACACAGAAGCCAGATAAAAAAAGAAATGAAGCAAGATATCAGCATGTGGATGCAACTATAATTTTTGTTACTCAGTAAAAATTAAGCTTGAAGGTGGCCATTTCCCAAAATAAACTCTGGTACTGGAGCTACAGTAAACAAGATTTGCACAGCAGTAGTTCTGGAGTGGTAAACTCTTGATTGATAGTTGCATGCTCATATCTGTTTGCCTACCTTGCCCCACACAAGATGAAAGATTTTTGGAATTGAACCAGTGCTGAGGATACAACAGAAGGTAAAAGAGAGGAAGAAGAAAAGAAAAAACATAAAGAATACTAAAGCATGGATAAGAAACACAGACAATGACTTACACTTTGCATATTACATTTACATTTATGCATTTAGTAGATGCTTTTATCCAGCGACTTAAAAGGAAAAATAGAGAATTAACATCAAGCATATTTTAAAGAACAATTTACAATAAATGATTACAGTGTCAATAGGCAGCTAGACCACCTAAACCTAGGTTTATAGGTAATAATGTTACTAATTTCTCTCATTCACTTCTTTGTCAAAGGAGACTTCTGTCTTTTCTGCTGATGAAAAAAGACCAACAATAGCACAAGAATCACCTACAGATTGTTCCACGTTTTTCTTATTTAGCTATTTTGTTTTTTAAATATTTTTTTGGCACTAGTGGCATTTATTCAAATGTTGCTTGACAGGAAATGAAGGCAGAGAGAGAGGGGGAAAACATACAGACTCAAGCCCAGGACGGCTGCGTTGAAGAGCTTCAGTCTGCTCAACATGTTGCACTGTGCTCCATCACACATTTTTAACACTGATCTCCTTGTGGCCGTAGAAAGCTACTGCAAATAGACTTATGTCTGCAGAGCTGTGGTTAGCACCAACGCAGGAAGGATGTAGAACCATGCCAAAACAAGAAGGTGAACTTGTTTTTCTGCTGGAGAATAATTTTATATGCGTCTGTCTGATAATGCACAGTTTTAAATGTTTAAGAGATAAAATGTAAAAGATGTGACAAGAGGTAAAACAAAACAGGAGTGACTAACGTTACTAAAATCTTTTCTAGAAGCCAAACAATCAACAGAGCCAAGCTAAAATACTTAACTGCATCAATTACAATAATGAGATATAAAAGAAACAATACTGCAATCTTGAAATATTCTTTCCCGAGAAAGAAAAAAAAATGCATGAGCTGCTTCATTCAAGTTATGTAGAATTCCTTGGTCACCATCTTATTGTTCCATCCTTTCATAAACAGCAATTAAGAGAACAAATTGGGACTGTGTCTACTATGTTCATGAGAGGTTGAGCAAGGGAAAGGGACAGCATGAGAGAGGGAGGGAAACAAACCAATTACAAGCATTGATTTACTTCCAGGCTGCCTTATGGGTGGCTTAGCTTGCTGGTCAGGTCCTGGGTAATTCAGGGGATTGCATCCATTGCCATGTACTTCAGTTATCACTGCAATCCCATCTCAACCTCCGCGAAAGCATGCGTTGAGACAGGAATATTAATAAGCAGCCGAGGCGTTCAAAGTCTAGGCCTGTAGGATCTTGTGTGATCTAGAGTGACATATCTTCCCTCTTTCTCCAGTGTGAGGGGCTGCCATTTCATGTTTCATATTCTCCTGGTGTATGTGGTGAACTGAATACAAAGAGACCTTGTGGCTTGTTTCTTTTATATCCTTGGTCTCACGTGTTACTGGATGAAATTCTTTCAAGCAGGCTGCGGCACAAATCCTCTCAATAGACATTTGATTAGCGTGGCGCACACTAATCATTCATGTGAAGAACTTTTTGTTGTTGGGGATCTCTAATGTGAAGAGCTGAGAAGACCTTAGCCCCTGTCTGAAAGCTGAACGCTTCTGTTCCGAAAGAAACTATTATGCTGCTGTTTCAAAAGCTGAAGGACAAGATCTGAAGGACGACTGACAAAAGAGAGGCTTAGGTGTCCATAATGACCCTCTCCATCCTGAATCAAACACACTGGAATGCAACGTCTGAAAATTCTAATTGCCCCATTTTCAAATTTTGTCCTCATTTTTAAGTTTCGTCCTCACACCTCTGGACTTTCTGCTCTTTTTCAGTCCACCACCCCCTCCCCTAACTCCCCAGTCACAAGTGCTGCTGCCAGTGGGATCAAGCCACTGTGAGATGTATGAGCGTGGAGAAAAATGGATGGCTAATTCAATCAAGTCTATTATTCCTGAGGCAGTGTCAGGTTATCAGTGGCACAGCAAAGGCGGTTTGATGCATTGCCTTCATGCCTAACCTCGCCCCCTCCTCCCCACTCCAACAGAACTCTAAGCTGTTGTGGCCCATTGAGGGTGAGGGGGTGGACTGCTGGGCTGGGGGAGATGTGAGCTTTCCAAATTCATCAGACACGATGGAGGACTTGTTTCAGGGATGCAACTCACAGCATTGAGCTGATTACCTTCACCACAAGGAGGCTGCTGTCACAGCAGTAGGAAGTCAAGTGTCAGGTGTCCTCTGCAAAGATACCAGGCTGTGTGACAGAGCAAATCAGTAAGTTCCATCATACTAATGGTACACCCCAGAAGACAGTCTGTTATTAGCAATAACACACCAGTCCAGTATTAACTACACAATTTCTATTATTTTGGAGGCTTTGTCCAATTTGACAGAGTAACTTTGTTATGAAGTACATATAAATAAAGTTGTTCTTTGCTCTTAAGGTTTAGACAACGTCATGTGCAGAGCATATAAAAATGTATTTCTGTTTTGAATATGTAGATTTTACAGCCACATTTTCTTTGCACATAACATTTTCAAATGTGACCGATTGCAAGACTCAGAAGACCACACAATATGCATTTATAAAAATGGTATTAACTAAAAGGAAGTGGGGTGGGTCTAACTAAACATAGCGTATTTGTATGGATGAACTTGTGATCGTGCAAGGCTGGTGGTCTCAACATTTTTCTAAAAGTTGTGTAAGACTGCATTCAAGGATACAAATCCCTTATTAAGTCTGCAACACCTCTCTAGCATATTGATAAACTTACTAACACTCAGGATGTAGGGAGTTGTTTCTCACCAACAGAAATTCCTGGCACTGTCTGTGCAGACAGAGAATTGATAACTAATTTTTTACCCTATTGATACAGAAACTTTTACACCTTCATTTAAAGCATCAGTTCCTCTGCTTGAACTCCTGTCAAATACTTCATATAATATCTGAAGTGCAGAATGCAAACACTGCACTAACTTGTAGCCTTGAGAGAATCAATGATACCAAGTACACACACGGTTACAAACAGGAGAACTAACCAAAGTAAATCAGAGGTGTGAAAAAACCCCCATAAAACATCACCCCATGTCAAATTCATCTTGTTAATAATCACGTTGTTTTGGCTATTTTGTCTCCTCAGGTAATAAACAACAATATCATTTTAAAACATCTGCATTTTGTGGCAAGTTCTTTTTTAGAAACAGAAAAGAAAAATGCTGTATAATAACTGGTTATTATACAGTAAATATTTGAAAATTGTAATTTTATATCAATAATACTAGTGGGATTGATTGTTATTACTAAATGAAACTAGTTCTTAACTTGTAAAACTTCTATCTTGAAGCAACTATATTGAAACAAATAAAACTATATGTTTCTAATTTAATTTGAATTGCACTGACATTTCTTATGCATACCCTCAGGTCTGAAAGTGCTCTGAAGAACCCACAGGCTGAGATACCACAGTTCACAAATTTGAGTTCCAGCAGAGCAAAACACTGTTTCGCTTCAAGGTACCACATAACACACTTAACATTTAACATTTTGTATTTCACAAATAAAGTTGGAAAAAAGAAAACAGCATAGTGGATGTTGTGCAGCGACTCAGGACAACGCTATTGAAGTAAAAAAAACAGAAACGAAAAAGCGTACTAGCAAAACAAAAGACAAGAATAAACACCTCAGCAATAAAGACCTCAGAGAAAAAAACAGGATGAAAAAGTTAGCATTGTTGTCAATAAGTAATAACCTTGTAATTCTCTTGTACTGTGTTGTTTCATGTTTGCTTCACTTGGCTCTAAAGTTAGTCAGTAAAGTTGCCATCTTTTGGGATTTTAATGATAAATACAATCACAATCATTGCTCCTTCTGCCATCCTTCTTTGGCTGAAAATGAGAGGGGACTGAAGCTGTGGTTGCTTCCCATAATAAAACTAATGAAACACTTTAATATACTGCAGCCATTTAGTCCTCTGTATCATGGCTAGCAAGAAATATACAAATATACAAGAAATATACAAAAACAGCATGCTTGTCTGTGTATCAAAGATTGAAACATAACTTAGAACTTTTTCATTATTGTCTCTGTCTCACAGATAAAGCCTTAGTTAGCCATGTCAGTCCTGATTCTGACTAACATGCAGATTCTACTCTGGTCAAAAATATTTTTGCAATTTGTTAGCCTCTTATTTCATGACAACAAATTCACATGCATGGCTGCACATGTACAGGGTTTTTATGACAGCGGTGTTACATTCCACAACTGTAGGGGGAGCAAATGAGCAAAAAATGTTCGAAAAAGTTTGAAAGTCAGATTAGCCCCAGCAGCAGAATAAAGTGGTACTCTACCACAAAATAGAGATGAAAATGTAACTGAAAATGTTCTTATTTACTTTTCCTACCTTAATCTGCATTAAGAAAACAGACTAGGAGCAGCTTGGAGTTTAGCCTTGTTTTACACAAAAACTTGACGCACAGGCCAAATTCTGTTCAAAGTGAGCAGAAAACATAATGATTGGGTGTTTGAGAAAGTCATCAGCAGCACAAGAACACCTCAGGGGATGTTCTTTCTTAGTTTCTCTTTGCTCTGTACAACCCTGAGCCCTGTAATATTCAGAAAACTTTGTTGTGGGGTGTATAAGTGATGTAAAGGAGGATGAGTACCAACACAAAAGGCAAGAGGCTGTAAACAAATGAGTTTTATAGGACAACAGAAATAAATGGAAAAGCAACACTAACGCTGTCTACAAGAAGGAGCAGACTTTTCTTTCTCAAGGAAACTTTTGTCCTTCGGTGTCTGCAACAATATGTTGCATATTTCTACAAGTCTAAAACGAAGTGTGCAATCTGCTTTGGGGTAGAAATATCAGAGACAGTTACTCAAAGAAACTGAACAAACTGATGAAGAGAGCTGACTCTGTGTTGCAGACTCCTCAGGAGCCCTGTCTGCACCTATATAACATTGTGCCCAAACAACGAGGTGTGTTCAGTCAGAGGCTTCATCGGAAACAAATGTTACAGGAAGTAATCTATGCCCACAGCTTTGTTCACCCTGTACAATTGAAAGTACTGGAATGGATAAACTTGATGGATAAAGTTGTAAGGCTGCCGGGACCACATTTTGTAACATATCCAAATATCTATAATATCTAAATCTAACCAAGTAGTTTTTTGGCAAAACTAAATACATGGGCTGACAGTGAAACTAAAATCAACATATCCACAGCTAACCAAACAGTGACTGCAAAGCAAATCTAACAATAGCCCAAAACCCTTTTAAAAAGTTAATACATTGAACAATGTTACTAAGGGTCTATTTTGTTTTTATGACTCTCCGTCATCACTCCCTCTTGCCATACAAGTAAACTCTGTGGGGTCTTCATGCTTGTTAAAATAAACAAAGGACTCTGTGTCTGCGATCTGAGACTTTGTGGGTTTCAGCACAATAGAAATGCTAATTGACACTCTTTTGGGATTGTTTCATTAAGATAGCCATGTCACTAGGTAATTTAACACATCACGTGCCACCACCATTTGAAAAAGATTGCTTAAGTTCGGTAATTCTACAACATCCGGCTGCCACAAATATTTCACCAATGCACAAAAAAATGCAAATAGCTGAGATGCAGACACAGAAAAGCAATAAAGTACTGTTAACTTAAAAAAAAAACAACTAATAAATATTTATAATTTCATAATAGCAGATATTTTACAAGAAACACTAAATCAAAATGCCAGAACTTTAACACAAGAGATCACAGAATATCAGTATGTAAATGTCAGCAGTATCAAGGTATGAAAGAATGAAGTGACATGGGTGAGGAATGTGAATAACATGATAAGTATGAGTAAATAGGGTTGGACAGGGTGAAAATTGAGACTCTAGGTAGATATAGTTGTAGACTGAGACAAAAAAGTCAGGCAGTGAATGAAAAACAGACTGATGGAAAGTAAAGACTGAAAGAAAAGAAAACAACAAGGCTGAGATGGGCTCAAGACTCAATGTGCCAATTCATAAACAACATGAAAAAAGAGAATGATGAAAGCATGACAGACAGAGAAAGAGGGGCAATGAATACATAGAAAACATTAAATAGTTTCTCCCGATTGAAGACAGGCTGTGTGAGAAATCATTTACCCTTGCGTTCGAACTGTGTTTCATTTAGGCCATTAATCAAAGCTTTAATAGAGGGCTGAGCCCTGTGCTCCTACAAACCCCTTGCTCTCCTGACATCACATACACTGCATGCTGTACAGTGAGTACTAAGCAACAGTCATAATGGCCACATGGGTGGGACCGAAAACACCCGTAAAGCAAAGCTGAGTTAAAAAAAAGATGAAACAATCAGGTGCCAAAAAAGAAGCCATAAACCCACCCCTCCCATGTGTGTAAATCCGGGGAGAGAACTGTTGAAAATAATTTTTTTAGTTGGTCCTTAAAATAAAAACAGCCGCAGCAGGGCTACTTTATTTTCTGCATAGATAAATTTGAAACAGAGCTGTTTATTTTATGATAGCACTGAAATTGTTACATGGTGATGTCGCAAGAAATTGCTTCAAAGATGCCTGTGGCTTTCCATATTTTCTAGGAAAAAAAAATCAACAGCTTTTTCACTTTTTGTAACAAGACACTACTTATCCTATAATTAGCATTTTGGACTTATAGTGCATTGAAATGCCTTCTTATTTATAAACCGTAAGGCATGTCTGAAAGGAGGCATTGGCACAGCGTAGGAAACATATATTTAATTAAAGTATTTTTCTATTTCTATTGTAAATTTCTTTGAAAATTCAAGCCTTTGCACTGTGATTGGAATGTATGCCAGTAAATGAGGAGCGCAGACTACAGAAAGCATCATAAATATATATTGAGGTGATCCACCTTAAAGGTTAATCCATTTTAAGATTCAATTCTCAATTGAGTTTTCTTTATTAAGTGAAATATGGGCCACTGAGGAGTGCTTTATTGATATGTTTTAATATTAATGATCAAATTGCCTGATTGTTCAGCACACTCCTTGTGGCCTGTCATTGATGCAGGTATATAGAACTTATTCAAAGTTAATGATCCTAACCCTTGTCACCTTTTATTTTAGGCTATTCTACAAGCAGTGGCGAATCCCACACCTATCCAGGTGAAGTGAGATTCAAAAGAACAAATGTTTGCCTTGTAGTCAGAAATGAAAGTGTGCATATTTCTTATTAGTCCCCAGTTTAAAATAAAAAGATAAAAAATGTGACCAGTGGCACGGCCAACACTACAAAGTCAATGCAGTTGCGTTACTCTTAGGTAATTATATTATACTTGATTCCAATGTGCATGGCCCAGTAGACAGCTGGAGCTAATTTTGTGATGCATTATTGTGTCCCTATTTTGACCAAGTAACTAAATTCCACAATTTGTCAATGAAGTAATAAAAAGGCTTTGTGCTATTACATTCAAATAATACTTACCAGAGGAAATAACAGATGCAGGTCTCCCTCTGTTAAGGGCCTGTAGTCAAGATAAATGTGCCATTGTGTTCAGTAGTCTTCTCCAAGTTTTTTCTAAAGGAGACAAACAGCATTCTGCCCTTTTCTTCACAAGCTGGCACAATTCCCTGAGGTCTTAATGAAATATCTGACAGGCTTTGGTCAAAATATCTTTGCGATACAGTACAATGCCTCTGCTTTGAACCAGTAATTTGCAGCTTTACTCATTGTGAATTATTTTAGGATGTGGAGAGAGCAACTTGACTCCACTCCATCCCTCTCTGCTGTAGGGTGTGTCTTAATTTAGATTTATCCAACAGATTTAAGCTACTTTGCAAACGCATATTTGGATACAAATTTTACACTCATTATCCCTTGAAGCACATTATTACATTATGAGAGAGCATGCAAGAACTAACTAATTACTAATAAATAAGAGGTCACACTTGCACACACATCAAACCAAGATCAAATCAAGATCACCAAACTTGTTAAAATTCAATTCCTCCTTCACATATCAGCTCCATAAACCATGGACTTTTCTGTCACTCTTCCCTTGTGCTTTCAGTTTTTAGGGGTTTATGTTCAGAATTTTTTCTTCTAGGCAACCTTTAACTGAAATGAACATGTTTATTTCAGTAATGACAGCACACATTGATGGAATTTCCAACTTCTGGCATGGAAAAAGTAAAAAAAAAATTAGAAGTCAGATTTTCTAGTTGGGTGACTGAAAAAAGTCACTGATAGTGTACTGATTTAAGAGTGGTCAGATACTCTCAAGGCACTAATAATCTACAGACCCATATCAGTTTCCAGTGGCAAATGCCACCTGCTACTGGTTTGCCACTGTCATCATTTTATAAATGTAATGCCAGTGGCATTTCAAGAAATTGTATGTTTAAATGTTAAATCATTCATTTGTTTATTTCAATGCATGACTTTAGCCTGCTGTTATGATTAGGCAGATCATGGTTGCTACCCCATATCGTACTGCACATGCTGCTGGTTAGTGGTTTGTGTTGAATACCAGCAGAGGTCAACTGTTGTTTTATTTATTAACTTTATATGGATGGACCTTTTATAACTGCTTCCATGACAGCGTTGCTGCATTGCTGAAATGGATGGCAGTGGCTAGTGAGGCACAAACAAGGGACATTTTCTATTTTGTCCATCCTTTATACAGTGCATTTCACTTGTGCAGATGGTTATAGTTAGACAGGTGTGTATTTCCACAGGAAAGATGGATTGCTCTATAAAATACAGCAGAGATATCTTGACAGACATGTCAGGATCCTGTGTAACTGAAAGGTCTACAGATAGGACAAACAATGTGAGAGATGACTGATGATGTCATTGCTGCGAAAGGAGATTGTACAAGCTGTTGAATCATGGGATGTACTTACACACACTGATCATAATTTAATTTGTAAAATGCTAGAATTGCCAAAGGGTATGTTTTTGTTTTCACATAACTGTATCCATCTAGGACATACTTGTATGAAGCTTTGGTAAAATAAACCAGTAGGCACCAGATGCAGCTTAGATCTTTAGCTTAATAGTAGTATTGTAAGTTGTAGCAAAAATAGATTAAGGCTCAATTAACAAAGGGAGAGGAAAAAAAAACTTACTGACTGACTCTGGATCTGGTGACAGAGCAATGGTATCCTTGGTGGTCTTTTTCTGCTGATTGCAGGGTGATTACGGCAGACATAATGCAAAATCGTAACACACATTCAATCTGTTTTTGTACATTCTTTTTATCATCAGAAGACCAGTATACCCTGTGTATTATTGTAGTATTTTGCTAATTATGTTATTGCCGAAAAAAAAGTTACTGAGCTGTTAACCACCTGGTTTCCTCGTCTCAACCAACAAATAGTCCTTTCATCTTGACACCAGCTCATACAGCAGTTAGCCCTGTCTGGCCCAAGTACATTCAGTGGGCAAAAAGCCCTTGCCGCTAGCCCGGAGGGAACCCTGATCAAGCCCCGCGTGAGCCCCAAAAGTGACATGAGATGCCATTAGCCCTGACAAGCACTTGTTCACCTGCTTTTACCCATATATTGCAACAGTGGCTACTCTATCAATGTTGGTATTAAATCAGTTAATGATCAAAAAGGCCTATTAAAAACCTCATTAAAAAAAGAATAGTTTTCTAATTTGTCTATGCATTTCTTGTGCTTTACGACAGTGCTGTTCTTAAGCAAAGCCTAGAGTCCGATGATGTCACCTCATTCTCTCCAGAACTCCTTCATCAGCAAGGTCAGGAGGCTCTCAGTGTGTGAGGCTCCACTGTGGCAGTACTAATGTAGTCAGCTGAAGATAATGGGAAGATTTTGGGAAGCGGACCTTCAGCATGACCCTTGAGGCAAGGTAGAAGAGCTGACTGAATTTTTCATGAGCCATCACTGATCCCAATAAAGAAAAAAAAAGACAATGCTGCTACAGACAATGAGTTCCATGCAAATGAGGAATGTTTTTTTTAGTGTTTTCCCTGGATCCTGCATAAGGCCTAGAGTGAAATGCATGAACATATCAAAGAATGTATGCTACGCTCACCACCTGAGGAGCTCCTTTCAACAGAAATCAAAGCAGAAAATCTGTTGATTTCACTCTTTCAAAAAGGAAAAAGACAATGTGATGAGACATTATCTCTACGCTAAATCATGTGGGCGTTATTCACATTCTCATATGTAGTACAGTTACCAGCATCTACAAGATCCCATTAGCAGAACTTACACAATACAGGGGAACAATCAGTGGGACACCAAATTATGCATCACGCTGAGGAGCTCATGGTGCAGAGTAACTAACATTTTGTTGATTGGGTCGTTTCATTGAAACTGTTGTCCTCCATCCATGTGTTGGTAATACTAATAATTAATTCATTTTTGTATTTTCAGTGCCCTTTATATATTTATACTGTTTGTACCAGCATAATGTTAGAGGGGAAAGTTCGCTGCCTATTACAACGCTGCAAAAAGACCACCAAGTGCTTTTCAGTCCTCGGACGTCATTGTTTGACAGTCTGCATTGAAAGGGGGTTTTGTTGGGATCCATTAGCACATTTCGTACCCTGCAGCTTTTAGAGTGACCCCCCCCCCCCCCTCACATGGATGCTCATGCGCACAAGCAGACATAAATAGACCCCTGTGACCATCCCCCACAACAAACAGACTCACTCAGTAGGGGAAAAAACGTGGGAGGTCAAGCTCAAAAAGGATGCAAGTTGGCGTTAGTTACTATGGTACCCAGTCAGACCCTGCTACCCTGAAAGCACAGCGTCGAGGGTGGCATCACTGTCAAGAGATTTCTTCATCAGAAAACCACTTTACCAGAGCGTGTTGGCGGCTTATCCGTTCTACACAACCTTACACTGAATGATCAGATGTGTTGCATAAAAATCTAATGATATTCAGCCTACACAGTGTCAGCAGATCGCAGAGCTATCTTGGTGTGGCCACCTGGTAAGTGGTGAAATATGGGACAGGTCATATAGCGTGCTAGCACTTGCCTTGAGGGGTGTTGCATGTAATGCACAGTACACAATTGAGGACTTAATCCAAACTGACAGTCTGTCTGCTTGTCTGATAACTTAGAAGGCTGCTTCTTATTACTATTTAATTTATGTGCTTCCTTTTACTAGTAGGATTTGAAATTTAGGTAACCTTACTCTAGCTGTATCTCTGGTAAAGGCTTTTGCTTTATCTGATACAGAAAAATAGGTCCACTGAAATGAATATTTTGAATATTTTTTTGAAGCAAAAATGTCCTCAAACATCTAGCATTTATGTAAATAATGTCACTGCGGCATCCTCATATAGCTGACCTTCCTTATGTTGCCACTGACTTCATTCTCTGTCACACGATTGCTTTTGTAATGTATGTATGACAATGGTATAAAAAATGTTCATATCAACATGGAGACTTTCTATTGTTAGTCTGATATTAAACAGGTTTAAGCAGGGCATTTAGCTGTCTAAAAGTTAAGGGAAATACGAATGAAAACATCCAACACAGCATGCTAATAAAAGTGCCACTTACCACAGCTAAGATGAAAACTCTTTGAAGTTGAATAATTGCAACTACAAGCTTAGTCCTGCTAGCATAGCACTAAGGAAGGCAGAACCGGTAGCCCCACACATTTTTTGTCCAGACTGAAATATAAAATAAAATCTACAGAAAAGATTTTGATGAAAGTTTTAATTGCTTATGAATACCAACTTCAGCAATCTTTAGAGACTCAACCTCCAGAACTACCTCCATTAATCCTGAGAAACTGTGAACTTTCCTCCAGAGGGACTGTGAGACTGGTTGTGGTCTTAAGATAAAATACTTCAACATGATGAAGAAGAAAACAGAAAAGTAATTAAAAAATTTCATATACTGAAAATTTCATATACATATATACTGGTTTCTCATAACCATAGCTCTCATTTCCACATTACAGCGCTTAAAACAATATTTTAAAAAGTGGACTGCCCTCATATTATAAAACTATAGAATTGCAGTAACTACACACACAACTTCTTTTTGCAAATAATTTCATAAATAAGTTCCTACGTCTACGGAAAAGCAGTTTAGAGCAACATAAACACTAGTTACTCTGTAAACGTTCACAGAAAGAGGATGATGACGCAGGCTATGGCTCTGTGTAGATTTTACCTTAAAGTGCTACACCTGAGATAAGAAGAATTGTAATGTTTACATGATTAAACATATTTAACGTATCAACATGAATATGACCAGATATGTTTTTTAAAGGTTTGCAGACAACTGGCCTCTTCGGGGAGGGTGGCATGCATCATGCATTACTTTCGTTGGCATATCTCTACCCTATACTGTATGAGATGCAGTCTAATGACGCCAGCTGCATGGCTCTAAGCAGTTATTTGAATATGTCTGTCACAATCACAATGACTTTATGAAATTGTACAACTGTATAAATAGATTACAACTTCTTGACAGAATAAATATCTGTTTGAATCAAAAGCATAACCCCAAAATGGAATGCAGTGTTTATAAAGAAGTGCACCAAAATTTAGTAGAAGGAACACGTCAGACCTCTTGCACATTCAGAAAGGTTACACACAGTAGTCTTTAAAGCTCAACTACGAATGTATAAACATTAATGAGATGTGAGAATGAAGCCACAAAGTCTAAAGCAGTTGTGAAAACATGTGGACAGTCCTGGAAACTTTTGTCTGACTTCTGTCAGTTGCCAATGGAAAATTCACCATCTTTTCACAGAAGTCTCCAAAATGTACACTCAGATTACAGTTACTGAGCTATGGTAAATCATAATAATGTAATTACATACACAATTGGTTTGATATTGTTTGAGCATTAAGTTTACCAACAGAAATTGATTTGGATAAAAAAATCATTTAGCCAGTTTCTTTAATGAATAACTTATATCATCCTCTTTAACTAATTTCTTTAAACCAGTAATTTTGCTCCGGGACTTCTGTGCATTTTTACACCTCACATGCAGTTTGTTTCCACGAGAGTTTACTTCAAACATAGTTATAGGTTGTATCTGCCTGGATGAAAATACAACCCATGGACTTGTTTTGGAGAGGGGGGCAGTTTTATTTCAACACACCTGATAGTATACTGGCCTGTCTGGATCAGACAGGCCCATCCTGACTGGAATCAGATCTCGACCAGATCAAGTTCTGGTGCTCTCATACGTTTCATATTAAAAGGGAAAAGTTTCTCATTCTACAGATAAATACCAAGGAAACCCAACCTTTGTTTTCACCACACTCAAAAGTTTATGGAACTTTTTATTGGATATGCTGACTCTTCTTTACACAGGAACTGGTTCCAAAAGCCAACTTTTTACTTATCTCACTTCACAAGACAATATTCGACATTGTCTAAGAACAAAAGTATATTTCTCAGAGACCAGGACTTAGGCACTTATCTTTAAGCTTTATTCCGGGTTTGAATGATTCAGAAACAACCACAAAGGCCCCAGAGATGCACTACAAACTCAGACCAACAAAGGAAGGCTCTTTAAAGTGGCTGTGCTGCACTTCCGCCCTGCTCTAAGCTGTTAGAGGCTTTGCTATGAGTCACCTGAACACTTCTATTTATCACTGTCTAGCTGCTGCAGCAAAGTCATTCCTCAGCTGGGACAGGAGGATAGGTGAAAAATGTTTTTTAGATTCTGGAAAGCAGTAGGCTTCTT
Source organism: Leuresthes tenuis (assembly GCF_036924035.1). NCBI lineage: Eukaryota > Metazoa > Chordata > Actinopteri > Atheriniformes > Atherinopsidae > Leuresthes > Leuresthes tenuis. Next base: position 21,407,068 of record NW_027325374.1, on the reverse strand, counting down.
TATAACCACCTTTTTCACTTGATGTTTCTTTGTGAAGCCTGAACTGTAGATTGAAGAGTCGCTTGTCTGTATTCTCTGCCAACATGTCACTCATCCTGACACGATTGCGACCAGATTTTCATAATTTGAGCTAGAGCCCTGCGCGGGACTGTTTTCTTCATCCCGCTCCTGCTGAATTTCTGACCATTACCCTCCACACCCTGTGTGTGTTACACTCTTGCCCTCACCCGCAAAACTTGATGGAATGCATTGATTTTGTGTCTTCTCCCGTCCCGCAGGAGAAAACACGTAATTTTATAGGCTATTAATAAAGTGATTTATGGATAATTGAGAAACTTCTCCAAATGTCAGACTTGCCTTGCTTTGTCTTTGTGCTGTAAAGACCTTCTTTGATCTTCCTTTCCACATCATTTATTGACATCCTGTCGCTAGGATACATCCCGACAGTGTTGCCAGGTGGGAAATGTAGTATTATTGTACCAGAGACAAAAAATTATTGTACACCCGTCATAATCAAAATAACAAGTCTATTGATGCGCTACAGTCACTCTAGAGTTGAACAGCGTCTAACAGGAACTCACGGCTTTGCATCAGCAGTTGCATTAGGTTAAATGTCCTCCGTAAACAATGACGAGTGGGAACTAGTGAGCCAAATAATGAGGCCTGGAGGCCAACTACTGTTAGGAACCTCTGAGGCAAACGCATGCACGTCACTTGTAGCTCACATAGAAAAGCACGATTGGCTTGAAACTTGTCACATGGAAATGGAAATGCCTTCAGGGTTCACAAAACAATCTGACAGACAGTTGCGACAGGCTGATTACAACCATTACAACCACACATTCACAGAATGGTCAAATTATCATATACATCGTACATCGTACACAGGGCAAAATTATCATACAAATACGATAATTATTGTACACGTGACCTGGCAACACTGCATATCGATCCCGCAGTGTTTTTTTCAGCCGCCCGCACCTGTCCGCAGCAAAGTTCATACCGCCCGCTCCCGCGAGATTTGAGTCCCGCGGGACCCGGCGGGAACCAATCCCAATGCAGCCCTATAATTTGAGCCATAACACTGGTATAGAATTAAAGTTCATATGTAGGGGGTTGTCCAATGGAATACAAGTAAATTGTTAATTGGGCATAGTAATAGAAAAATGTATATGAAATTATACTTTTTATCCGCTCAAATTGATTTAATGTGTAAACAATTATTAATCTATCAGTGAAAGTGAAAAGACAGAAACAGATTTATAAACAGCCAGAGTTAGCTAATAAAAGGAAATGTAAACTCTTCAACTATCCATCCATCCATTTTTTTATACCCATTATATAAAATTCAGATCACTCGCCCATTGCAGACTCCATAACTATGCTCATTTCATTCTTTCTATAACTTCTATATCCTTTGAGTTGTTGAGCGTGACGTTTTTTTTTTTTATTTAAGAAAGCTGTTTGGAGTGATGTAAGGTCTGAGTAAATTATTGTTTCCTATTGAAAATTTTACCAGTTGTCCTTTTTATTACATGATTTTTCAAACTAACGTTCTGCATTGTGTCATGTATAAAAGAACAGACTAGGCATTGGAGGTGTTGCTGATAAGCCCCCCGAGCCTGCAATAGAAGTGGTGACAGAGGTGAAACAGGGGCATGCTGATATTGTGGATCTTGGTACTCTATCCAACAATACTGTTGTCCTTAAGCTGATTTTAAAAAGCTTTCTCAATGTGTATAAGCACACACTGATGCAGGGCTGAACTTCCTATGTCTGGCACGTGGGAATAATCAAAGAGGAACAGTGACCAGTTAACAAAGATGTCTTTTTTTTCACCAATAAGTTTGAACATTCCTTGAAATTCTATGACAAATAAGAATCATGTTTGTCTTATAAGCCTCAATTCCAAAAAAACTGTTTGGGATACTGCAAAATAAATAAAGATAGAATACAACCATTTTTAATGATCATAAACCAATATTTGATTCACAATAGAATATAGAGAACATATCAAATATTGAAAGTGAGACATTTTGCTATCTTATTAAAAATGCAAGCTCATCTTAAATTTGATGGCAGCAACATGTCTCAAAAAAGTTGGGATTGTGGAAACAGAGGGCTGGAAAAGTAATTGGTACAAAAAAGAAACAGCTTGAGGAACAGGTTTCAACTAATTAGTTGAAATGGAAACAGATCAGTAACATGACTGATACAAAAAGAACACCTTAAAGAGGCAGAGTGTTAGAAGTAAAAAGGGCAGAGGTTCAGCAATCTGCAAAAAAATGCTTCTATAAAAATTGTGAAATTCCAGTTTCAATTAAAGCTGCTTCAAAATAATATTCCTTGATGTAAAATTGTGAAGACTAAAACTGCATATTGAATACCCATGATCTTTGGGTCCTCTGGCGGTGCTGCATTAAAAACAAGCATAATTCATTATTCACAACTTGCTGTGTTAGCCATATATGCAGGTTAAAGCTCTATCATGCAAACAAGCCATATGTGAAATGCCAGCACCTTCACTGGACTCCAGTAAAGTGAAAAAACTGTTCTGTGGTCATCCATCCATTTTCTATACCGACAGTCTGTTAATCGGGTAGCGGGTGGGCTGGAGCCTATCCCAGCAGTCATCGGGCGAAAGGCAGGGTACACCCTGGACAGGTCGCCAGTCCATCACAGGGCCACATAGAGACAAACAACCATGCACGCTCACACTCACTCCTACGGACAATTTGGAGTCACCAATTAACCTGACATGCATGTTTTCTGGACGGTGGGAGGAAGCCGGAGTACCCGGAGAAAACCCACGCATGCACGGGGAGAACATGCAAACTCCACACAGAAAGGCACCAGGCAGGGATCGAACCTGAAACCCTCTTGCTGTGAGGTGATGGTGCTAACCACCACACCACCGTGCAGCCCTGTTCTGTGGTCATATCAAATAAAATTTTAGATTATTTTGGAACTTAATGAATATGTCTTCTACACTAAAGAGGAGATGGCGAGGTATCAGCACTCATTTCAGAAGCTGATGTTATGGGCGTGCATTAGTGCCTATGGAACTGGCAACTTGTACACATCATCAGTGCTGAAAGGTACAAACAGGTTTTAGAGCAACATATACTCCCATCCTGATTGTGTGCTTTTCAGGGAAGGCCTTGCATATTTCTGCTAGACAGTGTAGAACCCCATACTGCATCTATTACAACAACACGACTTCGAAGTAGAAGAGTGTGGGTGCTGGACTGGTTTGATTGCAGTGCAGACTTTTCACCTTCTTGAAACCATTTGGTGCATGATGAAAAACAAAGAATAAACAAAGAATAGCCAGGACTGTAGAGCAACTAGAACCCTATATTATACAAGAATGGGACAACATTCTTCTCCCAAATGTCCAGAAACTGGGGATGCTACACAGTGGTAAACAAGTGGTCCCAAACTTTTGAGACATCTTCCTGTCATAAAATTCCAGATGAGCTAATATATTATTAAGAAAGAGCAAAATGTCTAATTTTTTTTTCTCTATTGTACTGTGAAAATACTGGTTTTATTATGTTTTACACAGTGTCCAAATGCTTTGGGAATTTAATTTAATTTAATTTCCACTTAATTTCTTCTATGGATTTCTTCCTGGGCTCAGTAAGTAAATATGTCCCCTCCAAAGACAACCTGCCACATGTAACAAAAATGACAGCTATTGTAAATATTCTGACCAGAGTGACAGATTTTGACCATTTGAGCTTGGTTGTCTTGCTTCCTTTATTTTCCTAATTTTTCTTCTCTACATTATTTGTTTCTACCTGTATCTTGTCATCCAGTCAACCTCCATATAATGCCTATATATAATGTCTTTTTCTGCTTCCTGTTTAAATATGCTTGTTTGTGTATCTTAGGTAGATCTTCCTTTTGTTTTTTACTGTTTGTTTTTTGTTAATTTTGCTTGTTAGCATTTACACTGGATTATGTTGCTTCTTTACTGTTATTAGTGTTTAAACTTTTTTTAGCATTAGACAGAAATAATCCATCTTCTCCAGACATTGTCAGGAAGCTTATCAATTCATCCTCCATTTTAAAAAGCACACACTAATGTTTGCTTTCTTTCAAATGAGACACTCTGGTCTTAATCTTAAAAAAGTGGATCAAAGACAGCATGTAGTAAAGGGAATGCATCACCTTCGTTTCCCAAAATCTTCATTCAAGGACAGAAATGTTGCAATCCCAGAATTACACCCAGCTTTATCACCTACCGGTGAATGTAACAGGAAGTATGTGTTTATTTGTGCGTGTATGTGTTTGGGGTTGGTGGCAGACTGGAAATACATGGTGAGAGGATCAGGGGTATAGGAAAATAGATTAAAGGGAATCATCCAGTTATCAAGCTATGGCAGACAATCTCTCTGCTAAGTGATAGCAGGGCCTTTCAGAGAGGAGGATCACAGCCACTGTCCACTGTCTCTGACTGAGAGTTGTTTTTGGACACTACAACTGTAACTACAGATTTAATTAAACTGGGAAGAGGATTATTTAGGACATGCTGGAGTTTAGAACAGTGTATGTGTGTTGGCACATTCTGTGTGAGCAGTCTGAAAACCTAATTCTGGTTATTGCAATGTAAATGGCCAAATGCTTAAGCCAATTTATTTAGCAGAAGTTGAGCATGTAATTTTCAATAACGTGTAAATGCAACTGGGTAGAAAAATATCCCAGTTTTTTACACAACGCCAGTGTCGATAGAAAGAAATGCGAGGCCGGAATGTTGTCAATTTAAAACACAGACAATTTCAAAACAAAGCTGGAATCTTATGTTTTTTTCTGTTGCACGGTACAACTAAACTCAATACCTCTCTACTTCATTTTGTAAATTGGACAATATTTCCTCAATCTTGGTAGGATCAGCTGTTAATCAACATGTGAAGCTGCACATATAGCCCAGCGTCCTTGTGTGTGTGTAATCATTGTGCAACTTTATTCTACTGATCTTTTCAGAGAGCTAATCTTTGGTCAGCAGAGAAATAAGAATGTGTATATCTCTACTGTAGGTTAATAAACACGCTATTCTTTTTTAAAATTTCTACTCATAGAAGTGCAATCCATGTGCATAGATTGGATATCCTTTTATTTTGTTTTGCTATTTCTTCCCAGAGATTTGTAAACTGTGACCACAGGTTTGCAACTTCTTTCATCAGTGCGCAAGCACATTTAGCAGTGCTGTAGATATGCCCACAGGAGAGGACTCTCTCTGACCAGTGAATGGCCAGCATTTTTGTCCCATCAACATTTACGTAGTATCAGCTGAGCTCACGTGAAACCTCTTTAGAAGTTGTACTGAAAAGAGTATCAGTTACATAGTAGTAATGGAACACATAAAAACTGAGTATTGTCAATGCCACAGCATTTTATCGAAAAAAAAAAAGTAATCAGGGACATATGCTGGGTTGAGGCAGTGTCACAAAGAACACTCAAGCCGAGTCCCAGATTCCACATGGTGCACAGCATGCATTTTAAAAAAAAAATACCACTAGTGGATAAGAACTGTAGGTCTCATAATCAAGCAATCCTACTTGCAGGGAGAGGCTCTGTTTGAGCTTAAACCTACAATAAAACCCTGGCATTACTGACAGACCTTGAGGAACAAAAACCTAAGCTCAGGACCATAAAATAAATAAATGATGGACAGAGCCGGAGAAACATCACCCATCGGTTTATGAACTGCTATTTAGGAACATCAACTTTGCATTTGGCTGTCACTATTTTTGTCTTTTTGGAGCCAAAAGTGACTAAAAAAAGAGGATTTATATTTTTATACAACTGTTGCTTCAGAAAAAAACATTTTTGACAGAGAGTAGCTTGGGTTTTCTCTCCACCTGAACCCTAGAGATAGTAAATGGGTTATCAGCTTTTTTTCTCTTGCTTCTTTTATTTAGGGAAAACTATTTCAGTTTTTGATCATGCTAACTTTTACCCTACACCTCCATTTTAAGGATAATGGAAAATGTGGAAATAGTGTAAGCACTAATTTTTTGAACATCCGTATGTGATTTGTGCTTCTTGTGCAACCCCTTGTTTCCTGGAATCTTTACAAAAGATGTGGAGAGTAAAACGTTAGCATAACCGTTACAACCTCAATTGCCACATTGATGAGAAATGTTCCAGGTTGACGTAAAGAAGCAATGTACCACAAATATATTTATTTAACTATACTATGTAAATAGAATGACAAAATTTTCAGCCGTTTTGGAGCATATCATGGCCAAAAGCACAACCTTTAATGCTTCCCACATCAGCTCTTTCATCTCAGTCCATCTCAGTCTCAGAACAGAGGCATCAGTCAGATGGGTCACACTGACATCTACATGAGGGCTCAGTCCCTCACATTCTATTATCATAATCATGCTTTCAAATTCTCCTCCACCTTGATGTAAAGCTTCTTTCCCCTGGCTTTTTTCACTCCAGAGACACGTCACAGGGACTCCTTGGCAACCATATCAACTCTTTTTCCCTTTTTCATTCACATTTTTCTTGTGACCCAATTTCCCCTAGTTTAGGCAGCATAAAAATATGAGGCACAAAGGCAATTTTTCACAGGGCTTAAAGTCTTTTTCATATCAGATAAATTGCACAAATGGAAAAGGGTCACAAAATTGCTGTAATGTAATCGCTGGGGCCATGTGAATTAAACCCAGTTGTATTGCACAATTGTGTCGAGCTGATTATGGTAATCTACACTGGCTGTATTATCCAGGTATTGTAGGCTATTGTACATACAGTTACATTAACTCAGCCAAAAAGAGTCAGTGGAAAAGTTATCTGAAAGTGATCTGAAAATGCTAGTTTACTGTGAAGAGGATTAAGTTTCCAAATTAGGCAGAAACACTTATTTTCATTAGGAGATGCATTGCAAACTTACTTGGACATGAACTCATGAGAGCTATACAAAGATATATTTTGCTGATCTAAATGCAGTTTGGAAAGCAAAAACTAAGTAACACAGATGGACAGATAGCAATGTGTTTTTTTTCAAGCATTTATCACACTATTGCAGATTCATTTGAACTCACTCCTGGGACCTTGCTTAATGATCTTTGTACCTACTGAAATCAGCCTGGAGGATATTGATGCCAGTCTCTGATAAACTAAGGAGAGCTTGACTTCCAAGAACAACTTTTGGATCTTATCCAGGTGAGCTTACTTTGCTTTGTGGCTCCACTAGCTGGAGAATCAATCTGAGGCCTCTCTCTCTCTCTATCCTTCTTTGGCCTGTGGCCCTGAAACAAAATCATTATTCTTCACATTTCAGCTAATGACTTTGGCACATCAGCATATCCTGCTCTCTAACAAATATCAATTAGTTGGAACTGCATGAATGCCTGAAACACTGGTGTGGGCAGAGTGCTGACAACAGCAATGTGACGGAGTCATCCTTGCTTGACTGTTAAGTAGTTGTCATAGCTTTGGGTTCAATCCAAAGTCGGAAGGTCTCTTTAAAGAGCTATGGCAAGTCCAGTTCACTCCAGTCACAAGTCTCAATTAGTCAAAAATAATTTAAACGTCAGGACAGTTTATGAATACAGAATTATCATAGGGGAAAATGCTCATGCTGCAGCAACAAATCATACTGCAAAATTTAACATTTCTAAAACTCATGGTGCTGTCAAAATACAAAGAAAGTGTTAAAGGAATGGAAATTTCCAGATAATAAGGAGCAAACAAGAAATAAGGAGAAAAGGATGACCTGAACACAGTAAGAAAGAAAAAAAAACGTAAAACGAAAAATAATGTAGAAAAGTAGGAGTGAAGAAGAAAATTGTAAGAAGGTAGGACATTTTAAATGGAGGCCAGTCTCAAAAAAATACAAAAGGTACATTTGACCAAGTGTCTAAAACATGGTTGCATCAAAACAAAGATTCAAACATTGTGAGATGACAACGTTTTACTTTGTCTTCTCTTATTCGTGATGCTCCAAACCCTTTCAGTCAGAGACAGGTCTGGACTTTAGGCAGGCTAGTCAACACACACACACTCTGCACACACTATGTGAAGACACACTGTTGTACAGTAAGTCATACATAAAGAGGTCTGATGTTGCCCAGTATAAATGACCACTTACCCTACGGGAAAATATGTTTCCTTTATGATAGCGTATGTTTTTCCAAAAAACACATTTCTGTGTTAATGGTAGCTTCATACATATGCAACTTCCTGAACATTTTTATAATATTACACACTGTAGATGTTGAAAGAACCAAAGTTCTTTGCAATCTTGAAATAAAAATTTCAAATTTCAAAACACATTTCAAATTTGATGCAAGCAATGATAATTTGTTTATAAGACACTAAAAATAAAATTTTTGAAATTGTGTCTGTTGAATAAATGTTTAAATGACTTAACAAATCAAGAGTTTTCTAGGATGCAACAAAATCAAGTTTTTGTTGTGTTTTGGAAACTTCTCAACTTTTCTGGAAATTTGGTTTGTACGAGACTATAAAAACAGCAAAACGTGTGTTTTCCTTGATATCACTGGTGAAAGTGTCCATTGTCTTCTGTGAAAAGACCTGTTTGCATAGAATAACACAGAATGACCGCAACCTTATACTACTTCTACTACTCAGAGTTTAGCTGTATTGATGGTAACTGCACTTTAATAATACAAGGGTCATTTGGCTGGAATTACCATGCATTTGGTACATCTCATGATATCTAGACACAACAAACAGAGAGTTTCAAAGAAAAAGTTTCTCATACTACAGTCTTCCATAGCAAAAGTGTCTTTATAACTCCATAACATTTACAAAACAATAAGGGACCTGCTCTTCATAATCTCACAAGTGACTGGGGCTGCTTGTGCCTGTCTGCAATATTTAGAACTGATACACAAATTAATGGGATGAAATATATCCATATCTTAACAAAGACTAACGCTGCCAACATCCTGTGTCCTCGCTAATCTTAGCAACAAATACGTTGTATGACCCCTAAATGTAATGTGAAGTTGCTGCCGTTGCTGTCACAAATATTAAGTTTGCAATTGTATAACCATGATGCAGTTAAAAGAGGGCAATCAATGAACATTTTTACCATCTAAATCCAAATATGAAAAGTTTTTTGAGGACATTAATGCATTATTTTCCATATATCTATGGTGCAAATGTGCACACTTTAGAAATAGTAGTTAATGTGTTATAAATTTTACGTAGTATTAATGATGTCCATTGTACAAATTGATCTGTATGCATTACTACCCATCTTTCCCAATGCTTGCCCTCATGTCCAGTAGCTTTTTTTGCTCATCAGACCAGCCACCATATGCTGTCATCCCTCTTCCAGAGCACTTAATTTCCAATGACAAGACAGGCGAGTTAAAAGCATCTGGAGTGAAGAGAAGTGACAAGAGTCATCTTAGATCTGAGTATGGCAGCAACATGGTAAAGAGGTCAGTCTTGCTCTAGTCTCTAGTAGAGGAAATAAGAGAATGGAAAAATTGCCTCTGGCCTGAGGTTGCTCAGGTTACTGGTGGGAACTACAGGATAAAAACATGCTAAAATATTTTACTGAATGGCTGAAAAGTGTATTGAAAATAGTAATTTCTCAACAATGTCATAACAGTATACTTCTGCCTGCAAGATTAGGTGTTTTTCCATCACAGAATTAAATTTGGAAGGCAAGAACAAGAAAAAGTGAATGAAAAAGGTAGAAATTATAATAATAATAATATTAAAAATAATATACAAAAAAGTTTCCTTATTCACCTGAAGTAGTTTCTGTTTGTATTGAGAAAGACTTTTTGTGCGTTAGAGGGAATAGATACAACTTTGTCAATCACTTCTGACCTGGCTGTTTCTGGTCTGAGCAAATAATACTAACATACTAATACTAAAAACTAACATGACTAACCAGCATCTTCAATTCAATTTTATTTATATAGCGCCAGATTACAACAATTGTCATCTCAAGGCACTTAAGTAATATAGTCCAATTCAAGCCAATTGGAATTAAATTCATTGTAATCATAATCCAATTAATTCATATGGAGCCAATTCAAAAATAATATCCTAGCTAAGGAAACCAACAGATTGCACCGAAACTTGTCTTCAGTCCAATCTCCCGTCCTGAGCGTGCCTGTGGCGACTGTGGAAAGGAACGACTTCCTTTTAACAGGAAGAAACCTCTGGCAGAACCAGACTCAGGAAGGGTGGCCATCAGCCTCGACCAGCTGGGGCTATAACATTTTAGGTAATCCCATGGATGAAAATAATTCCTGAAGAGGAGCTTTCTTCATTTACCTCCTTTACGTGCTGTCACGGCTAGGTGACAATTCGACTCACAAAAAGAACCCAAGAGAAGACACAGAACACTGGGAGATTTAGAGTTAGAACAGTTTATTTACAGGTGCATGGTATTGAAAGCCAGATGGAGTATCTGGTTAAACATGGCACTTAGGTCCAGGTGGGAATGCAGAATGGAAGGGGAGGATACTGGCTATGGTGCTGTGAGTCGGCAGCAGGGTGAGCAGGCAGGTAGGGGAAATGAGAAACAATGAATGCTAAGTCCTTAGCATTGGAATCCAGAGTGAGGGGAATCGATGACGGAAGCGGCACTCTGGTGAAGTGAAACAATCTCGTGAAGGCTGATTGCTTCTGCAGCTCCTTAAGACTGTGTCTTCATGAGGACAAATGAGGAACAGGTGTGATAGCAGGAGCAATTCAGACTCTGCCCATGTCATTTCACTTCCTGGAAACCTGCTCAACCCCACCTAAGGCCCAGAAACCACAACAACAACACAGCCAAGCATGATGGTGACAGTACCCCCTAGATACGTTAAACTCACATTTTTCAGCTTTGATGTAAAGATGGTTTTCCAGTAGTCTTTGTAGTACACGCTGGACATGCTGCCTGTGCTCTGCGGGAGATTTAGAGAAGATCAAGATGTCATCAAGGTATGCAAACACAATTAGGTTTAAATAGTCTCTCAAAATGTCATTAATAAGGGCTTGGAATACTGCAGGAGCATTTGTGTGGCCAAAAAGCATGACCAGGTACTCAAAGTGGCCTAAGAGTGTGTTAAAAGCCGTCTTCCACTCATCTCCTTCACAAATTCGGACCAGGTGGTAAACGAGATCGAGCTTAGTGAAGATGGTGGCCCCCAGGATGGGTTCAAAGGCTGACGTGATGAGTGTTAGGGGATATCTATTTCTTAAAGTGATTTGATTTGATCCCCAATAAACAATACAGGGTCTTAGGCTCTTATCCTTCGTCTGTACAATGAAGGACCCTGCTCCAACGATAAGAGGATGGCCTAATGATACCAGCTGCAAGAGACTCACGAATGTAGAGCTCCATAGCTTTGTGCTCGGGACAGGGCAAGTTGTAAAGTCTGCTAGAAATTAGGGTTGCTTCAGGTAATAGATATGAAGAGTGAAGAGAAAGTGAAGACGAGGCCCTGTCTTCGCTAAAAGCAGTGCCAAGGTCATAGTACTCGGTAGGAACCAAAGAGAGGTCCACCAGGGGAAAAGTTGGTACCTGATGGCGGTGAAATGGAGGACTGGAGAGCCGATTTGAGGCAATTAGAGAGGCAGAAGAGACTAATTATCAATCCAGCGGTCAGACCAGTAGAGACCCTCATGATAATTCTTAGTAGACATTGTCAAGTGTCTTTTGCCCACACTGGACAGGCGGCAATGAAATGATTCTTAGAACTACAGTAGATGCACTCATTGGCACTTAACCAGTGAAGTTGTTCCTCAGGAGTGAGTCTCGTCTGAATTCCTCTGACTGGGTTGATTCTGGCACGGTGGATCCAGTGGAAGGTGAAGAGGTGGAAGAATTGGGAGACGTCCGCCGAGGTGGTGGTAGTTGGGAATGAAAGGTCCTCTCCTTCCTCTGTCTATTCGGATTGCCAAGGTAATGAAATCCTCAAATGAGGATGGCTCCTCTCTAGAGGCCAGCTGGTCTTTCATTTGATCATTGAATGCATTCAACAATAATCCCTGAAGAGCATTTGACGGCCATCCTGTTTCTACTGCCACGATATGGAATTCAATGTTGAATTCAGCCACTGACTGACTTCCCTGTTTTACCAATCTTTTGGCAGCATTCACTTTGCCAAGAGGGGGATCTCTTAGATTTTTTTTCTGAAAGGAAGTAAAAGGACAAGAATCATTAGTATATGTGGGGAACAAACAAAAGCAGGAAACCTTCACACTTGTTGATATAACCAGAGAAGTGGGAAAGGTGTGAAAGGAAGCATCACAGAAGACTGACTTGGGTGGAACGTCATGGCTGGTTGAGGGCGGAACTGGTGGGTTGGCTGGTGGTAATGTGCCTGGAGGGAAAGCAGACAGATGCTCATGAATATTTTGCAGCAATTCAAAAACCTGATTGAGATGTTGGTTATTTGAGCCATGGTGTTAATTTAGTGAGCGTAGAGCCTTATCAGGCTCTCCGAGCAGGACTTCTTGTTTGGTCAGAGCTGACCAGAAAGCTCTCCAAAGACCTTTGTAATTTTATTGTTGAAAAGCATTCTAATGGCATTGGTAATATGTGCATTTCCAGAATTTGGATATGGAAGCAAATCGCAACCATAATTCAAATTAAAATGCATTTGCCGAAATGCTTTTTCATTTTAAGAATGTGACTGCATTATTGGACTCATCAATAAAATTAGTAATCAATCATTCCATTTGCATTTTCTTCTTCAAAACTGCACATTATTGCTTTTTCGTTTTCATGTCCTGCCTGTAAAGTACTGCCCATGATTCGAAAACGAAAAAGCATTCTGAGCGGCGCAGCAGAGTGACGTCAGCTGTTCTTCAGCTCCCTGCTGACCGAGCTACCCATCTTGTTCGGTAGGGGGCCGTGTGCACATCTGCATTGCATTACATATCAAATGTGCAGGGAAATTGATTGAATTGCCGGGTCATGGCGCTCCCTCAAATTGTGCAAACACTGTTAGAATTAGCTGAGCAGGTAGACTCTAATAATATATCTGGGTCTGATGCCTGTGGCCGAGTAGAACAAGTCATAGAGCTTGGCTACATACTCTGCCATCACAGATTTACACATTAATGAGGTTGCCATAGTAAACCTCTGTTCAGTCCTGGAACGGCTGGATGCTGTGGAGCCTCAGATGGGACGAGGACGACCAACCATCAACATCCGTTCGAGTCCATTGAAAACTATTTATTAAATGGTTTAAAAATAAAGGAAATAGCGGAGCTGTTCGGCATAGGCCACCAGACAATCCGTCGGAGGAGGCAAAGTAACGGACTGATGTAGCAGACTCCGTATTACTATTATTTGTAAAGGGACCGTGTTCACAACTAAACTTAATTGTTGCCATTTGATGCTTTGTGCCAAAGTTATAACCTGATTATTGTTGATGTGACTGTCACTAAAAATAACTTTTATAACGTAGATCAGCGGCTCCCAAACTAAATGATCAGCGGCACTCCCTTCTATGTCCCAATTGTGTTGACACATCCTCAATCCCCCAGACATTAAGAAACCGAGCAGGCGGTTACGTCCGCTCTTCATTCATGGAACGGGGGTTTACGTCCACTGCTATGTCAGACCTTCACCCGGCAACAAGGAATTCTGTTTTCTGATTGTCTGAGACCCATGCCAATATTAATGTGATGGGTGGGCCTGCATCTTGGCACAAAGCTCTCCGATGTTTGGTGCAATCAAAGACAGTTTAAGCCTCAAATCTTTCTCAACAGCATCCAGTCTTTGCCGATGTTTAGTCTTAACTGCTGTCAGAGCAGAGAAATCAGCCTCGCATAGATCAGTTATATTTACATTTACTCATTTAGGAGACGTTTTTATCCGAAGTGACTTACAGAAAAAGAGAACAATCAAGGTATAGTGCGAAAAGAGGCGTTAGTGCATGAGTGATGTTATGTATTCAGTATTCTTGTGCGATGGGTAGCAGCCGAAAACGGAGGCCTTGGCGGTCTGATCCTCGGCTACTGAAGCTAGCTCTTGGGACGTGGAATGTCACCTCTCTGTTGGGGAAGGAGCCGGAGCTGGTGCGCGAGGCTGAGCGGTTCCAGCTAGATATAGTCGGACTCACCTCGACGCACGGCTTGGGCTCTGGAACCAGTCCTCTTGAGAGGGGTTGGACTCTCTTCCACTCTGGAGTTGCCCGTGGTGAGAGGCGCAGAGCAGGTGTGGGCATACTTATTGGCCCCCGGCTGTGTGCCAGTACATTGGGGTTTACCCCAGTGAACGAGAGGGTAGCCTCCCTCCGCCTTCGGGTGGGGGGACGGGTCCTGACTATTGTTTGTGCCTATGCGCCAAATGCCTATGCTGGGGGACTTCAATGCTCACGTGGGAAATGACAGTGAGACCTGGAGGGGTGTGATTGGGAAGAACGGCCCCCCCGATCTGAATCAGAGTGGTGTTATGTTGTTGGACTTCTGTGCCAGTCATGGACTGTCCATAACGAACACCATGATCAGGCATAAGGGTGTCCATATGTGCACTTGGCACCACAACACCCTTGGCCGCAGTTCGATGATCGACTTTGTGGTTGTATCATCGGACTTGCGGCCGTATGTCCTGGACACTCGGCTGAAGAGAGGGGCGGAGCTGTCAACTGATCACCACCTGGTGGTGAGTTGGCTCCGCTGGTGGGGGAGGATGCCGATCAGACCTGGCAGGCCCAAACATATTGTGAGGGTCTGCTGGGAGCGTTTGTCGGAATCCCCCGTCAGGAGGAGCTTTAACTCTCACCTCCGGCAGAGCTTCAACCATATCCCGGAGGAGGTGGGGGACATTGAGTCCGAATAGGCCATGTTCCGTGACTCCATTGCCGAGGCGGCTGATCGGAGCTGTGGCCGTAAGGTGGTCGTTTGCCTGTCGTGGCGGCAACCCCCGAACCCGCTGGTGGACACCAGTGGTGAGGGAAGCCGTCAAGCTGAAGAAGGAGTCCTATCAGGCCTTTTTGGCCAGTGGGACCCTGGAAGCAGCTGATAGGTACCGGCAGGCCTGGGCTGCGGCTTCGGCGGTTGCTGAGGCAAAAACTCGGGCTTGGGAGGAGTTCGTTGAGACCATGGAGAACGATTTCGGCGTCTCAGGGGGGGGAAGCGGCTCACAGTCAACACTGTGTATGGTGGAGACGGGGCTTTGCTGACCTCAACTAGGGATGTTGTGAGTCGGTGGGGGGAATACTTTGAGGAACTCCTTAATCCTACCAACACGTGCTCGGAGGAGGCAGAGTCGGAGAGCTCGGAGACAGGGCCTCCCATTTCTGGGGCAGATCGGGGTGATGTGTTCCAACTATAGGGGTATCACACTCCTCAGCCTCCCTGGTAAGGTCTATTCGGGGGTACTGGAGAGGAGGATCTGTCGGATAATCGAGCTACGGATTCAGGAGGTGCAGTGTGGCTTTCGTCCTGGCCGTGGAACAGTGGACCAGCTCTATACCCTCGTGGAGTCCTGTCGGGGGTGCTCCGGGAATATGGAGTGCCGGACCCCTTGATAGGGGCCATTCGGTCTCTGTATGACCGGTGTCAGAGTTTGGTCCGCATTGCCGGCAGTAAGTCGGATACGTTTCCTGTGAGAGTTGGACTCTGTCAGGGCTGTCCATTGTCACCGATTCTGTTCCTAACTTTTATGGACAGAATTTCTAGGCGGAGCCAGGGCATTGAGGGTGTCCGATTTGGCGACCTCAGAATCGGGTTACTGCTTTTTGCGGATGATGTGGTTCTGTTAGCGTCGTCAGGCCGTGACCTTCAGCTCTCACTGGAGCGATTCGCTGCTGAGTGTGAAGCGGCTGGGATGAGAATCAGCGCCTCCAAATTCGGTTCTTTGCCGGAAGAGGGTGGAATGCTCTCTCCGGGTCGGGAATGAGATCCTTCCCCAAGTGGAGGAGTTCAAGTATCTCGGGGTCTTGTTCACGAGTGAGGGCCGAATGGAACATGAGATTGACGGGCGGATCGGTGTGGGGTCTACAGTGTTGCGGGCTCTGCACCGACCCGTCGTTGTGAAGAAGAAGCTGAGCCATTTACTGGTCAATCTACGTTCCCATCCTCACCTATGGTCACGAGTTGTGGGTAGTGACCGAAAGAACAAGATCGCGAATGCAAGCGGCCGAAATGGGTTTCCTCCGCAGGGTGTCTGGGCTCTCCCTTAGAGATAGGGTGAGAAGCTCAGTCATCCGGGAGGGGCTCGGAGTAGAACCGCTGCTCCTCCGCATTGAGAGGAGTCAGATGAGGTTGCTCGGGCATCTGGTTAGGATGCCCCCTGGACGCCTCCCTGGTGAGGTGTTCCGGGCATGTCCCACTGGGAGGAGACCCCGGGGAAGACCCAGGGCACGTTGGAGAGACTATGTCTCTCGGCTGGCCTGGGAACGCCTCGGGGTCCCCCCGGAAGAGCTGGAGGAAGTGGCCGGGGACAGGGACGTCTGGGTTTCTCTGCTCAAGCTGCTGCCCCCGCGACCCGACCCTCGGATAAGCGGCAGATGATGGATGGATGGATATTCAACACAACTCTCTTGAATACTCGATTAAGAGGATAATGAAATCATTCCCCTGTTGGGACTTGGGAGTTATTTTAATAATAATGGCTCACTATAATGTATCCCTTATGACATTGAGTTGTTTATAGTGATCTACGTCAGGGATACATGAGGTCTGACATAGCAATGGACGTTAACCCCCGTTCCATGATAAATTAAAAAATAGCTTTCAATGGAGTTGAACGGATGTTGATGGTTGGTCGTCCTCGTCCCATTTGAGGCTCCACAGCATCCAGCCGTTCCAGGACTGAACAGAGGTTTACTATGGCAACCTCATTATTGTGTAAATCTGTGACGGCAGAGTATGCAGCCAAGCTCTATGACTTGTTCTACTCGGCCACAGGCATCAGACCCAGATATATTATTAGAGTCTGACTGGCTGGAGGGTGTGTTCCAGAGTGGCGGCAGGTGGTGAGGTGGACACAGAGGAGGAGCCAAACACGGCACTGATGTAGGTAGGCTGAGAAAGGAAACCTTGGGATCCGACAGAGTTCTTGGGAGGAACGTGGCTGAAACGATGGAAGCACGGTAAGAACACAACAAACATTAGTTTACACTTAGAGAGAATGTGTACGGCCTGATTACCACGGAAATGGTAAAACGATCTGGTGAAGACTGGTGCTCTTGTTGCTCCTTAAGTATGGTTCTTGATGACTGTAGATGATGAACAGGTGTGACAGCAGGCAGCAACCAGACTCCACCCTGGTGTCCAAGGAAACCTGCTTACTCAGCCTGAAACTCAGAAACACACCTCCAAAACCACGTCAAGTCATGACACAATCAATCACCCGACTTAAATCCAATTGAAAATATATGGAGAGAACTGAAGATCAGAGTTCATAAAAGAGGCCCCCGGAACCTTCAAGATTTGAAGACAGTTTGTGTGGAAGAATGGGCCAGAATAATTCCTGAGCAATGCAGGCGACTGGAATCTTCATACAGGAAGCACCTAGAAGTTGTAATCACCAGCAATGGCTTTTCTACAAAGTATTAAATAAAGTGTGTTCAATACTTATTCCCCATGTCATTTCACTTTATTTCTTTTAACTCAACTTGTATATTTCAATGTTCTGATTTCTTTGTTGATGACAACATCTGGTGCAAATTTGGTGTCAATAGCCCACTTAGAAATACCATTACTGAATAAAATGCTGATATGTCAAATAATTCAAACAATTCTCCCCGCTGTATATTTGGTTTTTAAAAATGTAGATGTGTAATTTTCAAAGAAGGTAACTACATTTTTCAAATTGTATATAGCCAAGAAACATCCCACAATCTGTCTTCTGTCACTTGAATTGTCTGACAAGAATTTAAAAGACTACACTGCAGAAAAAACTTTAAAACAATTGGCATTTAATAAGTTCCTATCTTAATTAATTGTCCACTTTCATAAAATTCAGCTGCTACAAAGGATGACATGTCTTGAACAACCAGGATGAGGTGGACATTTAGGAGAGCTGGGTGGAAGACATCTGATGAGCAGAATGGCAGAAACAGCAAAGAATTAAAAAAAATAATAATAAAAATGTGTGCAATATCTGAATGGCTTGCAGAACACTGTTATAAAGATCTTTGGACTGGAATTGTCAAATCAAAATTGAGAATGGGTGGCTGTGTGCGTGAAAAAATTGAAGTTTTGGAATAATATATCTGTAATAGAAAATTATAGCAGACCTCATCCTTATTAAACTTATGCAAAAGCTTCATCTATAACAACTTCTGTATTCATCGTGATGTACACTAAACCAAAAAGTTATCTTCTTACACTCAGTTAATGGAAAAGGAGTTTTGAAGACTTATAAACCAAACACGTGATAATTTGATTGATTCAGTTAAAAAAACATTTGAAATCTTTCGAAATCTGTTAATGGGAGTCTCAGTTGTGTGAGTATGCTTTATGGGTCCAAACCTGCACGAGAGTGTGCAAGATGTACATAATTAGTAACATTCTCAAAAGTGGCACTCTTTTGTCTTAATTACTAAGTTCACAGTCTTGCTCACAATGTTTTTGTGAACTGAAAATTACTTTAAAGGTGTGGATATATAATGTGTTAGTCATCTGTATGGGGAGAATCACACCTAAAAGCCTCCTATATAGCATATAATTATTAAAGGAGATTGGGAAGTATAACATCACATAATAAAACAAACTACTTAGTAATGTGATGTATTCTGCTTTGCCTTTATTCAGCTCCAAAGTGGGAGCAACTACAGTCTGAGCTGCTTTCTTAAGATTGGAATTGAACATGTCTCAAAATGGCACATGATATAGATCACTAAGAATGCAGAATGGTGTTAGAAAGAGAGAAACAACAAGAAAAATAATGAAGCTGTTTAAAAAATTGTACATTCTGACCAAAATAAGGAGAGAATGAATCAAGTAAGCAAAAGAAAGTGATGCTGGGACCTGGGTGGCCTGTTTCATCACAGTACTCAGAGACTGATGAAAACAAGCAAGTAACAGACAGCTGAAGAACGAGCAGCTTGGAAACAAAACAGGTAACACTCACTTTTTTTTTAACACTCACATTCCATTCTTCCACTTCTTGTCATGCTTGTTGGCCTGCAGCACAAATGGAAAGTTATAAAAGCCTCACATTGGTCGGAAATCTCACAGGCATCATTGTGCCAGCCATCAAAGTAATAGACTGTCTGGATGCATTATCTGGTTGCATTATCTCCTTCTGGCTGAGGCCATTGCTTGGAATGAGTCCCGGAGCATTGATTGAAAAGCAAGATGAATCAGGCATGGAGCTCAAACAGTAATATATGATCAAATACAACAGTTTCACTACTGTTGGATGTGGGAGCAGGAGACAGATTCCTTTTAAGTGTGTGCAGAAATTGAGACTGAGAGGAAAAGCTTGAGAATAATTTAGAATGATAGACTGAGCTGTTTGGTGGATGACAGTTTATGATGGTTTGTGAGTCAGAGTGGTACCTCACATATCCCACACATGGGCTTCAGTGCTGTCAGGCTAACATCAAGGCAATTCACTTCTACACAGAACCACACAAAGAACCTGTCGAACTTTCCACAAGATTAAAGTAGAAGCCACTCCCCAACAAGCCCTCTGTTGTGAATAAGTTGCAGGGCTTTATAATAACCTGTGCTGCAACAGTGGAAGTAATAGGACTGAGCCTATGGACTGAGACAAGCAGCCATTTTATAATGAGGGATGGAACTGCTCAGCCATACCGCAACACTCTTCCTGTTAGGATCCCTAAATTAAAGAAGCAAACGATGCGTGCAGCACATTCTCGCCCCTAAATCTCCAGGGCTACCTTTCTCTGGGTGGAATCTAACTCTTCTTTCTACAAGCTCAACTCTCATCTGCTTCACTGAATCGGCCCTGCTCTCAGAAAAAGGAAACAACTTGCAGTCTTCAGTGTATCGTTGAATTGTAATTTTTATCAGTATGCCAGAACAGCTACAGCTGGTCTTGTTGAGAACACAGCAATTCAGTTTCAGACCAGCAAAACATTTCTGGGATACCTGGAAGATTTAGGAGGGCTGAATCACCTATCGAGTTAGCTGAAGTGCAGATGATCACGAATGAGAATAAAATGTGAATCTATTATAAATTAAGACTCAGTGGTATCTCAGTCTTTTAGGTGAAAAAGGACAATAATATAAATTCATCCAGATGCTTAAAAGCCACTGTCTTTAGCTTTTAAGACAAGGTGTGGCCTTTGAGTTCAAAGTAGAAGTCTGGGTGCTGCACTGGCCTGCTTGCAGTCCAGACCTTTCACCAACTGAAAACATTTGGAGCATCACAGAATATAAAAATTGAACAAAAAAGACCCATGACTGTTCAACAGCTAGAATCCTGTATCAGACAATAACAGGTGTCATCAGTTCCCAGATATTTCCAGATTTGCTATGTTTTCTATGGTCTCTCTTCAATTAAAAAGGGCTTTCTGAGATTTAAAAATCCTTGCATTATGTATATATTTCAATTTTACACATTGTCTAGACTTTTTTTGGATTGAGGTTGTAAAAAGCTTTGTGCTATGTACAGACAATATCTTTGAGAAGCAATACATGCAATACTTTATCTAAAGTTACAGTGAAAATTGTTTGAGTGTGAATGCTGAGTATTCTGATGTTATAACTAAGAAATATTCATAAATCAACAGGTACTCAAAGATGCATAACAGTAAAACTGCAGTGACAAATCTACCGTAGAAGAAATTCATGTGATAATGCTTCTTCTGTCTTTGTTACTTCAACAAATCTATTGAGTATGTCAAAAGGTTTTATCAGTATTCTGTAGTTTGACGTGTATAGAAAAAGTCAGTGGCAGCAAATATTAAAGGGAGGATGTGTCAGCAGCAATTGAGTCAAACTTTTCTGAGGGTTTGGGATTCTTAACAGTGTCAGCAGGGAGAGAAAGAGGCTATGGAAAACTCTGAGGGGAAAATTTGTGTCAGTCGGTACCTGCAATCTTTAAAGGAGATGTTTTATTCTATATATCCTGTTTTTAGAAGTACAGTACATGTGGAAAATGTTCTAAAATGCTGACTGATGTTGTAAATATCTGCTTCAAGGAAGTATCAATTTTGCTGTTTGTGAAAAGAGTGATGTTACAAGTAATCTGACGAGCTGATCTCAGTCAACTGCTATGGCTCTTAG
Source organism: Leuresthes tenuis (assembly GCF_036924035.1). Taxonomy (NCBI): domain Eukaryota; kingdom Metazoa; phylum Chordata; class Actinopteri; order Atheriniformes; family Atherinopsidae; genus Leuresthes; species Leuresthes tenuis. Next base: position 21,385,909 of record NW_027325374.1, on the reverse strand, counting down.
GAATTACGGATATATATATGCACTTTGAAATTTGAATCAATGAGTGTATTTATATTGAACTTTTGACATTACAATGTCCTGTGTGAGTCAGCCACAACTTTAATACCACTGAGAGGTAAAGTAACACTACTCTCCTTGTTCTACTACAATCTGGGTGTTCACATGGATTTTAATTTGATTTTTGCCACCTACATATACATTTTTGTAAAGATGAGAGTGAATACTATTTTCTTTTTTTTTTACTTATATATTCATTAATTTACTTTTCCAGATTGGACTATTTTGTCAGTGCCCATTACATAAAATCCTAAATAAGAATAATTCAAATCACAGATTGTAATGTACATTAACATAGGAAAAACGCAACATGGAATTAATGCATTTTCTAGATACTGTACATGTCTGGGTAAATTTTCATAGTGATCATTCAGCAAACCGTAGATACTTAACAAACAATACCAACTATCCATGGATGCTGTTGGTCAAGTAATTTGTGTATCCACACCACCACCGAGTTTTCTACACTTCATTTTGGCCCGTGAAATATTTTGTCCAGTTGTTCAAGGCAACCTTCATCAAAACGTACATACATTCTAACTAAGTGGGCATGTTTTAGGAAGTTTGATTTTTCCACTTTATTTGTTTTGGTCTCCAGGCACCTCAGTTAATATAGTGGTGAAACCAGTATGCCTTGTATAGATTCTATTTGAGAGTTACTTGAAGTCAGACTGCAGGCATGGCTTTATGTTTTCTTAACTGGAATAAACTCAAGATAAGGTCAAGAGAACATTGCAGAACCATTACTATTATTTATTTATCTTGGGGCTGATGGGTTTAAAAAGGGTATTGAAACCGACTCAACTAAAGTACAAAGATGTAAACCTTCCCACTCTGGTTCAGTGCCAAGATAACAAATTTCAGGTGTTAATACACTTTCAGGATTTGGCACCCTGACCTGCAACCGATCCACTCTGCTTGCACATTGTTATAACAAGGAAAAGCTTCCCTCCTCAGCTTCATTCACAAATTCTCCTCAGCTTCATTCTATGGTCTAACCAAAGTGGGATAAATCTACAAGTATGTGGACTAATAGAAAATCTCTCAGCCATGTACCGTAAACTTTGAATGCTTAAACAAGGAAAAAAGAGAAGGAAATGAAAATAAATGAGGTAGAAACACACACCAGATGAATGTGTGCAATTGGATCAGCACAAACACTGGTTATGCATTATATAACCGGCAGTTTAATTGGTGGCAGAATATATCCAAGCAACCAGATCCAAATGAAAAATTGTTTGACAGCTTTGTCAAGAGGGTCGACTTCTCCACAATTTCTTTGAGAAATGAGTTCCACTGATATGATTAGAAACAAACCAGCAGTCCAACTGCCAACAGGAGCTTGAAACCAGCTGGCATGCATACATATGGATTATAGGGAATTTGCATCTGTTAACCAGGCTTGTTAGATATTATATAAATAACAATTGGCAACTGCTGCAGTTGAAACTAATTATCCACATTTTTATTAAGCAGTGTTTAGTATTCAGTCTAAACATTCTTTGCAGTGGCATCTTTCCAACACTCGCCCCTGCAGTCAGCCTGTCACGAGAGAGGCAAATGTTCTGCATGGATACTTCATCAAATCTCAATTGTCCTGGTTGACTTTGCCATCTGTATTAATGACTCTGTGAGCTTATTCTAGAAAGAGCCTTGGAGAGATTGTCCAAAGAGACATGGATTGGCTGCCAAACTTATTAAAAAAATACTCACTCCCTTAAATGTACAACATTGAATCAAAGTAGATTTAATGAGGCTATTTGACATAAATCAACATAGGTTTAAGTTAATTACCAATGCCGTATAAAGCACAAGTTCTATGTTTGTGTAGGCCTCACTGATACCAGCTTTATTAAGTCTCACAAAATTCATCACTTGTGCAGTAAATGGGTTTTAGCTGTTATATAATTAGTTAAACTGAAATCACTGTGACAATCCACAAATAAAGTACTCAAAAAGACGGAGGAATGCAAAATCATTTCTAAGTCATAATATTATGCCTCTACAAACTACCCATAACAGCGCTGTGTAAAGAACTGCTTCGGCACGTGAGTTAGAGCTAAAATACAGTCCCTTCTACAATACATCTGTCACCTTCATGGACACAATTTTGCTGGTTGAATCATAATCCAGTCAAATCCAGTTAATCAAATTCAAAATAAGACCAATTCATACATATAAAGCCAATTTTTAAAAAAGTAGCCAAGCTAAGAAAACCAACAGATTGCACAGAAACTTCTCTTCAATCCAATCGCCTGTCCTGAGCATGCAAAACTGTGGAAAGAAAAAACTTCCTTTCAACAGGAAGAAACCTCTGGCAGAACCAGACTCAGGAAGGGCAGCCATCTGCCTCGACCAGCTGGGGTTTGAGAAGACAGGAAAGAGGGGACAGCAAACACCATTACACCAGACCAGGGATACCTGCTGAGACAGAGAAACACAAGCTAATGACAATAATAAAGTTATACATACATGGAGAAAAAAGGAGTAGAGTATACAGGCAGCTGGTTCCACAAGAACCTCCCATTCTACTTTTAGAAATTCTAGGAACCACAAGTAGACCTGTCGTCTGAGAGTGAAGTGCTCTATTTCGTATTGTACTACGAGAACTTTTAGGTATCAGAATCATGTTTATTGCCAAAGTATGTTAACACGCACAAGGAATTTGGTTCCGGTTGGTTATCTCTCAGGCAAATGCAGTATAGAGTATATCCTGTCTACAGACACGTAAACAACTATACTGATTATAAGTGGCTGACGGAACAACTCGGTGCTGTTTCTCAAGCATCTCTTCCCTACAGTCATTTTAACAACCCCTTGGAAATCTATTTTATGGCAAGAAACAGTAATTGACGATCTGTGGCAGGACTTGAGATTGTTTTCACAGATTCACTTGGATGGATGCAGTGTGTGTGTACTTGTTTTTGTTACATGATGGGGAAGAATATCTGACTGCACACCAACTCATGGGGAGTCCCTGCAGGCAATATAAACTAGATGTGTGTGCGCGCATGCGTGCATGCACATTTAAGAAAAATTATTTGTAATTTAATTACTTTGGAAAAACTGAGTTTCCTTTGACATTATGGGTTATTTTTTTTCTTGATTGTTATCAAAAAAGGAAAGAAAAATAATCCTACATTGCTTGTACTTTAATTCACTGATGTCAGGCAATAAAAAATTAAACCTGTCAATCATTTTGTAGGAACCAAACTAGATTGGAACTCCCGTACAGCTGAATGTCAGGGTCGCCTCACACTGGCCCCATTAAGGCCTGTGTAATTCGGGTCAATTTATTGAGAAGCCTCTCCTCAGCTGATGAGCTGTCAAGAAACACAACGACAGAGCTGGGCCTCTAAGGCCAATAAATAATCCCAGCTAACAAGCATCCTGTGGCAGTGTAGAGCATAAAAACACAACAATGCAAGCAGATCAAACGAAAAACAGACAAACAGAAAAGTTTTTAACCAGAAGGTTGTTAGTAGGACACACAAATCATACGTACACACACACACAGTGCGAACCTAAATGTGCTCCTAACGACAGGAGTGCTGCATGAAAGCTGGAATCAATGAGACTTTGTGGAAAAGGCATGCACACAATTATATAATCAACACCATATTCTCCTGCATTTGTGAATGAGGGTTTGGGCTTTTTGCTGCTGCCTGCCATCCATACGGTGTCTGCATACTGGTGGAGCTGAGACTTCGAAGGCATTCATAGTTTAATCAATTAACAACTGACAAGACTTAGGCTGGCTAACAAGCAGAAGGGCTGAGGGGTGGTGTTTACAGGGATATGCCTTTTCTCTTCAAAGAGGCTTGATTTGCTGTGAATTAAGCTGACAAATTATTCAGGCAAAGTTAGAATATATTTTGTAGAATCTGTGGGAAATTCCAAGGTTTGTGGTGTTGCAAAAGCTGAGGGAAAACAATGTTAAATAGCTCAGAGCCCGAAAGTCAATAAATTTCTCTTTTGAAGGACCTAGTAGAGAGCCATCTGTGTGAAAACTGTCCGACTCGTGAGCCATGATGATTTTATTTGTTCAATATGCATAATTGTAGTATGAGCCACCAGGGAAATCCAGTTTCTCTGTGTTTGGTTCTGGTCTGTTTTGCTTCTTAATGGTTCTGATCATCTGAAACACCTCTGTCATTTCAGCACTTGATACTGCATAGTTTATGATAAGTTTAAGCTTTTATCCGAAACAGCAGATGGCAACGTGATGAGTAAAAGTGTGATTTTTCTTCAGGGCTCATGTTTTTAAAATGATTACTAGATGCACTAGATGCCTCTCAATGAATTACATCTTTAAATCAATATATAACCACACATTTTCATTCAGAAGTATAAACAGATCATTCTGAAACTCATTTTTATCCAGAAAATGCTTTATTGGACGTTAATCCTTACGGCTAAAGGAAAAAGGTAGCCACCTTTTTCCTTTAGCCATAAGGATATCACTTTCAGATACAGTTAGTCTGCTGTCGATAGATCTTTAGGCCTGCCACTTCTTTTGTTCTCCACTTCCATAACTACTCATTAGTTTTAAATGCAACTAAAGAAATATCAACAAATTATATTTGTTTGTGGTAGGCTGAGGCACTAAGTTGTCTGTTATGTGTTAACACAACACTGGTTCATTCCTTGAATTAGTAGCATCATTCATGCTTAAATGATTAATGTGTCTGCAGCTCAACAAACAAACAAAATAACAAATTCCTACAAAAATGGTCAGGTACAAGGACTGAACTGTGAAAAGCAGCCAATGTCCAAAGAAAAATGTTGAAAGATCTTTAAAAACCTGGAAAACTATTGCTGTAAAAAAAAAGAAATGTATCAAGTCTTTTGCACTGTGGTGCACTAAAATCCTTTGAAGAGTTGAAACAGGAGAGGAATCTCTCTTGATTCTGTATTTCCAAGGGAAACACTTGCTTTTTGCAGCAATAGGAACCCCAAGAACATTCATTCATAAATCGAATTTGCTTTCTGCATTTATCAAAATACTAGAATTAGGGCATGAGGCTTTGTTCTGCCAGTCAAAGATTTTAGCAAAGAACAACATTCCTTTTAGCAATAAGGAGTGTTTGGGAAAAATGTCTAAACCTTTTGTTGAGTGAATCAGAATGAGATATGCCTGCATATGCCAAAATAAAAGAAAGCTGTCAAGGGATATACAGGCCAGGCTCATCCAATTCTCAAATCGCCTTAAAAGCCTTAAAAGCTTGGCAGCATGTTGGAAATGCCAGAACACAGATGGTGCATTAATTCCATGTTCTATGGCAGTGCCCTAAGGTGCAAGACTTTTGGAAACAAATGCATCATTTTACGAAGAAGATCATCAATATTGGTTTTGAATATTCCTCTAGGCCATATGTCTTGGGTGATACATTAGCTGTAAAAGACTGTTACCATTCAGAATTCATCCAGACTGTCATAAAGGTTGGCAGACAGAGAAACTCAAGTTCAGACTACATGATTTTAGATGTCGGTGGATTGTTGTGCTGTTCACAGAACACGATGTGCTTCTCTTCTTTTAGCAAGTTGTGAACTCCTTGTGTGTTCACACTACACAAGTGATCTACGGCAGATCAGACTCTGTTTCTCCAGACTTAATCTCAGATTTATCTGACTGATCTTTATTGCGCAGTTCCAGCTGTCATGCAGACAAGCTTCTTTAATGATATGGAGAATCAAACATGGAGAAAAATATCAGGTCTTTATCTCTGAGATCGAGTAAGTATTGTAATTGATACCTGTATGTTGTTATTATTATAATCAATGGTAGTGTTAATATTACTGTTAGTATCAAATTTTATATTTCTTTTTTCCTGTTCTTCCTCCCTTTATTTCCCCTACTTATGTTGATAGTGCTCTCTGTATAATCCACTAACCTGTAAAAGATTGACAACCATCTTTGAAAGTGTTTTCAGTACCGCCGTCTGAGTGACTCACCTCTTTACGGTCCACACTGTCTGTCTGTGAGCAACACGAATCAATCTCTTCTGAAATCCCCAAATCAAATTTAATTACTGCTCAACCTCTGATTATTTTCTCTTGTTTAGGTTTGGACAGCAAAGTTGCTAATGTCTCATTATTGCATGGATGCTTATTCGTGCAGACTGTTTCTGAAATTAGGTTAGGGTTAAAAGGAATAACGTGGTTTATCAAATTAGTTGGATTATCAAAACATTACATTTTTTTAAGTGTTTTTTTTCCACACCAGATGTGTGCTTTTTTAGAGCAGAAAAGTTTTTAAAATCTGATGTGCACATGTCCACTTTAAAATCACAGACTTCTGCCGTTCTCTATCATAATGTCCAATACATCACAGCTATATTAGTATTATGTTCCACCCACAACTCAGTGCTGTGTCTAGAGTTTTCTGGCAGTTCAATGTAACATACTAATGTAGCTGTGGAACTTTACTGTTCTGCTAAGGCCAGAAAATCATTAACTAACGATAGTAGACTATAACTTTATGTGTGCTGCACTCTCAACTCAGTGTCCCGGAGCTGCACTGATGCAGAATCTAATGTTGCACCTTACAATTATGTAATTTCCACTTCTCTAATAATTAGATCAAACAGAAATCTTCCCTTGCTTCGTGATTACTTCTACAGGAGAGACTCACAGCAGCTCACATTTCACACTTCTGCATTCATTAAACTGGCATATTCCACAATGTTTTTTTGCCATCTGTCACCTGTAGGTGTTTTATACATCCCAGCAGAGTGGGTGCTAATCACTAAACAAACTGAGTCTCCATTTATCTTCTGAAGGAAGGTGAGCATTGAGATCTCAAGGACATTTAAATGATTAGTTTGCTGGGAGCAACTTCTCCTGACACCAGCTAAGCAAAGGGTGCCGGGGCTACTTTAATGCGCAATTCTGCCACCTCCGCCCATGAGAAGGAGCAGATGGTGAGTTCTGGCAGCGTTCTATTGGCTGGAAAACACCCTTTTGATTGAGATGCCCATTCTTTTACATGTCTAAAAAAACTATGTACAGAGAGCAAACAGTGCACAAAAAGCACAGAAGTAGAGCCAGATTGTATCTTGCTATGTATGCAATGTCTTATAGACCATCTGGATAGTTAATTTGGTTGTTCAGGTTTCACAGTGTTTCCAAGAGAACTCACAGTCAGAGAGAAAAGTCAGGTGTTCAGCTCGTAACTTTCAAACGCACAGCTTAGTTAAGAATTTGTTAATGTTTAATGTTGTGAATCTTAGTACTCAGATGAAATCTTACTAAAGACTGAAGGCTTTTATTTACCCGGCATTCTTCATTTCCTGCAGTAATCAGCTAATGGCCAACTTTGGTCACTGACCACTGCGTTCTTCAAGGCTGTGCTACAGTCACCATTAGCCTTATATCGGTAGTGACAGTGCATTCACGCCTAGATTTCTAAGTAACTCCTGGTAGAGTCTTCTAATCCAGTAATTGGTAGAGAAAAAAAGTGAGACAGTGATGGGTAGGACAGAGATGGTGTGTGCAGAGAACACACAAAGAGGACTGACCCCTTTCTCTCTGTCTCTAATTAGCAGTATTAGACAAAGAGCCCTGGGAGAAGACAGATTGCATCCCATCTCGAGTGTGAGATCACTCATGTTAGAGTGGCCCTCAGAGCAAACCGAGTGCAATGTGGCAGAATCTGAAACAAAGCCGGCAACCCAACATACCTCCTGCAGCTCTGGAGGGGTGGGGCAGAACCTCGGAGGACTTATTGACATTAGAGTCTGGGATGGATGAGAAATAAAGTCACTGAGAGATTGGATAAGTGCACTGCTCTTTTCATAGATTAAAAGCATTACTCATCAATGACCATTTAAAATAATTACTTTGACACAATATGTCAAATTAATGCTGTTCCTCTAGATTTGTCAAATTAGGAAATAGCAGCTAAGACTACATAAAGTCATCCCACCTTTAGTTATGAAGGTCAGCAACAGAAGCTGACTCAAAGTGTTTTCTATTTGGTGCAATGGCAGGATTAAACTCAGAAATGTGTGAACTAAATAGAAAATAGAAGAAATTAAACAAATGTGACTGCACAGACCCAGAATAAACTGGAACCAGAGACTGCTATACAAAATATATAAATTTTATTAACAATAAATTTTTTGATAAAATACTAAGCTCTAGAGTGAGTAAATTATAAAAGACAAAAAAATACAATCAAACCAAACATGAGATGGTTAAAAAGAAAACAACCCTGGGACTAGACTGCACGATCGGGGGGAGGCTTCTGAAGTTATGCACAGCAAGATAAAACATCACAAACACATGACAATTTATGACTGAAATACCACTACACACTCAATTTACCTATTCACTGCAATCTTAAAGTGACAAACCACACAATAAAGCACACATGCAAATGGCCGCACTGCTACGCAGTCTCACCCCTTAAATATGGCAGAAAACTCCGCAAAAAAATAACCTGCCCAAATGATAAATTAAAAACAAACTCAAATAAACCTGGGAAAAACAGTGGTTGGCTTTTTTAGACACATCTCCATTGAAAACCTTTCACGCTGGAACATAAGCCTTCATTCCAGTTGGGCATGCAGGTGACTCCTTCTTGGCTGATGTCTTTAAACAACCATTCAATAGATCAGTCCCCTCCCAACACAGAATGCCAACTCAGCTTCAAACAAAGGCCTCAGCTCAGCTGCTCCCAGGTGTGTCAGTGCAGGAAGAAAGGCCCAAATGAGCCCAAATTATTAACTCCACCCCATTTGCCTGCTCTAAGTTCTGGACTTCCTGTTCCTCCCTTCCACACAAATAAAGTACTAAAAAAGATAATAAAAACAATTACAAAAGATAATCAAGAAAAGAGCTTCCAGTAATAATCAGTAACAGAGTGCGAAGAGAGCTTGCGGATTTGTCTGAGAGGATTCAGTGGTTGTCTTCCAGATTGGCAGTTCAATCCCCAGACTGTCCAGTGTTGTTGGGCAAGACACTGCACCCCACATTACCCCTGATATGCTTATTAATTTGCTATTGTAGAGGAAAGTAAAGTGAGAGTAAAAGTAGAGCGCATCCTTTAAATATTTGACATCCTCTCAGCAGTTATAGGCTGTGGTTTGCTCTCTGTCAGTTTTATCTACATAGAACACAGGAGGCCATGCATTTTGTTTAATCTTTTCATTTTTTAAACTATTTCATCTTGGCAAGCTGACATCTCTGAAACAAAAACAAAGTACCCATGGGCACTTCCCAAAGTCTAATTTTAAGCTGTTTGGTCAAAAATGGCAAACTGCAATGCAGCTGCTCACACAAATGTAATCTCAAGGCACTTCAAAGTCGACGAGAACTGATGGTGACTGAAGTCAAGTCAGACGCAGTTTACTAATGCAAGCAAGCTCACCACTGTGGCTGTAACCAAACTCTTTTCTGTCTTCTCAAACCCCAGCTGGGCGAGAACCAGACCCTTCCTGAGTCTGGTTCTGCCAGAGGTTTCTTCCTGTTAAAAGGAAGTCGTTCCTTTCCACAGGCACGCTCAGGTTTCGGTGCAATCTGTTGGTTTCCTTAGCTAGGATTTGTTTTTGAATTGGCTGTACATGAATGAATTGGATTATTTTGAAATGAATTAATTGGATTTCATTGGATTATATAATTTAAGTGCTTCAAGATGACAATTGTTTTAATTTGGCGATATATAAATAAAACTGATTTGAATTTAATTTAATTGATCTCACAGGAATACTGGTTCAAGTCATACTTTAACACATTCATGTGAGAATGCTTTCTTTTTAAATTCTTTCTTTAGTATACTATCAAATAACATTGCCAGGTCAGTGAAATTGTCATTTAAATTGACAAAAAAGAGGATCCTCAAAGGCATAATCTTTTTCCAGCAACAGTGCAGTAACTTGAACTAAACTGATCTCTCAGTTTTTCTGGAAGTGAGAAGCCTAGAACTCAGTTCAAATGTGCATAGAAAATGAGCTGCTTGAAAATAGATAAAAAACATGATCTTATTTGGAAGAGATTACCATGACAGATAGAATGTATGATGATCTAAGAATAAAAACATAATACACATAATGGATGTCAGTGAAGATTTCAGCCAATCAGAGCGGAGTTGTGTAATCATGAAGGTGGCTCCCTGCAGTAGAAGGTGGAGAAAGCAATTGTAGTGCCTGACTTTTACATACTGCATTCACTTCGACTCCCACAAGGTTTCGTTGCATGGAAATGTGCCCCTTTATCATTGACAGTTGGGCAAGATCTCTGACCAACACATTCCTTCGAGACCGCCATCCACCAAGTCAGAACTGTGCAGCTGCAACTGAAGTCGGAGACATCTTTTCTTTGAGTGGCACCAAACTAGCCACTTAGCAGTCAAAATGAGTTTAATGGTGACTTTGTTTAGAAAAAGTAGACCAGGCTTCACTGCCAACATGACAGTTCAGACAGTTCAACAGTTCAGACTGTTTTTACGTACAAAAGCTAAATAATACACCAAAGAAAAGGAAAAAAACCCAAACCATATTATGACCTCTTTAAAGTTACAGTTCTTTAACATTTCAGAGTTGTTTGATTATTTATTGATGTAAAATGAATATTGATAAGTGCTGCTTTAAGTCTACTTAATACCAAGAACAGAAACTGTAGGAGTAACCTGATGATAAGACTTGACAGTGGATGTTTAAGAGATGAACATGACATTTTCTTTACTCCCAGTTTACTTCTGTCAAGTATAGCTACTCAACATGTTTTTTACTGTATGATTTTTTGACTGTATGATCAGTTTCTTCACATGATGATCGCGTTCCCCGTAACCAATCCCCAAATGTTTCATCAAAGCATCTGGGGGCTTTAAATGGGAGAAAGAAAATGGATCTATTACAGAAAATATTCAGAAAGAGTCACTTTCTTTTCTGAACAGAATTTGTTTTGCTGTTTATTCCATTCACTCTGCTTTTTGTGTAACCAGGGCAATGTTCAGCATTGGCAAGAAGAAGTTACAGTGAAAAAAAACAATATAATTTTTCCAAGTTCTGCATTGGAACTTTTAGCAGGATCATTTTGGATGAATGATTCAGTTAATCTGTGGACAGGAACTCCACTGAAAGCGTCTTCCGCATTGAAAAGTGCAATAGTGTTAGTCATTACCCAGATACATTCAAAGCAAACTCTGCGATTATCATGACAAATGAAGCTGCACAAAATAATGATGAGGTAAGATAAAATCACTGATGGGCTAAGAATGGTAATTCTGAATCACCTATCACATCTCCTCTGTAGAAATGCAATAGTAAGATAAAAACATAGAGATGTACTTTTATTTCCGTTGGTCTCATAGTGAAAAGTGCTGAAGATGAAGCTTTGAGGCTTACAGAGTGAGCAGGCTGTGGCGGGTGCACTGCAACCATACATACCAATGACATTGATCCCTGAGCAGGAGCTGTAAGAATGCTGAGGCAGCCACAAGCACATTTTTTTTTTTTTTTTACTCTTGTAAGAAAAGTGCACTATGTTCTGACATCAAGATGTCTCAGGGCTGTTTTGATGAGCTGGACATTATTTGGGATGAGTGAGCCATTTCTGTGTCCTTCAGTTTTGAAACAGCTACAGAGCAGGCTGGGGACCAGAGAGAAGGCAATTTATTGTGTTAAGTGGCACAAAAAAAGCCCTTTGCTACTATCAAGCCCCCACCCAACAACAACCCCTTGATGGATTGTTCTACCCGGCCTTGAATCACAATACCCTGTTCCCATCACTACTGGACTCCAACCTGAGCCTTATTCTTAGATATGCTCACTTTGTCCCCCATATATGTGTGTGAACTGCTGTTAAATATTTCATTCCACTAGATCATCCAATTTTGCTGGCTGATACAATATTTACCATTGTATCTCATGTTTATTTTCCCTCTTCATTAAAATTTACATTAATTTAAGTAAAACGGGAAGTATAATTAGCAGTTTAAGGGTCTGACTGTTGTGCATGCTGGCTTGCCATCCAAACGTTGTGTTTTGCTGACACAGAGCTATTGTTAACGTGAATAATGATGGCTTTGCTGAATGCAATCGACCAGCCAGATCAAATGTTTAGCTCTACCTATAATTACACAAATAACACGAAAAAAACAAAACAACTGAGGGCACAAACTGGTGAGAGTCAGAATACAAACTTAACAGATAGATAGTTATTTGGACATCCTGATAGTTAAGAATTTTCAATGGTCCAGACAAATACATCGACTAGTTTCTCTACGGCACTTGAAGAATTAGGGGTCATACAGTGTAAAAGTGTTAAGAAAATGGGATATATGTGCAGTCATATTGAAAGATGTGAAAACATAAATGGAAATACAGAACTACATGAAAAATTGCTTAAGACCACTTTGAAAGATTACAAGAACATCTGGCTGTTCGAACGCAAAACATAAAGAAATGAGGGGTGGCTCAAAACTATCGTTATGTTATTTGTTAACCTCCACTAGTTCACTAGAAAAAAAAAGTCTTTCATCGTAATCTCATTGTAATATTTCTGTGCAGTGTAAAGACACTTAGCTTTTATTTAGTCTTTTCCCTACCTATTTGTAAGAAACTAGACACTTGCTATAGAACACAAATGGGCTGTTCTATTGCAAATGTGATAAATATTATTTCCGTAACACATCCCGATGTCCATTTTAAACATCTGTAGTGATACTGTGCAGCATGACCCCTATCATTCCTCTGTTTCCCCGCAAGAGGCAGTGCCTCTTTTTACACAGACTCATAATGAAGGTCAGATTGAGGCTATAATTCGCCAGAGTCTCAGCAACAAAACTATTTATCCTCAACATGACACACACATGCTCACAAATGTATTCTTCCCCATACATATGTAAGAATGCCTACAAACATTCATGCATGCAGGCAGTCATATCCACACATAGCCAACTCAGCACAGCTGTGTCAAGGTTTGATGTGTGCATGGCCATCCAGATAGAATATGTCATTTTCCACCATCACTGATGGGTACAATCTTTGATCTCTCAGTCTTTTTTTCTGAGTTTTTCCCAGTGTCTATTTCTGGGTCTCTCAAAGCATCAGTGAAAAAAAAGGATCTGGTCCTTATCTGGTCCTAAAATCTGAAATATTTATCTGAAATATTTACATGTTATTAATCAGATGATTAATGTCAGTCTGCTCAGTTTGTCATGTCATAGTTTTTGTTTAATCATGTTTTGTTCAAGTCATGTTTTTCCCCTGTCACGTTCAGTTCACTCAAGTCACCTGGTTAATTGTTCACAGCTGCACCTCATGTCACTGATCACTCCACTCACAGTATTTAGCTTCCTGGTTTACTTTCAGTCACCGCAGAATCCTCACTATCCCTCCATGCTTTGCACAAAGATAAGTCTGGTTTTCCTGCCTCATAGTCTTGCCTTGTTTTTCATAGTATTCCATGCCATAGTCTTGTTTTGTCATAATTTTGTTACCATAGTCCTTTTAATATCATAGTCTTGATTTTTTGCTCACAGTTAAGTATTTTTGATCCGTTTTTTGTAAATAAACCTTTTTAACTAAGAGAGCTGCATCTGGGTCCTACCTTTCCTCGATCCTGACAATTAATAACATGTAACATATTACACTGTATCATTATCTTTCAACAAAAACTAAGGCAAAATGCAGCAGTAGAAGGTGAAAACCTAAGGACCATGCACCGTTTCTGCTTCTATAAGAATTAAGAGGGTAAGCTGCAGCAAAGTGCTGCTTATCAAATGCACTTAATTAATTGACCATTGGCAAGAGTGATCATCTCTATAAACGCAGATGTTTGCTGGTGCGGTACACAATGCCATGGAGGAAAAACATCAGCAATGATCTTAGAGAAGCAGTTGTTGCAGCTTATCAATATGGGAAGGATTACAAGGTTATTTAAAAGGGACTGCAAAAAAACCCAAGAGCCATACAGGCCTTGGTTAGCACGTTAAATGTTACAGTTCATGACAGTACAGTTAGAAAAAGACTGAGCAAGTACAGCTTGTTCGGAAGGTATACTGGAGAAAGCCTCTTCTCTCTAAAAAGAACATGGCAGCACAGCTCAGATTTATGAAGTTGATAAGTTTGATAAGTCCAACATGTTCTTTGGACAGATTAAATCAAAATGGAGATTTTTGGTCAAAATGCACAGCACCATGTTTGGAGAAAACTAGGTTCGGATTGTTTCGTGGATCAGAGTCACGGATTGGATAATTTTTCAGATCAGCAGCAAAAAAAAAAAAGACAAGACAAATAAACATAAGTTTGGTCTTTTTGTTTATTAACACTTTTAAATGTTGATGTTGCTTCAAATACGTGGCCGTACTTGATGTGTTTCCACTGTCATTTGACTTTCTTGTGCCACAGTGCCTACACACAGTCAAAGTTTTAACCACTAACCTCTTTTCCCCATACAGGGGAATTAAATGACGCGGGGCGTTCAAGCTCGTCCGTTACTTCGCTCACAATGACCACGCTTTGAGTGGACTAAACATGTGCAAAACTTTTTTTTTTTTTTTTTTTAAATCAATCTGCGTATCACGTGCATGCCAAACCACAGATATTGATCAGAACGGATCACGGATCAATGATGATCCGTTGTATCACTTGAGAAAACCAAACACAGCATATGAGCACAAACACCTCATGTAAACGGTCAAGCACAGTGGTAAAAGGCTGATGATTTGGGCTTGTTTTGCAGCCACAAGACCTGGAAATCTTGCAGTCATTGAGTCCACTATGAACTGCTCTGTATACCGAGGAAGTCTAGGGTCAAATGTGAAGCCATCTGTCTGCCATCTGATTAAGCTTGGCTAAAACTTGGTCATCAACAGGACAATAGGCCTCATGCAAGAACATTTTCGTATTTTTATTCTAAATTTCTCTCACTTTTTTTTGTAAGGTCTCATACGAACACGCCACGTCAGATTCAACAAACGCTCTGAACTTCAGAAAAAAGGTGTAAATGACCTGTGTAAATGATGAATGCCACCCATGTATATTTAAGTGCACGTTCCAGAGGATAGTAAATTTGCATACTCCACGCCCAAAATAATACCATATAAGGCTATGCTTTCTCTGTCCTGTGCCAGGAAGTGTTGAGTGTAGTCATGAGAATAGCATCAAGGCGCAAAAAAAACAACTTTGAGATTGAACAAATGTGTTGGTACGAACGGTTCTTGCATGGGGGCCAATGATTGCAAACACAGCAGCAAATCTACAACAGGATGGCTAAATAAGGAAACAATCAAGATGTTACAATCGTCTGGTCAAAGACAAAACCTCAGCCGGGTCAAAATTCCTTTACATCAATAATGGAGACTGATAACATCATACAGAAAACAATTATCAATCATGGGGGCGCATTTGGTTGTTTCACACACTGCCTCTGTATTTTGGCTTAGTTTTTGTTTTACAAATAATATGTCATATAAAGTTGTTCACCTGAGGTGGTATGTACCTAAATTTAAGACCAGGTAAGGACCAGATGACTGTTTATCATGTTCTCATGAGTAAAACTGTAGAATTGATGGAGGGTGTATTCTTTTTATAACAGGTTGTTGGCACGGCCAAAAAATCCATGTTATTATTCTTGAATTTACGGCCTTCAGCTTAATCCTTGAACTTTTTTTTTTTTTACCAATCAAGATTAGAACTTCTGTTAATTTATTCTGTTTTGTCACATATCTCAACAAAGAATTTAAATTCACAAAATATTCAGAATGTCGCAGCAGAAATAAAACAAGGGCCGTGCCTTCAATTCAGTCTGATTGAAGCACAGGAAAATATGAAGATATGTGTCATTCACAAAATAGATGAAACAGGGAATAGCTTTGTTTTTCTATCAGCTTTGAGGCAGCTTTCAGTCCCCACAGCAACAGAAACAGAAAAAGCTGAGGGGAAATAAAGGAGCTGTGGCACTTAACATCATGTGGATGTGGCCACAGACGTATGGATGGTGCAGAGACAGAGAGCCTGGAGTTTAGTCTCATTAGTCTCCTACAAACCCTAACCTGTAAAAGCTTTTTGCTTTCAGCATCAGCTACTCTTTGTCTTCTTTTTGTTCAATCATCAATGTTCACATTGTTGCTAAATTTGTGTGCTGCTCTCTGCAACTTGGGAGATCCCCTACGGCACATGACAACACCTTTCTGGGGAGATGTTGGGATTGCAGGAACTGTGTATAACAAGCTGTAAACTGCACTGATAATGATGACTGGACTGATGTGAATGTATCAGGCTCAATGAATAATGTGTGAGGTGTGGTATCAGTTTTGTGAAAACTCTTTTCACTAGTCTGTATCTGTCTTAGGCTGTTAAAATAACAAGGTTTATTGGTAGGGTGCGGGTGTAATGACCTGATAGACAGGACTGTTACTTAACTTGCTTTGAATTTGGATGCTTGTGTAATGATAGATAGAATAAAAAAATAAAGTCCAGTGCCAAAAGAAGCACTGGCTGAGGTTTTGGGTCAAATAAATATATATCAACAACTAATATAATGTAGTCAGATCATGCCCTCATCCTGAATAAACCTACTCTGAAAATACTTTCAACTTGCAGTAGACACAGAGATTGAAAATAGAAGACGAAAACGGATTTCCCTCCACAACAAAGATAAGGCCACCCCGAAACACCAGCTTTGCCTGAGTTTGGGATACAGAGCTGATCTCAAAGAGAAATAGCTGAAAGTTCCATGAAAAATAGAGGGAGGGACTTCAAATTGTATGACAGCCTATTTGGGAAATTTATGACCTGGTATTGTCTCACTTCTCTACTTGCTTCCATGAGAAAACGTGGTCAGAAGTCAAGTGAGATGAGGAGATGCAAAGGACGATGATGTTGATGCACTTCTCTTCACTGCTCAAGGAAAGCCCCTGCTTTTAGAAAATGGTCTTATATTGGCAGCTGTGACCCACTTTTACCCATTCATGCTTGAGCTATCATACAAGCATACACACACCCTCACGTCCACACATGCTGTAATGCATCGGTGAAGAGGAAAACAGAGGCATCTGGAAAAGTTGTCCTCTGGGAGGCTTTGACATGATTTGCGAGAGCTCATTGCGTTACCCATAACTCTGGGAGTGGAGCACTCTCTTAGGCGACTTCCCAGTGCGTTCACTGTGGCATCTGATGATGGCTGCTCAACTAACTGGTTAACCACATTAGCAAGCTAGTTACAGGAGGAAAGGAATGCACTGAGGAGGCACGTGAGACCACACAATTTTACATTAATGTTTAACTCTAAGTGTTTCCTCAGATCTCAGAGGGAGGACTTCAGTTCCCTGTGGTTCAGCTGAAGCTGAATCGACAAATGTCATCTTAGATGTGATGGCCTTGTTAAGATGACTTTTAAATTCCCTTCCTGCATGGGTTATTGTCACTAAAAGTCCCCAGAAAAAAAAGCAAACTGGTTTAAAAGCTGCTATAGTTGGATTTGAAAATTCTCTGGCTGCACCCATGTGTAAATATGACATGCAACAAAGTGTGCACTTCCTCCTTTCTATTCACAATAATGTGTGTGTGTGTGTATGTAGTAAAGAAGAAGCACAGTTCGACTTTAAGTGAAACTGAGACACCCATTGTGTCACGGTACGTGGTGCGAGAAAGGAGGACCCAGATGCGGAACTTAAAAAAAAATGAGATTTATTTCCAAAAAACAAAAAGCACAAGAAAAGAACAAAGGGCTATCAAAAATACTAAACTATAAAAAAAAAAACAAGACAAGGCAAGACTATGGAAATACATGAACAAGACTATGAATAAATAACGTGGGGCAAAAACCTGACTTGACAAAACAATGGACAAACGTGGCATGGAAGGTGACTGAGTAAACCTGGAAACTAAATACTGTGGGGAGGTGATTGGTGACGAGGTGCAGCTGTAGAGCAGAAACAGGTGACTTGAGTGAAACTAAGAGACAGGGGAAAAAAAACATGACAAGAAAATAAACCAAGAACCTGAAAACATAACTAAACAAAACTCAAAAGTGTTAAACAGTTAACATTGTGACAGAGTTAGAACAACACTCTCAATAGTTGTATTTTAACACTTATCAGTGTTGAATTTACCTAACACTAGTGTGTAGTGTCAAAAAATAACACTAAGTTTTTTTTTTTAACACTGAATAAGGTTCAAATTATATTAACACTATAGAGAGTGTTAAATATAATAATGATGATAGTACTACTACTACTAATAATAATATAATTAACAATAATAATATAATTTACAAAGGATACCACACAAGTTGCAGTTTGAATCCACCTGTATTTCAAACAAGCACACCACATTAAAAACAGCACTGGCTTTGCAATAACCACAACACAGGTCACACAATATGACAATGTGGCACAATGTATGTTTTTTCACACATCTCATTAGACAACTGTTTGTCATAGGGTCTGTAATAAATCAATTCCTTAATTGGAAAAACAGAAAATGACTGCTCTCTCAATGATGCTCATTGAAGTGATCATCAAAATAAAGAGTGTCCACTCTGCAAGTCAAAATAAAAGCTTGTTCATCATGTATAATGATGTTGGTGACCTTTCTGAAAATAGGAACTTCTGCATTTGTTCCAGTACAAACAAACATACCAATCTGATATTCTGTTCCATAGTTCTTCACCCAGTTAGTGGTTGACATTTCACAGTATGCATTTACATTAAAAATAGGAACTTAAAACCTCACCTCCTTCCAAGCTATCAATAATTTCTTTCTTCACTGGACCAAATCTCAAATCTATTTTGGAATCAAAGATTTAAATAGCTTGTGGTTAGAGGTGCAACAGATTAAAAAAAAACTCATGGTTCGGATCGTTTCGCGGATCGGATAATTTTTCGGATCTGCAAAAAAAAAAAAAAAGACAAGACAAATAAACATAAGTTTGGTCTTTTTGTTTATTAACAGTTTTAAATTATTAAATGAATAAAAAAAATATATATATATAAAATCTTCTTAATGTGCACAAGGCATAATATGTTCTTTGTAACATAATTAATGAAAAACAACTTAAAGTGCAACATAAAAAGACATTTCCTTCCTTTAACCGAATTTGGCCTTGTGTCTGCACCTATAAACACACCCATAGTGTTTGTGATGGCTTTAGCCCGGTCGGATTGTGCAACAAGGTGCTGCATAATTGCCGCGGTGATATGCGGTAGTTGAGCAGCCTTCGTTTTCACTCCTGTCAGTGAAACACCAGGGTGTTGTTGCTTCAAATACGTGACCATGCTTGATGTGTTTCCATTGTCATTTGACTTTCTTGTGCCACAGTGCCTACACACCATCACGGTTTTATCCACTAACCTCTTTCCCCATACAGGGGAATTAAATGACGCGGGGTGTTCAAGTTCCTCCTCTTGCCATGGCCATGCTGTGAGTGGACTGAACAAGTGCACAACTTTTTTTTTTTTCATAAATCAATCAGTGGATTACGTGCGTGCTGAACTGAAGATATTGATCCAAACGGATCACGGATCAATGATGATCCGTTGTACCACTACTTGTGGTGGTCCTTAATCAAGTGCTTCAAATATTATGTCATACCATTAGTTACAACAGGGGAAAATACAATGTTCACAATCTGAATCAAGAGGAGGAGCAGATTCCAGTGACAGTTATTTCTTTCCAATACATCACCAAAAATAAGAGGGGCATTTCTCACAAGACATCATGACTGAATGACATTTAGTCCAAGATCCTTGCTTGCATCATCCAAGCCACTTGGCCTATTTTTTCCCCTCTTTCTCTTTGGACTATCTTGATAGGGTGTACTGGTGGAAGATCTCCAAGACTGAGCTGCAGTGTTGCGCTGAACAGTCTTTATCCTCCAGGCCAAGTAGCCAGATCCACTCTGTGGGTCATAGAAGTCTTTCTGTAATATTAAAAACATTACATTGTAGAATAAGGTCAGAACATATTACTACTCCATAAATTGATACACAAGCTTTTCATTTATTAACTTACATATCCATTGTCTGAGTATGGATCTGGGAAATAGAGACATGATGCCCAAAGCATATTCACTTCGCACAGAGACAGGTGGGCTCTTCCTGAAAGATAAACATGAAATTACTACTACAGTTCCTTCAGTGTTTAAAAGATACAAATGTTGTTAGCTTAATTGAATTTTAGTCTCTCTCAAACTGTTCTAACTATCGTGTTTTAGCCATTTATATTGATTTATTTCATAGGAGAAATTAATAAATTGCTTTACTAATATGTAATGTCCTAAAAATAAGTGTGCTGTTTAAAAAAAAAATCTATATTAAGTAAAGTACAATATGAACATCGAAGTCTTACCCATGAATTTCAGCCACAAGAAGGTTTACCAACTGTCTCCTTGTGCTATCCATCAATGTTTTCATTTTATCATATTCATCCAAAATAATCTGTCCACCCAGTTTAGCCTGGAGAGCATCTCTCACAAGTTAAACTTGTAGCCTACTTACGTTAAGAAAAGTGTGTATATTTATCAACAACCATGTCTCATGTACAAAAGAAACATTAATGCACACTTGAAAAAATAGCATAGGCTACTACAACCATGCAACTATTATGAGCCGTTTATGCTTCTCCATCATTTTGACGACATAGCTATGTTGTAGCTATGACGTCGACCCCTACGCCGTAGCCTGACATGCACCTCCAAAAAATTATAGTTACACGTCGCATAGATGTGGGCCGTAAGGGCTGTGATTGGTCCGCTCAGAACGTAATTTCCGGCAGTTGTTTTTTCCGGTCTTAATGGCTGTATACGGCGATGAAGCTCATTGACATTCGAAATTATCGAAAGTGCATTTGTTCATCCAGGTTGTAAATTCACACCAGTAAATTCACAATCAGTGTTGTTAATTCACCCGTTCCCAGCCTCGGCTGGTTGTACAGACCACAAATGTCTTCTCTGTCGCCTGCACTATAAGCATTTCTTTTGCCTTCAATATTGATGAGCTCCAACTGCAAATACAGCTGCTCCACCTCGGTTGCCATTTTTTACTGTTGTTAACTGACCGGAAGACAAAGCAAGGATTCAGCTATAACCCCTGAAACCACACAAACACACAGCCACACCTCCCTACCGGCATGGTGAATTGCAGAGCAACGTGTTACCTTGATGCAGAACTTCGAATGCTCAATGACGACGTCCCGTCGACGCCGGCAACGTTATGGAGGAGTATAAACTAGGACCTACCATGGAAAAATGTCACGGTGTCCGGTGAGCTCTCGCTAGCCCTTGAAAATCCAGGGGAGATGGGGTAAATCTCACGCCAGGCCGTACCCATATCCACAGCAGGTCTCCAAGGCAGGTCTCCAAGGTGAACAGTCTCATCCCGCGGCGCCTCGTGCGTCGTGTGGTGGGGTTTTTCGCTGGGTGATATCCACTACCTTCCCTTCATGAACCGAAGGATTCATTTGTTGGTACTGATGGGCTCATAGCTGAACAAACCTCTCTGATCAAAGGATATATGTTGTCTTCGGATGGTGGGTGCTGGGGTTCTCGTTTTGGTGGCCAGCCAGTGCGGGTGGGGTCTCTCTGTCGCCCTGGTTGCTTGTGGCCCTCCCGGGGACCTCGGGTGGCCTGGGCGTCTGGTTTCCCCGTCTCGCTTCCGTCCTGCTCTTGGCAGAGTTTTCTGGCACCCTTCGTGGATGTTGTCCCTGGAAACACGACATTCGGGTCTCTCCTGTGTCGTCCTTTCCTGCTGGCGGCTTATGCCGCACTCTTCAATTTGCCCCGCTGGACTTCCATGCAGGGAAGGAAAAAGCAATCTGTCCTATTCCACGAATGGTAGTACTGAAGGCTTACCGTAAGGTCTGGTGAGCTTGAGGACCGTTTCAGTCAACTGGATTTGTTCGGTGACCTTCCGGCCGCCGCCGACCAGTGGCTGGGCTACCCCATCTCACTAGCAGAGGTACTTTCTGCTCTGGGTAGGACAAGGCTTAATAGTGCTGCTGGGCCTGATGGTGTCTGTAGGTCCGATCTGCTCAAAAGGGATCCCAAAGGAACGTGTTTGGCAAACCTCTTCAACGCCATCCTGTTCTGCGGCCGGTTGCCCAAATCCTTGAAAAGTAGTTGGACCACCCTGATTCCAAAGGGCTCGACGGCCGAAGAGCTTCAGGATATTGGCCAATGGAGGCCAATAACCATTGGGTCAGTCATGTTGAGAGCGTTTTCAAATATGATGACTAAGAGATTGTAAGATGTGTGTCCCATCCACTGGAGCCAAAAGGGCTTCTCGGAAACTAAGGGTTGTTCCGAGAACCTTATCATCCTTCACGGGGTGATAAGTAGAACGAAGAGTCGAAGTGAGTCCTTGGCGGTGGTCTTTATTGACCTCCCTAAGGCGTTCGACTCAGTCTCTCATAAGCATATAGAGGAGGTGCTTGTGAGAAGAGGTGTGGCTTCCTTGATGAGGGGTCTCATCATGGATTCATACAGAGGATGCTCTACCAGGATTGGTACCATCAAAGGGGACACAAGTAGGATCGGGTTGCAGGTTGGGGTTAAGCAGGGAGATCCCATGTGTCCACTGCTTTTCAACCTGGCTCTGGATCCCCTTCTCCATATTGCTGGAGAAACGGGGTGAAGGGGTCCAGGTTGGGAGCAACTGCTTGACCGCTCTTGCGTATGCTGACCATTTGGTGCTTCTTAGCTATGATTGGAGCGGCATGGCTTTGAACCTGGCTATAATGGGAGCTTTCTGCCGACTGTCCGGGCTGAGTGTTCACCCAAAGAAGTGCCATGGCTTCCACCTTGGTGGTCACGGTAAAAGCCTTTCCCTGAACCGCTGCAAGACTAGGACTCTGGATGGCGTGGAGATCCCCATGTTTAGGGTGGGGGGATCTGTTAAATACCTGGGCGTCCAGGTGAGTCCAATTCGGGGTATTCGCAAGCCCCCTCTCGCAGCCTCCCTGAGTGATATGCTTGTGAACATTTCGAGAGCACCACTCAAGGCCACTCAGGAGGTGGAACTGTGCAGAATATTTGGTCTTCCAAGGCCCGGGTCTTCGTGTCTGACAAGGCTATAAGAACACTCCACGGCTCCACGGAAACCACGGCTGCGGCACTAGACCTGACATCCCTTGATTTGTCAGGCTTGATTTGCTCCGGCGTGGAGAGGAAAGGAGTTTGGAAAGTGGTGCAAGTTAAAATCCCAAGGTGTTGGGATTGAGTTCTTTGAGAATGACCCTGTAAGCAACCAATGGCTGAACTGCCCACTCAGCCTTGGTTTCTCTGAGATCGAAACAAGCTTGGCCATCAAGCTAAGAACTTGTACTGTGGAGACTCTATCCTTGAATAGAGCGAACAAGGGAAGGTTGGGCTGGTTCAGGCTCTGTGGCAATAAGAAGGAGACGCTGGGACACTTGGTTCGTAAGTGCAAGGTCCTTAGGCCCAACAGAATGGCCAGCCATAACAAAATCTTTGGCTTCCTTGAAAATTTCGCTTCCAGAGAGGGCTGGAGCGTACACTGCAGAAAAGGTTGATCACGGCAGATGGCTCGGTGGGAGTGCCTGACCTGGTTGTCCTGAAGGGTGATAGAGCACTGGTCATTGACGTGACGATTTGTTTCGAATCTTCTCTGACCATACTTAGCGAAGCCGCAGTCTGGAAACAGGAAAAATACAAAAAGTATGCCAGTGCTATCATGAGACACCATAAGGGCGTCCAGCATGTGTCGTTCTTCGGTTTCCCCATGGGTGCTTGTGGCAAGTGGCATTAGGCCAACTTTGAAGTCCTTAAGGAGCTGGGCTTACAGAAAAGTAGACAACTTGGTGTCTCTAAATGTTTGAGTCTTTTGACTATGTCAGACATTAAGAATGGCGAAAATGTTCTGGGCAACCGATGGCTGGGCAGCCTCAATGAATCTTAATAAGCTGCAAAGTTGCCTCCTCATAGCGTAACATCTCTTTGTGAACCTGGATCATGTCGCCTCCGGTCCCATTGCCTAGGGTTCTTCTGTTCAGTTGTCTCCACGGGTGCGGCAGCGGGGGTTTGTATGTTGATTGCGTCATTGCTTGGCCCGTTGGCATGGGTCTTGCGGCGCTGTGGTTGTCGGCCCCTGTGTTGTGCTCCCTGGGGGCTTTCGGGCGGTGTCCTCCAGGGCAACACACTCCGGTGTAAATGTAAGAGTAGTACCTTGTTGGAAAGCTCCGGTCTCCTTGGGTCTCCTCTCACGGTGGTTCTGTGGTGCCGGGACGGGGTGTTCGTTGACCGTTGACATTGTAGAACTGTCAACTCGGGTCCTGTGGCGCTGCAGTCCTCAGCTTCCGTCCCGTGTTACAGCGGTGCCCCGGGGGGCTTCCCAAGGTACACGCTTCAGTCTGAAATGAGAGTGATGGTGCCCCTTGGGCTGGGCTTGCCAGCATCCTGAGATGTAGGCTGTATTGCGCCTGCTGGTGCGGTGCGGTTCAGGGGGTTTCAACATTATAAGTGGAGAGAATCAAACGGTTGCCACCTGGCCCCCTTACGCTCTTCTTCCTACAAAAGCAAAACTCACATGCGGTCTCTTTGCTTTTCACTTGCACCGCTTGTGTCTCGGAATGTGTCAGAACTGGAGTGCTTGTCTGTGATGCTCTATTTGAGGTTTGGAACTTTGTGCCATTCGCTATTCAATAAAGCGTATCAAATCTATGGATGATGAGTGGGTCTGAGCTAGCCCACAGACAACGGGAGTCTATAAAAAACCTGGAACTTTGTCTGCCTGGACACCCACTTTGGTAGCACTGTCCGGGACCCTGGGGGTTTTTGGTATCGGTGGGATGGAATACCCCTCAGGGGTCATCCACGGGGGGTTAGTGGTCCACCACTGCCCTCGCCCAGCTCGTTGTGTCCCTGTGTGCTAGTCACCCAGGGATGTCTCTTGCCCATGCAATGAGTCTCAAATGTCAAGAGATTCAGTGAAACGCGGGTATCGGCGGGAGTACTATGACTCTCATGAAGTAGCCTTTCCAGCCTACCATGATGTCAGCTAATGTTACAGACAGGACTCTGTGAGACTTACTATCGACACATAAAATACTACTGCTAGAAAGTATTATCAAATAGGCATGCCGACAAATTTGATTTTGCTGTGTAGACAGCGTGGAGAGATACATGAAGACAACTCTGACCAAGCCTATGGTCGACTGTTCAGACCACTGCCTTAGAAAAGCACAGTAGAACTGTAGCTTTTTTAGTAGTTTTAGATGCAAGCGTTGGACTCCTGCATTGCCATTCTTTTAAAAAGGACACAGTTGGTGTTGTGTGTTAGTTCCATGGCTGATGTCTTCATCTGCATTGTTTAATCTTTGTTAAAGCCACTTTTCAAACTGTTTTTAAGCAATTTTATTGCCTAAGGAGGTTGGCTGGGTTTTAAATTGACATCTTTAAACCCGGAAATATTTTATTGCTTTTTGTGCCTGCTTTAATTTTTTTGGTAATATACACCTTTAGACCCTACTATGTTAGTAGGTTGATTTTTTTTTTGACAGTGGAAATCAACTTGTTCGCTGGTGTTTTAAATGTCACACTCCCAAGTGTGACATTAGTTCTTGTAGGATGACTGCCACTGATAAATACTAAGAATATGCAACCAGTGGTGGTGAGAACAACTACATTTGAGGTGTCAAAATGGTACATTTGTGTTGTAAAAAGTTTTTTTTTAGTTTCGATTTTCAATCATAACCAAGTGATTTTGATTTCTAAAGCTAAAGGTGCCATCCATCCATCCATTTTTGTGTGCTTATCCAAGGTCAGGTCGCAGAGGCAAAAGATCCAGGAGAGAAACCCAAACATCCCTCTCCCCAGTGACACTCTCCAGCTTCTCCTGAGGGATCCCGAGGCGTTCCCAGGCCAAAAGGACAACATATAAGACCTCCAGTGAGTCCTGTGTCTGTCCCAGGGCCTCCTCCCAGTATGACATGCCCTGAAAACCTCCAAAGGGAGGCGACCAGGAGTCATCCTAACCAGATGCCCCAACCACCTCAGCTGACTCCTTTTGATGGTGAGAAGCAGGTCGACTCCGGTCTTCCTCCGGATGGTCAAGCTCCTCACCCTATCTCTAAGACTGAGTCCAGCCACCCTCCAAAGGAAACCCATTTCAGCCGCTTGTATCCACAATCTACTTCTTTCAGTCACTATCCAGATCTTGTGACCATAGGTAAGGGTTAGAAAAAAGATGGATCAGCTCCTTTTTCACCTCGACGGACCGGAGCAGCACCCTCATTGTCGCTGACAAATCTATCGCTCCAATCTGTCTGTCCATCTCTCGCTTCAACCTGCCATCACTCGTGAACAAGATAACAGATACATAAACTCCTCCACCTGAGGCAAGGACTCATCCCCAACCTGGAGGGAGCAGTCCACCTTTTTCCGGTTGAGAAACATGGCCTCCGATTTGGAAGACCTGACCTTCATCTCGGCCGCTTCACACTCAGTCCCAGGTGAGGTAACTAATTTCTTCTAGTGCCGCTCCATTGAGTTCTTTGAATTGCTCTTAGTCTGACCCCTCCCCTGAGACCAATTTGCCATGGAGACCCTACCAGGGGATAACACCCCTGACAACACAGCTCTCAGGATTGTGAGGATACTCAAACCCCTCCACCACGTTAAAGTGGCGATTCTACGGAGGGTTGCTGTTATTACCAAAGCAACCAGCAAACTGGCATCCACAAACCTAACCACGATTGTTTTGTTTCTTAACATCAACCAAGAAATGCTAATGTCTAAACCCAAGCAGGAAGTGACAAGTGTTTTGTACAGTGTTTGCATGCTATTGAAGTGAAAGAATATTTTTTCAGTCTTGCATCGGTCTCAATCTCACGTTCCACAACGGTGAATGGATTAAAGCGCCTCGATTTACTGCACCATCAACCCCTGCCCTTTCTCCTGATGAGAAATCTGTGGCTTCTCAAACAAAATATTTCAGAATGATGTCTTCCCTGACATTAAAACGCTCATGCTCGTTTTCTCATTTCCCACTTTAAAAAGACGTAATTTAAACATAGAAAGTGGCAAACTGACACTCTTTGTCCATTGTTTTGTTATATCATACTATTGGCAGATAAAAATGTCCATGACAGTGTATTAAATTTTTTATTGAATTTAGGGCCTTGAAGTTATGTGAAAATCCCCTTTTATAAAGCATCTGTACTGCAAGTCTACTCTAGAGCTACAATCTAGAGCATTGAGAAGAGCGTACAGTTTTAACTCCTCTGTTTTAAGGTGTATCTAATATTATTAAACCGGGGTACTGTTTTGCAGCGCTTCCTGTTTTCAAATTAATCATTTGCACAGCATGAGACATGCTTGAGAAAAAAATCTGAAATTTGAAGGACTAACCGGAACGATACAAAACTGCCTTGCATTTTTTTAGTACCTGCTGCTGTTCATCAGGCAAACAGCAGCAAGCATAAACTTTGCATTACACAATCAAGGCAGTTGCCCACATTTGTTTTGGATTTCCTGATGGCAGAAGATAGATAAAGGTTTTAGTGTGTCATTTTATTATGCCTCACAGAGGCAGGTGGGGGCTGGAATACTCTGCATTCCTTTTACAACTGTAACCCTCCCACCAATCGGCTCATGATATGTGAAGCACTATATTCACGTTTAATACTCAAAATACGTCTCAAAATGGTGGAACATACATCTCAAAATAAATACTGTCTAGGATCACATATGATTCACACTCTCTATGTTGACTGATGAGAGGCTATAGGAATAACTTTGTTTTTATGAACCTAATATAATGTAGAAATATGAATTTACTTAAGCAATCACACATATAATAATAATGATAAACAACACAAACATAGTGTATGATTTTAACTCTGTATTATTAATTCAATAAAGGAGTTCCACATACATGCAAATGCAATGAGCTCAGACATGGAAAAGAAACACAAAAAAGTGGGTCCTATATAGATTGGTTTCTATTAACCTGAGTGCACTTTTGTTTAGTTTTCTTTTGTTTATGCAAGCTTGCAATCTATATTAGTTAGCACACTTAACGTCGGAACTCATGACGAAACAGATCAGCTGTTCCAGTAGTTGCCAAGTCTACTTATTATAAGCGACTTTGGGCTTGTTTTTCTGTAAAGTTGCTTGTAAATCTCATCAGTTACGGGTTTTTGGGCTTGTTTTCTAAAGTGTAGCCACAACAACGAGACACACGAACCCGACAACATGTCAAACACTGTGGTGAGGTAGGACCCAGATGCAGCTCTTAGGATTCAAAAAAGGTTTATTTCCAAAACAACAGGGAGCAAAATGCAAGAACAAAAAGCGTGGCAGAGCCGGATTAAAAAATACTTAACGTTAACAAAAAACCAAGACTATGAAAAAACAAAACAAGACTATGACTAACCGTGGCTATGAATAAATAACTATGAACAAGACTTTGATAACAAGACTGTGGCTATGAATAACTACTGTGGCTATGAGGCAGGAAACCAGACTTCTCTTTCAATGGCTGCGGCATGAAGGGTTGGTAATGATTCTGCAATGGGTGAAAGGAAACCAGGAGACTAAATACTGTGGAGGGAGTGATTAGTGAACGAGGTGCAGCTGTGAACAATGAAGCAGGTGACGTGAGTGAAACTAGGTGGCAGGGGAAAAACATGACCAGGACATAACCTGAAAACAAGACTATTAAAACATAAACTGTGACATGGACATAAACCGTGACCGAGAAAAGCTAAACTGTGACACAACAACGCGATAGTTTGTCCTTTTCCGTGTCCCATCCACACCCCCTTTTCCTTGTAACCACCCACAGACCAGACCATGTTCACAAGTAATTTTTTACAAGTCAAGTCTCAAGTCTTTGAGGACCAATAACAAGGCAAGTCTCAAGTCTCAAATTACTGAAATGAATGTTCTATCATAAGACACATGCCATTTGGTCTAGATAAGACTGCATTTCTGTATGTTATGGACTGAAAGCATGTACTCTATTATCAGTATATGTAATAACATTATATACTGCCGGATCAAAATTTATCAGAGCATGGTCACTTAAGAGCGCTATTTCAATCCAATGTGAAGAAACACCATGAAATCTTGTTTGAAGTATATAAATGTGTATGGAAATATGTGTGCTTGCTCTGCACTACAGGATACATTAACAGACATATTTAGGGCCCTATAAAATCCTCTTTATTTTTTCCCAAATTCCATTTTTTCTGTTTTAATTTTTGTGAATCCTGTTTTCTTACCTTTGACTTTTTTTTACTACCAAAAACAGTGTGTTTTTAATGTAAATGACTAAAATGTACCCAAATCAAATAGAAATTAACCTAAATTTATGGAGGTGAAAAAAAAAATCCTCAATACATCAAAAGTGCACAGTAAAAAACAAAGTCATTTTACAGGAAATGTTCTGTAATTTTTCACAGATTTTTTTCTGTTTCCCAATAAAACAACGAAATGCCAGAAGATTTACAGATATAAATATATATTCATATATATATATTCAAGGTTCATTCAATATATTCAAAGTTTCATTCCATATATTCAAGGTTCATTCAATATATTCAGAGTTTCATTCAATATATTCAAAGTTTCATTCCATATATTCAGAGTTTCATTCCATATATTCAAGGTTCATTCAATATATTCAGAGTTTCATTCCATATATTCAAGGTTCATTCAATATATTCAAAGATTAATTTCCTGAACGGCATGCCATAATATATATATATATATAGCAACACTATCATGAATCATAGATAAATCTATGATAAATCTATGATGACTCATAGATAAATCCCATTTTTGGTACATGTTAATTTGTGAGCTTTTATTAGCTTTGGACAGAGCCAGGCTGACTTTTTTTCTCCTGTTTCGTCATGTGTGCGTGAGCTGCTTGTATTTATGTCATGCCGGTAAAAAAAGAGACTTCAACCTGGAGATGGTAAGACCATATTTATTGTGAGAACGCTGTTAAGCATTCCGGCAATGACTTTTGGTGTTTCTAACTTTTATAGTTTTTAAAATATTAAGGTTTTTTGTGCAAATTTTCCTCCCTTTAAATGTAATGGTAAATCCTTTCAAATCATTAAAAAAGCTTCCTCCTCTTTCAAACTTAACTACTTCAGCATACTTTCAGCTACAGACACCATCCAAACTTTAAAATGTTCACAAGAAATTCAGGTATTAGTGAATGATGCAGCTTTTTTAAATATTCAGCCAATTTTGAACTATCACAGTTTAAAAACTTTGTAAAATTCTTTATGAGCGGAAGAATACAGAAAGATTCTTCAGAGAAAAAGTTTCCAAAATCTTTAAGCCACAGAAATAATTTTAGCATTAAAATTTAGGAAAATCTCTCCTTTTTCAGCCAATGTGACTTTCAAAGAATTCAGAACTTAGTTTTTGAATTAGAATCCTCTAAATCGGAGCAGTACCTTCCAACTGCCAATGCTTTTTGCGTTTTTCTTCTATTTTCTGTATTTTTCTGCCTTTATTCAGCCTTTTGAAACTTCAGCAAATTACTTTCTACTACATTTTCTGGATGGTTTCTCTTTTTTCTGAATTGTTTCACTTTTTGTTTTGCATTTTTTTCTCTTTGCTTTAGTTTTCTGCTGTCATATAGCTTCAGGTCCTTTCAAATATACTTTTCAGACCTCTTGAGACTTCAGAAAATAACTTTCCGCTAAATTGTAACTATTTTCAGCTTTTTTTAGCATGGTCAGCTATCCCCATTCAGCTTTTCAGCATTCTCACTGCTGTTTTGCAGGAAC
This sequence comes from Leuresthes tenuis, assembly GCF_036924035.1. Lineage (NCBI taxonomy): Eukaryota > Metazoa > Chordata > Actinopteri > Atheriniformes > Atherinopsidae > Leuresthes > Leuresthes tenuis. The sequence goes on along the minus strand of NW_027325374.1, from coordinate 21,355,136 downwards.
AACTTTTTCTAGTTTCTCTATGAAACTCTGTATATAACTGCATGAATCTATTTTGGAAAGGTAAGTGTTATCAGGATCTGTGATTGATATGCTTAATATTTTATTTGAGCAAATCTTATATTTCAGAATATAATTTTGATAGGAGTAGAGTAATATGCTGACTGTAATATCTAAGGAGAATATTTATTTGTTTTCATTTCAGCTCTTCTGTGTCTCTTAATTTGGAAGTGAAGTGGCACATTGTTGGCTTTGCGAGAAATGCTCGGTGGCTTGTGGATCATAAGGCAGGCCCCAGCAGCCAAGCCAGTATACAAAATCCAGCAGCCAAGCAAGTGAACAGACAGTTTGAAATGATCTAACAAGATTCTCACACACAGTATGATTGCCCAAATTTAATATATTCTAAAATTATTTTTACATTTGATTAATTTGCAAGAAATAGTGACAAACTTTAATGGCCATGACCTAAGTCCAAAGATTGTCTTCATAAGCTGCTCCTGTGCTTCACAATGGTGGAACAATCACCAGAGACATTTAGCTCTGTTTGGATGTGGTTTAGGAAATGGGATGTCGGGAATGAAATATACCCCATCGTCTAGGCTCTCAGGACACCTTGTATCAGAGTTGTATTACCCTTGCACATTCCTTTTGATGGCTTCTGGATGAAACCAGGTCCATTTGTCTCCAAAAGTTGTGTATAGCAACTTGTATCTTGAGAAATTGACACTTAGCTGCTATGCTAACGGCTACTATGAGTGCACGGTCAGACTGAATAATGCAGTGAAACGAAATGTAAATTCTGTCAAAGTATCAGGCTAGCAATGCATTGAGTATGTGCAGTCAGCTCACACTGCATACTCAAAAATTGTTGATAATTTAGTATACAGGCAGGCGTTTTCTGCATACTTAATACACAATACTGCAGCTGAAATATTACATTCTCAATCTGACATACTTAGTAAGAATAGTACATTAGTAATACAGCATGATGGACAGCATGACAGCTCCTCCCGTGAAGCCAAAACATCTCAATATCCCCCTGGTGGCTGGCTGTAGTATAGGACACAAAGTTGGCACTCTCCATGTTGTCAAGTGGGGGGAAAAAAACTCCCCAAGGACACGTAATTTATTTTATTTATTTTTATTTTTTGTAGGTAGGTAGTTCTTACACTGACGTCTTATAGATGAAAGATGTTTCTGTTTCCAGTTTAGCCCTGCAATTAATGTATATGGAGGTCTAGTCAATGTAACTTGTAGAGCACTGGAGCAGCAGCTGAAGAAGCTGTTCAATATTTTGGATTTGCAGTATGGACAGTACAACATAGCAATTATGAATTAAAGGATAAAACTGGTGTAGTGTTTACTTATTGTAAACTTGGCCTATGAAAAGAGAAAAATCTGCAATGCTTTTCTGTTAATAACTATGGTCCATCTGTCTACCGCCAGACATTTCTATTCCATATCATGTAACTATTTGAACTCCATGGTATTAAAAAATAAAACAAGTCACAGATTTGCAAATTGTCTTTGGTCTGCACAGCTTTTTTTCCCAATGTATTCAGAGATAACATACTGATGATTGCAGTATGATTTTACTATGAGTGTTATGTTTTGAAAAAGATGATCATAGATTGTTGCTTATGTACATGCAGTAGAATAGAAGGGGGCTTTCTAGTGTTACTGGATGGGTGGGACAGGAAGCTATTTGGTTTCTGCTAATAGGGATTGTGACTGAAAACATGAAATTTGGGTCCAGGGTTTCAAAATATTGTAATACTCCTATTTATTTATTCATATATTATATATTCATTATATTACATTATATTATATTATATTATATTATATTATATTATTTATATATATTTTTTTCTGTCAAGTTCAATTTTTTTTAGGTTTTTTTTTCAGTTTACTAAAATGATTGTTTAATACCGTAAATGTACATATATTATATTTAAATATACCTATTAATGTACAGTGTTTAATTTTCCATTGCCCAGTTCACTAAAATAACTAATACCGTAAATGTGCAGAAAATCTGATTTGATTAAAGGTACATATTTTGCTTATACATTTTGTCATTGTTTTTTTACTTGGGGAAACCACAATTATGCAGAAAATCAGTGTACATAGACAAGAGAGTTTCATGAAATGACTACAAACTACCCATAATTTACAGGGATTGTACTCTGCTTTTTCCCCACTGTCCAATAAACATTTATAAATTTTGCAATTCTTTAAAATGACAGATTAATACTGTAAATGGGCAGACATTTATCGTTGGTTTAATGCATTTATAGCATTTTTACACATTATTTCTCAGTCATTGTACACGAAAGAATAATAATTAAACAGGAAATTACTCTAGATAGATGAGGCCATTCCATGAAAAAAATACTAAAATACCCTTAATTTACAGGGACTGGCCCTAAATGTAGCTATTCTTTAATGTATTTATATTGTATTTAGATTGTTTTTCCATGGTCTAATGGTTGTTTTTTTTAATATACTAATTCTCTAAAATGACAGATTAATACTATAAATTTGCAAACATTTACCTTTAGTTTTATGAACCTAGTTCATATTTATATGTTACAACTTTGTTATTGTCCATGGACAAAATAGTATTTTAACATGAAATTACTGATGGACTGGGCTGTTTCCTAAAATAAATAATGTATACTGTAAATTTACAGAGATCATTCTGAAAGCTATCTTATTTTAATGTTTTTTTGACATATGTATGTTATATTACAGTATGATGAGCATTTATCAACTATAATGTACTGCATTTTAATGAATTTTGACTGTAAAATCTACTCTGTAATTTTACAGTTATTGTATGTAGTTCTGTGATACAAATATTTACTGTAAATTTACAGTATTTGTTTGGAATCTTTGCTGCCAGTGCTTTTACCATTTTTTTTTTATTTATTTTTTTTACAGTGTGCATCAAAAACAACCAGGAAGTAATGAAACTTTAGTCGATTTGTCGTAAAACAACAACCGAACATTTTAAACATCTTAAAATTGAACTTAAACAAGTTACTTTAAGGGAAAGTTTCTTTTTGTTTTCAAATCTGGACCTTATTTCTAGCTGTATATACGTTAATTTACTCATTGATAACATTTTGGTGTCAGTTGGAGTCGTTTGGACACTATTTAGATCATTAGAGAGCTGTGAATATGTCTCCGTATATTATAACGGGAGTCAATGGGGCAAGGCTGATACAGCCTCAAAATAAGGCACGAAACTCCTTAATTTCACCAATCGCGGATATATATGCAGCTCTTGAATGATCTAAATATCCTAATACTACTCACTTTGCAAGTGGCTGTTCACTTTTTTGCTGTCTGTGCCGAATGCTTTAAAACCAAATGTGACAACATATGGCACAGTTCCAGATGAGCTTGACGTTGCCATGGTTAGAGTAGTTTTGATATCAGTGGCTGTACGCATGCGTGAGGCTATGTTGCGCTCAGCCTGCCATCAGCCTTGCCATACATCGGAATTAATGAAATTCATGAAATGAAGATTATTTATGAGTCCCAAAACTCAAGTCCAAGTCAAGTCTCAAGTGTTTCGAGGGCAAGTCTGAAGTCAAGTCTCGAGTCTTTGTGTGACTCGAGTCGAGTCGCATGACTTCAGTCCCCATCTCTGCCACACACCCACACTCTCATGCAGATCAACGACGTAGGCAGTCAGACAGAGACAGTGCGTGACTATGAGCGGCAAAAAGTGGGGAAAATATGGAAAAAAATATAGTAAAGAGTGGGAGAAAGAGAGTGGATTGAAAGACTGGATATGACCTCAGGTAGGAGATAACATGAAGGCGTTCTGTTGATACTGTAAATGTGAGATACGTGCTCATCATACTGATTTAATACAGCATGCCAGCAACAAAAAAACCTCTTCTCCTTCCTTGTCCATGAGGCTTACAGAGATTAGTTTCACATCCTCAAAACCAAATGACACAAGACAAGCAAACAAATCAAAAATAGCCACTTACACAGCCTGCCACACATCAGTCAGTGCTGCGGATCATCTAGGTGAACTAATTGGATTTACCTCAACTGACAAAGACATCATAAAACACCAGACCAAATGCACTGCATTAATAAATCAAGCAATTGCCCTATGCATGTTCAAAGACCTCATTAGTAATATCGGAGATGACCAGTATTCTCTCGTAATAGATGAAAGCACAGATATCACATCTGTCGAGCAGCTGTGTGTGCTAATCTGCTACTTCAGAGTTAAACTGAATAAAATGTGTCAACCTTTTTGGGGCTGGTTAACTTGGATAGTGAAAGAGCAGAGGTAATTGTTTCCACTCTGACCAGTTTTCTACGGCTGTATCGGATTAGGTACAGATTGCTGCAGTGTTACGGTGAGGAAGAGAAATTCTGTCCATACAAACCTGCTGCAGAAAAACCCAAATCTTCAGCTGCTCAAGTGTGTGTGTCACTCAATACAGCTGTGTGTAAGCAAGGTAGTTGAGACACTCCCTCAGAACCCTGAATATTTGGTTTCTTATTCTCACAAATGGTTCTCAGACAGTGCTCCTCACCACAGAGAGTATGCAAAGATCTACAGCCTTATCAATCCCAGTGAAGTCCCTTTGACGCTTATACAGATGACAAATACACGATGGCTTTCCATCCATGACTGTTGTTCACGCATACTCCAGCAGTGGGATGAACTAAAGCTTCACTTTCAGCTAAGCAAAGATCAGTAAAGATGTTATGATGCTGAAATCCTGCACAAGATGTGCAGTGATCCCATGAACAAGCTGTATCTTGAGTTTCTAATGCAATTTCTGCAAGAATTCAACAGGTTCAACGAGCTGTTTCAGCAGGACAGGGGTAATCCATTCAAAATGCTGAAGTGTTTGCTTCTTTTCTTTCACTCCCTCATCTCCAGAGTGGTAAGGCCTGAAAAAATCCCTACATCAGACGAACAACTGCTTGCAATCAGTTTAAAAACTGTTTTGTTACCCGTGGGTGCCATTTTTTATGGGCTCATCTTCACAGTTGCACTTGAGGAGGCAAAAATTGAGAGTACTGCTGAGAGGAATATGAAGAGCAGGTGTCTTGACTTCTTGGTGGAAGCATGCAGATAAGTGCAACAGAGACTTCCAGCTAACATCCAGATATGCAAATCTTCAGTCCAAGTTGGCACTTGTCACAAACAAAACAACAACTCAAGTCAGTGTCACTTTTGAAACTATACTATCTTGCAGCTCTTGACACACCGTATCAGGCTGTTGTATGCCACCCATGGACAAACAAGGAGGACACCCAGGCAGAGGCAGCAGTGGAGACCAGGCTTTCAAAGAACTTTCCCTCTTTGCTCACTGCTTGCAATGCCTTTAAGCAATGCTGATGTGGAACGAGCGTTTTCACAAATGAACTTGGTCAAGTCCAAACTGAGGAACAGAATGGGACAGGACACGCTCAGCAGCATACTCCACATAAAATATGAACTGAGAAGACAAAGTATATGCTGCAAAGACTTCACCCCAGGCACTAAGATTCTCCAGCACTTTAACAGGCACATGTACTCTGTGGGAGGAACATCAGGGAGCAGAGAGACAGATGCAAATGAAGACAGTGATGATGGACTGTAGGTAAATGCTGTTCTTATATCTTTTTTATTTCTGCCAGGGTTAATGCTAATAATCGGGTTTGTGATTTGTGTGTTACAGCGGAACAGACATGATGTTGAAGCAAGGAGGACACAACAGTTTTTGGGTTGTTTTGGGTTTTACACTTGCCCCGTTTGCCATGGCCCAGAGTTTAAAAGCTTTACTTATGCTGTTTCTGTTGCTTATGCATAATTTATGTGTATTTTTCTTTTAATCAAAGTTAGTCAGTTAAGTCATCCAAAGTTTTTATGTTTACTGTCAATTTGACGTCTATCCCAGTCGCAACGTGGTTAAGCTAGCTCCCGCTAGCTGGATTAGCCTCACAGGGAAAACACACCAATGCAGTAGCAAACTGTCCCAAAACTGTCTAGTTAACAATTACCATCCAACAAAAAGTTACAACTCAGATAATAACCAACTTTCTGGTCAGAGACACACGTGGAAAAAGAAACCCTTCACTCTCCACTGTATTTTTTCTTCCCTTTATTGAGAAAGTACAAAAGTAACAAAAGTGGCATTGTTTTTCATAATACATAATACAGAACAATAGAAAGAGTAACAAGGGAACATAAAACTGACATTAATGCAACATATCTCAAAATGCTTCAACATAAAGTGCAAGAGGAGATTGAATAAAATAAAAATTAGACAATGAAAGGAAAAAAAATTATATAAATAGGTAATTAAAGTGCTATAAAACAAAATAAACAGCTTTTATAAGAGGGCATTCAGACTGATTTTATCTATCCAATTCAGTAGGGAAATTCTTTGAGATATCACATACATTTTTTTTTGTTTTTTTTGTTTTTAGAGATTTAGAGATATATGTTTTAAATTAATTCATAAATGCACTAAATTTGGGGAATGATTTTAGTATTATATTCTTGTGGATAAAATTTTGTTTCTAAGCGTAGTATCACATTGCAACAGAGTTCATCATTTTTGTTTTCATTTTTCATCTTTAGAAATAGAAATTGGATTAATTAGAGGATTAATTAATTGTTCTGCTGGTTCGGGGTCTGTGGTGGCTGGGGGGCTGCTGGCCCCCTGGTGTGCCCGCTGTGCTACACCCCAGCGGAGTTGAGGGAGGGAGGACGTGTGGATGTATGGGACGTGAAAGTGTGTGTGGTGATGATTGGGCCTGGATCTGGGACTTGCTGTCGCCTGGCCTGCCTGTGCTTCTCCCGATGGGGGGGCGGCGTTGCCTCTCCCCGCTGCTCGCGACTTCACCCACCTGTGGGCACATCTTGACTCCCAGGGCACTTGGCCAGGGGCGCTGGGGCAGGCGCTGACCCACTGTGTGGCTGTCTGGGGCGCTTGGCCCTCCTGGGTATTGGGTGGGGCCTCTGCCGGGGGGTTTGGGGGCGCTCGGGCACTTGGGGCCCGGGTCCAGTGCACGGCCCGTGTCTGGGCGGCTGGGGCCTGGCGGGGTCGGTGTGCTGTTGCCCCTGGCTCCCGGAGGGCCTCTGCCCTATGCTTATGGGGGCTCTGTCCGGGGGCTTCCTCTGCAGTCTTCTGGGTGGATGCGTGGTTGTCCCTGTGGTGGGCTGCCTGGGTTCTGTGCTCCGTGGGGGCTGCTGGTGGCCTGGGTCTTGTGGCCCTCTCTGCCTGCTTCTGATTGCTGGGGGCGGGGCTGTGGATTGTGGCTCTGTACACTTATACACTCATAACTAAGCACGGTTATCATGTAGGTCCTGTGCCATGGGTGTTGCATGTTCTCACACACACACACATTTATTAGTCCAGTAGCATGGTCGCTAAGCAGTTGATGTATTATCATGTCGTCTCAGGTCATCTATATTCACAGCTGTGTTGTATGCGATTGCCGCTTCTTGTGCTTGTTTTTGTTTGTTTGTGTGTTTGTTTTTTCTCTGCTTGTCTGCTTTCAGGTGCTCCTGGTGGCGCTAAGGCTGGAATCCCCTCATAGGCCATGGATTGTTGTCTGTTTTGTTTTTTACAGGTGTAGCAGCTGGTTGTCTGGTTTTTGTTTCTATTTTTGTTCTGTTTCCTCTTCTTTCCTCTTCTTCTTTCCTTGTCCCCCGGTCCGGTTCAGTTCTATTACATGTCATATATTGTAAACAGAAATAAATAAATGGGCATCAAGGGGAACTTTACATTTATAAAATTTCCCTTGGCAAAGCAAATCTTTTTGGCATCAAAGGTATTCAGACTACAATTCTGCTGCCATAATGCTGAACAGGACAAGGGGAAAAAAAGAAAAGAAATAGAAATTGGAAACAATACAATTTTTTGTTTAATCCATGTGTGTAGATTATTCCAGAATGTTTGTATTACGCCACAAGAGAAGAAAATATGGTCCATACTTTCAATGTAATTTTCACAAAATGTGCATATATTGTCATCAATATATATATATATAATATATAATCTAAGTAATTCTTTAGAGGGATATGTTGTCCATAATTTTATAGTGTGTTTCTTTCATTTTGGGGCGTATAGGAATCCCTCTCAATCTTTTTTTCAATACCTCATTTTGATAAAATGAATACACATTAACTGTAAATGATTAAATCGATATCTTTAACAGCAGACCAATATTTAATTGTTAACTCTTTTGCATGAAACTTCCAATAACTCATAATTCAAATCATCAACTGGACAGAAGTTATACAGCTCATGAACGATAACACACAATTAAAGGAAAACCAAATAACTGATATGAATCAGGTTATTACACAACTGATTACACTTTGAAAAAGAGACTCCTAGTTTCTGTGAGAGGACACTATACCCCTGGCAACTCCATTACACCATCAACTTCCATTCATTATTGTTACAAAGTGGCACCTCAGTAAAAATCATTTATAACGCCATCCACTGAGTTCTGTGAATGTACGGTCCTGATCAAAAGCTATCAGCGAACATCAAACAGGCTCATTCACTTGTAAGTCTGCTGGTAAATTAGTTAGACATTGCAGCGTGCCAACTTAGGTGCCAGGGACAGGAGCAGGGACATGAGTTTAGATTGACAAGGAAGTCATGACAGGGATGACATCATGCTGGCAAATGTTATTACTCTAAATTTGACAAACCGTTCATCTTCATGTTCATCTTTCTGTTGTGAGAATGATGAGAAAAAACAGACTTAGAAGGTTAGAAGCTTTCTTTAATTGCAAAAGTAATGTGTTGCTTTCAGATGATTCAGATTTGTTTGGTATTAGCACAGTTTTATTCACTTTTATTGTGTACATGAAGTTAAAACATTTATAACTAAAGAAACAACTTTACTCCTCTTGTTTCTATTTCCATATTAGCAAAGGCCCCTGTGTTATGATTTGCCACATAGCTTGACACTCCATCTGCCCAAAACTTATGGCTCAAACTTGTAGCCTTATGGGCAAAAAAAAAGAAGCACTGGCAGAAATTCTTGACAAAGCACTTTATGGAATAGGACTCAGCAGCACGCATAGTTAAACTCGAGGGGACAGTTTCTCTTAAAAGCCCTTGTACCAGCCTCGGCTCTTTCTGCAATTTGGGAAACACAGTTTTCAAAAGAAATTGGGTCATGGTAATGGCAGAAGAACATGGCATGTATAAAGGATTTGCCCCTGGAGAGAGAGCAAGAGAAGTCAAGAACAATGGCGGCCTGCTCAGAAAGGGCTGTGCTTCACTGCGCTGTCAGCGCTCTAACAGCAAAGATGTGTCCACTGACAAACTGGTATTCTTCCACCTGTTCCCCCTTTTCTACCACATTCAGGTAACTCATATCATCACAGGGCAGTGAGTGGATGCTGATATAGGGTCATTTTATAAACAAATAAAAAGCTAAAAGTGTTTTCTAAGCCTTAAATGATTGTGCAGTTTAACGATCTCTTGCATGAAAAAGGGTGTTATGGTGGTCATGTGGAAAAAAGAGTAAAACAAGGCACTTGGAAAACATGTCTGAAGCCTTTATTCTGCATGGCCAATCATAATTGCAAGCTTAAAATTACAGAAGAAAAGAGGGAGACAGAGATCCAAGGCACCAAAAAACTCTGTTAAGTAGCCTTTATTCTGCTTGGCCGATCACTGTGAAATTTGTAACTTGCTGTTGTGACTGCACAGACTGGAACGTAGAGACTTTTTAACAGATTTTTGCTGGGTCTTAAACCTTGCTCTTCTACTTAATTATAAATAAATCTTTGTCCGATACATTTTAAGTGCAGCAATGACAGACACATGAGTTAAGTATACACTAGAAGAGAATAGAGGAGGGTAATTACAACCCTCCCATCAGAACAGAACAGCAATGTTTCCTAGACACCAGGCAAAAACATTTACTACATTTTTGTGATGAATGTGAGTGAACTGCTGCCTCAAGGGGAGGAGTTCAAAGTATCTTGTTCAAGAGCTAGGGGAAGAACAGAGTGGGAGATGGAGAGGAAGACTGGGACGGCGTCTGCTGTGATGTGAATGCTGTTCTTGGAGCATTCCAAAAGGCCAAAGGCAAACGTGTTGATTTGCCAGTTGATCTACATTCCAACCCTCATCTATGGTTATGAGCTGTGGGTAGTGACTGAAAGAATGAGATTGTGAATACAAGCAATATAAATGATCCTCCTCTGCAGGGAGGCAGCAGCTCACACGGATAGTTTGAGGAACTTGGTAATCTGAGAAGCACTCAGAATAGAGTCTATGCTTCTCTGTATCGATTATAGCAAATCTTTTTGTATCAATTTTTCTTTCTCTTCATCTCTCTATGTCTTTCTTTTCAATCAAAAAAAAAACATGCAATGACTGTAACAAGGACAGGTAACATAGGAACTGTACGTGAAGACTGTGCTCCTGTCCCACATCACTGCACAACTTACCTTCACATTCTCTAGTGACAAATTAAATAAATGATTGAATAAGTGATTAGAAAAACACAATAAATGCAGAGAATTCCAAACAGGTGTCATGTATGGTATAAATAGGCTGTTAACATTACGTCATGTTCTGTGGCATGTATGAAGTTATTATAGATGCACTGAGGACAGGTGCAAGAGTGATATCTGTATTTAAATCTGTCAGAAACACTGAATAGGGTTGGAAATTGTCGTCAACAGAAGTCGTTTGATGACCCTGCTGCAGGTGTATTAGTGGGAAATGTAGGGGGAAACTGAGGAGCCACTCTTCCTCCGTTGATTGTGACTGCGGGACGTGATCAGACTCTGTTAGCAAGAACATGAGACAGCAAGAGAATTGTAGTGCACAAAGCCATGATTAAAGATGAATGCGCATTTTAGAATCTGTCTGTGTAAAAAGCAAACCCAGTAGTTCATAGAGATATGAGTAAAAAGGGATATGGTCAGATAAGTTTTTCACTATATTCCTGAAAAGCTAAAGATGGTATACACAAAGTCAACCATACAGGCCTGAATGGTTGAGCCAGTTCTGTTCTGCTGTTGGCATGATTTAGTTTAACTTTGGGTTGGGTTCACTGCAAACCCAACTGAACATCTGTGGGAGATTTCAGCTGATGTTAGACAGCACGCTCTACAGCCATCACGAAAACAACAAATATGGGAAAATCTTTCAGATTGTTAAGAGTCCCAGAAACCTGTAGAATCAATGCCAAAGCAAGTTGAAGCTGCTCTACAGGTACAAGGCAGCCTATTGTTCTATAGACTGCTTTTAAATGGTAATATGACAAAATCTTATTGATTAGTTGTTAATCTTTAAATGTATTATTAAGTACCAATAGACATTCAGGTGATGGAATTTGTCATATTATTTGTTACTGACGTTTGCAGCTTCAAATATATTGTCCAACTGAGCAAATGAGAAAGTAACTCAGATTATTATGTGATTACTATCAACAAAACTTACTGAATGAAATACTTCTAGATATGATACAATATTTTATCTAAATAGATTTTTTTAATATCCTTAATGCATTTGTTATCTTTATTCACAAAATATATATAAAGAAAATTATATACATTTAGTAAATCATTAATTATTTTTCATTTTGTTACATTGTGATACCAGACTGATCTAAGTATATGAAGTCAGATCCAACTGTATATCTTATTTTGAGGTCACTTAGTCCACAAACAGACAGAAGAGTTTTGTTGGAGAGTTGTAGATTTCTTCCTGCTGCCTTTCTATGAACACCAAAGTTGTTCTGTGTTCTCCTGTTGGTGGACTCATGCATTTTAGTATAAGCCAATGTAAGGGAGGCCTGTAGTTGCTTTGTTTCATAGCCTTGAACACATCTATTACAGGTCATGATCATACAGTGATCTTTCTTGGATGAACACTCTTTTATCCTTTATCACAGCACCTCTGCAAGAAGCTTAAATGTGTAAAAAAGCAGTGTGTTAAACTGCACCCATCCACCATCGTTATGTTTCACACAATCACAGTGTGCTTGTTAGGCTGTTATGAATTGTCATGGCGATGTGGAATGTGAGGAAACTGTAACTCTAAAGGGACTTACTCTCACATCAACTCAGTCTTATGACAAAAAGTTAAATACTGACATAACTAATATCCATATAGTTGTGGTGAGGGGTAGGAATTGTTTATTCTTTTTAAAAAAACAGAAATCTATCTATTTTTTTGTGTCATTGAGCATTATTTTCAAAGTAATGTATTTCAGTGAGAGGTTGCAGGCATGCTTCCTGTATATTTCCCCTCTTTTTTCGAAAGGTTCAGATTCCTTATATCATAAACCAGGAAACCAGGATTTTTCTGTGGTTTGTTATGAGTATTAGCTTTAACGCAAGTCATTATATTTTCTCAACCCTAATTGATTTGATTTCAACACCTAAACCTGGCTATTTGATTGTTAATAACTAAACCAAAGAAAACCCAAACAAAAAAAAACAATAAAGATCAAGCGATGGACAGGGGATTAATTCAAATCAGTCATGTGTGTAGCTCCACCACCGAACTTCCAGTGTAGACTTTTTTCAGCTACTCATTCTTATTATTCTTTTCTGCCATGCAGTTATTTTCATGTTCACCTGTACAAAGAAAAGAAGTTATTGTTGTAGGACACAGTTCTCCTTATTAAGATCTGTGACAATTTTTTTAACTCCCTTGAGACTGTTTTGCTCACAGAGCAGACATCAATGAGGGTAAAGATGAGTCTACCCTGATAAAGTGAAAGATCACCTTTTCTCGAGCTGATAGCTTATCCTTGTGAGTGCAGCTTAACTATGACAAAGTAGTTGTTATTGTTGTTTCCAACCCTAACTGCAATATGTTTTAACATGTCGAAATCTAATGTTTTCAGCTGTTTCCATCCACCGCCTGGAATGTATTAAAGTGTTACATGTTATTACAAATTGTTATGGTCACATGAAATATTGTTGAACTCTTTTTCTGTCTCTGTGGGAGACGTCTTTTTATAAAGGTGTAAGGAACATTAGCGATTTAGATTAATATTTCTAATGAACCGTGGCTAAATTAAATGATGCCATAGCTTTAGGAGACTGAAGTCAAGAATGTTACTTCTCTCATTAGGAAAAAAGACTCTTGAGAGGATTAAAATATTCTCGATTTCCTCTGTTGTTGGCAATCATTTTGGCTGTGGATTGATGAAATCCAAACTCTAACTCCAAACATTAGTGAGGGGTCTGTAACCAGTCTGATGAGGGGGGGACAACAAATTTTCTGTCTGTTTGAAATATTGTTTATATCATGGTGCAGTTTTTACAAACATTTGTTGTGAAGATCATAGGTGATGGTCAATATATATAGTTTTTTAGTTGATTAAACATTTTAAAGCAAGTGTGTCAGTGAGCGTCATCACTCTGATTGGCTGTTCAGCATAGGTCTACACGTCACACACAGTCTCTTCTTATTTGTCATCTTCATCTCTCCAAAACAAATATGAGTAGTGTAGGAACTGAAGAGTGTCTAATAACTATGATTTAGCTCCAAAGCAAAGACTGCTTGTTTACATTTTTTATCTTGTGGACCTCAGTTTCCTTTATTGAATAAACAACGTACTACTGCATACTATTGCTAACTTCTGTGCTGCACAGATATGTCCCTTTCTGCAGGTATGGATCATCTATCCTCGCTTGCACTTGGATGTGGTCTTTGTAATGTGTGAAAGTTTGAATGAACGAAGGCACCTCTTACACATATAGCCAATAACATCCTATCTCTTTCCCCCTCAATTCTCTGACTACCAGCGCTTACCAATTTACTTAAAATGCCTAATCAAACATGTTTTTTCATTCAACTCAGTTGCATTAAATATTTTTAGACACCATCTTCCACACTCACGTCTCTTTTAACACTCGTGAAAATGGAAGACACAACACTGTAGAAGGCAGCCTACAATCTGAAAGGATTTACTGACCATCCAGCAGCTGCTAACTTATCCTTGGTGACTACACACAGCACTCCAGAAGCTGTGTGCAGCTGCAGACTCAACCACCCAACTCCCTTTACCCTCCAAGTAAGACTAGTTGACCCCTGAATGTATGCCTATCCATGTGTTGAAGTTAGTGAGAGGAATGAGAACAATTGCATTCAAACAAGATACATTTGGAATTACAAAAACAGGCAAATTTTTTTGACAGCTCGCTATGACAACCCTGCAAACACTCTGACACACATAAAGCAGTCTTACTGTAATTAGTGACTCTAGTGTTCTACTGAAATTTTCAAAAAATGAGTTAATGTCCAAATGTGTTAAAGACGTGTGACTGTTAGAGATAAGAGTTGTGTTTCACATTTCCAGTGTTCAGTTCAGTTTAGTGATGCTTCATCTGAGTTTTCAAAAACCTACTGTAATAGCAATAGCAAGTTTATTTGTATAGCACCTTTCAGCTACAAGACAATTCAAAGTGCTCCACATAATACATCAGAACACAATGACAGAGGAATATGAGCAGAATAAAACATTTAAGAAAAGAAGCAACAAGACCAAAAAAAAAAAAAGACTTAAAACGGTCATTAAAAACCTTAATAAATACTCTAATCAAAATGCAGCTGTAAACAAATGAGTCTTTAACTGTGTTTTAAAAGAACTGAGAGTTTCAGCAGACCGGCATTTTTCTAGAAGTTTGTTCCAGATATTTGGAGCATAAGAACTAAAAGCTGCTTCTCCTTGTTTGGCTCTAACTCTGGGGATGGAGGACCAGACCTGTACCCGAGGAGCAGAGTGGTCTGAATGGTTCATATAGTAAAAGGAGGTCACTAATATATCTGGGCCCTAAACCATTCAAAGCTTTATAAACAACAAGATTATTATAAAATCTATTCTTTGAGAGACAGGAAGACAGTGCAAATACCTCAGGACAGGGGTGATTTGATCTACTTTTTTGGTCCTTGTGAGGACTCGAGCAGCAGCGTTCTGGATCAGTTGCAGCTGTTTGACTTTTTCGTCAGACCTGTAAAGACACTGTTACAGTAATCTAATCGACTGAAGATAAATGCATGGACCAATTTTTCTAGGTCCTGTTGAGACATGAGTCCTTTGATCCTAGAGATATTCTTCAGGTGGTAGTAAGCTGACTTTGTAACAATCTTAATGTGGTTTTGAAGATTTAGGTCTGAGTCCATGACTGCACCCAAATTTCTGGCCTGATCAGTGGTTTTTATTTGTTGTAATTGATTGCTCTTCTTTTGGTCCAAAGACGACCACCTCTCTTTTGTCCATGTTTAACTGAAGAAAGTTGTGGCACATTCATTCAATTATTTGCTCTATGCATTTACTCAAGGCCTGTATGAGACTATGTTCACCTGATGATGCTGAGATATAAAGCTGTGTGTCATCAGCATAGTTATGATAACTTATCTAGTTGTTTCTTATTATCTGAACCAGTAGAAGCATGTAGACCCCAGGATGGAGCCTTGGGGAACCCCACACATAATTTTCCTGTGCTCAGATTTAAAGTTACCTATAGACAGAAAGTAGTCCCTGTCCTTCAGGCAAGGAGCAAACCAGTCTAGTACTGTGCCAGAGAGTCCCACCAAGTTGTCCAGTCGGTCCAGTAATATACTATGGTCAACAGTGTCGAATGCTGCACTTATGAGGACAGACGTTTTGCCGCAGTCTGTGTTTTAACGGATGTCGTTAAACACTTTGACCAGGGTGGTCTCAGTCCCGGGGGTAGCTCTGAAGCTGGACTGGAAAACATCAAAACCGTTGTTTATGGTTAAAAGTTGTTTAACTGTTCAAAAACAGCTTTTTCAAGAACTTTACTGAGATTTTATATTGGCCTGTAATTTTGCATTAAGGATTTGTCAAAATTTCATTAGAGGTTTGATGACTGCTGTTTTACGGGCCTGAGGGAACATGTCTGATAAAAGAGACGAGTTTACAATCTGGATCAGATCAGATGCCATAACATGTCAAACTGTTTCGAAAAAAGTTGTTGGTAAAATATCCAGGCAGCAGGAGGAGGAATTCAGTTGTTGTATGATATCCTTCAGGTTTTCTGATTTATAGGGTGAAACTTTGTCATGCTTTCTGAATCCGTTTTAAATGGGCACAGCACAAATCCTGGATTTGAAGTTGAAGTTGATGCACTGACTGATTTTCTGGATTTTCTCTGTAAAGACTGTAAAAAACTCATTGCAAGCTCTGGTGGACTGAAGATCAGGAGCTACACTTACTGTATGGTTTGTTAACCTGTCAACTGGAGCAAATAAAGCCTGCACATTATTTTTGTTTTTGTTGATGATGTCAGAAAAGCAAGACTGACGGGCATTCTTCAGTTTTGAATTGTAATTACGAAGTGTCTCCTTGTAGACGTTATAACGAACCTGAAGGTTTATCTTTCTCAACCTTCTTTCAGCTTTACGACAGTCTTTTTTCACTCCTGACCAGCGTTTCTTTTGTCCATGGTGATTTTTTCTTTCCAGAGATAACTTTCACTTTAGTGGGAGCAATGGAATCAATTATATTTGAAATTTTGGAATTAAATTGGTCTGTCAGCTCATTCACTGAGCCACAGGATAGCAGAGAGGTGGAAGAGAAAACCTGATTAAAGATATCACTTGTGTCAGCCGTGATAAACCTTTTTAGTTAGTTTAGAATGGCGACATCGGTCACAACAACCCTGGAAATGTTTACACCCTTCGAGATGACCAAATCTAGACTTTTTTCCTTATTGTGTGTGGACTGTGTTACGTGTTGAGTTAGTCCAAAGTTTTCAAGAATGTGACACGGTTTTTTAGTCCCTTTGTCCTGGGAGTTATCAACATGGATATTAAAATCACCAACAGCTATGAAACAGCCATGATCAGTACAGGTCAGAGACATCAGTTCATTAAAATCATAAAAAAAGTCTGCACTGTATTTGGGTGGCCTGTAAGCATTCAGTAACATTACCTGAGGAGAAGACATCAGCTGATAAGCTAAATATTTAAATGTCCCAATTGTCCCAAAACAGAGCTGCTTAAAAACATGAAGTTGGGAGATAAGAATAAGAACAGCTGCACTGTTATTGTGATCTAACCAGGTTTCTTTTAAAAACATAAAATCCAGACTGTGTTCAATGATAAAATCATTGATTCAAAATGTTTTTCTTGTCATTGATCTGTTGTTTAACTCAGCCATCTTAAACATTTTTGGTGCTTTATTTTTTAAAAAAGCTGTGACTCACAGGGAATGGATATCAAATGAGAAAGATTCACAGGATCACATGGGTGCATCCTGTTTCTAAACATATTCAGTTTTATTTCCCTGTGACCTAATAAAACTGAGATTTGAAAGAGTCGTGACTGCTGTTGTCCTTGCAGCCTGGGCCCAATGTACATCAGTTTCAGCCTGTAACACAATGGACACAAACATCCTTATCATGCTGAGGAGAAAGAGCATGATGCCTCCATGGAGGAACAGGAGGGCCTGGGCATGGGCGACGGAGAGGTGCAGGTGGAGGTGGTCATAATGGTGGTTGAATGGCAGAGAAAATGAGGGAGGGGTGTGGAGGACATTTCAGCCCAGCGTTGATCATCTCCTTCACGTGGTCAGTGAACTCCAAGTGAGGGTAGGAGGGAGACAGGATGGTGGAGGGGAGTGACCTGGTTGGGGTTTGGGTTGGTGAGGCAGGTAGATTCTCGTAGTGTGGCAATGGCTGATAAAACAACATAATGATTGCCACTGCTGACATGTATTGTACAAGAGAAATGATTAAAGTACCTGCTTTACAAACTTAATTTCCAAACAAGCCAAAGTTTTCTAAAGTCCAACAAACACTTAAATCTGTACAATGTTAATATGTTTTAACTGTTATTTAACAAACACAAGTCCAAAGAGAAGATTGAGACATATTTAAAAAAAAGGTTAGAGGTATGTTTACCATTGTTTTCCATCATCTTCCTTTTAATGACATATTTTGATGGTTTGAGAACTGAAGACACTGATTGTTTCAATTTTCATGGGGAATCTGTGTCCATTCTTGCTGAATACAGAACTTCAGCTTCTCAACAGTCTGCAGTTGTTGTCTGATTCTCCTCTTCAAGATCCTCCGTATATTTTCAATAGGATACAGATGTGGACTGCAGGCAATCTAGTCAATAACATAGTATCACAGATGCATTTTTTTTCACCTTTGACTAATAACAGCCTTGATGGTTTTTCTCATCATTGATATGTAGAACCAGATGTCAGTTTTTCCAAAGGCAGCAGCAATGTGGACTTATCTGACCGCCGAACACTGTGTTCACTGTCTTTCTGTTCATCTGAGATAAACTCCTGACAGAAAACTTGGCAGTGCTTCTGCTCAGAGTTGACATGTCTTCCACCTTGTGCAATAGTGTTTTAAGTTCCATTTCTGAATGCGGCAGTTGTGTTGAATCAAAATAGTTTTCTAGTGTACTCCTGAGCCCATGTGGCTATATTGATCATGGTGGTATGATGGTTTCTCTAGGAGCAAGTGTTGTGTGACAAAAGGACTTAAGGTCAGCTGCACTTAACAGTGGTTTCAGTTCTTGTCCTTTAAGCTCTGAAATTTCACAATCACAATCCATTTTACAGCATTACACTGAATAAGTTGAAAGACGAAAGTTCTTTGCAAACTTGCATTAAGAAAAGGTTTTTTGGAGCTTATTGACCATTCTGTGATACAGTTCCACATAAAGTGGTGAGTCACACTTCATTGTTGTTTGGAAAGACTAGACCTTTGGTGACTGCTCCCTTTTATACCCAGTTCTGACACCCTTACATGTCACCAATTAATCTCATTATTGTTCTGTAAGCACATAATTACTTCTATAAACTTATCTGTGTTTTTCCCCTTCCTTTTTTGAGTGTCTTACTGGTATTAAATTGTAGATTTCTCAATATTTTCAAATACAAGGAAATTAGTCAGAACAAAAATTAGAAAACATTTCTTTGTACTTTTGTCTGTTAAAGTTAAAACAAAATAACAAATTTCAGATTTAAGCTTTTGTGGCATTTTCAAAAATGTCCAAACTTTTCTGGAAATAGGGTTTGCATATGACATATTACATTTCAAAGCAGTTTTTTATGTTTAAGAATGTTACATAAGGACTTTATAATATATAGTGTTGTATCCAATGAAAGAGACTATAATACAACGCGTAAAATAATGCAACAAAATCTAAGTCAGACAATAATATTCTGGTGCAGCCATAAGAAAAAAAAAGGATATGGTAATGGCCTATTTTCCAGAATGCGTCCTCAATCATGTTTATAGTGGCAACAAAAATGGAGAGATACTGAACTTGGTCACAAACCACAGAACTAAGATGAAGAATTCCAAGTGGAAACATCAACTTCCTTCTTTCCATTTAAGCTGCAAATGAACCAGCTTTGAACCATTTATCCATCTGCTGATATTGTAAAAAGAATCAATCAAGAACTCATGGAGAAAGAGACAGGTTCTGTACTCATGTGGGTATGTATGTTTAGCATTGCTGTGTGCTTTTACTTGCTGTTCAACTTCTAGTCTCCATCCATAGGCCTCATTGCACGGTCTCTACCTCATGTTAAGGTCCCAGAGAATTGTTCAATAGTGTGGAGTTTAAATTTTTCATTACAAGTATGGTTGGCATCATAAAACGTGGTTACCAAGCAACTGCTTCTCAGCCTCCCAATCAGCAGCGTTGTTGGTTTGAGATTCAGACACAAATATCATCACACTCTCTTTTCCTCCTCTGCATGTCACTCATTGTGCAAAGTCTGTACTGAATGGATTAATGGAAAACTAAAGTACTTTTGATCAAAAAGTCTTTCAATTTCACTTCCTGGGGGGGGGGGGACAAATCTAGCTTCTGAGTCAGTCTATCAATTTCAGCCTGACGTGCTGAGGTGTATAAGCCATTCAGGAGATACTGTAAGTTTTATGGGAGCGGCTTAGACTTTAAATTAGAATCTTTTGGTACTCTAACCTGCTGCCAGTCACACTACTGGTGATACTGAAAAAAAGATGCTTATGCAAAGCCTCCTCCCCCTCTGTTGCAGTCAGGGAGCTTTTGAAATCTCTTTTCTAATGAGTGCTGGCATTCCACCTTCCTTCAGTGTTTCCTCTGGAGGACAGACAAGGAGGGTAAACGACAGGAGGATGATAGCGGTGAAAGTACCACCGTCAGGAAAAGTCTTCTGCTTTGAGATTATAGGGGAGTCATCCCCAGAATTGAGATTTGTCTGTTTCATATACAATGTCATGAGACTGCAACGTGGCATCCAGCTGTTTGACCTCCATCTGGGGCAGTGAAATCTGACCTGACACCGATGGCTGCTCAGGTGAGGCTGTGACAGGCAGTGCTGATGGAGGTGGATTCATGCAACTTTTAAAGGTCCACTGATAATCAGAATCTTGTTTTTCAATTAAATCCCATCTTAAAGAGAACAACAGTCCCTATATTATTTTTCATGAACATGTAGCTATGGCAAGTGTATTTGTTAAAATAGAAAGCTGAACCAGCAATATATAGTCCTGCAACAAACACACAATTTTTTGCAATTATCAAAGTAGAATATCAATGGATGTTCTGTATTTTATATTATATTATTTTTATTTATATTCTATAGTTTTCTATTTTCTATACACTATTTTTGCCTGGATTTATAACACAATTGTCCAATTTATTATGTAAACATCTTAACACAGTCAATCATGGCTATTATGACTAGATTCAATTTCAATCAATGCTTTGAATTTCAATCAATGTATCTAAAGGCGCATCTCAGTGTTTGCATTCTTAAATTACAATATGACTTCACATTGTTATGTTATGATCAGGCAGATCACTCTGAATTCACCTTTTGTTTTGTGCTTTCAAAAGTCTTTGGTAAAAATAAAAAATAAAAGATAACATCTTTTCAGTGTCAGTGTCTGATTTATCCTCAGTACCAAGTAGATACATCTTCATATTAGTTATTACCAAAGCATTGTATTGCACTTCTATGAGGCATACATCTTGTGGATCTTGTTTGTGTATTGTGATGTCCATAAACTCTTATCTACCTACAGAAGTTTCAAAAACTTTTAATGACTCGTTGTGCTGTATTTGATTTAAGTGTCTTTGAAGCAGGCATGTTTTGCCCTTTTTTTTTTAACTAGGTGACAGAATTTCCTGATATCTTAATGACATTTCTATAGTATGCTTTGGTGAAAGTATGAGTTACACTACAACAGCTCGACTATAAACCTTCAACCACAATAAGTTGGTACTGATTATTCTTTAATCCACAATCTGAATCATGAATCATGCAGTGATAATACATACTATAATGGCTAGCTGGGAGGAAATAAATGAGTCAAAACTGATTTTTATAAATCATTACAAATCAGTTTTCTTTCTTTTAATTGCAGCTTCTGGTAGTGCACTACTGATGATGCATTCAGTAACAAACAGGAAGGCAGAATTTCCTATATCTGATGGGAAAAGTCTGATTATCTGGTTTTGGGAACTGAAAACTGGTAAAGCAATATTACCTTATCCCTTTCTTAAGTGGACAACTGTTGATGAGAATTTGCTGTTAATACCAAAACAAAAGTCAAGAGCAGAAGGGTTTTGACTTCTCACATCAGTGTGATGTGAAGTTGTTGGAGGGGATAAGATAGAGAGGATACTTGGGTTCTCTCTGAGTATACCGGCTTCCTCCCAGCGCAAAAAACATGCATCTTAGGTTAACAGGTGATTCTGAATTGATCCTAGGAGTGAGTGTGAGTGTGCATTGTTGTTTGTCTTATTTGTTTTTCTGTGGCCTTGTGATGGACAGGCGACCTGTCTGTGGTGTACCCCTCCTCTTGCCGAATGGCAGCTGGGATAGGCTCCAGCAGAGTTGAGTTGGTTACAACCTAAGACAACCACCTGTATGTACTTGAACACAGAAATCTTTTATTTTTAATGTACTGCCGCCCCCCCTGGGCCCGGCAGTTGGACTAAGCGGGTGTAGAAAATGGATGGTATTGTCTCCCTTGCATCAAAAATCTTTAAATCAACTTTGATTTTAATCAAAAGAATCATTCGTGAACTCCTAATTTGATTCATGAGTTGCTTATTAGTTGATAATGCATTTGAATGAAAGAGGTTAATAAACATGATGAGGTTCAATGTTACAGGTTGTGGAATTTGCGTGTTCTACTTGTGTATGCGTGGGTTCCCTCTGGGTACTCCGGCTTCCTCCGACCGTCCAAAAACATACATGTTAAGTTAATTGGTGACTCTAAATTGTCCCTTAGAGTGAGAGTGAACATGGTTGTTTGTCTCTGTGTGACCCTGTGATGGACTGGCAACCTGTCCAGGGTGTACCCTGCCTCTCACCCAATGACAGCTCCCAGCCCCCCGCGATCCTAAATTGGATTAAGTGGGTATAGAAAATGGATGGATTCCAAGCTTGATCCCTAAATTGGCCATTGTTAGTGTGAAGACTGTGACAAATCCACTTTTATTTGCAAACAAACAGGGCAGGTCATCAGTAACATGTGGAACACAGCAACTGTAATTAGCCTGTTTTTACCTCCTAATGTGCTGAGTGCAGTGTTTCCAGTTCCAATCCAGCAGCTCTTCGGTGCCAATACATACAGATACCATACTTAATTTAGTAGTGGAGTGAAACCTCAGGCTGGATATCCAGTAAATAATGTGAATACAACTGCAACTCTAGGGAAATATATGAAGCTGTTACAGAGCACAGAAAGACCGAAAGACTTTTAAGTTTTTTGGACACTTGAGGGCAGCAGAACTAGTTGTGACAAAACACTGGACAATTTTATTTTGGTCATTATAGTTGCAGGCTGACAAACCTAAGCAATAAGCTACAGAAAAGATTAAAAAGCTCTTTTGCA